>NC_045430.1:233191699-233836699 GCF_902635505.1 Sarcophilus harrisii
CTAAGTGTGGAAACCCAGAAAGCCTGTAAAGGGTTAAAGGGGAGTGTACCATTAAGGGTGGGCTGGTTCTCTGAAAGCCCCCACAGATATGAATCATAACACACTTGAAGAAATTGCAAATCAGCCTTTACTGATGCAGATGTTGCTTGTGAATTGGGAATGAACTAAATTGGAGGCAAGAGGAGAGAGGTCAGAGAATGCAACTGCCCCCTCAGTCTCCTTGTATCTTTATCATTTTCTCACATCCCCAGCAGCCACTAACAGGTGGCGCCGATAACATTTTTTCTTTTCCATGTATCATATTTTGAAACCCTCCATTTTTAAAAACATAGTAGCTGCCAAACCTTGTGTGGTTCTAACTATGGCTCCATGGGTATTTAAATCATTTCTTTTTGACTGCTTGAAGCATTTTCTCTTTGACCTGAGAACTCTGTAATTTGGCTATGATGTTCCTGTAAGTTTTCATTTTTGGATCTCAAATTCTTTCAATTTTTATTTTACCTTCTGGTTCTAGGATATTGGGTCCATTTTTGTTCATAACTTATGAAATATATTGTCTGAACTTTTTTTTTTGATCATGATTTACAGGTAGTCCTATAATTCTTAAATTATATTTCCTTGATCTATTTTCCTATAATTCTTAAATAATATTTCCTTGATCCATTTCACAAGTCTATTGTCTTTGCAATGAATTATTTCATACTTCTATTTTAAAATCTTTTTTAGTTGATTTTATTATTTCATGCTATCTCATGAGTCATTAGCTTTCACTTGCTCATAATATTTAAGAAAGAGTAATTCTTAAATAGTCATATTAATAATAGTTATATAGTTTACATTTTACAAAGATCATGTTATTCTCATAACAATCCTTAGAAGGAGGTCATATTATTATCCCTGTTTAACAAATGGAGATATTGAGGCAGATTAAGATTACATAATTAATTAATTTAATTAAGAGAGATTAAGTAACTTTCCAGAGTAACCCAAAATGTCTAATTTTGATATTTGAATTAGTCTTTCTGATTCTAAGTCCAGTGACTCATCCACTCTATCACTTAACTGCCTCATTGTTCAATGAATAAATTCATGTATAATTAAGTAAAAAAATTCAAGTTTTAGGATTCAAGAGGTTAAAGTTCTGGTTAATATTGCAGTCAGACAATATTTTGGAATGTCATTGTCACTTACTGACTTTTCCTGCAATGGTTCCCATTTCTAGAGGTATATGTGAAGGTTTCATATTCTTAATCGAGTTTTTCTTCCATTTCTGTCATTTCTGATGTGAACTTCTAAATGTGAAGAAATCTATCTTTCTGAATATATATTTTTTAAGTCTCTTGTCCCACCTAGGCTAAGTATTTCACTTTTCTTTTTGGGAGAGCTTTAAATTGGCCATATTTTGATTTTTTTTCCGCCGTTTGTTGTCTGGCTGTATCCTATGGAGCCTGGTCTTTTCCTACAGTGAGTTTATGACATGAAGTTTCTTATTAAGATTTTTGTCAGTGGAAAGAAGAGAATTTTAAAATGTTTAGTTCGTAGGAGAATATTCAATACTCTGCATTTTGAACAAAAGATAAATCCTTAGAGACAAATCTTTAGGTCACTGTTTCAATTTTGGCTTCAAAGAACTTCCTTAAATTTGAGGACAGGCAGATGACCCAGTGGAAGAATGCTTGCCCTGGGGTCAGTAATCTGGCCTCAGATATTTATTAGTTGTGTGACTTTGGGTAAGCCACTTAATTTCTGCCTGCCTCAATTTGCTCAACTGTAAAGTGAGGATAATACCCATTTTACAGGTGATTGTAAGGATCAAAAGGGCTAATATTTGCAAAGTATTTAGCATAGTGGCTGGCACACAGTAAACATTTAATAAATGCATGTTTCTTTTCCCCCTCTTAATCACACTATTCTAATTCTCAGCATCTGTTTAAAAGAAAGTTAGAAAATAAAAAAAGCAAAATTTTATTGTATTTTAGGAACTCTCTTGGACACAAATGATTTTCAAACTAGAATTCAGATTATCCCCAAAGACAACATGCCACAATTAAATAAAAGAGAGAACTCAGGTTGAAGTTTCCTCAGAAGTATAGATTCCTTAACCAGAACAACAGTTACTTAAAATGCTGGTGCATCTAGCATTTTTGGAATCATTCCCCTAAACCATATAATCCAATCAATTGTGAAGATAGGTAATGATTTTAATTAGATTACAATATTTAAGTCTGGCTACAACCTCAATCTATTTTCAGATGTTTAGAGTTCCATCTTATACTGTGATCCATTATCTGCTCAGAAAGTAATTGGGCCTGCAGTTGGAATTATTTGAAAAGATTTCAGGGCAGAATATTGTTTAGGAATAGAGGATTAAAAAGACTGATAAGGAATTATCAGGTTAGATGAAAGACTTCAGATGAAAATACTGTCTTGATATTTTTCTTAATATGTAGGCTAAAGATGAAATGGAATTGTAGGAGTAGGACTCGAGTTTTTCCACTATTCATCCTTTATTCAAATATTTCACTTTATTATTAAAATATTTGATAGGCTTCAGAAGTAGAATATTAATCCACTTCACCTTTATTTTAGGGATCTTGACAAGCTTTGTAGATGTTAGCTCATTAACCTTTGCAACTTCCTTCACCTTCACAATTATTGTGCAGTAGGAAAATCATGACTATGATTTTCTCTCTTACTAATGGAGGAATTAATCTAAGGCAGTTCAATAGGTTATTGATGGTAGAGATGGTAGAGAGATGGTAGAGAATATAACCATTTTTTTTATTTGTCTCTGTCATGGCCAGGATTCTGTACTCTTTCCTTTCTTGATAGCTAGTTTTCTTCATAGTAAGATGATATCCTGAGAACGAGGGAGAGAAGAAAGGAGGGAGAGATAGGGAGCGAGAGCATAGGGTGGGAGGGAAGGAGAGAGAGAAAGGGATAGGGAGAAGGACAGGGAAAGAGGGAAGGAAAGAAGGGGAGAGAGAGAGAGAGAGAGAGAGAGAGAAAGAGAGAGAGAGAGAGAGAGAGAGAGAGAGAGAGAGAGAGAGAAAGAGAGAGAGAGAAAATTCCCTCTTCTTGCCCCTCTCTACTCTATTGCACAACAGCTATGCTGTCCACCTGTTTCAAAAGCCCAAACAGGATTAGCCCGCTATAAAACTATATTTGGAAGTTTATCTTTGTTTCCTTTCAGTTTCCCTTTTCAGAACCTTTTATCCCCTCACTAGATTTCCAGTCCCCCTCCTCTGGAATTCCATTTTTTGTTTTTGTTTTTTTGACAAAAATCATACCATTTATTTACATAGGATTGGAGGGATGAGACTCCTGTTCTCTACTATCATGATCTACAACTTCAGCTCAAAAAATGACTTCATTAGCAACTTTTCCTTCAAATAGGGTTTGCTGGCATAGGGAATAGAACTCCATGAATGAATACAGGGTGAGAAAAGCATAGACCAAGGATGTAGAGGCTGAGGACCCTCATCTCTTTTCTGACCTATGATTTCAAAGAACTAATCATTATTTATTTTTTGAGGCAATCGAGGTTAAATGACTTGCCCAGGATCACAAAACTAAAACTTGTTTGAAGTTGATTTTGAACTCATTTCCTACTGACTCTAAGGCTGGTATTCTATCTACTGTGCTACTTAGATGCCCTTGCATTTACCATTGTTCACTTACCTTTTCAAAGGAGTTTGCTCATCCTTATTTGACATCAGGACATCTGCATATCATTTACCCCCCTTCCACCCCTCAACTGAAAAAAAAAAACCCAGTTTTTTTGAGGGGGAGATGCTTCTGAAACTAGAATATGCTGTCCCTCTCTCCCAAAACATCAGGGAAGAAATCCAAGTCCCTTCCAGTACAAATCCTGGTTCCCCAGGAGAGCCTACGACTCTGACCACTTCAGATTTGGCCAAGTCTTTTGTGGACTTGAGTACAAGGAGAATGTGTGTGTCTGTTTGGAGAGGGGAGAGTGGAATTACACGTTCTGACCTGACATCCATGGAGTTTCATTTTTAAAGGGCCGTATTTTGATTAGCTGTAATTAACAAGGGTTATTCTTCTCAGTTATAATTGTCTTCATAGGTCCTTTAAAAAAAAAAAGACATTAAAAAGCCATTAAGCCCTAAAGAAATACATTTTAGTAGTAGAATTTCAGACATTTTGTTGGGTAATTTAAGAGCTGTTTTGAATTAGAGTTCTGGTATAGCTGTCCTGAAATAGCAGGTTGATCCTGTTTCACAGTAACAAAAACAACCACCGTCACTGCAACAATAACTTGAGTTTATATGGTGAATTCTATGTACCAGGCATTGTGATAAGCACTTCACTTGGCACAATTATCTCATCTAATCCTTACAACAACATTGGGAGGTGTTATTATTATTCTTCTAGTTGAGGAAACTTGACCAAGGTCATATTGCTAATGGGTGTTTGAGACTGGATTTGGATTAAGGTGTTTCTGACTTCAGATCTGATGCTTTT
The DNA here is from genome assembly GCF_902635505.1 of Sarcophilus harrisii. Taxonomy (NCBI): domain Eukaryota; kingdom Metazoa; phylum Chordata; class Mammalia; order Dasyuromorphia; family Dasyuridae; genus Sarcophilus; species Sarcophilus harrisii. The sequence goes on from NC_045430.1 coordinate 233,196,188, forward strand.
TCCAATGTACCAGCTACCTACCCTATGCCATACCATGGCATACAACTAAAATTTTAAGACATTGCATAATATTCTTCAAACCAATCTTGCGGCTTCTAGAACTCATGCATAGATATAGCTATATAGCCCAATAGTGGAAAGTAAGGAGAAATAAAATAAAAAAAGATACCTTTAGTCTTATCTAAATTGTTATCTCAGTCTTGCAGTTTTTCCTAAGATTTTTCTTTCTCAATTGTTATTTCCCTTTGTCCCCTGTTCTTGAACAGGAAATGTCTTCTCATTGTAATGAGAAACTGCCAACTACATGGTATATGTTCCCTTTGAAGTCTCTATTTTCTCCCTTGAATGATTTTCTCTTTTCTCTACTCTTTCCTTGCCTGCAAAATATATTACTTAAATATCCTAAGTAAGAACTCCAAGAGACATGCTCTAAGATGTGCTGAAAAATTATAAAAATTAAATTTGTTCCCTATAAGTACAAGGTATCTTGAAACTATCATCATGCTTATACATTTCTTTACTTTCATTTTGACTATTTATCTTTGACACATTATAGACATCCAAGCTGGGGAGTATGTGTTTACCAATAGGCCTGTTTGGTAGAGAAAATTTCCCAACAATCTCATGTTTATGGGTAATCCCCCTAGAATATTTCCCTTTAAATAGGTTTTACCCTATGTGCTAGAAAGTTTCCTTTAGGTCTGCTTCCATTACTTGGCTGTCAATCACTCATCTTTCACTCTCACCAAAGGAGTTATCTCCTTTTCCAATGGTACATCAATTAATCAATTATTAAATATTTACCAAGTGGTAACTGTGTTAAGTGGTAGACATTGTGTTAAGTGCTGGGAATACAATGATGAAAATGAGAATAATACTTGCTTATATTTTATCAGGGGAAAATGCATACATATTATACATAAAGACATAAAAAGAGGAGCTATGTGCCTTAGGAATATCCTTTCAGCTGCTTAGTGAAGAATAGTTTAGAAGTGGGGAGATTTGAACTAAAAAGATAAATTAGGAGGCTAGCACAATAGTCCAGGTGAGATCTTAACCTCCAGAGTATCTGTGTGAGATATTGGTATTGTGCACATGGAAATGACAAGACTGGCAAGTGATTAAATAAGATAAGGTGGTGTGAAGATAGCACCATTTTGTGATTCTGGCAATACTCTAGATAGTGACAGAGAAATTCGGAAGAAAGATAGAAAGACAATGAGTTCTGTTTTTGGACAAAATTTTGGATTTGAGACTACTATGGTTATCAAGTTTGAAATGTCCAAAAAAGCAGTTAATGGTGCAGACAGAGATTCTATGCATATCTACAAGTCATCTGTATAGAGATTAAATAATTAAACTCATGGGAGCCTGAGAGGTCATTAGGTGATAGAGAAGAGAGAGAGAAGAGAAGAATATGAAATGTTATGTTATCCTTGATGTAGCTCGTGTATCCCCTTTATGCTTACCATACATCTCTCTAATGCCTTGTGGGTAATTTTGATTCTTCAGAGAATGTAATATTCTTTATAGTTTGTAGACATATACCAGTCAACTTTGGGAGAATACTGCTGTTGAAATGAAGCCTTTGGGGGATGGTGGGAAATTTGGAATCATAAAAGATTCTGTATAATTTCTTCAAAACAATATAATCTGCTGCAATTATATAAATGAAAATCATTTCTTAAATAATCATGTTTGCATGTAGGAGTTTCCTCAATACTGTTTATAACATTTTCTAGGAAGTTAAATACACCTATGTATGTATGATGTAAGTCAAGCCTTGATAGCAAACTCTATAAAAAGTAAAGCAAGATTAAATTTTAAAAAGGATTTAAACAGTTAGCCAAAAAAAAGTAAATTGGAAGATATTTTGAAAACTTCCATGTCTTTCTTTATACTTCATACTGAAAATAAGACCCCCCAAAAATACAAAAAGAAAAGAAATAAACTCTTGATGGGATATTTGCTTAAAAAATACAAAAAGAAAAGTTCTATAATAAATTCTTAATGGGATATTTGCTCAGCTTATCCCAATTACATATGAAATTCTTGGAAAGGAAATCATAGTTTAGTCTTTTCTGTCAGTTCAAGTAACAATCAGGGCTACTAACAGTTTCATAAAGAAGTTATTAGGTAGCTAGGTGGTGCAGTAGATAGAATGCTAAGCCTGGAGTCAGGAAAACTCATCTTTCTGAATTCAAATCCAGCCTCATATACTTACTAGCTGTGACACTGTCAAGTCACTTAACCCTGTTTGCCTCAATTTTCCCATCTGTAAAATGAACTGGAGAAGGAAATGACAAACTACTTTAATATTTTTGAATACAAGTGACTAGATAATAACAAAAATAAAATATACCCTATGCTTCTTTCCATTTATAATATATAGGTCTTTTTATGTATATAGATATTTTAATGTAGCCTCTCCCATTAGAATGTGAGTTCTCTGAGGTCAGGGACCATATTTTTGCTGTTCTTTACATCTTCAGGATTTAGTTGAGTGTCTGTTGTTAGGTCATTTTTCAGTCATGCCTGACTCTTATGATCCCTTTTGGGGTTTTCTTAGCAAAGATACTGGAATGGGCTGCCATTTTCTTCTCCAGGTCATTTTTATAGATGAGGAAACTGAGTCAATTAGGATTTTATATGACTTGTTCAGGGTTACACAGCTAGTAAGTATCTGAAGCCAGATTTGTACTCAGGAAAATGAGTTCCTGACTCCAGGTATAGTACTCTGGTCAGCACCTGGCTACTCCAATGGTGATATTACTTTTTCTCTTAGAAAGTTCTTTGGTTTGTTTGTTCAAGTTCAAGGCAACAATGCCTTTCTAAGTTGGTAGTCAGAGGTTAATTTTTAAAATTCTATTTGCACAGTATTTGAGGTTTATAATATTTCTTTCCAACATTAGGAGAGCTTAAATTGGCCAAGTTCCTACCCATCTAAGTTATATTATTCAGCTTCCTAAACATCCAACTTCATCCAGTTTTTGTTTTCCTCCTTCATCTTAAGCAAAATCATTTGAGTTAGGATTCTGCAGGAGCTACTTCATAAATCTAAGATTATGAATTAAGACAGACAGTATTGCTTTACATTTCTGCCTCATTGTCATAGTTTTGCCTCTCTCCTTCCTCCTTTCCTCCTTCCCTTTTTCCCTTCTTTCCTTCTTCCCTCCCTCCCTCCCTCCCTCCCTCCCTCTTTCTTCCTTCCTCTCTTCCTCTCTCTTTAAAAGATAGATTTGATTAATTAGTAAATCAATAAGTGAAAAATTAAGTGCCTATTGTGTGCCAGGCATTGTGTTAAGCAAAAAGAGGCAAAAGACAGTTTCTGCCCTTAAGGAGTTAACAATCTATAGCTTTCTTCCCGATTATAATACTGTTATATGTAGTATATGATTACATTTTACTTTAGAGATGTCTTAAAATTGATCTATCTTCTTTGAAATGAAATTCTTCATTCTGCATTTTCTTTCTAGCAGCATTATTTTTTTTTTTAAATTTTTATTTAGTTGTTTTTGCTGATGCCTCCAAGCTTGAGCTGTCAACTAAGGTAATTTAATGGACTCTTTTAGTTGCTCAAAGCTAGAGTTCTGTGGTTCTGGGCAATGCTGTGCCTGTTTTTTGTCCCCTTCATATGTAGAGCTAACTTGATGCAATCACGTTTCATGAAATTAATGAGGGGACCAGATAACTCTCTGTTACATGCCTTCTAAAAGTAGGCACATCTGAAAGTGTAAGTAAAGCTTCACCCCATGGGAGCACCGGGCAGTACAAGTCAGTTTCCCAGTGGCATGGGATTCAGACAAAACCCCCCAAAGCCTTTGAATGTGACCCAAACTAGAGCCTAGACCTAATGTCCCTCATTAGTGTATAATAATCTTTCATCTCTCTTAAAGTATCTCTATTTTATTTGCCTAATCTGGCCCAATTTTCATCTCCCTTTGCCCTTGGACTTGATTCAGAGCTTGTACAAAAATCAAAAGAAGCTCCATGCAAAGAATACTTATGCCAGGGCACCACTGAGGATGAAAATTGAGCCCATAAACTTGGTTGTAGGATGACAATTAAATCAGTGTCTTGTGGTTCATAGAGTACCATTTAATAACTTATTCTCAGAATCTTAGGGTTTTGTCATCAAATGAGAGTTGACCTTTCCAAAAAAATGTCTATTGAATTTTAATGTGAGGAATTTTTTGAGGAGATTGGTTATAATTCTTTAATAATGTGGGCTAGCTTCTGATCCTTGGTAAATAAATGAAGTAAGCCAGTTATTAGATAGCAAAATGAGAAGATTACATATTAGGAAGTTTTCAATTAACTTGGCATAGTGAATCAAGTACTAGAGATGGCATTAGGAAGACCAGGGTTTGAATTGTGCTTCAGGTATTTATGAAATGTTGAAACAAAATTTTGCAAGTCTGCAGTCCAACTTTCTCATAATATAATTTGTTCATGGTATTTGGATACTTTTGCTAATCTCTCTATTTTTGAGGACAAATTATTATTATTAACATATACTATAATATATGTTAATAATATATAATATCATTACATATTAATCACATCACTTCGGTTAGCATGGAACTGTTTAGCATTTTTGTATATAAACATGCAAATACATTGTTGTTGAGTCATTTCAGTTGTATCCAATTCTTTGTGACCTTATTTGGGCTTTTCTTGGCAAAAATACTGCCATTTTCCCCAGTTCATTTTATAGATGAGGAAGTATGGTAAATAGGGTGAAGTAACTTACATGGTCACTTCATGAATAAGTATCTGAAGCTAGATTTGAACTCAGCATGATTAATTAATCTTTCTGATTCTAAACTCTTCCTCTATCCACGGTATCATTATCTGCTCCTACATATACATACATATATATAAATACACTCATGTGTTCATGCACATTTCCTAGGCTAATTGAGATCAGATAATTAATGCTTCATTCTATTTATGTCTATTCTAAGGGGCAACATCATTAATCCACAACTAATAAACATTAAGAGTGCGTTTGTTTTGCTTATGGTCATATTTTATCCATTCTGTGCATTAACAAATAAACAAACAACTTTTTATGTATGTTTTCATCAGTGTCCTGCAGTTAAGGATATAAATTCACAGGAGGTGGGGACTTTATTCAGCCTATACTGTTCAACAGACAGCATGAGGCTAAGCAACTGCTAAGATTTGATAGGATTTCAGTTTTAATAGCTTAAAGCTGCATTAAAACTTTTTTTGAGACACCCAGTATATTCAAATGCACATTTGTTAAGTAACTGATAGGCCAGATTCCAAACTAGGTGTTAGGATTACAAAACCAAGAATAAAGCAATCCCTTCTTTCAGGGAATTTATATTCTACTGGAGGAATGCAGCATGTCCACAAATAAGAAAATAAGGGAAAAAGATGAAAAAGAATCTACTGAGAAAGATGAAGTTGTGTGAAGATACAGAGAGTACTAATGAGGAGAAGGAAAAACTTACTATAGGAGGTGGTATTTGAACTTCAAATAAACTGGAAGAGTACTTATTAAGTTCTTACTACATGCTAAGCACTGGAAATATGAATAGAACACTGAAACAGTCCTTGCTCTAAAAACTCATGTTTTAATTAGGGAAGACAACACATAAAAAAGGATTGAGCTTCAGCTAGATGAAAAGGTCAGATGATCCTTGGGACTTGGCAGGCAAAACAGCAGGGGCGACATTTAGGTACCTTGGATTGTGGGAGGAAATGGTCAGACAGTTGGTGCTAGACCAATGACTGTTGGGAAGAAGAAGAGAGCATGAGGCTTAGAGTGGAGAGGGACTCTCTGGATTATTTCTTGTAGAAGTATGGATGTGGATAGTCAGTATTCAGCTAAGAGGGGGTATCCATTGCCCGATGGGGACTGGACAGTGGGATTTAGGTTGGGGACAAGGAAGGTCCTTAGCTCCCAATAATAGATATGGGTATTTATCTTCAGGCTATATTTGTTAGCAGAAGAAAGCTGATGATTCACAGAAACAGAGGTGAGGATTTGCATTAGCCCAGAAATATGAGCTACAGATTATATAGAGATATATAGGTGGCTGTTAGAATGTCAGAGGAAGGGAATAACTCAAAGGTTAGTTTTACTGGTATGGATAATATGTCAAGGGGAACATTATGAAATAAGATTGGAAGGGGAAATGGGAGCCAGCTTATGAAGTGCTTTAAATGCCGGTAGGATTTTGTATTTTGATTGGGTGGAAATAGAGAGCCCCTAAAGATTTTTTACTCAGAGAGTGTCACCATCAGGTATGTAGTTTAGACCTATAAATTTGGGAGTAGTGTGTAGGGTGGTTAGGAGAAAGTAAGCAGACCAATAGGAATGTTATGGCATTAGTTAACATGATACCCAACTTGTAAACTTTCGATGACTGAGAAGATGGTGGTGTACTCCATAATAATAGAAAAGTTAGGAAGAATTGGGGGTTTTCGGTGGCTGTGGAATGAGTTCAGTTTTGGACATACTGAGTTTGAGATCTCTGCAGTCATCTTTGAGATATCCAACAAATAGTTGTCTAATGGGAAGGGAAGGAGGGTTTGTGTGTGTGTGTGTTCAAGGGCTACATTAGATACGGTGTTACTTTGTGACACTGTTAGATGTAACAGTTCTCAAATCCACAAATAACACTCAGAGATGATTGAATTGCAGAGTAGTTGTCAATTTTCATTGAGAGTTTGCTCACTGAAAGGTCATCTTTAAAATTATATCATAGATATAGACAAAAAAGGCAAAAAATATCATTTACCTCCCCAACCCCCAGCACTTGCTTATTTTATCATGATCAAAAACTTAAATGTTTGTTTACAATTTAGAGTGAGGTCTTTGTCTCTTGTTCTTCTTTTATGTTTCTTTCTTCACTTTAGTCCTTGGATACTCTGAGGCAGTAAGGTAGAAGAGTGGATGATAGATTATTGGACTTGGAATCAGAAAAACCTGATTTTGAATTTATCATTGGGGCTTCAGGTCTCTTCTGTGAAATCTGAAATACTAGCTGGATATTTCCTGAGCAAATCACTTAGCTTCTCAGCCTCACTTTCCTTAGATATAAAATGGAAATAGTAATAGTAATAATAATAATACCTCACAGAGTTGTTAGGAGGATTATATGACAAAATATATGTAGTTTGCTTTGAAAATTTTAGATGTCACATAAATCCTACTGGTTAACATTTGTATTTTTGGCCACAACAAATTGGAATTGTATCTTTTTGGGAGAAGAAATAGAGGTAACTATGGTCTTTAAAATGGGATTGGGGAAGAAGGGTAGATAATATCAGAGAAGGAAAAGCTGCCAGAGGAGTATTAAATAAAACAACAACAGGAACAATAAAACATTCTGTATGAAATAAGGAACTATCTGGCACATATTCTTTGCTTGTTGTTTTTTCTTTCCCCTAGTGCTTGAACCCCTTTTCCAAATGTTATGTGAAAAAAAAACCCCACAAATATTATACCTTGTGGAAATAGTTCAAGGTTTAATGATTCCTCGTAACTGCAGCTTTGTAGGACTGATTGATGTCTGGAAGGTGTGATAATTTGAATCAGGTGCTGCTATGGAAGCAGAGAGATTACCTTGATTGGCTTTTAAAAGAGGGTGATAGAAGAAAATAGGCAAGGGGAGAGATGAAAATTATCTCTAACCTTGAAATGTCTTTGTTTTGTATTCCACAAGAAATGAATATAGATAAAAATGGGGCATACTTTAAGTAAATTTTAAAACATGAAGATACTTGGCTCATTAAGCATTCTTTTTATGTTTCCATAGGATCAAAACATTTTTGGGTGCCTTTCTTTTTATGAGTTAATGATATTTTATGTTTTGGGGAGACTTTATAAACAGAATTTTTGAGAAGATAGTGTTATGGTTAGTCCATATGTACAACTTCAGCCTGAATGAAAATAGAGGAATATGAACCAGATAATTGAATAGCAAAAAGTATAAAAAAAAAGTTGAAAATCTGTTGCTCATGATAGGAATGTCTTGGAAGAAATCATCTGAACATTTATATATATTTATTCATATATGAATCTGCTGCTTATTGGTTGTATTCTATTTTTCAAACTCAGGGAATAATAGAAATTGTAGTGTGATATATGATATTTCCCTATGCATTTTTCTTTGTACTCCCTTGAGTTTGTCTACACAATACAATGTAGTAAAGAACTGAAATAATTTCCTTGATAATTATGGTCATATGCTATAGATTTATGTATGAATTGGCCATGTAATTGAGACATTGTGGCATTAGTTATCTGTATATCTGTTTAAAATTTCTATTCCAAAGTGTACAAGTGTAAATGCTATCATAATAATGTTATCACAACATATTCAACTACTCCCATCTGACTTTCCTTTATCTCTGGTGCTTTTTCTTGGTTAAATCCTTTCGAACCCTTATCTGTGAGGTCTTCCAAAATGAGGAATTCTTGACATAGGTTCCATGAATTTATTTTAAATAATATTTTTGATAATTGTATTATAATATAATTGATTTCCTTTGTATTTTCTGTATTTCATATTATGTATTTAAAAACCTTACTCTGGTGAAAGATCTAGCTTTACTAGATGGCCAAAGGGAGATAAGATAGAAAAGTTGAAGAACATTTGTAAATGTAAATGAAAGCTCGTGCCAGTCATTATCAACTTGGGACCAATCTCCAAAAAACTCCTCTTTTAATTTTCCATTATATTGTGACATTCTCTCTGGCTTATTGAAGGCTTTCCCAAAGGCATATAGACACTGTCTATCAAATTGTAAAGGCTTTGAGTAGTGTCCTATTGATAAGCAGGCTTTGATCTCAGAACCAGCTTAGATAATAAGACAAAGTGTCTTGGTTCCTTATTACACGGTTATTTTGTGGAAATACATAAAACAAAGAAGCATTTAAAAATGCTTCAAAGGCATTTTTTAGGATCTGGAATAGTATGGTGAGCATTGTAATATAATGAAAGCAATAAATCCTAGAATTATTTCAGAAAAATAATTGTCAGATTTTAGTGACTCCTGTGACATGTAAACAGAAAAAGGAAGTTATACATAATGAAAGGAAAGTTCTCTGACGTGCCCTACCAGCAGCCTAAGAGATTTTAAAATAGTCCTGATGTGAAAAGCAAAATCTAATGTTTCCCTCATAGATGCTGTGATTTTAGGCTTCTTATTTATTTAAATAATTCACTACATTATTTTAATCAAATTTTTTTTTGCATCTAAGTACAAAAAATATTTATGAGGTCAATACTAATAAAATTCAGTGTTCAGCACTGTTTCAGATGAATTTTGATAACTGTATCGTGATGTCAGATTTAGATAAGACTATCCTCTGGTAATGATGGAATGCCTACCTACCCTGAAGGAATATTCGGGGGACAAAACACAATAAAACATGTTATATGCATTAGTCATTTAACAAAAATGCTATGTGAGGTCTGGGGTGGGTGTGGGGGGTCAAGTCTTTACCAATTAGGAAGAATCAGGGAAGGCTTTATGGAAGGATCTTACAGACTGAGTAGGAATTCAATAGGGAAAGGGGGCTTTCCACTAATAGGGAACAGATTGGGTACAGGTATGTTGAAGAGGCAGAGAGTTGTCTAAGTTGGTTAGAATGTATAATGTTTGAAGTGAGAAATATGATATAAGTACTAGGTTATTATGAAGGTCCTTGAATACCAGGCAGAACATTTTCAATTTTATTCAAGAGGCAATAGAGAGACATTGTATATTTTTGAGAAGAGGATATGAGTAGTTCTCTATGTAAGAAAGATTAATCTGATACTGTTACGAAATAAAGATTGAAGTTGGAAGGGTGGGAGAAAGTGAATATGGAATAACTTAACTTTGGAATAGGACAATTCTAGTGAAACAAGGGAACTACTTGTAGAAATTGAGACAGGAAGATGACAGCTGATAAAGTTCATGGAAGAAAAATGGACAGAAATTAGCAACTGTCTGGATATGAAAGGAGGAAAGGCAAAGACAATCTCAAGATTACAGACATAACAAATATGTGCTGCAGATAGACATTGTAAAATCAGAAGGGGAAATATTTTAGAGGAAAAGACCTCCAGAGGCCAATTTTTAGAGATAATGATACAACTAACTGAAATAAGTATGGAGATAGTATGGCAGAATAGAAAGAATACTGAGCTTGGAATCATGAAGACCTTGGTTCAAAAGCTAATTTAAAAATGTGAAAGCTTTGTGACTATGACATTTCATCTCTAATGACTTGCCCCAGTTGTGTACTGTAGATAATAATACTCATGGGAGTATTACCTACCTTTCAGAGTTGTGAGAATCAGAAAAGACAAAGTATATAAATGACATTTTAAACTGCCAAGGGAATGTACCATTTCCCTCCTATTTGTTACCTGTAGCACAGTTAATGATATTTCTAAGGGAGAAAAGGGAAAAAAGTTTTGAAAATCTCATCAGGTTTATTTATATTAATGGAGCAGCAAGATTAAGATTTGAGGAGGCAAGGAGATAGCCAGGGAAGCAATAGATAAAAGAGCTTGGAGGAGAAGTAGGAGATTATATCTTTGAAGCCAACAAAGGCAGTTTCCCCAACTAGATCAAAGAGTACAGAGAGCTCCAGGAGAATGAATACTTAAGGAGAAAGTTGTGGTAATAGGTGGGAAGAGCTTGAGGCAGAAGGAAGCACAGATAAAGTTTTGTCTGTTTGAAAGTAATGAGTAAAATTTATTAGATAATTTTAAAACAAGTAAATAGTGTGAAATGGAGAATAAATTTCATATAGAATTTTTTTTGTTCTGCTATAGACTGCTATATATCTTTTTTGATAGTAAAAAAGGAAAGCAGGTAGCTATAAAATGAAGACATCAAAAACAGACCTACCAATTATTTCAATTCATTGTCTGTATTATTTAATATTATCCCTATTCAAATCCCAGATGTAATTTTTTTTTATATTTAGAAATTACTTTTCAGTACCAAAAGGTTATCTCTTCCATTTATCATTTGTCTTTAATCTTGTAGAAATAATCTTTATTTTTTGACTTGAGTATTTGAAAAGTTCTGGTGGCTTTTTCTTCTACAAGAAAAGATATTGTTAAAAATTCATTTTAAAAAACTATTGAAAAAGCTATTACTACCTAGGGGTAAAATGAGTTAGGAACATTTTGATCTTTTGTGTGCTTTGAGGTCAACATGTAAATCAAAGAAATTTAGGAGAAAAAAAATCTCAGAATCCATTTGGGTTAGATTTTCTTGTAGATAACGTGACTTTGTATAGCAAATTGCTACCTTCAAGGTTAACAAAATCTGCAGTGATTTTGCAGAGAAAAAAAAACATATATATGTATATAGTTAGCCATGAACAAGATTTGATTTTAAAGAATGTGCTAAAAACATGAGGTCCTACTAGTAGGGTTGTATATTATGCTAAACTTTTCATCTTCCAGTTATTTAAATAAAGGTTTGACCAGTAATGGGGGTCCTTAATTACCAGCTTTCATGTTCACAAGGGAATATACCGGCAATAAAATAGTTGCTAGAGGCACTACAAATCTTGTTTGTTTGTCGTTTAAATTTTATGCTACAAGTGCCACTGCTGTCTCTGTACTATATTTAAGAATTTTATTGATGCCTTTTGTTTTTACATCACATTCATTAGTCCTTCTGGATATATACCCTTTCCCTGATTTGGTGCCCAATGAATCTACCTTTATAATTAAAAAAACCAGCTAAGCAAAGCCAAATTGGCACAGTGACCACATATGCAATATACCTTACTTCAATGAGCCTTCCAAAAGAAGGGCACTGATTCCTCATCCCTTTTCCTGAGATAAATTTGGTCATATAATTATATATTCTTTCTCCTGGTTCTGATTCTTTAACTGCACTGGTTTGCTTAGACTTCACAAGTTTCTCTGAATTCCTCACTTTTACTTTTACTACAGTAATATTATTATTTGTTCAGCTAATCTCCAAAAAATGGTACCAACTTTATTTTATTTGCTACAACAAATGTGCAGTTGTAAATATTTTGATATATATGAAGTCCTGATATATATGATTATTGCTCTTATGGAAATTATATATAGCCACTAATGGAATCACTAGATTACAATTTTTGTACGAATGACCTTTTGTGACTTTTTTGGGGAATAATTGAGCTCATATAAAGTGCCTGACACATAGTAGATGCTTGCTGAAACCAAATTCTTGAGTCATTGGAGTGGATCACAGCTTTATTAAGTGTATTACTATGCCTCTTGTGCAACATTAATTATTTTGGTCTTTTGTCATCTTTGTTAGTTTTCTAAATGTGACTTGATGTTTTAAGTTGTTTTGGTTTGCATTCATTTTAGCAGTAGTGACTTGGAGGAATATTTAATATAGTTTTTGATGGTTTCTATTAAAAAAACTGTTTACTCAGATGCTTTGTCTATTTATTTATCATAGAATTTTTTTCTTATTTTTAAAAATTCACCATTTATCTTGGATATTAGATTATGATTAATAGTATTTGATGAAAAAGTTCCCCCTTCCTAGTGAATGGTTTTCTGCTTTATTCTAACTGAATTGTTGTTTATGTGTAAAGTCTAGGCTAGCTCCCTGGAGACTTCAGGATCAGCCAGAGTCAAGATAAGCAAAAGTCCTTGGTCTTTAGGGGAAGAAGTGAAAGGGATGGACAAAACTTCCACAAGCTCTTCACCAATCTCTGTTAAGATTCTTATAAGGTACTAAGACAGTGGAATTGATAGAGACAATAATTATCTAATTTAGCATGGTTCATATGCTCAAAAAGTTATCAAACTGTGCATACTCTTTGATCCAGCAGTGTTTCTACTGGGCTTATACCCCAAAGAGATACTAAAGAAGGGAAAGGGACCTATATGTGCCAAAATGTTTGTGGCAGCCCTCTTTGGAAGCTGGAAAATGAATGGATGCCCATCAATTGGAGAATGGTTGAGTAAATTGTGGTATATGAATGTTATGGAATATTATTGTTCTGTAAGAAATGATCAGCAGGATGAATACAGAGAGGCTTGGAGAGACTTACATGAACTGATGCTGAGTGAAATGAGCAGAACCAGGAGATCATTATATACTTCAACAACGATACTGTATGAGGATGTATTCTGATGGAAGTGGATTTTTGACAATGAGAAGATCTAACTCAGTTTCAGTTGATCAAGGATGGACAGAAGCAACTACACCCAAAGAAAGAACACTGGGAAATGAAATTGTTTGCATTTTTGCCTTTCTTCCCGGGTTATTTTTACTTTCTGAATCCAATTCTCCCTGTGCAACAAGAGAACTGTTTGGTTCTGCACACATATATTGTATCTAAGATACACTGTAACCTATTTAACATGTATAAAACTGCTTGCCATCTCGAGGAGAGGGTGGAGGGAGGGAGGGAGGGGAAAAATCGGAACAGAAGTGAGTGCAAGGGATAATGTTGTAAAAAATTACCCTGGCATGGGTTCTGTCAATAAAAAGTTATTAAAATAAATTTAAAAAAATAATTTAGCATGGTTCAGTATGATTGATCTGATCCTACAAGGAGATGTTGTGGGCCAGAACTTGAAACAAGGTACTAAATGGAATTGAGGAGACAATGTTTAAATCTAGTTTAGAATTGATTTAATCCTACAACAAATAATGGTTTCCCAGTGATATAATGATTGGTGTGTACTCAGTGTACAGTATATAAGCAAGAAGCTCTCAGGGTCAGACACACAAGTCCACTCTTGGAGGCAGAGACAGATTCATTCCATTTTCCACCTTTGTGCTGGCTGGAGGCTGAAGTACAAACCTTTAGATTGGAAGACATTCTGAGGGAACTAGAGACAGAAGCTGGCAGAGGCAAAGGACTAGCAGCAAGAGCCGGAAGGCCTCCAGAAAAGTAGCCTAACCCCAAGTGAAGGAGTTAAGATTTTGATGCAGACAATAAAGATTTGGACTTCAACTACTGGCTGCATTTGAGGTGATTATTGAACTGAAACTAAGGCTGCCTCTAGAAGCCCCCCAAGAAACCTGTTCCCAGAAAACATTATATTTTAGAGAAGAATATTACAAACCTCCCTTCTCCTGGTCCTCCTGCAAATTGAGTCTGGTTCGTCTCACACTACCCTCTCATCCCTCCTACTTCTATATTTGTATATACCAAAAGATCGAGCATGGAATAGTGAGAAGGGCCATTTTTCCAAACATATGCTAATAGAGTTATTGTCCAATAGGTAATTAGCCTTAAGTGCTCGGTTGTCTGATTCAAGCACATCTTTTAAGAGTTTTAGCCCTTTACATTTTTGCAAAAACTTCTGAATTTTATATAATCAAAATTATCATTTTTTTTCTTAGACTGGCCTTTAACCCTTGTTTGCTTAAGTATTTTCTCCCTAGTCATAGTTGGAAAAGGTATATTTCCATTTTTCCTTTTTTAAAAAGTTGTGATCCTTTGTATTTTTTATTTGGTTATATGATTATTTATAACTTATTATAGTATATGATGTGAAGTATTGGCTTCAGTTTATTTTCTGCTGAACTACACCCCTGTTTTTCTAGTGGTGTTTTTGAATAGTCTATCTGTTAATAGTTTTTATGTTCTTGGGTTTATCTCAGTGAATTTTTCTTTTTTAGCCTGTTCTTCCTGTTTTTTTTTTTCTTGATTGATATTAATACTGTTGTTTTGAACCTTTAGGGACTGTACACAATTTGCCAGATGTATAGGAGACATCACTATAGAAAATAGCCTTTTATTCAAAATTTTGTTGTATCAAAAGAAATGTTTTTCATTCAATAATATTTTATAATGCTTTCTAATAATTTCCTTGATGGTATGAATAAACACCATGAGGATGAATTCTCCTAACCACTATGATATTAACTAAAAACCTCTAGAACAAGGTCTGCACTCAGATGGGAGTTAAATTCTTCCTTGGAGTTCAGCAGGATTTCTAATTCTTCAGCATGTGGATATGTACTTCCCATAGAATTTTTTCCTTCCTCTGCTCTCTTCCTTTTCTGCCTCCCATTTCTATCTTGGCTTTTCTCTCTGTCTCTGTCTCTCTCCCTCTCCCTCTCCCTCCCTTTCCTCCCCTACCCTCTCTTTCCCTCTTCCTACTTCTTTATTTCTTCCCCTCTCTTCATCTCTCCCCTCTTCCTTCTCTCTCTCCTTTTTCATTTTCTCTTATCTCCCTTTCCTTCTTACTTTCTCCTTCCTCTTTCCTTTTCCTTTCCCTCTCTTGCCTCCTCTCTCACTTGCCTTTCTTCGGAGAAAATCCATAATTCATTGTCTAGCTGCCTTCTAACCATTGTTTTTTGCAAACTTTAAAGAAATATGTAAATAACAATTGTTATTGATATTATATATCTGTGTGATGGGGGGAGAAATGTGAGATCAGTCTGGCAAAATAGGCTGACAAATAAGGCATTTATTAAGTTCTTATAAGCCAGGCACTATGCTATACTTGAAGCCAGATTTTGAAAATCTTTAAATGTTAGGGAAGAGTTTGTATCTTATACCTAAGCAGTATGGAGCTACAAAAGTTTTTTTTTTTTTAAGCTCAATTTTATTTTAAAACAAATCAGGTATTGCTTTTTCCCCCTCTCATTTTCCCTTCTTCTTCCCTCCCACCCAAAGAGGAAAAACACTCTTGTAAGCAGAGTCAAACCAATTCCCATAGTGGCCAAGTCCCAAAATATATGTTTTTTTCCCATCACTTCTCCATTGGGGGTGGATAGTATTCTTTTTTATAAGCCATGAATGATGGAATCATGATTAATCATTGCATTGATAAGAGTTCTTAAGTCTTTCCAAACTGTTCATTTTTATATTATTGGTATTATAGTAGAAATTGTCATGCTTAGTCATGCTTATTCATGCTTATTCACCATGTCTCAATCCATATATAGCATCCCAGATTTTTCTGAAATTGTTTCTTCATTTCTTACAGCACAATAGTATTACTTCTTTCCCAATTGATGAGCACCCACTAGGTTCTAGTTTTTTTTTTTTTTTTGCCACCACAAAAAGAAATGCTAAAAATATTTTTTTGTACATATTGGACCTTTTCCTTTTTCTTTGGAGTGCTTAGTCATAGAGGCCTAGTAGTGGTATTGTTGAGCATTGTACACACAGTTTACTTTAGGGATAGTTCCAAATTGCTTGCCAGATGGCTGTACCAATTCACATCTCTATCAATGGTGTATTAATGTGCCTGTTTTTTTTCCACAGTCTTTCCTATATTTGTAATTTTCCTTTGACAAAAAAAGAATAACAGGCACATTGTGTATACTGGAGTTTTTTGAAGTGGTTGGTGACATGATTAGACATAAATTCTAGAGGTATCAATTTGGCAGTTGTACCAATTCCTTTTTGCTGCTAGAACAAAGCATATACCATTTTTTTTTGCATTTAAAGCCCTTTACAAGGGGGCTCTATTTTATCCATTCATATTCAACTTGTGCTTCAATGCCTGGAGCATCCCACCTATTTGATGAAGTTCCATCAGATTTCTCTAGCTTGCCTACATTTCTGGATCCTGTTTTTTCTCTTGTACTTCTTATCAGTATTGCACAGTTTAAGACTTAAATAGTTTTCTATTTGTGTTACTTTTGTCTCCTTAGGGCACTTATTAGCTTCTTGAGAAAAATTGGTTCTTGAGAAAATAGTAGAACAAATATTGGTTTTAGATTTAGGCTCGAGTTTGATACCTGGCTCCAATACTCCAATAAGTAATTTTCTGTTTTTCAGATTTAATTTCCATTTCCCTCATTTGAGGGAAATGGACATACTCCTCTTTATCAGCTTCTTCAGAGGAAAGCACTTTGTAAATTTTAAAGCCCCATAGAATATGAGTTAGCCTTTTTCTAGGTTTCTCCCTATGATACCTAACCAAATTCAAGTATTTGATTTTATTATGCATTAATTGGGAACCATTGTCAATTCAAGATGTGGTTTCACTGGGTACCAGAGCTACTGTTTTCTGTGCTTTGAAACAGAAGCCAATGGATTTTGTTATATATCAGCCCAGAGGGGGAAGAGGAAGAATGGAGAGAAAAAAGGAGGAAGGGGCTTCATGATTATTTGATTTTTGCTTCACAGAAATCTGACAAGTTATATTTTCCATCCTGATGAGACAGGGGCATAAATTGCTTTGTCACTGTCATTGTTTTCTTCTTTTTCCTTTCCCTCCTCTCCCTCTTATAATAGTAATTTGATTCAAAAATTCTTAGCAAGTCAGGCACGACTGGTGCTGTCCAATTGCTGACTGTTTTGATTACTTTAGCAATGACAATAACCAAGCTTTCTCTTCAGTGCCTAGCACAGTGCCTTGCATATAATAAGGTCCCTCTTCCACCCTGCTCCTGCTCCAAATATTTAACAATTGGACAAATCTTCTGTTAAGACAATATTTGAGATCCCATTTCCCATGATTTACTCTAATTGATTTTTCTTTCCTTGGATCATAATTTATCAGTATAATATTAGGGGACTTTAACAAAATCTTGGTGCCAATTCCTATAGTTTTTTTTTTTTTCTGGATTTTTTAAAAGAAAAAAATTCCGTTTTTGATCATTAAAAATGCTTCTAGTATTTATTTTGGCTACTTTTAAAGTAGTCATTTTGATCAGCTGATTTTCTTTATTGATTTCCTCTTAAACATGCATTGTTTTGCATATGCCATATTTTTTGTTTCTTAGGCTTTGACTTAGTAAATTTAGAACTGTATCCACTTATGCTTATGTATTGAACAAATCATATTTACTGAATAATGATTTTTGTCTGCCGTTTCTGTTTCATACTATTCATTTGTTTAATTATATTTTCTGGGCTGTTTTTATTGTTACTACATGGTTTTGAGGATAGCAAAATTAGGAAGGAATTGTTGATGTTACAAAAGGATTTTTCATTTTTTACAAAAGGATTTATTTTAGAATCCTTTAAATAGTTAGCTTTCTGATGCATTTGTATATTATTTTAACTACAAAAATTAATCTTACATATTTTGCAATAAAAAATTAGGGCAGAGAGACATGTTAGGAAACCTTTGCCTTAATCCAGATATAAGGTTGATCTAAACTAATGTGATTTTAGTAAGCATAGAAAATGAAGGGCTGTTAGAAACATCTGGGTCAGAGAATTCAATTCAATGGAAATTTGCATTCCTATTATGAGTTAGACCTTTCATAAGGTGGAAAAAGTAAGGTTGAAAAGGACTGATGCATGATTAGATCTGGGATGAGAGGAAAGAATTACAAGTGACCTGGAGATTTGGAGTATGGGTAACCTAGAGGTATTATGATAATTTTGACATAAATAGGAAAGTAATGAAGGTGAAGTCAATGAGGAAAATGATGAGTTGGATTTTGTACATTCTAAATTTGAGATGATGGTAGGTTATTCAAATGGGGATATTTGATGGGAAGTTGAGAAATGGCCCCAAAACTTAGGAAAATGTCTGAAGTCAAACACAAATTTCCAGAACATAAAAACATTTGAAAAATATAAAGACTGACTATATGGAAAACATAATAGGTATATGAAGTCAAAGTCTAAAACTATTCTTTGATATTTAGAAAGAAACCATATATTGTTAAAATAAAGGTAGGTATTATTTCAGATAACTATTCTCCACTTCTTAGATGTATTTATCAAAGTATGCTCTGATAATGATAGGATACATGAATATAGCTGGATTATGTCATAGTTTTAGAGAGAATATTACTTCCATCTACTTAGATAAGGTGTTGGAGGGTGCTAAAACATTGATTCTGGTTAGCTTTGTCATTAGTAATTGGATTACACAGTTGCATTGTACTTAAGAGTTTTTTCTTCAGTAGAATGAATGACAGCAAAGAAGGATATTTAGGGAGCTCATAATGATTGATGATTGTGTTTTGCTGACATGCAAAGTCTGAGACATTATGTCTTGGTGGTCAAAAAGACAGCCATCATGTTAGGAAAAATTGGCTTAAATTCTACATCTGACATATACCATATGACCATGAGAAAGTCACTTGATCTCTTAGTGTCCCAAGGAAATCTTTGAGACCAAATTAATGAAAGATTGTAAGTCTGTACCAGTAAAGAACATTTTCATACTTGGAGCTTCCTATACCAATGAACTGTAATCTAGCATAAGATAAGGAGAGAGATTAGGACCACATAGTTGATTTCATTGATGTAGGGAACTCCTGGGTAAAGAAACTACTGAATTAATCAATCAACACTAATTAAACACCTACTATGTACCAGGTACTGTGCTAAGAGCTGGGGATACAAAAGATAGACCCTGCCCTCAAGAATCTATCTAAGGGGGGCATCATACAAACATGTATATACAAAGCAAGATCTGTGTAGGATAAATAGAAAATAATTAGCAGAGTAGAATTATGAGGGGTTGGGGAAGGTTTCCAGTAAATATGAGATTTTAGTTCCCATTACAAGGAAGCCAGGGAGGTCTGTAGTTGGAGGGGAGGATGAATAGCATTCTAGGCAGTAGAGAAGTCAGAAAGAATGTCCAGAGCCAAGGGATGAAGTATCTTATTCTTAGAAATAGTTAGGAGATGAGTGTTATTGAATTGAAAAGCACAAGTTGGGGAGTGAGAAGTAAGAAGACTGGAAAAGTAAGAGGGAGCTAGGTTATAAAGGGTTTTGAATGCCAAAGAAAGCATTTTTTTACTTGCTTCTATAGACAATAGAAACCTACTGGAGTTTATTGAGTATGTATGTGTGTGCGTGGGGTGACATTTAAGAAAATCACTTTAGTGGCTAAATGGAGAATGCACTGGAGTGGGGAGAAACTTGAGGCAGGCAGATCCATTAACCCCTATTTTAAGAATCCATGTGTGAGGTGATGAGAGCCTGCAATAGACTGATGAAGGGGAGGGTGGTCATAGATGCAAAGGTGAAATAGACCTTGGCAATAACTTGGATATGGGGTATGTGGGAGAGATACTCTACCCATCACAGTGTGAGAGAGTTACTTGACTACTGAAAGTTAGGTGATTTGTCAGTAATACAAGGTTAAGTCATACTACCCAAATTTTTCTGGTTTTAACTTTCTAGCCTAAACTCATTCTTATTCCCTCTATACCTCTCTTCTCCTCTCCTCTCCTCTCCTTTCCTCTCCCCTCTCCTCTCCTCTTCCCTCTCTTTTTCTTTCCCCCTCTGTTTCTGTCTCTTATTCTCCCTCTCCTTTCCCTCTCTTTTTCTCCCCTAATAAAGTAAAAGTTTACATATAATATATAATATTATTAAGAATACTATATAACTTTACTAGTCACAAAATGATATTGACCTCAGTGAAAATAAAAGTCTTCAGTATTATCTCATAGTTTCTTCTTTCTTTTTGGTTCTTGGAACAATAAAGGATTCTATAAATTACCTGCCAAAGTTATTTGTTAGCTTGCCTTGCAGTCTATGACCACAGTAGTCTCTGAAGGCTTGATAGGAGTCTTTGAAAAGATGTGGACTGAATTAAATACTGCTTACTGGAAGTAAATAGGAAAGGTAAGCAATGTTCACACCTCTTCAATTGCTCTCATCAAGCCTTCAGAGACCCAATCTGAAGGGGGTTGCTGGGGCCATATCATGCCAGGGGAAGAAAATTATTCCCTAGTTTGCAATGTTTCCATAGTTTATAACTATTGTCACTATATCCTCACATAATCACTTCCCCAAAGGGGAATGGTAAGTATATGAGTAAATATGTTGTTGATTCCAGAATAATTCCTAATAAAAATTTTTTAAAGGAGTGTATTGCTGATTAGTAATTTTTATGACTTTAGCATAATGCCTATTTACAAAAAAAATAGAATATAAGAAGTGTTTGGACAGCTTACATCTGAAAATATTTATGGGAATATTGGGAAAACTTTGGGTAAAAAGTCAAAATTAGAATCAAGGGAATGAAAGCTATGGAAGTTGATGGAGTGATAATGGTGTCTCTAGAGAGGCTAAGAAAGATCATCACAACTCGATCATATCTCATGGCTGTCTCTGTCTCTTTAAATGAGTAAGGTATTCTTGGATAGTTTTGATTTTTAAAAAACATAGTTACAAATACTTCAGTTATCTAGCAGATTTTTAGGATTTTGAAGGAGTTAAAAACAAACAAACAAAAAATTCCAATAAGACCACCAAAGCAAAGCTGTTTAAAGATGCTTTTAGTGACTGTAATTCCAAAGCACTGCAAATATGATCATGCATGCATGAAGACAGTTTTAATTACATGCAAACTTTAAGTGTGTGTGTGAGAGAGAGACAACCTTAAACAGAGGGTGTCAAACAGAAGTCTTTTAAACCAAGAGACCATTAAAAAACAATCCCCAGTATTGAGGGAAGGAAGGAAAAGCTTATGCAGTATTCCCTATTATATGGGAAACAAAACTACTTTGGGGAGAAGAAATCTTGCCGAGACAATATCCTGAATAGATTGGAAATTTCCCAGCAATTCCAAAGTGTAAATAAAAGACCCATTTCATGTTGCGGTGATGGGCAGAAATGACAGCCATGTGTTATCTTCAATCTGCACGAGTCTTCGCATGTGGTACTTCCTCCCTGCTTGGCCAACTTTCTTGGAAGATGTGAGGTCCAGGCTCAGACTCTCGTGTGTAAGAGCTTTAAGAACACTGTGGACATTGAATAAATAATGAGGCAGAATGGTTTCCCTAAGAATGTGGATCACAGAAATTTGTCTGTCTAAGGGAAGCTCATCTTTCTAGGTGGGAGTTCTCCTCTTAGATTAGAAATCAGATGATAGATTTTTTTTTCCCCTTTGGAAATCATAAAAGGAAAAGAACCATTCTCAGGAAAACAGTTGGTAAAAGGAAGCAAGAACTTAGTTTGCTGCCAGCAATATGTAGTTGGCCTTGGCCCTTACCTACTCAGGAACAATTATTTTTGCACTGAGGAGTATTTGCAGAGACAGTTCCAAAGCAGTTGTGTCAGCATTCAACATATGTGAGAACAGTTCACAGATTAATTACCTATGGAAGTAAGCTTTTCGAGCATTTAAATCAGTTTGGTGTTTTTTATTTGGGGGGGTTTATTATGTGCAAGTGACAAGTAATGAAACTGGAAGTCCTTTTTCATCTTTCCTGCATAGTCCTGTTTATCTTCTTGATCAATTTGCCTCGCTGTGTTAGTGGAGCAGTCCCCACTGGTACGCCTTGGTCCCCAGCACTGCCACTGCTTCCCTCCTTCTTGCACTGAACTGCGGAGACCACTCTTCAGTCTTTCTGTCTGAGCTTTGGGAGCCCCTCCTCCTTGCTTATGTGGCAGCATTTATTTTGCACAGAAATGACAGCTACTGTCCAGCACCTTTTGTCTCATTGGCAGGGTGGTCAAGCAGCTACCTTCACAATTGATGCAATTACTAATGTGTTTCCTACGCATGAAGGCAGACTTACAATTCCCTTGCCCCAAGGGACTGTAAACATCATTTTTATGATGTCTGCACTGCAGGCCCTGTCAGCTCAGTGTTCATGTTCTCGGGTACTGGGAGGCCCTGTGATTCAGAGGGGAATAACCATTCCTTTTCAAGTACATTTTTCTTTCTTTCATGTTTCCCTGGCCCAATTTTCAGCTCCAGCTCTGCTGTACAAGGGCTATGTTGGCAACGGTCTCTTTCAACAGCTTTTTCAACCCCAGGATGTTGATGCTTAGAGTTGGCTGTCAGAAAAGTTGTTTATAAGAACCATACCTCTTGGCTAATTACTTTCATAAGGTAAATCAACGGAATAATTGGATACAAAGAGAGGAAAAGTGATTTCTTGGAGCAGGGCAAATGAAAGAATTTTCTTTTGTAGGGAAAAAAGTTGAGTCTAAAACCATGTATCCTTTTAATACCTATATATGGAATACTTTCTCACTTAGCAACCTCTTATTGGAATGGGGTTCCTATCAAAGCCATTTGGGGGGGTTGTAGTAGCACTTTTGGGTTCTATGATAAATTCCTCATTGTACCCTTTTTTCAGATTCTGTCTGTCCAAGGACAGTGCAAATTCTCTCTGTGATGCCCTTTGGAGGTATGCTATCCCACTTTGCCTCCCACTTTTTGAAGTTGGGGCCCCCTCTAAGAGCATATTTGGCAAAGATCATCTCTTATGATTGTTTTTTCAAACTTTCATATACATCTTTTTTTTTCTGGGAAAAATTGTAATTTTTTTCTGGGAAAAATTGATCAGAAAGATCAAAATGAACTATCTATGCAATATTTTAGGAAAATATTCAGTAAAAAACAAAACAAAAATATCACTTATTAGGCTATTTGTTTATTAGTTCATTCAAATGCTATTTTATTAAATGACAATTAACTTCATTCAGTTTACAGGATGCCTTTAAATGTAATGAGGTAATGGAAAGAACACTAAAATGCATATCAAAGAACTCTATTTCTAGGTCTGCTAGTAACTCCTTATATGACCTTATGCAAGATATTTTACTCTTCTGGGTCTTAATTTCATCATCTGTAAAATGGGAGGATTAGTTTCCATTGCTCAGACCCTTTCAGCTGCTAACATTTCTAATATTGATATGTCAACAGGAGTTCACTCCATAAAAGTCTAGATAGTCAACTGTATGGTTTTAAGCAATGCTGGTTTTTATATATTTCAGTGATTGGAAGATTTATTAAAGAGTATAAAGAGGAATCCCTTGTATAACAATTTGCTCAACAACTCCCATCTTCCCCTCCCCTCCGTTATGAATTTATTTGAGTTAACTGCTTCCTCTTTTAAATTACAAAAGAAAAAAAATGAACTCATCAAACCTCATACTCTAATGAAATTCACTTTTCTCTTGTGGCACATTACATGAATTAAAATCCTGCTTCAGAGACTTACTAGCTGACTGACCCTGGGCAAGGCAATTAATCTTTTTCAGTCTCAGTTTTCTTATGTGTAAAATGGGATAATAACTTATTTTTTACAGGTTTCTTGTAAGGATCAGATGATATCATATAGATATACATATACATATTATATATGTGTATATATATATATATATATATATATAAACACTGTAAATTTTTAAGCACTTTATAAATGCTTATTATCATTTTAAAGGATTATGGTCTACAGTGGCACAACTTTTTGTTATAACTTCATGGAAGGAGATAGAAATAAAACACTGAGCATAAGGATGTCTTCTAGGATATGAGATTATATGTAAACTGCCAAAATTACTCTAAACTAATATAATAGAAAAACAGATACATATCTGGGAGTGTTGGTGATTGAAGAAGGAGGGTTTTATAAGAATATAATTGAAGTTAGAAGGTGATGGGATGGAATATATTTGTGTTTAAGTAGGGAAGGCCAGAAGAATGAAATCTGAAGGTAGGGAACCAATCTACAGACATACCTGGAAAGAGTAAACCTGGAAAGAGATCCTGGAAAGTAATAGATTCATAGTTGCCTTTCACTTTCTGCACTTCTGAGGACTAAGTTTTCTTGAGTTTCATCTGACTTACCCAAGTGATCAAGCCTTTTGATAGGGAGTGGGGAAAACCCCAGATTTTTCATTCCAAAAGACAGTCAAAACTAAGGTGTGATACTTGGAGTTTTGACCCAGAGATTTCTTTTAATATAATTACATTTAATATAAGATTCTTTTTAATATTCCTGGTGGTTAAGGTAGAGATAGAGGGAACTCTTACCAATGAGATCATTGTCTGATCTTCAATATATAAGATTTGAGAGTTGCTTTTGGCACTGAGAGGTTATTTATGATTTATTCTGCCTCTAAGTCAAACTCTTTAGGTATTAGCCCTTCTGACATTTAAACTTATTCCTTATTTAGGGGAAACAGTTTGGGTCACAGGGCCATAGATTGAGAAGTGGAAGGAATTTTGGAGACTCTTGGGAAACTGACCTGTATAGAATAGGATGTCCTCAGAATCACATACTGGTAAGTTGAAATTGGACTTGAACTTAGGTCTTTCTGAAACAGTTTGATCATTGAGGAAGTGTGCATATTTTCTCATGTTGAAGAGAAAACAAAATACCCATAGGACCTCTCACATAGGGAAAGACTATGAACTTTAATAGTTTTCAGTTGGAACTTCAAATAGATAAATGAAAAAGTAAGTAGCAAGACCCAGTTTGGTCACTAGCATAGTCTTACTTTGGATGATGTATGTTTATAACTTGTGATCCTTTGAAATGAGGAGGGTTGGGTTTATATTCATACTCGTTACCAAAACCCCCCCAAAACTAATGGTTTCGTGTTAAAGTGGGATGTATAGTTTTAGTACCAAACCATTCACATAATAGCAATTCCTAGGCAATTGTTCCACTATATTAGAACAGTTTGAATTACTTCAGGGAGTTGAAAGTAATCAAACTTCATTTTAATTAAAATTATTCTATAGCTTAAGTTTTCATTCATACTTTCCTCATGCTTGTTCAGATTACTCACACCTTATAGCATTTCCTTTGGCACAGTACAAATCAGTTAATGAATCTGGGAAGTCATAGCCTATTCTTAATGGTTTGTTCTGTAATCTGAGGTTTCCCTTTCAACAGAAATCATTCAATTTAAATACCAGTTTGAGATGTGTTCCACTGTACTAAACAAGGGTTGCTTGATTGTAGGTTTTTCTTCGTAGTCTTAGAAAGGAAAACCCTAAATAGGGACATGAAGAGTCACGTCTGAACAAATATTGTGTTCACAAAATTAACAAAACTTGCCAAGTACATGTACTTGTGAATCTCAAAACCTATGGTATATTGACTTCACAAAGAACTTGAGAAAAATGGCTGCTCTTCTTGAAGGATAACTATACACCAAAATTATTGTGATGGCCTTCTAATTAATCTCTCTGACTGAAATCTCTCCCCCATAGCCATCCTTTAACAAAGAAATTTTTCCTATATCTCACCATGTGATTTTCCTACTCAACAAATCCCAGTGGCTCTCTATTTCTTCTAAGATAAAATTGTAAAGTAATTTGTTTAACTTTTAAATCTCTTTACCATCTACCCCCACCTACCATTCTAGTTTTATTACACGTCATCACTCTTCCTGTGCTTTTAAATCTAGAAAACTAGCCCTCTCTCTGTTCCTCAAGGACATATAATACTTCATCATCCATTGCTATGTCATTGTCTGGATTCACTATAGACTTGAATGCTCTCTCTCCTCACCTCAACCTCACACAAAATCCTTCACGCTCACCTTCTATTTGATATTTTTTTTCATTCTCCTACCTGCTAATTCCCTCTCTGTCCAACTACTTTATATTCAACTAAATTGTATTAATTTATATGTGTTTTCTTTATGCTTATTTCTATTTAAAAGTAGGACTTTAATAAATGTTTGACTGAATAGGTTCATATCATAGAACCTTGACTTAGTAATCATATGTATATAGGGAAATCATGTGAAGTCCATTTTCCTGGTGTATATGTATGTTTGCTAACACATACATTGTCTTTGGGCAACGTGGTGAGGCAATGGATAAAGTACTGAGCCTACCGTCAGAAAAACTCACATTTCTGCATTCACACACAGCCTTGGACACTTACTACTGTGTGATCACTTAACGTTGTTTACCTCAGTTTTCTCAGCTGTCAAATGGACTGGAGAAGGAAATGGAAGGCCATTCTTGTATCTTTACAAAATCCCAAATGGTATCACTAAGAGTCAGACACAACTGAAAAATTACACAACCTTGTCTATCTCACACTTTATAAATTGCCACATAAATATGAGGTATTAATAAAAATTGAAATGATAGTAATAACAAGTATAAAAACAACCCCCTGAGCATCAGTCTGTTTTCTCTGTCATTTAGGGGTGGCAGCAGTAAGACAAAGGAATGCTACTCAGGATGATGTACAGTAGGAATTCTGGGGCACGGAGACCACTTTAGTATCTTTGAGCACCTAGAAGAACCTGTGAGACACCAACCTTGTAGCTGTCTGTCATGGTACCAGTCAACCCTGTGGGTGTCATGATGCCAATAATATGGTTTTCATTCTGGTGATGGTTTACGTCTGTGTGATGTAATTATTTCTTCGAATCTGAGTATTAGACAGGATTGTATAGGGTTAAAAAATATCACAATTCATCACAGTGATCAGGTAAACATAACACTTGTATGTTTTGATACCATTATCAGCAAGATATTTTGAAATAAATCAGAAATACTAGTACTCCAGCTGTTGGAAATTCTTTGCAGATGGTACAGACAACTGAAGTGTACAAACCTCTTGTACACAGAAAGTGGAAAAAAGGTATGAAAGTTTATTTATGTACCAACATTATGTTAAAGTAATTTGCAAATGATCTTATCAGTCATAGGTAAGAACTTCATATTTCTTTTTGTCAATGATAACCTCAATTCTAAATTATACAAAAAACACATCACAGAATAATGCAGAAAATGATTATCAAAAACTTTGTTGCTCAACTAGATTAGATGGCAAGAAATGAATTAAGAAGTCACTAAAATCTAAGAAGGGAGAAGCTGAAAGAAAAGCATTTTTAAAAATCTACATTTATCCACATTCTAGAAATACCCTTAATAATCAAGTATGTGGCAAAAATATTCCTAACATCTTGAATGAATTTTGAAAAAGAGACAGACACACAGAATGAATTTTATAAAGCCTTTTTGGAATTACATGTTATGAAATTAATTGTTTACATATACTAGAACAGAGTAATTTTTTTAAAAGGTGGTATTAGCTATAGGCATCATGGATGAATTAATTTTCTTTTATTTGAATGAGAATGTAAAAACATTTCAGTGCCTTCATATAACTGTGTATGCTATAGAAATTGTTCTACTTAGGACTACAGAGGGAAAGTGAGACTATTGAGGAATATAAACCCATTACAAAAACAGATATGCTAAACAAATTATTTTATAAGATGCATTTTGAGAAAACTATTAAAGGGCTGAAGAAAGACAATGGAAAACTTTCCTTATGTATAAAAGGAAGCTTGAGTATGATATTACCTGGTTAAAGGTAACAATAAGAGATATACTTAGAATGCTATCTGGAAAACAAAAGGTTTTTCAATTTTTTTTGTGAAGCAATCAGAAATTAGATGATCTAAGAGTCATACAGCTAGTGTCAAGTATTTGAAACTAAATTTGAATGCAAGTCTTCCTGACTCTAGTGTTATCCTCTACACCATATAGGTGTAAATATTATACCGTATTAGAAATTCTTGATACCTTAATTGGCAATTAATATGTCATCATATAGCATGGATCTATATATTTATGAGTGTGTATATATGCATATGCACATAAGTATGTGCATATGTATATGACACACATATTAAACCTTTCAAATTATTTAAAACTTTCAAGTTATAAAAGAAATTAAAACTAGAGAACAGTATAAGCCTCCAATTCTACTGGACTTTTTGCTGAAGATGCTTTTTATTGAATCTACAGAAAATAAGCTTATATTCTGATACCCATTTTTCAATGGCTAATAATTATAATAGCTAGCAATTATATCATATTTTCAAAGTCTGGGAAGCACTTTACTTCATTTGATCCCGGAAGCAATTGTTTAGGTAATTGTTTGTTATCCATC
Source organism: Sarcophilus harrisii (assembly GCF_902635505.1). Taxonomy (NCBI): domain Eukaryota; kingdom Metazoa; phylum Chordata; class Mammalia; order Dasyuromorphia; family Dasyuridae; genus Sarcophilus; species Sarcophilus harrisii. The sequence goes on from NC_045430.1 coordinate 233,224,757, forward strand.
CCAATTTTACAGAGGAGGAAACTCAGACTCAGAGACATTAAATGACTCAAGCTTTGAACTCAAGCCTTTCCTGACTTCAAGCTCAGTACTTTTACCCACAACTTCATGCAAAAGAGAAGTTCCAAATTTGAAGGCCAAAGGAGAAATCCTTAGACTTGGGTGGGGGATCAGAATCTTCTGTTTGAGGATGACTTGTTTAGTCTGTGGATTCTGGACCTGAAAGAAATTAGCCTTATTTTAAAAGAATTCAAAATGGCTAGTAAGAAATTTAGTTTAAATGGGGGAACCCAAACATAGTCCTAGGTTTGTAATTCTCAGCCTTATAGTATTCATGGCCACAGGGCTTAAATCATCATGCCATTGGGTGGGTGTGAGTTCATAATCAGGTTTCATTTTATTTTGCTCCATGATTTAAAACATCTTTCTGCAATGTTGCACTTAACCAACATTGAACAATGTTTTGAATGACATTATGAGATGCTTTTCCTGTAGAATAAAAACAGAAAATATCCATGATTACTCTGTGTATTCTTGGTATCACACAAATGCACATATGCATCTGAATGAGAAAAATATGAGGGTTTCTTTGGGGGGATATAGCTACCATGTCAAACAGCAGGCACTTATTATGTAGATAGCTTTGAAAAATCACACATCTTCTATTTATCTTTATTAAAGGCAGTCACCTGAGACAATTGATGACTTATTTAAATAAATGGTAAACTACCTCCTGGCAGTTGAAATTCTTGGGGCAATCATGTCACCATATCATCTGTAAAATAGGCATCCTTTCAAGCTTCATTCTGAAAATGTCCAATTCAAAATAGCCTCTAAAAGCCTCTTAGCACTCCAACTTTAAATGGATCCATAACTAGGGCATTAAGTACAAATGTTTCAGTAAAATATTACATATTAGGCTAAGGGAGCAGTCATCTTGGCAATAGCTATATTAATAGTTTTATTGTGGGTAGTATATTTGCAGTGATAGGCAGTTGCTAGCTGTTAATAACTTAGTCAACAGAAAAGGAATTTTTAACCATACATTTTGAATAATGCACCACCCCAAATTGCCTTGGAAATGCCTTAGTCTGTCATTTTACTTTTATTTTAATTCTAATTGGGATGATAGTTTTGTCTGTCAGTATAGGACTCCCCAAATAGCAAATCATAATTCCTCTTTTTTTTTTAAACTTAAAACTGTCTAAGATGTAAAAATTCTTTAAAAAAAAAAGACTTTATAAATAGAAAGCAAGTGCTATAGCATATCTTTTTCTTTATCTTAATATTTGCATATAAATTTCAGTTTTTACTTTTAATTTCAGTTTTTATTTTTTTTTTGTTTGCTTAATTAAAATCCCCCTTTGGATGGTATTACTATAGTAATAATCAAGAGGAAAATAACTATAAAATGTACTTAAATTTTTGTAATGAACTATAAACCTTTGATATTACTCTAACCTGCTCATGACTAAATTTTGGAGTTTCAAGAGTAATGATTGTGAGATTTTATATTTACTTAGGGAATTGTGCTATCAGAATTGGAAGGGACCTTAGAAATAATCTATACTGACTGTAGAATTATTCAAAATATACTGCTGTCCCAACATACGTTGAAAGAGGATCAGTTATAAAGAAAATTTTAATTTGCTCGTGACTTAACTTCATCAGAAGAATCTTATGAAGAAATATAGACTTTATAAAGATATAAGCTGGTGTTGAGTTAGGACAACAGTTGAACAAAGATCACCTTGGGCAGAGAGGAACTGTTTCTGACATTTAGTTCATCAGAGAGAATTTGGCATTTGAATTTATATCATTTATCTTTTAAAAAAGTGTTGACTTTGTAGTTTTCATTTGCTGGCTTAAAAAATTTCATTTTCCTTAGGCCATTTGATGATAAGCCTATTTTTGAATGGGTAGACTTCTGCAAATGGACTATAACCTATGTTTCACAAATGTGACTTGGGAACATTCAACAAAGACTATACATCTTAGAACTCTACAGGAAAACATGCAAATATCTAATATCATCAATGTCCAATAATCCATATTTTCTTCCTGTGGCTTTCATCACTCCTGTTCCTAGATAATCCAGAACCTAAGTCCCACTTGATACTTGGAGCAGCCTGGTATTGTAGATGGAATATTTTATTCCAAGTCAGGAAGATATGAGTTGATGAAATTTTAGATTGGAATCCTGTCTCATTTATGACTCTAAACAGGTCAGTTGCATGGAGCCTTGATTTCCTTATGAATGAATATAAAGCTTTTGCTAAGTGATTATTGTGTGCTGATCACTGCTAAATTGTGAGGAAACAAATATCAGAGTGAGAGACCTTGACCTTAATAAGCTTATATTTTAATGGGAGAAATAACAACATAAGTTGTGATCTAGGGTAGAGGTTTTTAACTTTGTTCTATGGATGCTTTTGGCAGTCCAGTGAAACCTATGAATGCCTTTTCAGGAAAAAAATACATAAAACAGGATAAATTGAACTATAAAGCAAATGAACTATATTGAAATTGACATCTAAATTATTTAAAAAATAACAAAAGCAAGTCTATCAACCCCCAGACTAAGAACACCTCTTAGGAAGTTTGAAAGATAGTGAGGGGGGAACAGGACAATTTACCCAGAGGTAATAGTAATATTGATTCAATTACAGTTCTTAGTGTAAGACTCTGAAAAGGGAGGAGGAGGAGGGGCACACATTGGCAGGGCAGAAAATGGAACATCTAATCCTATTTAAGGTTTTCTTAGCAAAGATATTGGAATAGTTTGCCATTTTCTTTTCCAGCTCATTTTACAGATGAGGAAACTGAGGCAAAAAAGTTAAATGATTCACCCCTGGGTCACACAGTAAGTATCTAAGACTAGATTTGAACTCAGGAAAATGAATCTCTTTGACTCCAGGCCAGCCACTATCTACCATACCACCTTTCTGTTCTCACAATAGTGTGTGTCAAGAGTTTAGCTTTTTATCTAGATGCTCCGACTCTGGAATAATAAATTAAAATAATAACAATTATTATTGTTGTTGTCATCCGTTTTGGTAGTCATGGTGGTGGTAATAGTTGGTGGTTTTTTTTTTTAGGACAGGATTCTTTTGTATTTTTATAGGTCATTTTCCACTTTCTTTTAATTCTTCCCTACTCCATTAGTAAGGATAGTTGAAAGTTGACTGAAATTCTTCAGAGAAAGAAAGAAAGATTGTGAAGAGGGTCAGGAGTCACTTTGTTTAAGCTGAAATTTTCTCATACTTTTAGTTATCTTTTTAAGAAATAGTTTTTATTTTAAATAAAAAATTTGTATTAATTTGCTCTTCTCACTAACCTCCATTGAAGAAATTAAAAAAATTCTCAATGCATAGTTGTATAGTCCAGCAAAAACAAATTCAAATAGTATTCATGCTTGAAATATGTTTTTCCTTGTGTAAGTTCAGTGCCTCTGTATCAAGACATGAGTGACATGCTTCTTCTTCATTCTTTTAGACTCATGATTTATTATTGAATTGATCAGGTATTTCAGAACTGTTTTTCTCTGTAATATTATCATTTTATAAATTGTTTTCCTAGTTCTTTTCATTTAGCTTTGTATCATTTTATAGCAGGATTCTCAGCTGAATGTCATCATGTGACTCTGGACAAGTTAATTAACCTGTTTGCCTCAGTTTTCTCATCTTTAAAATGAACTGGAGAAGGAAAAGGCAAACCAGTTCAGTACTTTTGCCAAGAAAATTCCAAGAGGCAGATACAACTGAACAATGACAACACTGCTGTTATATACAACATGACTGACTGGAGAACAAAGATCTCATGGCTGCAAATATTACAGACCAAGAAAAGAATGTTATAATGTTGACTGTGTAGTTACTTTTCCTTGCTCCTTCTTACCCAAGACTTGTAGTCCTAATATGCTTCCATGACTCAAATATAAAACTTACAATATTGGTTTCTTTGGCCCTCTGCCCCAACCAGTGAACTAGAAATCCACAGGTTGATTTATGCTCTTAGTTTTCTTCAAATTGGAAGCTGCTGATTTTAACCTGATGATTTTAAGGGAGAATGCCTTCCTTTACTCTTTTTTTCTCTCTTCCCTTCCCCCTTCCCTTCCTTTCTTCCCTCCCTCTCTCCATTTATTTCCTCCCTTCCTCCTTTCTGTTCTTCCCTTCTCCCTCTCTTCTGTTCTTGTCTTCCCTCCCTCCCTCCCTTCCCTTCCTCTCTCCCCTCCCTCCTTTTCTCCCTCTCTATTTCTTCTCTCCCTCCCTTTCCTCCCTCCCTCCTCCCCTTCCTCCTTCCCCTTCCCTTCTTCTCTTCCTCCCTCCTTCTTCTCTCTCTCCCTCCCTCCCTTCCTTCCTTCCCTTCTCTTTCCCTTCCTTTCTTCCCTCTTCCTTTCCTTCCTTCCCTCCTCCCTCCCCCTTTCTCCTTTCCTCCCTTTTCCCCTCCCTTCCTCCCTCCTTTGTACTGAGTAGGAGGAGGGAACTATATTTCATGATATTCTTTAGCATTTTCTCTTTCTGTTTTTGAAGCATAGAAGTTCAAAGTTCCACACCATGAGAAGTGCTGATCAGTTAAAACTTGATGAAACAAGTATATTGCCTTTCCTCTTTGATTTTGTAGTTGGAAAATTCACTGGGTTTGCCTTCTGTTCTGCAGAAGTAATAGCTTAATATTTTGCACTTCCTAGTTTTCATTTTGTTCTATATGAAAAAGCATAAATAACTTTCCTTTCCTTACTTGTTCCCCCAATTGCTGTGCATTGTCCCTTGAACCCCGTCAAACAATCTGACAACTAGATTGTTTGGAGAGCTCTGAAACATATCACTTGGTGCATTAAGATGAAATAATATCACATCATGTTGATATGAAATGATACATTATAGTATAAATCAATGCCATGTACTTGAGTTTGAAGCCTTCTGCTTGTGTACCTGTTTTTAATAGAATTCTCAAAATAGCTCAATGAGTTTTCCACATATGCTTCTGGGAAGGCCTATGGGATCTGTGTTTGGGAAGGTTTCAGCAATAGAAACTACATTTTTCTTTTTCAAGGGTTTGAATTTGTGTGATCTTATTTGTTGGATGATCTGTAGACAATATTCTGAAAAGATATGGCTTTTAGTTACAGAATGGCCAAATTTGTGGGTGATGACTTGCTTTTAGAAAGAAGTCATCTTAGGAGAATTTTAGGTTATGAGTTCTTCTACTACTTTCAAAACATAATTAGATTTTCAAAAATTAGATTTACACCTTTCTGGAGTATAAATCTTCAAGCACCAGGATTTCCTTTTGTTTGATTAATTGAGGTATTTCTGGGTATCATGCAATTGTTTGATTGTTGGTATTTTCTGTAAAATGACAGCTCATAAAAGGTTTAAATTTAATCTCACTCATTTGTTTTTCTATGTCTGGTTAAATTCATTTATGTGGGGTGAAATGCTAATGAGCCCAAGCCTATGATCTCACTTGAGGTGTGGACCAAGTACCAGATTTCTATTCCATTATTACAGGGCTAGTTACCATACAGCACTGAGACTATCTTACCCTTTATCCTTTACTCTTTCTACGTGATAGACCTACCTTTTTTTTTTTTTAATCTAATCATACATCTCTCTAATCACATATTTCATGAGTTTTCTTGAACAACATACACCCAACTAGTGAGTATCTAAGGTCACATTTCCACCCACTTCACCATGCTCCCTTAATGCCTTAATGTTTATTAATGAATGGACTGATTGCCTCACAATAGAGTACAGCGTTGCAAAGTAAATTATTGTTTATCATAACATTATCTTAGAGTTCAAATAGATTAATAATCATCCAGTCTCCTACTTACAAGCCAGATGTGTTCTAGTTTCTCTCAAAGTCAATTATTTAGAAATAGGAAAGCATTTTTGCAAAGACCTAATATATAATACATAAGTATTTATAGGAGCTTAAGATGAATAATAAGGTGAATCAGCTAATATTTATTCATTAGATATTAAGGAGCCATTTCTGATTCTTTCCTCTCTTTCAAACACAAAATCTAATCAGTTGTTGGGTCTTGTCAGTTCTACCTCCGTAACTCTCATATATCTTCTCTCCTTTACTCATCAAGGCTATTTGAGATTCTTAACTATTTGTTAAGCACCTACTATTTGCCAGGTACTGCACTGAAGAGAAACCCCAGAGTGCCAGGAACAAGAAACCTTGGCACCAGAGACAAGAGTACAACCCAACATTCCTGGCAACTCAATCCAAGGATTTTTTTGCTGTGCCTCAGGGATTGAATCTATAGTAATCTCAGGTTATTTCTTGAAAAGTCAAAAAACCTAACAACTGACATCTGGTGGTTTTCTTGTCATGTTCTTGAAGGTTAATTGAGGGTTCTGAATTTTTATTGCAATAAAATTTTGTGTTTTCATCTTTTTGTCAAGGCTGCATATAACTGGACATCATTCCTTAGGAAATGATTTGACTTGTTATCAAGACTGAAATATATATCATCTTTTTATAAGACAGTTTTAAGATATAACTGAAATTTAGCTCAGGGCTGATGAACAAAACTCATCAAAAAATACAGGGAAGTTAAGCATATTGAATAAGGTAAGATAAGGATGAAGGGAAAGATTTGTTGAATTACTGAATAATATTTGAATGCCTACTTATAGTCAAGCACTATATTGGGTACTATGAGGATTCAAAAAAATTGGTATGGATTACATGTGCCCTTGGGAATCCTGCATGCATATATTTAAAAGAAATTTGGATTGTTGTATAATTCTGATAGCTTATGATATATAACTATACATATATAACGAGATCAAAAGTCATTGTAACAAAGATCAGAGGAGCAGTTTTGAATCCAGGAAGAGCTAGATTCAAGTCCTGCTTTTGAACACATATTAACTTTGCAGGTCATTTAACCTCTGTCAACTGACATTTATACAGGGAGTTAACTTTCTTGGGAGTTCCCTGTTCCATTGAAATTCCTGTCCTTTTAATCTCTCTGTGATGGAATGTATAAGAGACATTTCAAACTCAACAAAACAAACTCATTGTATTCCTCCCTCTAACCCCTGAAAATTTTATCTTGAAACTTTTCCATTTTTGCTGATGGCACTATGGTCCTTCCAGGCATCTGGGTTCATAACTTCAAGACCATTCCCTATTGGTCCTCCTTTAAACTCCAAATCTAATCAAATGCCGAATTTTGTCAGTTTCAGCTCCACAGAATTTTCTTTATTTATCTCCTCTTTATTCATATAACCTATGCAAGGTTCTTAATCTTGGTCTTCAAATTAAAAAAATAGATTTAAAATTATATTTTAATATAATTGATTTCTTTTGTAATCTTATGCATTTTATATTATGCACCCAAAACATTCTGAGAAGGGGTCCATAGTCTTCACTAGGCTGTCTAAAGAGTCCACGACACAATAGAGATTAAGAATCCCTGGCTATACATACCCCTGAGACCCTCATCATCTCCTGAGGAGAATATTGGAATTGCCTCTCTTGATTCCAGTGTCTTCTCTTTGTTAATTATTTTATATTTTTCTTGTATATAGCTTGTTTGTATGTTTTTGTTTACATGTTGTCTCCTCCCCTTTAGATTGTGAGCACGAGGACAAGAACTGACAGTCTTTTGTCTCTTTTTGTTGCTATTCCCAGTGCTTGACACCATGCCTGGCAAATAGTTGGTTTGGCACATTGTTGGCACCTGTTAAATGATTGATTGATAGACGGAAATATCTGCATGGAGGAAATTATGGGTCTGGAATATCCTCTCAAAGAACATAAAAGGAGTATGAAATACTTATATACCATTTTCTTTATCAAATTCTATTTTGTTCTTTTAATTTCTTCTTCCTCGATGTTTTCTTGATTTTTCAGAAATCTTTACTGAAAGCTCTAAATGTAAGACTATAAATAAACACCACTGTTTAATCAATTCGTTCATCTAAACTTAGAACTTGATAAAATCTTTGGTTAAAAGTGAGGGAAAATAATAATATTATCTTATTATGTAACATCAAACATTAGAAGCTGTATTAGGAATTGTTAAAAATATTCATATCAGACCCAAACAATTTCCCTTTCCTGGGAGAAAGAGGGATTGTTATCTTTGGAAATGGGAAAACAGAAGAATTAAGGGAACTATTAAATTGACGTCATTTAAATTTATTTTGGGGCTGGACCTTTTGACAATATTATTAGCAAAGACATAAACCAAAAACCTGTGATGTTCAAAAATTTCCATTTAATAATGGGATATAAATGTTGTTAATCCCAACACCAGGGGTGTTCCAGGGATTTTCTGGATAATCGAAGTTTAATACATAGTTCTAGGGAACCTAGAATATAATCTCATACCAAAAAGTTTTGTATTTTTCAAGCAAGAGTTCCTAATTTTTTTCATGTGCAAGTAACCCTAAGACAGTTCAGATTATAGCTCCTTTCTCAGAATAATGTTTTGTGGCTTATATTCCTATTTATATAACTTGGTTCATTGCTATAGCTATGTAGCTATATTTATATCAAAACATATATATTCAAATATATATTTTATTCAAAGTTCAGTTAGATAGTAAAAAATAAAATTGTTCTCATCCAATTTCATAGATTCTTGAAAACCCATCTGGATTTCCTTGAGGAGAAGCAAAATCTATCCCTGTGTTTTTAGGATTATTTTAAGTTATTTTTATTTTTGATCATATAGAGAACTGTCTTATTCAAATAAAGTACTTACTATCCTGTTAAAGGTTTTCCTAGGATGGGGATTTCAAAATCCCAAAGCAGGACAGTTCTGGGAAAGGTGGAGCTTGACAGGTTGATAAACCTTAAGGAGAACTGTAGTTCTTTATAACAACAAGGGAATGGACTAGTGGATCAGTGAAATCTTTTTACAGCCTGTCATTCTCCACCCCACCCACCCATTTATGTATTTGTATTCATAGTAACATGAGTAGCCCACAATCCTATGTTATAGTCATAAAGAACTGTATTCCTTTGCAGGAAAACATGATAACTTCCATTTTATACCCAAGAAATTTTTCCAGTGATCTAAGAGATTGTTTGACTACTAGCAGAAAAAGAATTCTTTATTATATTAGGTAGGATATAGTACTAAATCATTAGTTTGGCCTTAATTTATTAGAGCAATATTGTCATTTTGAGAGAACTATTAAAATCCCATTTCAGGTACTTAAAACCGAATCTCAGTTGTGGTTACTAAGTTTCCCTGCTACCTAGAACAAATAAATTAAAAGATTTTATCATTTACTCTTTATTACTAGGAGGAAGCAGAGGTGATTTTTTTTTCCTCCTGTAAGTACGTGATAATATCATTTGGACTTAAGAGGAATTAGCCATGCATCTTGATCAACCCCTTTCATTAGATTTAGCCTTGTCATGGTTACTCTCTACTTCCTACCTACTTGGGAAGCCTTGCAACTCCTTGTATGAGCCATTTTCAGTGGCTATGATTTGTTACTTTTATTTGTGTGGGAACTAGAAATTTAATAAAGTTATGCATCTGTTGGAGGTTCAGATGTCAGATACAGACGAAACCAAGACATTTTGACAAATCAAGTATTATTGTAAATGTAGTTAAGGTTAATCATTGTTCTTCATTCTCAAAGATCATCATGACATCAGGGAGGGGATGCCATGACAGGCAACTTAATTGGATTTAAGTGAGGGAGGGCTGGGCAAGGTCACCTGCCTCACTTTCTCCCCCATATCTATCTGGATCCAATGTCCAGATATAGATCAGGATGACTGGAGATGGCTCTTAGTGAGGGATAATGATCTAGTGTTACAGGAACACCAGTGCTTTTAGTCAATATCCATGCTCTCTTTCTCTTCCCCCAAATAATTTCCCCTCCTTCTCTCCCTCCCTCCTTCCCTCCCTCTCTGCCTCCTTCCCTTCCTCCTTCTATCTTTCCCTTCCTCCCTTCCTCCCTTTGCCTCTCCCCCTCCCTCTCCCTTTCTCTCTCCTCCCCTCCCCTCACTCCCTTCCTCCTTCCTTCCCTCCCCTCACTCTCTCCCTCCTTCATTTCCTCCCTTCCTCCCTCCCTCCTTCCCTCCCTCTGCTCCCTTCCCTCTTACTCTATTTTGGTCTCTGCACACAAACATACAGTGAGTACTTTAACCTATTTAATTTGTCCTCTTAAATGAAACTCACAGGATGACTTCCAGCTACTATCCAAAGGGCAGTGGGATGACCTTTCTGGAGTAATCTCTCTTTTCTGGAAATTTCTGGCATTTAGAAAGATTTTTCCTTGAGTCGTCTGGTAAAAATGGATATGCTGAGTAACTTTATTTCTGACTCTTTCTCCATGGAGGCTAAGAATAAAAGATATGACTTTATTAATATCAGGGTCTACTCAGATTCATGCTTTATGAACTGCAGAAGGAAACACACTTTCTTTCTTTTTTTTAATTTTAATTTTTTATTATAATAACTTTTTATTGACAGAACCTATGCCAGGGTAGTTTTTTACAACATTATCCCTTGCACTCACTTCTGTTCTGATTTTTTCCCCCTCTTCCTCCATCCCCTCCCCTAGATGGCAAGCAGTCCTATATATGTTGAATATGTCCTAGATACAATATATGTGTGCAGAACCAAACAGTTCTCTTGTTGCACAGGGAGAATTGGATTCAGAAAGTAAAAATAACCTGGGAAGAAAGGCAAAAATGCAAACAGTTTACATTCATTTCCTAGTGTTCTTTCTTTGGGTGTAGCTGCTTCTGTCCATCATTGATCAATTGAAACTGAGTTAGGTCTCTTTGTCAAAGAAATCCACTTCCATCAGAATACATCTTCATACAGTATCGTTGTTGACGTATATAATGATTTCCCGGTCCTACTCATTTCACTCAGCATCGGTTCATGTAAGTCTCTCCAAGCCTCTCTGTATTCATCCTGCTCATTTCTTACAGAACAATAATATTCCATAACATTCACATACCACAATTTACCCAACCATTCTCCAATTGATAGGCATCCATTCATTTTCCAGTTTCTAGCCACGGAAATAAACTTTCTTCAAATTTCTTTTGGCTTATAATTAGGAAATTGTGGTTCTTTAAGATTTGCTTGCTGTTTCATATTGGTGTTTTAATCAGTAATTGGATGAATTTTTCTAATAGAATATTATTGTGCTATAAGAAGTGATGAAGAACCCAGTTTTAGGGAAACCTGGAAAGACATGTGTGAACTGATTTTATATATTAACAATAATCTAAAAATGAGCAACTTTAAATACCTTTAAAACTTGATCAACATAAGGATCATCCGTAATTCCAAAGAACCAATGATATACAATGTTACTCATCTATTCAAAGCGAAATAATAGACTAAACTTTTGGACGTGGTCAATATGGGAATTTCTTTTGCTTGACTATGCATATTTGTTACAAAATTTTTGTGTTTGTTTTTATTTTCTAGAGAGGCAATGTCAGAAGAAGAGAAATTAATGCTTGTTAATTACCTGCCAGAGACATTATCTCTTTCTCTTTCTGGACAGAACAATTGCTATTTGCTTGTACTGTTTGGGACTTTTGTGCAGAGCCAGATTCTGGTGGTAAACTATTGACCTTATTCAACTTTTTAAAAAATAAATCATGAGAGGTCTTGAATATTTCAAAGTCTCATTGGTGTTAGAAAAATCTACTTAAGACATTTTATTTTTCTAGCCTCATTAAGGAATTTGAAAAATCTCTGTTTCCTCAGTATGTATGTGTATGTGTGTGTGTGTTAATTTCTGAAATAAGTCCCTAGAAGGCAGAAGCTCTAATTATTTTATTTTGTTTTTCCCCTTAGGGTCCAGTACATCATAGAGTCATAGGTTCAGAGCTAGATGTTCAAAGATCATCTCGTCCAATCCCTTCATTTTACAAATAAAATAATTGAAACCTAGAAAAGGCAAAAATAGGATCCTAGATTTAGAGCTAGCTAGACTAGAATTTAGGGGTCATTCAGTCCAACCTCTTCATTTTAGAGATGAAAAAAAATGACATTTTAGAGAGGATGAATTATTTGTCCACGGTCATCCAGAGTGAGATAGAAATTGAATTTATGCCCTCTAACCCCAAACCTAGTGTGTCTACTAATATTGCATGAACATTGTTGCACTTTCAAAATATGGTGATTTGTATTTTCTGTTACATATATGATTATATTTCCTTCACAATCCAAGAAACTCATGCACTTGTTACAGGGTAATTTTATATAAGTTTATTTAGATATATACATATCTACCTAATCTTGATAACTCTTCTTGCTGTTAACATTTTAGAGGTAATCTTGACAAAGAAAAAAAACTCAGTCCAGATGGTTTCCAAACAGTGAAACCAATTGATTCATGAGGGATGCCAGCCTTCTTAATCCACCTCCGCCCCACCCAGTAGCTTTATTACTGGCAATTGGGAAATAAATGCTATTGAAACTTCTATTAGCTTAGATAGGAGAAAATTACAAATTTAAAATATTAGGAAAAAAAGTCATGATTTTCATTTTCAGCCCTAACTTACCCCACTTTTCAAATGTGTGGCTACTGCTTCTCATCTCTTGTAAGCAAATCATGTCCTTGTTCAATATTGCAAAGGAATTGCAACCATTGAAGAAACTTTCAAAGCATAAGGTAAATGTTTGCCTCAAAAATTTAACTCAACTTTCCCAGAATTTTTTTATCTGAATGAATGCTACATCTTCCTTCCTTCCTTTCTTTTTCTTTCATCTGTCTATCTATCTATCTGTCTATCATCCATTCATCTATTCATTTGTCTATCCAGCTATTTATAGTTCCATATCTACACAGATATTTTAGCATATAGCATGTGTATGAGTAGGTAAGTATCCAACTTTATGTCCTGTCTCCTCTGATACACAAATGACACCAGTATGTTTTAGAAGTGAAGTTAGACTTTATTTCTCTTTCTCTTTCTGAACAGGACAACTGCTGCTTCCTTGTACTATTTGGGATTTCTGTACAAACAGAGCCAGCTTCTGCTGGTACACTATATCTTACCTAGTTCCTATCCTTTCAGACATCATAGTGCTAAATACAAGTTTAGAAAGTAGAAGAAATCGCATGATAAAATTATTAAATCATGATACATCACAATAGTACATATTAGGCTAATGGAAAAGGAAATTTTTTTTTATTGACCATTCCTAATATTGATATTCCAAGTTTACTTTCAGATTTTTAGTATCCACTTATTAGGAGCATCAGCTTTGTAAAACTATCACAGAACAAATTTATTCAGGCTTTTTCTGAATCCTTTCTAGAGTGTTTTGTTTTTAGTTTAAAGAGAAAATGTTTTGAGAAAGTTGCATATGAATTCATTTATACATGCAGCAGGTATTTTAGTAAGTATTTGAATATAAATTTGATAATAATCTTTGGCAAGCTCACTCGTGTGGTATTAAACTTGTATGTGGCCAGGATGTATGTGTGTGTGTGTGTGTGTATTTGGTTGTCTTATAATATGTCAGTGCCTGAAATAGGTAAAAATAATTATCAGACTAGGATCCTATTTTTACCTTTATTGTGTTAAAATGTAATCATTTGTTTTATAAAAAGGATCTGTTTCCAAAGTCATTAGTCTTTCATTCTACAAGCTCTTATTGAGTCCCTGTCTACTTGAAAACAAATTTTTTGACAGTCATTGGCAAGCTCACTCATTGTAGTAGTAAACTTGTATGTAGCCAACATTTGATTTTTGTTTATTTGTTTGTTGTTGAAATATTTTAGGCCTGCAATCTGTAACAACAGTTATCAAATTAGTACTGTATTTCTGCTTTTATTTTGAAAAGTCCAATTATTGGTTTTGTAAGAAGACATTAAAGTTATTCTTGTCTGAATAGACGAAAATGTTTGTATTTCACAATTTGATTTTGACATTTATTCATTCAACTTTTCCTAAAATGACAACTGCTACTAATTCCAAGATTTCATTTAAGCTAAAGGATATTTTTTCACAGGAAAAACAAAAATAATTTTGATTCCTGAAATTTCTAATGGTTTCCCCTTACTATTCCCCAACCCCAAATTTAAGCCAATGCTCATTATCTCTTCTGTACGTGTAGAGGTAAATGTCTTGCAACATTTTCCAGTAGTTTCTACATAAATACTTGGAGAAAGGGAGAGAGAGAGGGGGAGGGAGAGGAGAGACTGTGAGTGTGTGTGTGTCTTTTGGAGGGAAGTATAGTTCCAAGTTTTAAGTAAAATACAACATTTAAGGAATATTTTTCTTAGTGTCTTGATCAAAATGATAAGCTATACAGAATTGCTTTAATATCAGAATTTTTCTAGATGGGGAAAGTTGCTAATTATAAGTGTTTTTTAATTATAGAGTCTTTGGGCAGGAGGAGAATTTAGAGGTCATCTAAATGAGGGTTTCTTAAACTTTTTTCACTTGCCACCTCTTTTTGACTGAGAAACTTTTATGTGACCTTGGATATATAGATATATAAAATAAGTATACAAATGAAACATTTACTAATAATGTCATAATATTGTAACCCCCATATTTAGTTATGAAACTCCATTTGGGGTCACAACACACAGTTTACAAAGCTGGGATCTAGACCTAGTTTTGCCTGAAGCATGAATCTCACCATCTCCAGTATCTGGACAAATAGGTATCAAATTATCTTCACATGAATATTCTCATTATTGAAAATTCACTACTTCTCAGAGCACATTATTTTATTCAGTAGCTGTTATAGTCTTTTAGAAGTTCCTTCTTATTTGAGAGGAACTATGCTTTCTTTTAACTTATTCTTCTTGGTCCTAATTTTATTCCCTGGGACCAAGAAGTTTTCCACATGTTAGTATTTGAAATACTGATGATTAGAGTTTTAGAGTGTTGCCTGGGACACTGAAACTTTAAGTGACTCTGAACTTGGATCTTTTTGACTCCAAAAATAGCTTTTTATCCACTCTGCCACTTTCAAATGCTACTTCTCATGTAAATTGTGTTTTTATTAAGGTAATTTATATTGTTAGGTTTTTTTTGGCAGTCACATCATACTGTCAATTTTTATTAGCTTTCAGTTCTCAAAGTATTTGTCTATATTGAATTAACAACTGCCTGGCAATATTTCACTTATCAGTTTTTTTCTTCTAAGAGCTGGCCTATTGTTTTTGTTAAAATCTTTTGGGATCCACATTCTATTACGTAAAATATTACCTATAACTCTCAACTTTGGATCTTAGATTGAAGAAGCATATCATCCATTATTTCATCCAAATTTTAATTAAAATATTGATTTGAACAAAGCCAAGCATACTATGTTACTCTCCTGGAGCGCTCTTACCTCTCCTCTCCCCAAGATTGACATTGATCCTTTAATCAGCATTCCTTGGCTCCTTCAGTCACCCAGTCCTGAGTTCACCCAACTATTCTATCATTCAGCCCAAATCACTTTGTTGAGGGGTGAGAGATACCTACCCAGGGGTAGGTTTTTGCACAGTCCCTATCTCCAGGCGAAGTTTTTTTGGCAAAAAAAAAAAAAAAATTTCTATGGGCCAGGGCTAGGGAGCAATCTCCAGATGAATTGAGAGACAGGTGGTAGTTAAGTCCCAGGCCGAGATCTCCAAATGAATTGTAGGTGGAGATTATTGTGGGAGTTTTCCCTGGGAACCAAGTAGGAGGGTGGGGATGATCCCTAAGGTGGGGAGGAGTTGAGATTTAGGGTTTTTCCAACCCAGGTCCACTGCCCCCAAAGATCGGGGGGACACAGTTTCTATTGCATCAACTTCATCTTGTTGGTGAGGATTTTGTGAAACAGATTCCTTGATACAATCCAGGTACATATTTTCTATCCTATATATCATAACAATTAAAAAACATACTGAAAATTGGAATGTGACTGGTGGAGCACAACTTGTTCTACTTATTGAAATCATGCTGGCTCATGGTTATTGCCACTTTCCTTTCTAAGTGTCCACTAACCATATGTTCTCTTTGTTTAGTGGAGTGCTTGGCACATGGAAGGTATTATATCAATCCTTCCTCCATTCTCTTCCTTCCTCTTCTCAAATTTTTCTAATCAGTCTTCTAGTTTAAGCATCTGTTTTCTTTAAAAATTGGGACAACATTCTCCTGCTTCTGGTATGGTGGCAATGTTTGTGTTTTCCATGATTCCTCAAAGATGAGAGAAATTATGATTTTTCTTTGACATTAATAACCAAATTATGATTGAGGTTTTTTCCTATTTTCCTATTCAGGGACCAATCCTTTCTGAAGGACAGGGCTGATAATGAGGTTGGCGCAATCCTCTGGGAACGTTCTTCTTAATCGGGGCAAGACTTTGCCTAACTGCTTCAGATTAGAATGCAAAATAGAATCCAATCTAGGTGAATTTTAGTAGTCTGAGTGAAGGTAGATTCTTTTGTCCAGAGCAAAGCTCTGTGGGTCCTGACACTATAAAAAAATTTGGCAATGGTAAAAGGTTTCTGAATATTCTACATCTTGCAGTATCAAATATATTGCCAAAATTTACTTCTTTATGTAACAATAAACAAGCACATCTATCTTTGCAGTAGATAAATTTGCTTTCATCTTTAATAAATGGTAAAATTATGTGTATAGCTAAGAACTGTTTTAAAATAAGTTTCCTTATGATTTATTATCAATGAACATTTCATTTATATACCAATTTTACATACTTACATATCTTGTGTTGTATAAAACTTCCTTGTGTAAGAGAGGGGTCATCAGTGGAAAAAAGTTTAATAAACCATCATCTAGAATGATTAATGTGGGCAGATAAATGTCATGATCAAGCTAGGTTTTCAGTGGTAGGGTCTGAAGACTTTTCACCCACTCCCTCAATAGAAGAAGTCCACCTATTCATTAATAATTAGCCAATCAGGATTGATTTTCACTTGTCTGGGCAGCCCCTTTTCCATTTGAACATTTATTGATCTCCATGATTTTATCTTTGATTACTGAAAAAGACAACTGACCATCGATTTATTATTTGCTAGCCTAATTAAGAATTAGTAAAGTGTTATTAATTTCCCAGAAACTCTTGTCTCATGGGCTTTCTGTTCATTTCAAATATGGCTGACCACTTTTAAGCATTCATGAGCTTTATTTCTTTTTAGAATGTATTGGAGAATTTTTTCTCTTCTAAAACAAAAACTTTTTGCAAAGGGGAAAAAAATCCATTCTTCTAAAGAGAGGCTATAGTTTCAGGTGTGCCAGTATCACAAATGGCAGTCTTGAATGGAATCAGGTTTTTTTTTTTTGTTTTTTTTTGTTTTGTTTTGTTTTTTTAATAATAAGCCTTTATGAGAAAGAAACACTTCACTCTTTTGTTTCTCCTCAGAATTAAGACCTTTTTGTGTGCAACCTCAATCCCAATGTTTGGATTCAGCTGTGATGACTTGTGCATGCTTAATTCTTAATTTTACTCATCATTTTCTCTTACCATGCTATCATAGCAGTTATTTTCTTCTATTTTAAATTAACTTAATCTTAATCTTAAATTAACTAATCATTTTAGACTCTGTAGTTAAGACCTTAAATTGTTGTTGTTCTTTGTATCTCAGGTTTGCTTTCAAATGATATTTTCAATTTAAACACAAAAAATAAACTAGCTTTTTTTTTTCTGTATATATGTATGACTTAGTGCATTTACATTTCTTTAAGTATATTACTTAAATGGACCTGTGACCTTAAATATTTGAGAGTTTTATTTGCTGATATGGATCAAACAGCTTATTCATGATCCCCCAAAAGTCCAATTTAAGGGGTTCTTGCAAAAAGCTGGATTTTTTTCCTTAAATGTATTCTATTCATGAAATCCAGATAAAGTAAATAATCTCTTAGTAGATCAATAAATAAAATATAGACAGAAAGAGTTGTCTCCAAATTAGAATGAAGAAGTTAGCTTAAATATAAAAGGTTATTTAAAATAAATGAGTAAATAAAGAGTAAATGGAAAACCAGTCATTAAGAATTTACTGCACTTTAGAGTACAATGCTTATCACTAGTGATGCAAATGTAAAAGTGAAGAGAGTCTTTGACCTCTAGGAAACTATATTCTAATAGAGAGAAACTACAAATATTGTAGTGGTGTCTATGAGGAGAGGACAATATATTCTGTTAGGAAAAAGAATGAGTAGAGCCATTCCAGAGTAGATTGATACATCCTTTCTTGTCCTGATGTTAGAGTTGGTGACTTGATTTTGATTCTTGATCTGGAAATTAGCAAGGGGGTTGAGGTGGTTTCTGGAGCAATCAAAGGAGTGGCTGGTGAGTAGAAAGAAGTCCACCGAGTATATAAATAGAAATTCTTGAAGAGGAAATGGTTCTTAGCTATGTGTACATTATTTCAGAGCAGTAAGTCAAAAGTAATAATTTTTTGAGATGTTTATGAATTTTTGCAAGTATTTTTAGTGACCATAAATTATTAGTTTACTAAAATGGTACAATAATTTTTTGGAAAAAAAACAATATTCTTTATTTTAGAGTACTTAATTTATTCTTAGAAGTAAAATACTCCCAGGATACCCATAGGAGGTCTTTATTGGTTTGATGCTAGATATTTCAACTATTAGTGGAAAGATCACTGGATTTTGGGGGGAGAGGATAACAAGTTAAAATCCTAGTTCTATCACTCAATACTTTTGGAACTTTGCTGAACTTCTCAGGATTCCAGTTTACTCATCTATAGGATGAAGGAGTTTGGATTATGATCCTATATTTGTTGTTGACAGTAATTACTTTAGTATTCACTCCAAGATTTAGTAGAAATATGTTTATTTAGTTTTTAGTTTCAATTTTATTAGTAAAGGCAGAAATGACAAATTTGAATAAACATTTTTACATTTTAGATCAGTGAAAAATTTTTTTCTAGTCTTTTCCTTTTTTTTTTTTTTTTGGAGTGACTTTCTTTTGAGTAATATTTTACACATCTATCTTTATAAGAGTAGGCATCTATGGAGCCAATGAATTAATTACCTCAACCCCACTTAAGAGTTTTGTCTCTGAAAGTCTTTGGATAAAGTAAAATAATATCACATCATGACTTTGTCATGTCCTGTGAGGTGTGTATCAAACCTATGAGTTAGTTTGCAATTGAAGATTTAAATGCCTGTAAGTTTAATGATGGAAGATTTTTAGCTAACTTTGGGAGAAAATGCTTGGGAGCGAGAATAAGAGCTCTTTGATTTCTTTCCCACTTCCACTTCCCATGGATTTGGACTTAGCAGAAGTATCCTAGAAGCATCCCCAGAACAGTATCTCAGTCAGGATCTGAGAATAGTCTGAAAACAGAGAGGAAGGGCAAACTCAAGGCTCTCCAAGGAGCCCTGCAGAAAAATTGTTAGCTAGGTGATGCAGTGGATAGAACACATGGTCTGGAGGCAAGAAGACTTACTGTCCTCAGTTCAAATCCTGGCCAAGTCATTTAACAGTCTTTACCTCAGTTTCCTCATCTGTAAAATGATCTGGAGAAGGAAATGGCAAACCACTCTAATATTTTTGCCAAGAAAACCCAAAGGAGGTCATGAAGAATCAGACATTACTAAAAAATGACTGTATAACAGTAGGGCTACATCTAGAGGATTCAAGCAAAAGGACTGTTAATCACGCCCTCAACTCATAGTCTCTAAGACTGAGTCACCTTGCACTCTCTATATATTGGTGGGAGAGTGTGACACAAATTTTAAAAAATTATTAGTTTTCAACTTTCACTTTTATCATACTTTGATTTCCATCCTTTTCTCTCTTGCTCCTTCCTCTCCCTCTCCCTAAGATAGCAATCAATTTGATATAGACTATACATATACAATCATATTAAATATATTTCCACATTAGTGACACAGGTTTTTGAGGGAATTTTGTTTTGTGCCAACAATTATTCTCTCACCTTAGTGGTATCCCTTTCTAAAAGCCTGTTAAAACTGACTGACAAATTGATATCAGCTGATAATCATGGAGGGGAATCACAATGATGGGTGGCCTATGTGCATTAGAAAGACAGTCCACTCCTTAAGGATGGCTACTAGAAACTATAAATGGGGGAGACTTGGCAGCTAGGCTCTGACATCTGACTTATTAATGTCAAAGTGTTTTAGAACAGTGAAGCCAGAGTTTATCTGGATTGTACTCACATTCCCCAGTTTTAATGACACCTTTTTTTTTTAATACATGCTTTTAGTCATTATTATATTATTGATGTTCCAAAGAGAATGTAATTAGTTATATAACAAACCCTGAATTAATTCAAAAATCAAAATGTGATGTTTGTTTGATGAAATAATTTATGTTTCTCATTCATATTGCTAGAACTCCACTTGTGTCTTATTTGTGTATATTTTGGCTTTTTAGCTTTGAGAGAAGGGACAGGAAGAGATTATTTGGCCATGGGATGGTAGTGGAAAGAATATAGATAAGAAATACAAATTGCTATTGCTATTATATAATATATATGTACAATTATATACATGTATATATGTATATATAGATTATATATGTATAATATACATAGATTATATGTATATAATAAGAAATAAAAGGGCCTTTCTTGATAATCTCAATTGTCAGTCCTCTTATTCCCCTGAATTTTTATTTAACATATATCTTGTATTATTTATTTCATTTTAGTAGGATGTAAAACTCCTTGAAATAAGTGTTTCTTCTCTTTCTGTTATTTATCACCCATGGCAAGGTTATGCTCAGCTTGTACTCTTTGTGCTTCATTACTGTTGGTTGAATTTGCTCCTTCTTAAAATGAATTGACTGTTAATATTTATAATTAATAAATCCTTATTGATGACTCATTCATTCATTTGTTCCATCATAAATTTATTTAGTATCTATAGTGGGTCTATCAGTGGGGGAACTTTGAGCATTGTAATTTGCTAGAATGAATAATGATTAATGGAAAATTAATTTTAGAATGTGACCATGTATGTACATATACATAATTACATACTGGAATTTTAAAGACTACAATACTGATGAAGTTATAAAAACAAATCATTCCAGACTGTTAGAATTGGACAGTGAATAGGTATGATAAAGTCCATATGTAGAAATCACCCTAGCTGCATGTAACAGATGGCATTTTTCCAAAGGCAAGAAAAAGATTCAAGGTTTAAAAATAATAAAGTTAATATAAAATAATTTTTATTGAGTTAAAGGAAGTCAATAAGAAAATGTACTCTATTGAGTTATATATATATGTATATATATATATATATATATATATTTTAAAAACCTACTGGATTAATTTAGAAACAGTTTAAGTTTTTATTTTTTTTTTTTGAAGTGAGACTGTTTTGGATTTCACTTTTTCAACTTCATCAAAGTGTCTTTAAAATGAACTTTACCTTTGTAAACTCCCAATCAATCTTTTCATATCATTTGGCCAAGTCCCATCTGGAGATTTGTAGAGTTAGCTTGGCTTTTGCTTATAGGCTTTAAAGTACATATTCATATCTATCAATCAATGAATGTTTGAACCCCTTGAATGTTTTC
Source organism: Sarcophilus harrisii (assembly GCF_902635505.1). Lineage (NCBI taxonomy): Eukaryota > Metazoa > Chordata > Mammalia > Dasyuromorphia > Dasyuridae > Sarcophilus > Sarcophilus harrisii. The sequence goes on from NC_045430.1 coordinate 233,246,259, forward strand.
AGTCCTGTGGGGGATACTGAGGAAAGAATATTGTGTAGTGCTCTTCAGGCCCTTACAATTTAATTAAGGAGAGACGAGACTAACACAGGAGACAGAGAAAGATACAAGGCAGTATGTAATTAAGTGCTAAGCTGTGTGAAGAGAACTAAGAATTTTCCATTAAATGTATAAACGATGGGAGTCTTCCTTAAAGAAATGTAAAGAATAATGCCATTTGAGAGAGTAAATGAAATTGGTTTGTTTATTTAATTTTCATTTTATGAGACAAGGTAAATGAAATGAATAAAGATTGGAATAACTTCCCAGTGGTAAATTCACATGTTGATTTTAAGCTTTTGTTGGTTTATTGAGGAAAGCTGCTTTGACTTGAATCTTTAGCTGCCTCTATCTGTTCACGATAAGACTGAACATTTGGGCAGGGAAAGGATGTTTCATTTCTAGAGTAAATTTCCTTTTCGTTATCATTTCATGTTTTAGATCATTTTGATTTTGATTCAATCAACCAAGATTTAGTATGTGCTCACCGTTTGTAAGGTACTGTGATAGGAACTGTAGCTACAAAGACAAAATTGAAAGAAATCTTGTTTTCCAGGAGTTTACAATTTACTTCAAGAATTGGATTAATATTATAAGTACATAAGTGATATCAATCAACTCATCCTCTTCTTCCCTTCCTTCTCCTGTTTTGAAGTCAGTACTTGCCCTATCCATTAACCATTAGTGTATTTCAATTTGGAAGAGCTTGATTGGGATAAAATCATTAACAATGACTGATTTCACATTTCACATAGACACAATACCTAGCATTCTCTAATTTTTTTTTTTAAATTTTATTAAAATAATATTAATAGTCTGCAAATAGTATCTAAGGTTTTGGTTTCCAATGTCGCTTTTGGCATTTTCTTTCAATTGTTTTTCATTCTTTGTGACTCCATTTGGAGTTTTTGTGGTAAAATACTAGAGTGGTTTGCCATTTCCTTCTCTAGCTTATTTAACAGATGAGGAAACTGGGACCACCGGATTAAGTGACTAGCAGGATCATATAGCTGGTAAGTGTGGAGGCTGGATTGAACTTAGAAAGGAGTTTCCCTGACCCCAGCTAACCTCCTACACCATTTAACTATCCAGTAGCATTTTTTTCTCCTTTAATCTCCTTTTTAATGTCATATCAGCTTTAAAACAGTAATGGCTATTTTATAATAATAAAATAAAATAATAATTCATATAACTTACCATCCTCAGAATGGACTAGCACATATTTCCCTACAATTTCTTCTCAAGAAGATGGATGCTTTTTACCCTTTCTCTTCAGGATTGTTCCCCCTTCCCTTGATTTCATTTATTATCAATAGGAAGGAATGTATTATTAGAATCTCTGTTATAGATTTGAGGGCTCTAGGGAATGCTTCCACATTTTCAGATAAATAACATCTTTTTTTTTGCAACTGCTCACAATTATGGGTTCATTATTATTCATCTTCATATAAACCACTTCTCAGCAGGTAGACAAGGACCACCTCCTGTTGCAGTGTCTGGGCATCTGCATGGCCTTATGGTATACTGCTTGCTGATGACATTGGGCATAAGGTATTACTGAGGATGCTCGTTTCAGTAGAATTGACTACTTTGAGGTAATAAAGGTCATTACTATAAATCAATGGTGAATAGAGTATGTTGGTTTATTAAAATCAATAATAACTATTTAATGAGAGATCAGAGGATATGAAGAATGACAATACAAATAGCATTCAAAGTGTGAAGTAGATGGTGTGGTTAAAGTTGTCCTTTGGACAAAATTGAGCAGAAAAAAAATGTACTTTTCTTCTAGGTCTTTATGGAGGTCCTTTTCTGGGTCATTGACCCTTTAAGAGATATACAGCTAAAGAAAGTCTACATTTTTGTTGCCATTTAATCTGTTTTTTCTCAGATACTCATGAGATACTGAAACCACCTTATGGTTGAAAGTTGCGGGACCTCTTCTCCAACCTTTTATTTAACTCTTGGAGACATTATTCTTAGAAGCTGCTCTGCAGTTGAGTAATTACTTGGTGTGAGTTACTTTACTGATGTTTCATTTTTTTAAAAATTCATATGGTGATTTTCTGTCATAGTTATTTTTCTTTAAAGTGTATATTAAATTTAACCCAGTGGTAACAAAGCTTCCCTGCTTAGCTATGCCTTCTCGTGAACTTACTTTAACTCTCTTATTTGTATTTTACTGACACTTTTTGGTGCCTCTATTACTATTCATCAATCCCTCCACCCCATCAAAAGCTACTTCTATGCCAAATAAATGTAGTCAAATAATAGCTATCACTCTTTGTATTTTAAAACTCCAAGAGGCATTAAAACTCCATTATGTTAGCTGCACTCTGGAATTTTTTTTCCTGAGGCAATTGGAGTTAAGTGACTTGCCCAGGGTCACATAGCCAGGAAATGTTCAGTGCTCTGAGGTCAAATTTGAACTCGGATCCTCTTGACTTCAGGGCTGGTGCTCACTCAGGAAAATTTGAAGCAGAAGATGGAAGAAAGTCATAGAACATGGGAAAGTCTGAATAGGTTGAGATCTGTCATTAGAAGCAGTGTTCACATTGGAACTATCAGTCAAATAGTAAACATTTTTTAAACATGTAGAATGTGTCAGACACTGTGTGCTAAGTTCTGGGAATGTAGAGAAAAGCAAAAGAATAGACCCTGTTTTCAAAGAGTTCTAATGGATTTTTAGTTTTTTTTTTTAGTTTGCTGGATGAAATAGTACCATCTTTGGGACACAAAATGTGTTTGATTAATGATCCATCTGTCTATCCATTCATCTATATACTCTATTCTTTTTTGGTCTGACCACATCTGGAGTATATTGCTGAGTTCTGCAAGCCACATTAAGCTGGAAAATGTTCACAAAAAAACAAAGATTAGGTTGGGATGTACCATTTGATGTCCAAAGGCTTTTACTTCTTTCCATGTAATGGTAAGATGAACCAAGTGGGAGTTCAGCATTGAAAAGCAAAGAGGTTTGGATATCTTTCTTCAAGTGTTCTGTAGATGTTACTGTGCTTATTCTGTTTGGTTACAGAAGATAGAACTTAGAACAATGGACAGAAGCTCCAGAAAAGCAGTTCTCAGCTCTCTTATAAGGAAAACTTCCTTTTGACAGCGGTAAACTTAAGTGGATTTATTATTCATCTTTATGCACCCTGCATTCTAATAAAACTGATCATCTTGCTCATCACCTGTAATACTTCATTCCTTCTCTCTACCTTTGTCAAAAGGCTTTTCCCAAACCCTTGGTAAACTCCAGTGACTTCCTTTTACCTCTAGAATCAAATATTAACTCTTTTGTTTGGCATTTAAAACTCTTTACTATACTTGCTCCTTACTATATTTCCACTTTCTTTTTACATTCTCTATAATCTAGCCATATCATCCTGTTTACTGCTTTTTACACTCATAGATGCATCTTCTGTCTCTTTGTCTTTGTGGTGACTATTTCCTACAGCTGGAATGCTCTCTTTATGCCAGAGTTTCTATCTCTCTTTCTGTCTTTGTCTCTTTCTTCCCCCTCTGCTTTTTAGAATCTCTTCCTTGAAGATTCAAATTTTATGTCAACTTATTTTCTCCCATCATTTTCTCCTACCTTCCCCCCCTCCTCTACTGAACCTCTCTTTGAGCTATTTATGGGCTCAGTCCAATTACTGATTGACATGGGGACTTTAGTCTGCTCTGCTTCTACAGTCTGATTGGTTTGTACCTCTCTAGAAAATCTGGTCATCCCCCTTCTAGGGGTTTTCCATATTAATGCTAAAGTTAATGAATACACTCATGCATCATAGCCCACTACAGTTTTAAACTTCTAAGCTTAATAGATTGCCCCAGACTCAGTCTTCCTGGTAGCAGGGCGTACAAGTCTGTACCGTTATACTGGCAAATGTTAACTTTTGCAGGAAGATTTTCCTGGTCCCTCCAGCTGTTTGTGCTTTCCCCTGATTCTTCTTTATATGTATCTTGTATATTTATATTTATATGTACTGATTCTTTTTAGAATGTAGAGTTTGTACCTGCAATATAGACAATTATCTGTTACAGAGTGATAATTAAATCCTTGCTGATTGATTTGCATTTATTGCATTTCGTCCATGCCTGGAATACATGGAATCTTTATCTCCATTTCTTTGAATTCCTAGTTTTCATCAAGATTCAATCCAAGAGCCTTATTGTATATGAAATTTTTTCTGGTCTTCCCAGCTACCAAGGGAACACCTTTCCTTACACCTGCTAAATTATCTTGTACCTGCTTTGCTAGTAGTGCTATTTCATCTTGATGTTTTTTAGACCTTAAAGCACCATATAAATATGAACTGTTATTATTATTGAGCTATTATTCCACTAAGATAATTCTGGCTTTGCTTGGTATTAAACAACAACGTCCTAGAGGAAAGGCTATTATTCATCACAGGATAATAGACTAAGAATTGAAAGAAAACTTCAGTTAATGATAAAATGTATTGCTCAGTTTTTTTTTATAAAGAAGTATAGATAGATTAAATGACAAGTAATGGGTTCAAGGTTCAGCATGTCATATATATTTTTAAAAAATATGGCCAATAAATGAATTTATTTTGCTTTATTGTACATAGATATTATAAGGGATTCATTTTTCTTTTTTTCCTAATTTGATAGCTAGTATGGAACTAAGCTAGACTTCATATCCAGGTTACCCAACTCCAAGTATGAGGCCCTTCTCCTATGTGAAAAATGGGAAAATTTTAAAATGAATTTCATTTATATATTAATATCATTGGTAATTTTATTTTTTGTTAGTTTATTTTATCATTTTTATAATATTTTATCAATATTTAATAGACATTAAATAATTTAATAAAATGTTCATTAGATATGCAATGTTTAAATATTTTTATTATATAATTGCACAAAAATTCAAAGATCCCTTACCCTGTGACAACTTTCAATTACAGAATAGTAAGTCACCCTAAGAATTATGGAAAAGAGAATTGTCAGTGGTCATTAGGAATAGAATCTCAGTATTTAACAGATCGAACAGATTTGTATGACTCGTGTCTGAAACAGACTAAGGACAGATTGTCTCAGGGCTAACTCAGCAGGTACTAGTGCTGCAGGACTCATCCCTGACTGTGTCATTACCATATGACAAATCTAAAGTGTTGGGGAAAGTCTGCTCTTTAGAAATATCATGAATTAAAATGTTTGTTCTAGAACATCTTTTGAAAATATACATATATATTAACATCAAAGTATGTTTGTATAGATAAATTGAGAGCTGAAAAGTTGATAAATCGTTTTTCTTTGTTGACCAGCAATATTTCTGATTTTTTTTACAGAGCTTTCTATTTTCCATATCACACTCCATGATTAGGTAATCTTTCCAATTAAAGGCTTGGGAGTCTCTGCATTCTTTACTGCTATGGTAGTTAAGGACTAGACCGAACTGTTGGTGAGTGATGGTAGGACTGCCTCATACACAATGCTGTCATAATGTACCTGACAGCTTTGCAGAGAGACTCTTACTTGGTAGAGAATGTGGCAATAGTCTATGGTCAGATTATGAAATATATGAGATGAAGCTAAACTGGAGTGGAGAAAAGAAGAGAGAGGAAGAAAAAGAAGAAAGCTAAAAGACAGCTTACTGCTGACATAAATGAAAATTGGAATAAAAAGGGAAAGAGACCACAAACTTTCAACCTTATTGCACATATGTAGAGACAGTAATTAGCTCTACATAACATTGCACTGTAATTAGAAGATTTGGGAGAGGGTAAGTAAATAGTCAGTTAAGACAAAGCCTGGAGCGGGGATAATACCTATATATCTTTTAGAAGGAAGATATAAAATGTCTTTTGTGGTTTGAGCTCTCATGATTATATGAAATCACATGTGAAAATACAACATAGATGTATTCATAGATTATGAATCATAGATTTGATATTGAAGAGATCTCAGTCCAACTATTTAATTTAATAGATGGGCAATAAGGTACCTTCAGAGTTTAAATCCCTCTGATTTCAAATCTAGTGCCCTGTCCATGAGATCATGGTACTTCATAGATTCATTATTAAAATTCTTCATCCTATTGCTATTTGAATGTGGGATGTTGTAGAAGAGGAAAAACAAATGAATCATTGATTCAAGAGTTAACATGGATAAATTTGTAAAATATAATATTGATTGAATTTAATCTTTAGTGCAAGAAATTTGGAAAGAGAGATAATGAAGTCGTTATTTTGTTACTTTTGTTTCCACGTTATGTATGTCATGACACTAAGAGTGGATGAAGATGGTAGCACACATAAAAGGCACAAACTATCTTCACTGAAGGACAGGAGGATTTGAGGACCAGCTTTCCCAGCTGTGAGAACCTGGATTTTGAATTGGTTCCTTTTTGAGGGCAGGCAATTCTACTCATCTCTAAGAGCTTCAGTTTCCTTTGGATATAACATGATGTAGTGGATAGAGCAACTGACCCGAGTGCAATCCTGCCTCAGAACCATATTAGTTGTTTGAGTCAATCAACATTTGTGAATCTTAAGTTTTCCAATCTGTCAGATGAGCTGTTTGCATCTGATGATCTGTGGTCCCTTTCCATTCTAAATCTATGATCCTATGATCTTTAAAATGAGAATAATAATATTTGTACTATCATCTCATAAGGACAGTATGAGAAAGATTCTTTATAAATTATAAAGCCTGAATATTGGCTAGTATTATTATGGAGGAGAGACAATTCTCTAAAGATTATATGATAACAGAGAAGATGCTGATCTGCTTTGGGAGTCTCCTCACTTGACAGTTCCTTATATCAATTAGATTAAAGAACAAATTCCCATCTTTTTTTTCCTATATCCATTTGCATGTAATAAGGAGTGTTGGGTTTATCTGTTAGTCTTCATAAACTTAAAAAAATCTATTCTGAATTTCTTGATAGTCAGATCTCTAACGAAGGTCAGATAGCTTGAGCTTTGTCTAGCACACCAAAATTTAGAGCATGTCAATAGCACCCATTCTCTTAAATAGTGCAAAAACACCTACTCAGCAAAAATAATTAGTTGAAATATGAAGATGCCAGATGGTGCATTTCTTCCCCAGGTGAGCTCCTATCTGGCTCAGTTCTATCCTGATCCATTCCCTGCCCTTATTGCCTTATGGTGTCCTGTAACGTGTGCATGGAGGTCAGTATTCCCGTTCTCTCTCTTAGTAACTGATTTTGTATTAAATAACAATTCAAGCATGCATTTCATGCTGCTTGTTGTAGGTGCTGAAACTCCTGGTTATAACTATTGAGATTATTTCAGCACTTCTTGATATGATACTGCTGATGATATTTTTTCCTTAAGAGATTCCAGGGACAACATTAAAAATAATGCTGTGGGTTCTTCTGGAATGAGGCAATTAAAACAGGGGACTTCATAGAGAAAGGTAGATAAATAGATGGTATCTGAATAGAGAAGAAAAATGAGGAGACAGTTCCCATATTTCATCTCAGAGGTCTTACAATATTAGAGTTTAACTAAACTCCAGATATCATCTAGTCTAGCTCTTTAGTTTTACAAATGAAGAAACTGAAATGTAGAATTTAATTAACTTGTTCAAAATTGCACAGCTTTTTAATAGCAACGCTGGGAGTGGAAATTAGGGTGTCTAACCTTTAGTTCAATGCTTGGTCTTCTTGACTTTCATATATCTTTGTCTCCCCATTTATCCTGTCTTTTCCTGTTCCTTCTTGCCAAAACTTGCTTAAAAATTGACTTATGCATAGTAGACAAACTTAGATATACAATATTTAAAACTAGTTCTGGGTAGTTGCATTTTTAATTGAATCAGCATGACTTAGGGACTGAGTTATAGAGTTACTTTATTTAATAAGGGTTTCCTAGACAGGATTCATGTTGTTCAAGATGCTGGATTGAAGAAGGTTGGCTTCAAGGTTTCCAATCTTTGGAAAAGTCAGAATTTTATATTTTCCCTTTTGTCTTGGATTACCCTAAAATCTAGGAAGTTGGAAGACCTTTCTGATTGCCTAGGGGAACTTTTTAAACAAATTTCATCTTTTCAAGGGACAACATGAATCCCTTTCAAACAACATTAAAAAACTTGTCACAACTCTGTAGGTAAATGAATCAGGGACAGATAACTCTTTTGTAGTTTGGAAAGAAGGAAGATGCTGTTGAATGTTAGCTTGAACTCTTGCCACCATGGACTTAACTTTTCTTCACGTTCTTCTTTGTTAATCACTATCTTTTTTTCTTCCCTTATTTCTATTAAGATATTTAATGCCTTTTTTTTTTCTAAAACTAATTTCAGAGTATTAGATTTTGGCTTAGGAATCTTTTTCCTTTCCGGATTCTTCTTGACTGTTGACATTTTTCCTTGTCTTAGCTTGTTTCCCACTTTTGTTATTTTATCATGTCTTACTTTTTTACTACTGACTTCAAGAAAGACTAAATAGCCTCCCTCCATACAAGGAACAGAAGCCTAGATTGTGTCTATGCATTACAGGCATGCTGGGAGATTAAGGATGAAGAGGCTAATCTCATTTAATGTTTTCTATGGATGGAAAATAGCAAAATTCTATTTTTTTTTATTATTGAATTGCCATCTGAGACAGTGGCTACACTGGGGAGGACTCAATACTTACTTTTTTTTTTAAATTAAGGAGATAAAGGGAGGAGACATTCTTAGCCTTGAAGTATTATGTTTTGCTATTTAGTGCCAAAGAAGAGTATTTTTCCTTTTTTTTTTTTTTTTTTTGAGAAGAGGAACACTGGTAAGATAACTCTTTCTGAGACATCTGTACCTGAATGTTGGCTAGTTTAAATAATAGTGATAGCTGGAATTTGTATAGAAGTGAAAGTCTGCAAAGAACTTTATTAATCTCTCATTTGATCCTTGGAAGAATCTGAGAGTCATGTTATTATCCCTGTTTCACAAATGTTAAATGATTTACTCAGGGTCACTTGTCTAGTAAGTGTCTGAATCTGAATTTAAATTCAGATCTTCTTGGCTTCAAGTCCATTACTTTTTTCCACTGTGCCATCCACCCTTTGTTCAAATAAAGGGATCTACCTTCTAATTTGTTGGTGAATAAAAAAAGGAATAGTTTAAAAATTAAACTTGTGTTACCAAGTTAAATTTTAATTTTTAATGGAGGATCCATATCCTTCAATATGAATTCTGGATTTCTTCTTTGGGATGAGTGGTGTCTTAAAGAAGAGGGGGACTTTATGAGACAGAGGTGAGGAGCATGTATGTTCCGGGAATGTGAATCAGAATGACAAAGGCACCAAGATGGGAAATAGTACGTCAGGGATGGGGTTTCCTGTATGAGGAAGATAGGGAAATCCCATCTCATTTCTATAAGTATAGGAACTGGACTTGTGATTTCATTGGTATAGATGAGTGGTTGTCATACTGTGTTGCAAGGAACCCTGAAATACCATCTTTTTTTTTTTTTTTAAATACATCTTATTATGCTTGTTAATAGGCATTTAAAAGGATTTTAATACAAGAGTTCTATGGATCTTTTGTTTGAATTATACGGTTCTGCCTCTTGTAGAAAAGTTTGAGAACCACTGATATAGACTATTCTTAAATAAAAAAAAAACTCAGAAACTTCTATTAATGTAAATTGTCCCCTTTGATGCAATATACAGCCTTAGTGAGTTGCCTAGGACATGAAAAGATTGTCCAGATAGTATGTATCGGAGATTTGACCTGAATACATGTAAATTCATCATTTACTACCCCATACTGTCTTTCACCTCTCTTCCCAAAAGATATATACATATACATACACACATGCATACATATATTTCACTTTGGAAAGCATAGTTATGTCCATGTTTCTTGTAAAAATTATTTGTATCCTTTCCCCCCTAATGGGCAGTTTTTGCCCATTACTTTTCCCACGTATACTTTCCCTGGTATACTCCTTTCTGCTCTCTTTCTCTTTCCATTTTCCTGTCTTCTCAGATTCAGTTGATGCCGCAAATAATGTTTATGGACTATTTTACTTTTCCTTACAATTTTTTTTTCTGATATCAAATAAAATTTTTTTTCTCCTCTATTGATATTTTTGGAGAAAAGAAAAAGTCTAGTGGTGTTAGGAAAGAATAACTAGATTGCTGAATTCATAGCTTTCTCTGTCCTGAAAACCTTGTCATTTAGTGAGCACTCATAGCTGTTGATTTGGGATTTCTCTGCTGTATGTGGTCTTACTTCCAACTTTTCTCCTTTGGCTCATCAGATGAATTGTGACAACCTGAAGAAGATACCTGATCCATTTGGAATGATCCTGATCTGCCTTATTTTGAATTGTGAAAATGATATCGCTTGTATTTTTTTTCTCTCTCAGGTAAAATATAAAAGGGATTTTGAAGAAAGCAAAGGAAGAGGCTTCAGCATTGTTACAGACACACCTGAGTTACAAAGACTGAAAAGGACTCAGGAACAGATCAGTAACGTAGGTGACAATTTCCTTGAGGGATGGTCTCATGCCACAAACATGGCCATTTTGCAGCTGAAAAGTGTGATTGGGTCACATGGAAGGCTTTGCTGCTGCAACTGACTGGAGTGAAAGGAATGAACTTCCCTGTTGATTTTATGTGTGGGTGTGTAAATTGGAGGGGGAAGCATCCCCAAATGTGTGACTGACTACTCTTTTCTCTCTATACATACACATATAAAACCTAGCTCTCATTCATTACACTTTTCCTTGGCTGTTTACATTATGGATATCTACAACATTGGGCATCAGAATGATATGTTTTGTATTTTTATGTTTCTAGACAATTTTCTAGTGAGCATTAATTGTTATGGTTCAGAATCTGCTTATTTATTGTTTTCATCTTTATAAATATTTTTTTCAGAATTTTGGAAACACAATGAGGCTTATTCCCCCCATTGTGATTAAGTGTGTAAAAATGCAGATAGCAGAGTCAATATCCTAAAAAAATCTAATGTTTGCAGCTATAGCTAGAATTTTGAATATTAGAATTGGCTAGTTCCATATTCAAATGAAGCAAGAGGTCTCTTTTTCAGCCGATATTATATGTGTGATTGCTTTAAGCAACACATCTTGTTTAATCAAGCTAAGTTATTTTCAGCACAGTAAAAGATTTATATTGAATAAGAAAACAGAGACTAACCATTTAGTAATATGGAAATGTCAATTTATCACTCATTAAAACAGGAAAAGGAAATGGCTTTATTAACCAGTTTAGGGTTCTAAAACCAATGAAGATGTCTCTTTTAAGGAATTATTTATGAGAGAACTACTCAAAAAGTACTTTGGTAACATTTTATTCTTGCGTCCCTATTCAGTGAGTCTCATTTAAAATAGTGGTTGAATATTATGAACAAATATGTAAAAGTTTGCTCATTTTTCTGCCCAAATTAGTGATCCATTTTGTGTTTCCTTCATTATGCCAGACTTTATAAATGGTTTAGTCTCAATTTTCAGAGAACATTTCCTTTAATATACCTTTTAGTTTCAGGTACTGGGATATTTATTAAGATCACCTGGGTTCTCACTTGCAATAGTGCAGATAATAATTCTGCCACTTATTGTTTCAACAGCAATGTACCTTTTTCTTTGGGGGAGGGGAGAAGGGATCTCTTTCCAAAAGCATTCAGGTCCTTGAGGACCTTGTCTAACGTTGAAGATATTAGAGGTAAATAGGGGTGGGGCAACATGGATGTGTCTGATCAGGGAACACAGGACTAACATTAATAGAAGGGCCTACCTGTCTGAATTGAGTGCAGGGATCCTTAGCTTTCAGACTCTGATATAGCACTGTGTTCTTAAAATTTCAGTTCTTAACTATTGGGAAGGAGAAGGTTGAGAAAGAAAAGAAAACAATTCAGAAAAATTAGTGAATTGCATTAAAAGTATTTGTGGATTTTATTTTTTCTCTTCTTCTTTTTTGAAAAAAGAAAAAAAAAAGATGAAACTACAAAGTGAATATCCAGTCTTCTGACATAGGGAAATCCAGGACAGGTTTGCTCTTTCTCAATTATACTTGAGACTTTCATTCTTCCTAACATTGCATGCCTGTTCTTCCCACTAATCTTTTGATCATGATTTTCATCTCAGAAAAGGGAAGGAGTTCCAAGAGGATCTTGGCAGAGAAAACTGGGTATGGGGCAGAGAAACAGATAAAAAGACGAGGGTTATTAGAATCAGTGAAGTGTGTTTGGTGTTATACCATCTGCCCTAGTAAATTAAAAAAGTTGGAAAAGAAGACCCAATAGGAAGAGTTTAAAGTAAGGGTTTCAAAGAAATAAATTGGAATTTCCCTTAAAATAGAAAGGGAGGGAAGAAAAGTAGTGGACAATCTATTGGGAGATGGTCAAAAACAAACTGCTTATTTTATATTCTGCCTAAGGATAGCCTGGTTAGATTTGTTATTTGAATAAAAATAGATATTTCTAAGGTCATTTTCTTCCTATGACCAGAAGGATCTTAATTTCAGGGAGTTATGACTTTTATCTTGTAAAAAAAATTCTCCAAATGTTAAAAGATGCCTCCTTTCCTCCTCCTTTCCCCCTCCTTTCCCCCTCCTTTCCCTTTCTTCTTTCCCGCATCAATCAAAAAATTTTTTCTTTTAAAAACTAAAATAGAATCACCTACATATTCCAATAAAAGTTATATTCAATGACATTTCTTTTCCTGACCACCTGTAGTGATACTATTAATTTATATAAGAATCATGCTACATACAACACTACATTTAGAAGTTTGCATCATCAATCAACTCTATTTCCCCAAAACTAAAATTTTCACCTCAGAAATGCATATGATGATTAATTTAAGGATGTCAAATATGCAGTAGCTGATGGGAAGGTAAGCAAGCACTTTTTAATAATTTCAAATTTAATTTAACTTTTGCACTTAATAAGAAAATAATTAGCTCTTTTAAATCCATTTTTTTTTGTCATTAGCAGGGATATAAAATTTTTATATCCTAGAGGCTCTTTGAAAATCCTTCTTCTAGTGGCCAGTAAACCTCTAACAGGTATGCATTTTCTTTCTTTTATCTTATCCATGTATGTTTCAGTACATTACCTTATAGCGAGTACTTGAAAATGAGTTGAACTGATTTCTAAGGGGAAATAATTTTGCTGTCCCATTATTTTTAAAATATTGGTGGTTTTTGTAATCATGAGTATAACTCACTCATATACTTGTTGTGTGTGCTAGTAGATTAATTCAAAATTTAATTATATTATTTTTCTTCTTGGCATTGACTCCTAAGGAGAGTAAATGCTGGTAAAAATGTTTTGCTGATTGTTAATGCTATAAAGTTACCCATACATATAACCTGTAAATAAAAGGCTATTAAATAAAAAAAAATGTTTTGCTGAATAGTGAAACTTTTACTTATTTGTGCCAGTAATTTTGAGGGTATTTCCAGGTTACTCAAAGATGTATTAATTACTTTTGTTTTCTTATTAAGAAAAGTTGGATAGATTAGCCGAGATTGTAAAATGATATTACTAATTTGAAGTGCTCTGGGTATAATCTGAGACTAATTGACCAGGCAAGTACAGATATAGGGAGTTGCCTTATCAAATGTGTCCTATACTGAAGAAATCCCAGATCTAGGGGGAAAAAAAAAAGATGGCATTTCCATTTTCCCAAACTATTTAGTTTTAACTTAGGCATTTTGGTGTATTCATCTGATCTATTATTTTAAACCGCCTGGATTGGATTTTGTAGATTTTGTACAGAAGTTAAGAGAAATGGCCAGGTCAAAAGGTGACCCAAGTCATCATATTAGAAATATTAGAGATGCTGAGCTTACTCATTTTTAGTATTTAAACATATTTAAGGCTTTTTTAGGCTTATTCATTACAGGAAGGATCATTAGAGTTCACAGGCTAGTCTGGGATGATATTAGGTGATCTGATAAATTAATGTCATAATGATAAATTCTTGATATTTTATTATGTCATGACAAGATAGGCACTGGAATTTTTAAAAATAATGCTATATTTTGTATACTTTTACATGCATTCATCTAGAATTTAAGATCACTTAACAACGAATACACACTTGGAAACATCAGATTTTGTCTGTAATGAAATATTTTAGTGATTTGGATCCTGGCCTTTCTTTGGGTGTTGGCAATAATACTATATTGAACATAGAATAGCTTAGTAAAGGTTGAAATTTAAAATTCTTGTTCTGACTACCCTGTTCTGTTATTATTACTATTGCAGAGAGAATAAGGAGCTGGAAGAGATATAAGATTTCAACTCAAGTGGCTGGCTTGAATATAAAGGAAAGGAACCCAACTGCTCTAATGGAGATTTAAAGCTTCAGGTAGCATTGCAGAAGAAGCTTAGATTTGATTCATATATATTAATCTTAGAACTGTTGGACTAAGCTCTTAAGATACTCAGCATTTGACTTGAAGGACCAGTTATGTAAGAAACACAGGGATTAGTTCTTGCATTTATTTGAAGATTACTTTCAATAAATTTACTTTCCCCTCCACTAAAGGTAAACTACATGAGGTCCATTATGATTCTTCCATGGTCAATGCTGACTCAGAAGTTCTGAATTCTGCCTTGACTGTTTCTAACAACTTTGCACTGAGAGGAATAATAATTTTTTTCTTATATTAATAACCAATTATTGATTAGGACCAAGCTTTTCCCCCTTTTCTCTTTCCTCATTCAGAAATCAGCCACTATGGGTTATTTGGGCAGCCTTTGCAATGCAGGGCTGATAATGAGAGGAAAAATTCAGATCTGTTTAAAAGGTAAAGAAATTTTTTATTGATGAATTGAGAGATTCTAGAACATTGTATTTTATTCAGGGTTTGAGAAAATGTGGATTCTCCCTTTTGTTTAGAATTTAGATTACCTTAGATGGAGTGATATGAATTTAGATAAGTCTCTTTGACCAAAATTGAATGATCAGTTAAATGCCCCAGACCCTCATCTCTCATTATAATATTTATTCTTTCTATAATTGTTGACCAATCAGAGTTGATTGCCATCCTTAGGAACACCCACTTTTCCAAGGGCATATAAGTGTCAAGTGGGCTCTGTAAGGATTTTTTTTTTGCATTTTAGAGTACCACTGACCCCTTTTGTTAATTATATGCCAGTATAATTAATAAAATAATTAATTACCTAGAAATTTTTTCTCAAACTTTTTAATAAGCCACTATACATTTCCTACCATTTCCCATGCCCAAACTACTGTTTTGTAATTATCCTAGGGTTTGAGGACTTGTTTGAGAATTATGTGAGTATCTATTTACTTGAAAACATTTTCTTTATTTAGCAAAAAATTCTCTTTTGAGAATTTTACTCTAAAAGTAGACTGCAAAAACAAATGAGGAAACTGAAAAAAGGAAAAGGGATTCTTGGTTTTAGTGTTTTAAAGCATTTTAACTGTCATTAGGGCATTCTTTACTTTTATTTATTTATTTTTTTGACAATTTGGAAGGCATATGAAAATGGCTCATTCGAATTTCAGCCATTTATTGTCTCTTATGTCTACAGCATCAAGCCTGTCTGTAGTAGGCCCACATAACTGAGCTGTTTCCATAGCTACTCATTTGAGTGACAGGACAGTCTTTGGAACATTATTGGCACATTTTGTTCTGCCTGTTTACTAACTATATCGCAAACTGTATTCTCAAGTAGCTGAAACAGATTGGAGATAAACTTGTCTCCTGAAAGGTAACATTAAGCCCAGGGGGAACCCTTACAAACTTTGTACTGACAATAGAACCCAGAAGATAAATATTCCATTTTTTTTCTCATTTTATCTAGGGGAAAGAGTAAAATCATGTGAAAAGCAATAAAAAAGATGGCCAAATGATTTATTTCATGGAAAAAATTATCTGGTAAGTATATTTATTACTGTATCTGTGCTTATGCATATGTCATCAGGAGAATACTGGGGGTTGTGCAAGCAAATAGCATTGACTTTAAGGAGAATTCTCAATAAAATGATAATAGTAATAATAATATTAACTAATATTTATCAGTCTTTAAAGTTCACAAAATACATATTAACTCATTTGATCTGTACCATAATCTTATTGGGGATATACCATTATCATCCCCATTATACCTGAGACTAAGAGAATTTAAATGACTTAGCCAGCATTTTACCCCATTAAGTGTGTTAAGCAGAATTCTAACTCAGTTGTTCCTGAATTCAAGTCTTGTTTAGTTAAGTTCCTGGCTAACATCATCCTCTCATGAAGGTTCCAGTCATGCTCATTTCATGCCCAAATCAGCTTTCTCTCTGGACTATTCCACTTCTTCACCAGCAACCTTGACCACCTATGAGACTTCCCTCCCCTTCACTCCAACTTTTGGTTCCCCTTTAAGATTTTTCTATTAGAATATAGATTATATTATAGAATATTAGAATATAAATTCAATGAGATTGGGAGCCATATTTTTTTTTATTTGTAACCTCAGCAGTTAGGAAAATGACTTAAGCATAGTAATTATTTAATAAATATTTTCTCTCTGTCTCTATTCCCCTTCCATCTCCTTTCCTTTCTCCTTTTTTTCCCCCTCTCTTCTTTGATTTCCATTTTTCCTCTTTATTCTCCTCTGATCCTCCTCTGATCCTCCCACCTCAGTCATTTTCCTCTGTTCTGTCTTTCTTCTCTCTCTCCCTTCCCTCCTCTCTTAACTCATCTTCCTTTCTCACTCCCCTTTTCTCTCTGCTTCTACGATGTCATATTGGGCCACAGCAATCATGTCTTTTCTTTTCACAACTAAAAACTGTACATATTCCTTGACAAAATCTTTCCTATTTAAAAACAAACTCATTCTCATGTTGACACCGATCCCTTTCATAAGAAATAATATGCTAGAAAGTTTTTTTAAATGTTCTCCACCAGAATTATAATTGAAGAAAATTCTTAGGATATCTGAGAGAATTGAAATGAATTTTTTTTATTTCTTATGACAAATTGATTGGTTATTGATGATTAAAGCAAGCCCCCTCAGCAATGTTATTTATCACTGAAATCTGAGAATGTAGCATAAGTTAATCATTTACAAATTAGTTGGCTCAAATGGATAGATATTACTGATGTAGTTTTCTGTGATTTATTGTGAATCTTCTTCAGAAATATTAGATCATTGATGCTAGACATTGCCTAGTGATTGAAAGCCTATGTCCATGATCTATTAAAACATTTGACTCAAAGTCGGGTTAGATATTGAGGATAGGCATGATGGTGGGAGCGATTATCTAGTGATTCCAAGTCTTTGTTTATAATTTAAATAAATCATTTTGACAGAGACTGACTGTAACCATGTTCAAGATGCTGACAGTGTGAAATTGAGTTGTATGGTGGACATGAGACAAGCAGTCAAGAGAAATCCCTAAAGGCATAAATTTGTTATGTAATTGGGTCAACTCATGCATGAGAAATGCATGCTAATTGTAAATTGGTGGCAAAATTATAGTGTATCAGGCAATTAGGTCTTATATTAACCCAAACAATTGACAGAGTGACATTTTTTTTATTCCTTTTTATGTATAGCAAACATGAGGGTATTTAAAAATATGAGATGGGTGAAAAATGAGAAGTCATTGGAGGTTAACATGGAGGTAATGTTAATATAACTCAAAAACATAAATATCTTACTACTATTTGGATATTTTGCGTGAAAACCTTTAATTTTGAAGAGATTAGTCTTATTATATATAAGTGTACATGTGTGTGTATGTGTGTGTGTGTGTGTGTGTGTGTGTGTGTGTGTGTGGAATTGACAATTGATTTTTAATTCTATTTTGTTATATTTAAGGTAACATAGATTTAATATTTCCCTTCATTAAAAATGCCTAAATTCTTACTCTTGCAAGTTCACTTTGATAACCTCAGGTAGTCACTTAGGGTTCTACTTTTGGGGTTCCATACAGTTCTGTTCTTGTGATTCATAACTCTACTCTTACATTGTGACATGTACCTCTACCCATCATCCACTTTCCAGAGAAAATTGATTAACCTAAAGGTCAATTTCATTAATTTAAAACTGTTGTAGCAACTGCCATCACCAGAGAATTGATCTTAGCTCCCAGTGACATAGAGGGGGAGGAATTGAAATGACTCTTAAACACACCTTCTCATTAAAATTAGCCAATCAGAAGATGACATACCTCTCTTGCTCAAGATTTTTCTCTCTCATCTTGTATATCACAAGAAAGGATCTTGTCATTCCTAACTTGAGGTCATTGGTCATTGAGAGATCATTGACCCCATTTATTGGCAATTGCTAGCTCTGCTAATATGCTAAATGGATCACGCTCAGAGTTTTGTCTCTCAGAATTTCTCACACAGCATGTATGTATGTGCGCACACATATATGTATATATACATATTCACACACAAACATGCACATGTGCATACACATATACAAATTATACATGCAAATATAAATGCACAAATATATGTTTATGTGTATTGCCAGACTGCTCTGAACTCGTTAGCTACTGAAGCTATAATTTGAGCTTCAGTGATTATGAAATCTTTCATAAAATGAAAACTTTCTTCAGTTTGTGCACTGTATTTTAGTCATATCCAGAAAGTACATGAATAGTGACCAAAGAAGAGAACAGATGATTCAGTAAAACCTGCCCCCATAGCAAAATGAAGAAATTTGAAATACTTTCAGCTTTTGTTATCTTTGTGTATAAAGAGCAAGTGGCAATAAAAGACTATAATGTAACAAATATTTTATAAAAAAAATATCAAACGTCTATATTTTTATTTTTAAAAGTGTTGTCAGATAGAATATCAGTCAATTAACTTTTTTAAAGCTCCTACTATGTACTAGGCAAGTGCTCTCAGTAATTTTTTGCACTATCTCAAAAAATGTTACTGAGGAATTGTATGAAGAAAAAAAGGGTGTATTATTTGACTTTTCCAAACACAAGATTTAGTCTCATATTTGGTTTTATTTTTTTTTTCAGGAAGAGTCTAATGCTACTTGTACATAACAAATAAGAGAGTTGTTTTTGTGAAAATGCTATTATTTCCCACTTTGGAGGTATGAGAAAGCATCACCTTCACCTTTTAAAATAATAAATGAATGAATAAATATACAAATATTCAGATGCTCTCAATCATTATCTCCTCATTTACTTCTAGCACATAAAGAGGTATCCTTTTTCCTTGCCAAGAAAAACTCCTTTACATAAACAAATATTTCATTGTCTTCTCCAGAAGATTTCCCCCTCTCTATTCTCTCAGTAATCTTCATTCTATCTATTGACTGCTTCTCTACCATCTACAAATATAGCCATTTCATTTCTATCTCAAAAAACCCCCCACTTCATCTGTCCATCCCCAGTGGCTATCATTTCTTATCTTTTCTTCTTTTCATGGTTCAGCTCATAGAGAAGGCTTAAAACAATGGTCATTTCTATTTTTTTTTCTTCTCCTTCTACTTTCTGTGGTTTGATTTTTCATTCTACTGAAATTGCTCTTCCCAAAGTTCCCAAGGATCTTTTAACTGTGAAAGCCAATGGTTTTATCTCAGTCCACATCCTTCTTGACTTTTCTGTATCCTATAACATGGCCGGTCACCATTTTCTCCTTATACTCTCTTAGTATGCCTATCTGTTAAATTTTTCCTTCTTAATTTCTCTTGCTAGATTTGCATCCAGCTCACATCCTTTTGGGTTTTGCCCAATTCACTGTCTTTGCCAATTCTTTTCTTCTTTCTCTTTACTCTTTCACTTGATAATCACATCAACTCTGATGTATTTAATTATCATTTTGGTACAAAGAATTTGGTACACATCTATTTATTTTGACCCTAATCTCTCTCCTGACCTCCATCTTGTATCTTCAGTTGCCTACTGGTCATTTTTGAACTGGATGTTTTGTAGACACCTGAAATTCAGCATATTCATCAAATTGAATTGGTTATATTTCTCCTCAAGCTCTCCCCTATTCTTAACTCCTCTATTATTGTTGAGGGTACATTATATTCCCTGTTATCCAGACTTGCAATATCAATCTATATCTAATCAGTTACTAATACCTAGTGATTTTAACTTCATAACATCTCTTATATAAGCCTACATTTTTTTTCTAAGACACTGCCACCATGCTAATTCAGACCTTAACCACTATTATGCCTGGACTATTGCAAATGACTGTTGGTTAGTCTCCGTGTTCTACATTTCCCCTCTCCAGTCCAATACATCTTCCACTTAGTTTTGAAATTGATCTTTCTAAAAGCTCAGGTCTGATTGTATAATACCACCTTGCCCCTCTCCCATATGATTCCACTGACTTTCAGTGAATTTTATTGACTTCTGTTACCTCCCTTATTAGGTTATAAGCTCCTTGAAACCTGCATCTTTTCTCCCCTTTTATTTGAATTCAAATTCACATTTGAATTATTTGAATGTTCCATAGTAGACTCTCAACAAATTTTTGTTGACTTGAACTGATACTCCATCAGACTAATTTGCAATGTTTCCTGAGTACACTTTGCACATTAAGCCATTTGTCTATTAAGTCATTATTGGATCCAGCCCTTCTTTATTTAATTTTCTTCAATGACATTTCCCCCTCATGGGTAGCACATTGGATATTGAGATGTGGGACTTAGGTTGATAATTAATAGTTTCTTGTCCGTTAAATATAATCATTTTATTTGTAATATGGTGTTGCTCATTGCTCACTATGGCCCATGCTTTCTCAGTCTGTACTTTAAGAAAGTATTTATAACACACAGATGGGAGATTTCTGAATAGCATTCTGTTTTTTTCACTTCTTAATGTTGAACCTTATTTTCCAACCTATTTTTCCTACTCTTCCTTAATCCCAAGTTCATATTCAAGTTGAGCACTCTTCATAGAATTTCTTTATCTTTTGTAGCAGATGTTAGAACATCAGTTTCAATTATCTTCATTGTGAATCCATTCCTATGCTTATCATGAGTACTACAAGTCAAGATGACCACGTATTCCATGAATGAATTTTTTTATTGCTTTCATGAGGGGTGGTGTTGGTATCTAATGAAACCAATCTGACTGACTCCTTAAATAGCCTCTCAGAAAAGAACTCATGAATCGTCTTTCCATTTACTTATAATTTTAAAAAATCTAAAAAAAAAGAAAAAAAGAAAAAAAAAACCTCCTCAGGTTTATTTATAACAATAATGTTTATGTGGATATAGTTTGTTTTCATTCCAAATAAATGATATTGTTGGTTATTTCTCATATTTAGAGCAAAGTCAGGCAAGTTCAATTTTTAATTTTCTAAAAACCATGTGTTCTTAACAAACTGCTCCCTTTTCCACGTCTCAGTTAAATTTTACAGCTCAGAATATACACTTCTGTCCTCTACAGATGTGACAGATAGATGGGGGAGAGAAGTGGTGATAAAAATGGAGAATTCCTACATCTGTAGAAGAAAGGAACAATTATTATATCTGTAGACAATGAAAAACATTTCTGTTGTCAGTGTCCTATAATTCCTCAATGTAAATTTGAGTCTTATTTATGCTAATAATAACTTTGCAGTTTAGCTTTATTAAATATAGGTAGGAATGTATTTAGCTTTTTTGGATGTCAAACTGAATAAAGTAACTACTTCATTGAATTATAATTTCATTTCAGGTTATAGCATCACTGCATTTTTTATTGGTGTATAATATGATTTCTATTACATTTTAGGCAGGCAAAATTGCAACTTAGTATAATTTTTAGTTGGCTTAAGTGATGGTGAGTGGGGTCATTATTGAAGAATAAGATTTTTTTTTTTAAAGTGGAAAAGCTTGATTAAGAAAGACTCATAATCTCAATAAAGTTTTCAGATTCATGAAAATTAAGTGATTTGAAAGTTGGTAGTAGGGATTCTTTTCATTCTCGAATTTTCCTTTTTTACTGTTTAAAGGTATTTTTCTTTTCTAATTTGCATTTTCTTCCATCATTTTCCAAAATGAATTATATGCTATTAAAATTTCTTTATCTTTATTTTCTCCATGTGCTTTATTTTTACAGCTTTCTTTTACCTAAAAGTTGCCTAGGCAGCATTTAAGACATTGTGTTTCTTGTGACAGAAGAAAATGTCATGCTGTTGCTTCCTTACAGAAGCATTTTAAAAAAGTCTCAACCCTTACTTCTCAAAAAACGATGTCATATTCCTATAATGCCCTTAGACTTTACATGGCCTTGAGGATGGGGAGTTATAATCTGTTCCTGCCTGCTCAGATTTATGTTGGATTTCCTTCTGTGACTATATTATTAATTGTGACCAAGCTAACTCACAATTTATTTGGAACAATTTAACTTCTTAATCTCCTCATTCTTTGAAGAGACAAAAGGTGTAGAGTTTGCTTGTGTCTCTAGAAAATCTGAAAAAGAGATGAGAATGAGATTTCCCATTTTAATGAATAGCATTAGAATGAAAGTAAGGGACATTAAAAACTCATTTATTCTTTCCAACAGTTGAATTATAACAGGCAAAAAAGTTACTTTGCAGAACTTAAGACAATATATAGATTTATTTTGATGCCTGTAAAATCTTATGTGTATCTTCGATATTAACAAATATTGTCCATTTTACCTTCTGTTAACAGTTTTGCTTCAGGTTTAATGAGTAATTTAACATATATTTCACATCTATTTATTGAGCATCTACTATATACACTACCCTGTGAGGGTTCAAAAGAAGTTTAAAACACAGTTGTTGTTCTTTGGGAACATTAAGATAACATTATCAATAAATATTGGAGAAGAGGAACTTATTTTAGGGGAAAGTAAGTCAAGTATTGTGCACATTGAGAGTAGAGACCAAGTGGGACATCTAGGTGAAAATATATTCTGCATAATTGGAAATATGAATCTGGAGTTTTAGAGAGGGGTCAGGTATAGCTAAAGAGACTTGGGAGTCATTTGTGTTGGAGTGATAGTTTAGATTGTAGAAGAGAGTGATAATGCTAAGGGAAAGCATAGAAAGACAGAGCCAGGGACAAGGGCAAAGTTATAGAGAAGATTAATGGTAAGAGGTAGAGAAGAAGACCAAGAGAACCCAGAAAAAGAGACAGAGAAGAAATAATCAGAAAGAGGAGTGAATAATCAGGAAAATGTAACTAGTCAAAAGAAGTGAGTGAATGGTGAGAAAGATGAGTTGGTGGTTCTTCCTCTTTGGAGATCTTTAAGAAGAGTCTGTACAACCAGTAATCATGTATATTATAGTTGGAATTCCTTTTGGGAATTAGATAGACTGAGGTCTTTTTCTAGGTCTTAAATCTGAATTCCTTCAGCATGCATTTTACCTTCTGTTAAATTTTGCTCCAAGTTTAATGAGCAATTTAACATATATTTCACATCTATTTATTGAGCATCTACTATATACACCCTTCTACATTTTAAAAATACTATATTATATTAGGATGACCTAATTTGATTACATCAGTTCTCTCTGCCTATGTTTCTCCCTCTCCCCTCTCTTTCTCCCTCTCTTTTCCTTTTTCCTTTCCCCTCCTGCTCTCATACTTCCTTTCCTTCCCTCCCTCCCTTATTGGGTCAGTATATTAAATTCTTATAAAATACCAACACATTGCTATGCTCTGGGAATAAAATCACAAAAATGAAACAGTCTTTACCTTCCAAAGGCTTCCATTCTAATAGGAAGAGATAACATCAACAGAGACAAGTTGGCAAGTAAGGTACTTTGGTTCAGAAATGTCTAGGGATAGTAAGTGGGGTTGAAGGGACTAGATTTCCAGGAGCAGAGACCGAGTTGTTTTGATCATTAAGAACAGTGATATCAGTTGTTTAAGACAGTTTACTGTTTAAGACACATGTAGGGAGTATGCATGAAAGCAAGGATTCTGTTGAGAAGATGGCTAGGAAATAGAATATAAAATGAAGCATAATAATGGCTTTCCTGACAGAGTGGATCAGCCAAGGTATTCACCAATCTGGAGATAAAAGTCTTAAAACCTTCAGGACGTGGTCCGAGTGGCAAGGCAGCTGGGGAAAAGATGGCCAAGGAGTGGAAAGTAGAGAGATAGATGCGAAAAGAGAATATAGGTACAGGATGATAGCAATGGAATATTGTTTGTTTGAGTCACAACAAACAGGCCATTTTTTGGGGGGTTGGACTCTGGAGTATGTTAAGGAAAATGATGTACAGTATATCTGGGAAGACTATCTATGTTGATTGTAAAGGATTTGTATTTTACTCATGTTATTATCTGTGTTTATAGGTTTGTTGTTCAGTCATGTCTGACTCTTGGTGACTCCATTTGGTTTTCTTGACAAAGACAATGTCCTGGTTTGCCATTTTCCTTCTTTAGTTCATTTTACAGATGAAGAAACTGAGGAAACAAGAGTTAAATGACTTGTCCAGGTCACACAATTAATAAGAATTTGAATTCAGGAAGATCAGTTTTCCTGACTCCAGATTTCTTGCATGATGGTGCTGCATAGCTGCCTTTATGTTTATTGGTGACTCATAGTCTCCTGACTGGAACCTCAGGTCAAATTCATCTTTAGATAATTCCTAGCTGTGGACCTTGGACAAATTCTTTTATCCCTTTCTGCCTCAGTTTCCTTGCCTGCAAAATGGACATAGCAATAGCATCTACCTTCTAGGGTTATTGTGAGGACAGAATGAGATGTTTGTAAAATTCTTTGCAATCTTTAAAGCTCTACATAAATATTAGTTATTATTATTTTTGCTATTACAGTTATTGAAAGAGGGAAATTCTGAAGATCTGACATAATTAAACTTGAATTTTGGGAATATTATTTTGACATCTCTGTAGAGGATGGATTAAAAAAGGAAGGAGTTTGAAGCAAGGAGACTAATTAGCAGACCATTGGCAACAATCCAGACCTGTAGCACTTGTCTATTTTGGTTGATAAGAGGATTTCAAACATTCATAAAATGTGTGATTTTTTTTCCCATATGTATATGTACATATACAAATATGCATGCATACACACACACATCTGGCATTTTGAGTAGAGAATCAGGAAAAAGGAAACCATAGAGATCTGTCAACTCCCTAAGTTTTCACCTTCAGTATTTTGGCCTTGTCTATGCTGAAGAACTCACTGTTGAGACTTCTAACTTAGCATTTTGGAGTTTTTTTCTGCCAAATACTGTTCTTTTTGCAGGATTAAATAGCCAAATCAGTGCTGCCTGCATCTTGATCCTGCTGAGAATATTAAGACCCCATACAGGTTATGGTACAGATTAGCTAGTGAGATCTCTGTTGGAGAAATAAAGTGAGTTTTTCTAAATGAATTTAACAACTGCTGAGAACCTTTTTGTAGCTTTGTGCCTGAATGTGTGCTGTAATAGCAAACTGTTGATTTTCTTCATGTTCTTTTAGAAGTTGCTATGGTGAGTCCCTGTTGATTTATGAAAGCACTTTATAATTTTATTTTATTTTTTACTTTCCCACTTTAAGCAGATAAGACAGTGATTGATCATTTTCATTAGCTAAGTAATTTGAAGCGTTATTCATTTTCGAGTTGATGTAATGATGAGGGGGGAGAGTAGGTTCATTTTTATTTGTACTCATAAAAATGATGTGGAGGGCATTCAGTGTCAGTTTTGTTTGGGTAAATGAACCACATCAGTAGGTAATATGAAATGCACCAGTGGGCACGTGGGACTGATCAGTCTTTTACACCACTAATCAAAAGGTGAGTTTAGACAAGAGACTGAATGGATGATCATAAGTTTTCTTTGCTTCTGTCTTTTTTTACCCATTGATTTCACCTTTTCACATTGTCCCTTTCATTTGGCTCTTGGTGATGCTTTGGTTTCATTCATGTAGCTTTTTCTATTCTAAGATTATGAATTTTTGGTAAATATTAAGGGGTACTGCTCTTGTTATTTCACACAGCCCTTGAACAATAAATAGAAAATTAATTTTAAAAGTAAAAAGGAGAAAAATGTGATTCCTTTGTCAGGTTTGTTGCTGTGAGTTCTCTAAAGGTTTCCAAATAAAGTTATACTTGTGGTGAGCCAAGGAAAATGGAAAGCTGGACACATGTTAATACTGTGGCAGACAGCAATTGGGACCTTTCCTGTTCTCATATTGTATCCTATAGGCTACAGTTACTCTTTGGAACTCATAGTGTCAGATAAATAACTCTTGACTTTAAAAAAAAAAAACAAACCTCTTTCTTTCCTCTGAGCCCATGATTGTTGTGTACCACGAGAGCTTGTCTGATAATATATCACCAACACTCTTTTCAATATACCTTTCTGTAATCTTACAGCTGACTGCCAATAAAGCTCCCTGCTGGAATAGAAGTAAATTATAGAACAGATGGGAGATTATTTAGAATTGTATCTTATATTTCTTTGTATTCCCTACAGTGCCTTGCCCATAGTAGACTCCCAATAAATATTTGCTGAATGACTCTTCATACAGTGTTAGTGAAATACTAATGATAACAATGCCTTGTATTTGGATAGCATTTTAGAATTTTCCAAATGTATTCTCCTCCTTTAGTTTACTTGATCCTAATAATGACCAAAATGATTGGGGAAAACCACAGGTGGCATTATTACAAAACTTGGTAGTTAAGCCTTATTAGTTCTTCAAAAACTACCAACTCAACAGTCATTTCACTGAATTAGCTACTTCTCCAGTGATATAAGTTGTGTCACATCTTTGCTCTGCTTTGATCTATCTTTGTATCATCATTACTTTGCTCAGTTCCTGGCATGTAACACTGAAATATGCTTGTTGATTGACTGTTAACTGATTCTTGTTGATGTCCTCCCATAAATCCTTCCCAAGCTTTCCACCCAACACATTGGGATTTTCCTTTTGGATCTCTTTATATGTGGTTAATGACAATAGAGCATATGGGCTTTCCATCAGTTATTCCTCACCCTCATCATATCATCAGCAAGTCTTTTTCCTGCCTATGTTTCTACATTGCTTCTCCTATGTAATTTTTTATTGCTATATAGATTTCAGCCTACTTCCACCCACAGTATACCTTTCCACTGCTCTGTGCATGACCTCATCTTGAATTCTTTAGGGAGTATGGTACTCCATGACTCACAATCATATTGTATCACCAGAAAAATAGTGATGTTAAAAAAGATAGGCCTTTGTTTCATGGAAAATCTCAGAATCATTAAAAATAGTGATGAGTTTTCTAAAGGTAATATAGCCTACTCTCTGTTTAATTCTGGATTTTATGAGAAACCGCAAACTCAGGCAAATAAAAGTTTGTGTGTGTGTGTTCCAAAGGGGTATTTATGATGAGGATAAATAGGTATCACCATGGGAACCAGTGGCTTCTTTCAAGAATAGTAGGTAACATCAAGGATAATGTAGATTGTTCATGGAATAAGAGAGCTGAAGGGTGGATATTCGGTGTAATCCTAGCATCCATAAAATATAAAAAAATCCCTAAAAAAAGCTTCCAGAATATTGGGTTCATCCATTCTGGAGAATTTTACCTTCATATTTTTGAAATTTCTTTTGGAAATGTCAAAATCTTAGTAGTAATGATGGGTTTTAAAAAGAGGGAATAGGATTTTATTTTCAAAGAGTTACTTTGTACTTTACTTTAGATTTGTGTGAAATGGATACAGCATTTGTCTTTATACTTTTCTTCAGGGAAGACATGGACAAGTATTTTCCAGAATAAGAAAGTGTGGAGGAATTGTGAACCAGTGGAATTCACCCATATCTGTGGAATAATGAGTATGTTTCATTAGAATGATTCTATGAGTTATATAGCATAATTATGATGACATATACCATATACTTGTTAGAGATGAGGTCATTTCAGTACAGATAAGTGACTTGCATCTAGTTAAGACAGTTTGTGATAAACTAGCAGTAGATGAGGGGTCACTTGATCTTTAGTCTAGCCGTTCATCCATTACTTAATTACTATTCATTCTTTCAGGCATATCGATGTTGCCATACTGTGCATTCATTCAGGAGTAGCTCCTCATGTTATTGCCAGTATCCTTACTGATATATTCCAAAATAATAGGCAACATTTAATTTTCTCAAGACCAAAGCATTTTAGCAAAAGCTTTCTAAATGTAGGACTATAATTCTTGAAATTCAGTTATATCATGTCTTCCATGCCAGAGAATGATTTCTTTACTACAAGGAGGACACTGAGATCCCTTCTTTCATAGAAAGTGAATTTTGATGAAGAAATTCTATCCTGCATTAGATCTGCTTTTGAACCTTTGAAAAGAAGAATGTTTGAAAAGAAAAGGCTTCAATTTCAAATTAAGTGAATGTTTTTACCCATTCAAGTTAATTCAATTTTAGCATGTATGCCACTGAAATACATACAGTAAAGATTTTATTTTATTTTATTTTATTGTGTAAGACACTATAAAAGGTTCTAGGAATAAAAAGATAAAAAATAATACATTTCCTTCCTTTAAGGAACTTATCTTTTACTGGGAGCAGGATACAACTTACAACATAAGTCACTGCAAAATGTTTATAATTTCAAGAATGAGATGGTGCTGACACCAAACACAACCTTTTGTAGTAAGTAGAGAACACCTAAGTGATAATTTGAGAAGACTAAGATACTGGGAAAACTTTCTACAGAAGGCATTTGAAGATCAATTCCCCAAATTAGCAGGATGAAGGACTTGTGTATATATAACTTGAGGAAATTTTGAAATGTCACCAGACTTAACCCATATCTATCATTCTAGACTTGACAGAAGTGAAGAATTAAAAAATAAGAATTGGAAAGCTAGTGGGAAATTTCAGAGGAGTCTCAGCTTTGAAAATGAAGAAAGATGTGTGTAAAGCTAGCACTGGCATAAGCCTCATGGCCTCATGATCTCATAGCCACATACATAAGAACTATCTCTCTTGCTAGTGCCAGATAATAGGTTGTTCAGTTAAATTTTATCTAAGGATGCAGTGAATTTTCTTCAGGATCTTAAATTGTTCACTGCCATAAAGACCTATTCATTTTTTTTAAGCATCAGTATTCTCCTGGTGTTACTGTATGACTGTAAAATTGGAATACTACAGTCTTAGAAGAATGGAAATTGTCACTCCTCCTGAAAATGGCACTAGATAGATACTTGACACCTGTAAAAGGACTACTAGTTGTTGAATTGTTGTGTGTTTTTGATCGAGGATAAATTTTATTTGATTTCTTTCGTTTTTATATTAGCTTAAATTTCCCCTTACATCAATCGCCCTTTCCTCTCTCTCATGAGGTCATTCCTTATGAGTCAATCTTTTTAATAAAGGATTAAAAAAACTTGTTATAGATAACATGGGGAAATTTTTGAAATGTCAATATGCCTAGACTGTATCCACCATAGATTTTCATCAAGGATCAACAAATTTAGCCAGTTGGATCAATATTGACATTATCTGTAATGTTTCATAGCCTTGGATCTTTTACCTCCACCTCCACTTTGCTTTCATCTCAACAAAGGAGTTGAGGGAAGTATTTTCTTATAGCTCTTCTTTGGAGCTAATCTTGGGTCTATTACATTATGTTGTTATTACATTAAAAGTTATTTATTTTGGGGATGATTTTATAAGTATTTACTTTAAATTGTTTATGTAGTTTGTTCTTTCCATTTTTATTGTTATAGTGGCTCTGGTCCCTTCATTTGATTCAATTTGTGTTTTTCTTTGCTTTTTTTCCTATTCATTATATTCATCATTTCTTACAGCACAATAATAAAGTCAATTCTCAACATTCATGCATTTAACTTTAGTGACTTCATGCATTTCCATGATTTTATCAGTAAGCTCCTTTTCATTTTCACATAGGCAACCATACCAAAGCAGCTAAGTGCAGAAGAGAAGAAAATGAGGGGTATGCACAGGTTTGTGGAATGGCTGGTTTCGTAATAGGTACTTCACTGATCTTATTCCCTCTCTTGTTGCAGAGTAAAGAGCTCTCCTTGTGCATTTGTTGCATATTTTCATTGTTTGCTTTTAAAGCTCAAATTTTGTGTTACAATGATGCCCTTTACCTGATAAAGCTGGTATGTCCTTCATGATCTCCACCAGCCTTGAAAGACAATGTTGGAAGTAAAATTGAGATCTCACTAGTCTCAGCTGTGATGATACATGGAAGTATACGTTGTTACTGGAATATGCCAGTTTTGTTTCTTAACACAAATGGGACTTTGGACAAGATTACTGAACCTCTCAGGGGTTCATTTCCTCCATTTCTATGAACTGATGGTAGAGTTATAAACTGGTCCAGCCTTGAACAATTTTTAGGATTATTACCCCAAAGTTACCAAACTATGCTTATTGATAGCATTAATTATATCATAACCCCAAAGAAATGAGTTATTAAAAAATAAAGAGCATAAGGACTCATATGTACAAAAGTAACCCTTTTTTGGAGTGGCAAAGAACTAGAAAGTAAGGGGGTTAGGGATGGGAAATGACTGAACAAACTATGATATATTATTGTGATGGAATACTTTGGTATCATAAAAAACAGTGAAGGGAATTAGTTTTAGAGAAATCTGGGAAGACTTATATGATCTGATTCAGAGTAAAGTGAGCAAAAGCCAAGAGAACAATTTATACTTTAACTATATTGTAAAAATAAATCTGCTGAATTTGATGACTTCTAAGGTCATCTGCTCTAAATCTATAAACTTATGGTTATTATTATGATTATGACAGTGATGAGGTTGATGGCACAGATTTTTGAAGTGAGATATGATGCTACTAATTCCCGGTGGTTGCTGCTATGTCTTCCTGGTAGTTCTTTGTTGGGGGAGAGAGGACTGTTTGGGTGAGAACAATGACTGGGAAGTGCCTATCTTTGGCAAAAAAAAGAAGAGACATGCTATCTCACATCTTTGTGTTTTTAAAAGCGGTGCCAGTCTTTTAATGACTTAAGCAATTTGGTTGCATAAATTTAGAATTGAATGACAATGGGAAACTGAACAAAGCTGTCTATGTAGTATGTAAATAGGACAGTGGTGTGCTTGAACACTAAAGTGGTTTTTGGGGCAGGATATAACCCAGAACAGTTACTCACAGGGGAAGAAAAAAACAAACAACCAAAAACATTATCTTGACAGGCCAGAGAATGTGACTGCCCATTTTTTTCATGGACATTGAAAGTGTTTTTTAATATTCCACCCAAATTCTAGATCCATTCTCTTATAATATTATTTTACAAAAACAAAAACAAAAACAAAAAAACAAAACCAAAAAGAAAAACCCCAATTAGGTAAAATATTCAAGAAGTGAGGTGTTCTGATTGCTGTTGCTGCTCTTCCTCCTCTTCTTCCTTCTATTCTTCCTTTCTTCTTTCTTCTTCTTGTTCTTGTCCTTCTTCTTGTTCTTTCTTGTTCTTGTTCTTCTTTCTTCTCCTCTTCTTCCTTTTCCTCCTCTTCTTCTTCCTCTTCCTTATCCTCCTCCTCCCCTTTTTCCTTCTCCTTCCTCCTTTTCCTCTTCCTCCACCTCCTCCCCCCTTTCCCTCTTCCTTCTTTTTTCTTCTGTTCTTTTTTATAGCTATTATTGTTAACTAAAGATGAAACAACAACCTTCTTTGGTTTGACTCCTGCCAAGCATTATTTTTTATAGTATTTTAGTATACTTTCTTGTCCTAGTAGAATTTGATCAATAATCCAGAAATCTTTCTTTGATTTAGTACTTTATACTTTGTCACAGTGCACTTTGACAAATAACAGAAATCTTTCTTTGATTTAGTCCCTTGTAGTATTGTATATTTGTTATTGTTGAATCCTTTAGACACAGGTAGGAGACATTAAATATATCTATATGTACTGAACCCAGGGGATAAACTGATTTTTTGTTTGTTCTCTCTACCCTAAGAAAAGCCTTCTTGATATCAGGTGGTTATTATTTATTTATTTCTCCTAATATAACAGTGTGAAAAAAAATTACAAAAGAGTGGTAAGGATTTAGATTAATTAAGATTAAATTACATTTAGTAATTAAAAACTTAAGTTCATATGCTAGTAGTTCAAAATGAAGGGATTCAGGCCTAAATTTCTAGAGGATAGGGACAGGAATAAGAATAAGATTTTTTAAAAAACTGTGAATGATTAAAGAAATCATCAAGGTTTTTTCACGTTATAATTTTCTACTTAATTATTTCTCTAGTTTACTTCAGTAACAATTGTAGTGTTCATTTTTTCCGTCCTGAATAATTGGTAATATTATATGATATTTGAGAGAATTATGGGAATTTTTTTTAGTGACTCTGAAGAAAGGTACCATTAAGTTAAAAAAAGTGAAATCTAAGTGTTAGAAGACTGATATGCAAAGAATAGTAGATCCTTCCTTTTCCTCTTTAGCACTAAAAAATCAAAATATAGTTGAATAATATTCATCTAGGAATTTAATATGTTTTGAAAGAGATAGGAAATGAAGTGATCCTTGACACAGAAAGGAAGTAATAATACATATTTATATTTATATAACATTCTCTCTATATCTATTTTGGTCCTCACTACTGCCCTATACAATAGGCTGAACAACTTTTATTATTTCCATTTTTCAAATGAGAAAAAGTGACTATGACCGGGGCCACATAGTCCTTAAGTCCTTGAGCCAGTAATTGGCAACATTACCTGAATCTGTGCCTTCTTATACCACAGCTCCCTCTACAGGAACATGTGCTATCCCCTCCTGTCCTTGGCAAATATACTATTATAGCCTATTCAATTATATATATCAGAAGCAGGAGAATACTAGCAATTCTAAAGCATCCTCTAAACTTGTTAAAAGAGGGTTGGGAGTTGGGCAGCTAGGTTGTACCTATTCAGGAAGACTAGGGAATTCAAATCCAACCTCAGACACTTACCACCTGTGTGACTCTGGATAAGTCACTTAACCCTGTTTCCCTCAGTAGGAAATGATCTGGAGAAGGAAATAGCAAAACCACTTTTGTATCTTTACCAAGAAAATCCCAAATGGGATCAAGAAGAGTTGGACATAGCAATAAGGATTGTCAAAATCTAGGGTGCTCATATATATTTAAGTGGATTTCCTTTATTATGATGAACTTTTAAAGGAACCTTTAAGGGAAGCATAATATGGTTTTTAAAAATTATAGCTTTTTATTTACAAAACATACACAGGGGTAATTTTTCAACATTGACCCTTGCAAAACCTTCTGTTCCAACTTTTCCCCTCTACCCCCCCACCCCCTCTCCTAGATGACAGGTAGTCTAATACATGTTAAACATGTTAAAAGTATATATTAAATCCAATATATGCATACATATTTATGCTTATCTTGCTGCACAAGAAAAATAGGATCTAGAAAGAAAGAATAAAACCTGAGAAGGAAAACCAAAATGCAAGCAAACAACAACAGAAATTGTAGAAATGTTATGTTATGGTCCTTATTCCCAGAGTTCTCTGTCTGGGTGTAGCTGATTTTCTTCATTACTGAATAATTGGAACTGGTTTGAATCAACTCATTGCTGGAGAGCTACATCCATCAGAATTGATCTTCATATAGTCTTTTTTAAAAACAATAACGTTTTTATTGACAGAACCGATGCCAGGGTAATTTTTTACGTTATCCCTTGCACTCACTTCTGTTCCGATTTTTCCCTCCCACCCTCCACCCCCTCCTCTAGATGGAAAACAGATCTTCATATAGTCTTGTTGAATGATCTGCTGGTTCTGCTCATTTCGGTTAGTATCAATTCATATAAGTCTCTCCAAGCCTCTATGGAATCATCCTGCTGATTTTTTCTTACAGAACAATAATATTCCATAACATTCATATAACACAATTTTTTCAACCATTCTCCAACTGATGGGCATCCATTAAATTTCCAGTTTCTAGCCACTATAAAAAGGGCTGCCACAAACATTTTGGCACATACAGGTCCCTTTCTCTCCTTTAAGATCTCTTTAGCATATAAGTCCAGTAGAAACACTGATGGATCCAAGGGTATGTACAGTTCGATAACTTT
The DNA here is from genome assembly GCF_902635505.1 of Sarcophilus harrisii. Lineage (NCBI taxonomy): Eukaryota > Metazoa > Chordata > Mammalia > Dasyuromorphia > Dasyuridae > Sarcophilus > Sarcophilus harrisii. The sequence continues at coordinate 233,280,230 of NC_045430.1, forward strand.
TTTTGCATAGTTCCAAATTGCTCTCCAGAATGGTTGGATCAGTTCACAATTCCACCAACAATGTATCATTGTTCCAGTTTTCCCACATCTTTTCCAACATTCGTCATTATCTTTTCCTATCATTTTAGCTAATCTGAGAGGTATGTCGTAGTATTTTAGAGTTGTCTTAATTTGCATTTCTCTGATCAGTAGTGATTTGGAGCACCTTTTCATATGGCTAGAAATAGTTTCAATTTCTTCATCTGAAAATTGTCTGTTCATATTCTTTGACTATTTATCAGTTGGAGAATGCCTTGATTTCTTATAAATTTGAGACAATTCTCTATATATTTTGGAAATGAGGCCTTTATCAGAACCTTTAAATATAAAAATGTTTTCTTAGTTTATTGCTTCCCTTCTAATCTTATCTGCATTAGTTTTGTTTGTACAAAACCTTTTTAACTTAATATAATCAAAATTTTCTACTTTGTGAACAATAATGATCTCTAGTTGTTCTTTGGTCTCAGATTCTTTCCTCTTCCATAGGTCTGAGAGGTAAACTATCGTATGTTTTTCTAATTTATTTATAATCTCATTCTTTATGTCTAGATCATGAACCCATTTTGACCTTGTCTTGGTATGTGGTGTTAAGTGTGGGTCAATGTGTAGTTTCTGCCATACTAGTTTCCAATTTTCCCAGCAGTTTTTGTCAAATAGTGAGTTCTTATCCCAAAAGCTGGGGTTTTTGGGTGTGTTAAACTCAGGTTATTATAGTAATTGACTATTTTGTCCTGTGAACCTAACCTATTCCACTGATCAACTAGTCTATTTCTTAGCCAATACCAACTGGTTTGTAACATAGTTGTTGATCTGGTACAGCTAGACCATGGGAAGGATAACATATGAATGATTCTTTTAAGGGGAAAAATTAGCCAAGTTTGACTGTAAATGGTCAAGTAGAAAGGAACATAAGTCAATTGAGCAGTATTGTTCAAGTGGACATTTGAAGGGACAGAAGAAAAGGTATTAATAGAGACAGACATTAGGCAGTAATTAAAGTAAAATCCTAAAGGAAAAGTGAAACTGAAAACACTGCATTATTTATTTGGGTTAAATGGGAACTTGCCAAGGGAGAGACAGCTGGCTTTCTGTTTTTTGCAATTGTTTGTAGACTTTAGCTCAAAAGCTGCCTATCAGTTTTGAAATTTTCATAATTTTTACTTTTGAAACAATTTCCATTCTGAGGCCAAATCTGTCCAGAGAGAAAGAAAAGTGGAGAAATGGAGCAATTATTTAGATAATTCAATACAAGAGACATTTTCATCTTCAAATAATTAGGTAATTGAAGAATTGAAGAATAACTAAAATGGCTACAGTTATTCCAAATTTTGAAGTGGATAAAAGTGCTAGACTTGGAACTAGGAGTTTAATCCTGGCTCAAACATTCGCTAGCTGTAATTTCAGGCAAGTCACTTTAACTTTTCTTTGCCTCAATTTCCTCAACTTTAAAATGGGAATAATAATACCAGAGAGTAGTATCATGAGGATCAAATGAGATATTTGAAAAAAAAAAGTACTTAGCCCAGTTCCTGGCATGTAGTAGATGCTATATAAATGCTTATTCCATGTTTCTTCCTCATACATACCTCACAGAATTGTGAGGATCACATGAGATAATTTGTACAGTACTTTGCAAACTTTAATTTACAAATCAAAGTGTACTATATTTGCTATATTATTATGAGTATATTAATTGGATACATTGAATAAATTGGCACTCAGATATGTGGTTTGCTATATGATACTATTACATTGCAAATTGTGAAACTCCGTTTTTGAAAAATAGAAATTGTGATGGACTCAGAGTGCAGTACTCTTTATGTTATACTTATCATATGTCTTTCTGATAATGACTTGTGTACTAGAAGTACCATAAAAGCTATCAGTCAGAAAATGCATGATTAGAAAAGGAAAGTAGGCTAGGAATGTACAGAGAAGGAGCAGTGGCAACCCAAATATGGTTCTGGGACTCCATTTTCAAGAAGTATTGGGCATTTCTCCAGATTATTTATAGGAAGCCTTGTACAGAATTGCACAGGATGAGAAGGCAAAGTTGTATCCTAATCAGTAATGCTAGAGGGAATATTTATACAAGTGAGATCCTTGAATATTTTGCAGTTTGAAATTCAGAATAAGTGATAATAATTATTTCAAGTTCTAGTCCCTTAAATTTGCTAATTAATGTCTTTGTTCTCTTAAAATTATCAAGAAATAGGAATTATGGTATCAGTCACTCACAAATCTTTGGTAAATCCAAAGCCTACACAATAAATATTTCAAATGTAATTTCCAAATCATGAATTAATTTTGATCTCATTCCTGTATTCTTATTGATGAGTGTTTATGTTGGTATAATTTGTGAAAGGTTATTTTACTGGGAAGAGGTGATCTGTTGATTATCATGTATCTAGGATGCAAGGAATCCCTGTCATTCTCTGCCCTAAATGGCAAAATGTATTACTACAGTCCCTGAAAAATGGTATCTGTCCATACTATAGGTTCAGAACATTGTAGTATCCTTATAATGTTTTATTTTCTTTCTAGCATTGTAAGAGAAACTAAAATTATTTAAGTAAGAATGGGAAATGGAATGTGGTTCTCTTAGGATTGTTGATTTTTTTTTAATCTCAATATCCATTAGCAAAACATTATAGATTTTAATTAAACAGATTGAGAGGAAATATCATTTTATCCTGGTTCTACAGCATTAGAAAAGTGAAGTTTCATCTTCAGTCCTTGAATTCTACTTTCTTGATGCTAGTGAAAAGGAAGAAGCATCTGTCAATATTGGTGGAAGTATCAAGGAAATATATTTATTGTATATTTTTAGTATAGGCCTTATTCTGGGAGCATTGTTACATATAGTTTCCATATTAAGGGGTACTCAAAGGCACAATGATAATGACTTGTTAATCAAATGATATGTAATAATTCATAGTCCACAATAGTCTACACATGGACTTTTTTTTTATGTGCTTGGATTGGTCTGACCAGCCACAATTGGACACAGTAGAATTTGACTCTAACAGAGATACCATTGTGGTCCTTTTGGAGCATGAAGGACAACCAACCATCCGCTATGTAATACAATATATAAAGAAGTCATGTATTACTATACATTTACGGTGGATACTTTCCATTTTTCTTTAGGGCCATTACTACAAATCTAAATTTTTATTTTATTTTTACATATCAGTTAACTTCCTCTTGAGTCTCTGGTTGTGGATAACTGTGCTATGTATGTTAATTCTCTTCTCTGGACCTCAGTTTACATTATTGTGTGTGATAAGGATGATGGACAAGATGATCTGTGTAGTTTCTTCCAATTCTAGATTTTATGAATTCTAGAAGTTGTCACTCAGGGTCTATATGAGAATTACTATAGTTGATGATGCCAAAATAGAGATTCTAGCTTGAATGTTGTGGAAAAAATTAGAGGAATAATCACCAAGACAGGTTACTTTTGATATATTAAATGCTTTCTGTGATTTTTAAAAATATATCAACTACTTTTTGTGCTATTTTTGGTAGGGGAGGGAGTTATGGTAGGGAACTATTTAAAAACTACATATAAAATCTCTTTCAGGTTATTTGGTACCAGTTTGTAAACTGAGTCTTTAAGTGTCCTTAATTATTTCAGGCTACCAGAATTTAATTTAATAAAATAAATTAAAATTTTATTTTAATTACCCATTTAATAATTGGGTAAATTAGGAATTCATTAAATTGTATTGTAGTAGTGTAAAGATTTTAAACTACTTTTGGACTCTTAGGGAATAGCATTCTTGCTGGGAGAATCTAGCTCTCTGATGTATCATACCTTTGTCATACAGACTTTTGCATGCGCTTTATGAAGTGTTAAAGCTGCTAGGTGTCTAAGGCTCCTAATTTATGCAGTTGGGTATTTCATAAATGGATTTTTTGCATGCAAGCATTTTAAACGCTAATATTTATGCAAGTATTCAAATAAATGCAAGTGCATCTGTCTGACTATATGATGCCCAAGTATGCATATGCATGAACATTTGTACGAGGGATAGGGGGACAAGTCCCCAAAGTTAAAGAATGCTGAGAGTACATTTTCAACTTTTCTTCTTTTGATTGTAAATTTTCTTAACTAGAAAAAGCATTAAAGTGAATAAGGCTTCTAATCAATAGTTGCATTTTGAAGCAAAATACTTTCATTCATTGAATGTATTTTAAAGTGCAAATAACTTTTAAAAAGTCACTCACATTTCATTCCTTCATAAACCAATTCCTTAACAATTTTGTAAGTGATATAGGCTATTTAGGGAAAGGTATATGCAGTGTTTTTTCACAGAGAGTATATATTCCAACATCATATTTTGTAAATAAAATTATTCATAGAACTGCAAAATTTGAATTGGAAGGAACCAACCTGTCCCTGAGATCCTTGATAGTTTCTACATAAAGCAGTTACCTAGTTTCTGCTTGGAGATTATAAGTAAGGGAAGCTAACTACCTTTGGAGATATCCAAATCCATTGTGGAGTAACTTTGATTATCATTATCATCATCATCGCTACCATCATCATTAACATTTATATAGAACTTTAAGCTTTTTAAAAGTCCTTTACATTTTTTTTAAATTTGAGTTTCATAACAGCCATATGAACAAAGTATCAAATATACTTATTTTATAGTTTTTTGTATTATAAATTTCTGTGTTGTCTTTTTCTTTTGTTAGATAATAAACATTATTAAAACTTGCATTGTTTAAACCTTCAATCTTTCCCCATCCTCCAGCACAAGGTTTTTTATATAGTAGGAACTTACATATTTATTTAATCAATCAACAAGTATTATTAAGTGCCTTCTGTGTGTTAAATGCTAGGGATATAAATACAACACACGCTTTTCCCCTCACCACCACATCAATTTCTACTTTCAAGAAGCTTACAGTTGAATATTTAATGAAATTCACAATTTATCACCTAACAATAATTAGTATTTAATAACATTGAAAATCAATTACTTCACCAAATATTTATTAAGTCCTTAGCCTGTATGAGATATTAGGGATGGGAAAACTGAAACTACACTGTCCAAATTCTCAAGGGTCTTACATTCTCCTGGATATAACATAAATCAATAAATGCCACAAAGCTTTGTCCTTGGCTCTGTTCTGTTCAACATTCTTTATCAGTGATTCAGGTTCAGATATAGAGTTCATGCTATCAGGTTTCTGAATGACATAAAACAGGGAAGGAAGATGAATCCAAAATATTGCAATAGGCTAGAAAAATAGGCCAAATTTAATAAAATAAAATTTAATAATTTCATTAAATTTCCTCTTTGGGATTCAGATTTAAGCACTTTGTTTTAAATTTAGAATTACACTGACCTCAAAGCTGCCTCCTCTCGACAAAGTGTTATCTTTTTTCTCTTGCCTTCTAGGAAATCCCGTTCCCCCCACTATCATCATTTTCCTTTCTCAAAGGATAGTTTTGGTAGTCTTGCTATTCCTGTCTTGTACCCAGAATAGCTACTCTTGGCATTCTGGTCTGCTTTTTATCCTTTGTCTGAGTTATTTTAGAGGCTGACACTTAGCGATGGCATGTGGGTCTTCTCTTGCCATCTCTGACTTATAATTTTCTGATTTCTAATTTGGTGGGGTTTATCCACCTCATCCTTCCTCTTTCTATTGTTTGTAGCAATTCACCTTAGATCCTGGCCAAGGGAATAATTCTCTAGCCCCTCAACTTTGATTTTAAACTATTTGCTGCCCACATCTAGTGCCTCCTGTGTTAATATGTTAAACGATAAACTGAGCCAATTTAAAACAAATCATATGAGGTTTCCTTTAAAGTCAGTATATTTCTTGCCTCTTACTATTTTTTTACTATGGACTTGACAGGCATTAACAATCATGATAATTTCATTATCTAAAAAAGAAAAGAAAAAAGAAAATTATATTTGAAATTATATTTAAAATATGACATTTTAAAAAGCATATAATAAATTTAACATAGTAATTCCAATATTGTCAAGCAAAACAGAAACATATATTGACCATGTCAAAAAAACATATGTTTCATTTTGTACCTCTATTTCATCTCCTCAGTACATTTTTTTTACATAGAATTACAATAACTATGAAGTAGGGAGGAAAGAAACATTCAGAGGTCATTCACTGAGGTGAACTAGTTCCAATTCTCTCTAACATAGTATTGGTTCACTTGGAAGAGAAGATTAATGGGCATCGTCCTCCTGTACAGGGATTCAGAGCAATGTAACAAGCTCAATAATGGTAAACATTCTCGATCTACTCAACCCCTTCCCCTTACCCCTTTTTTATATCTTCAATATTCAGTACAGTGTCTCACACTTACTAGATGCCTAATTAATGTTAAATCATTGAATCGAATTATATCATGGTCTTTGGTGAAGACATTTATGCCAATAATAGTCGTGAGAAATAGAATAACATTCTGTTTTAAAATCTTAATAAACCACTTGTTTTTGCCACCCAGATCCATTTTTTGGAAGTTATTTTGTGCCTTCAAAATAGCTCTTTTATTTATTGAACAAAGATTGCATATATTGGAACCAAAAAGAAACATTTTTATTTCTGATTCAGTTGACGTTTTCAATTATGCCCCTCTCATAATTTCAGCACATTTACTGATGTAATTTTCCCTTAGTGAAGAATCTGTGTTATTTAGGAAAAAAGCATAGAGTAGGAGGACCTAAAAGTCAGGAAGATCTGCATTCAAATCCTGTTGCTGACACTTATTATCCAGATAACCTTGAATAAGTTACTTGATCTCACAAAGCTTGTGTTCTCATCTGTAAAATGAGTATTTGTAATAGCACCTACTACAGGGATATTGTGTGGAATCAGTAAGATAATGTATGGGAAATCTTTTTCATAATGTAAAGCATTATAGTAACTTGAGCTTTTATTGTTTATAATCAGACAACTCCTGATTCTTTCTTGACTATCATCAGACTATAGAATATGTCACTTTGCAAACCCTAAAGACTATGTAAACACTGCCTATTGTTATTTATTATCATAGTAGTTATTGTGGGAGAGGGAATACACATTTATTAGTGCCTATTATGGATCAGATACTTAGCTAAGCACTTTCCAAATATCATCTCATTTGCTCCCGTGGACGCCATTTCCATTTTTTTTTTTTTTTTGTATATCTAATACCTTGAACTGTGCCTAGTAAGAACTTAATAAATGCCTGTGGAATTCAATCAAATTAAATGATCTTTTGAATTGCATAATGCCTGGAAGAATAGCAACAATTTATACAGCACTTAATATAGATTTGGTGCTATATTCAATCAGCCTTAAAATGGTTAAAAGTCTTTCTACTGGTTTGGGCTTAAATTGATTTTTTTTTAATGATTTACGAAATACAGGTAAAACAAACTTTAGAAGTAATGTTCAGACGTTGTATTGCACTTTATTTCAGAAATATTGTGATTTTTCTCTCTTTTCTGAATACTTTTCTATGCTTCTTAATGTTTTAGTGCCTTATAATATATACATTGCAGGCTAGATGCCCAAGTAGCATTAATACTCCCAGTACTTGTCAAATGAGGTCAAGTAAAAATCACTCTCTGTCTGCTGCAGCTAATGAGGGGCAGATTTCTCCCCTGGAGCCAAGGTCCAATAGTAATGTGTCCCTGAAGAGCAGACTGAGGAAATCCCTAGAATATGATATGTAACATGTAATAACCCTGAAACAAACTTTATGGAGGTAATTTCCATAGAGGTGAATAGAAATAGAGTCTTACTATTTAAAAGCCGCAACTTATGGCAGCAAACTTTGGGAAAGAACCCAGGTTCTGTATAAAAGATGATGTTTCACATAATCAAATGCATAAGTTTGTTTACCCTGAGCTTCTTAAAGAGATCAGTTGAATTACATAAAGGACAGTGAATGAATTAAGTTAATACAAATCATTCCCCAAGTTTCAGGTTACTTTTATATTTTATATGTAGTGCTTGAAGTCACTCTTAAGGCAAGTATAAAATTACTGAAATTATTTTGCACCCATTTCAATGTGTATCTAATGAAAAGGGAATGAAACTGTATTTTGGAGCCATTTCTTTCTATAAGAAGGCTAAAGCTAAATATGCCACTTACTATCTTGTATTTAATTCTCTCTCTCTCTCGAAGAGAAATTGATATTTTTGTTTATGGTTTATAGAATTCCATACATGTCTCATGTGAGGGATATTGGAAAAAATTGGTTAAAGCTATTTTCCTCCCTGTATCTTGTGGATTATTTTAAAATCACAAACTACGTGTATTGATCTCAGAATAGTCACCTACTACTAAACACCTGATTGACATGATTGTTTTATGTCTTCTTGTCTATGAAGCCCTCCCCTGTCAAAGGCATGAAAGTGAAAAATCAGAGAGGTTTTGGGAGAATCTATACGCTCAGAAGTAGAAGTAGTTAAGGAAAGCTGAAACAGTCAGAAAAACATTCAGGCAACAGGAAGAAACTTTTCAGGGAAGAGTTCAATACAGGAAGAATATTGTACATAGACTCACTTTGGCTGATCTACATAGTTGTAATATCTCCCCAATATTTTTCCCCCAATTTTCCCTCTGCATTTATTTTGTGGCAATCATGTAAATTTTGATGAAGCCTATTGGACTAGCCTTTGGAAATCCTAGACCAGACACTGATCCAAGTTGAGGACATATTTTTTAAGTACTGGAACTATTCCAGAACCTAGAAGGTATGGATTAGAAGTTAAAAAGAATCTGTTACCTAAATCCTGCCAATATTTAACCTCAATTGTGTGGCTACTGGGGCCAGCATCTATGTGGTGTGATGAAATGTCATACTTGACTGCCCTAATCATGAAGTGAAGCGTTGTGCTGTGACTTGCATATGTCAAGTTATCAAGACAAATTTCTCTATTACAGAGATAATTGGTAGAATGTGCTTTTCAGAGAATCCAAAATCCATTTTTTCCCCTGTCTGAAGTATTCCATTTTCTAAGCAGTTTGGCACTATCATTTAATTTTATATTCAGAAATCTTTCTTGCTAGCACAAATTCTGATTTTGGGTAGATTGCTTGCTTCTTTGAGAATCAATTATAATTATAAGGGAGACAGAATAGCAATTGAAGGGATGGTTAAAATTTGAGGATTTAGCCTCAGCTAAGTGTTAACCTTCCATAAGTGTGCACCCATGCTGTGCTATACTTTGAATTCCTCGCTCATCTTGCCTTATATTTATAGGTTGTCCTACAACACATTGAAGTCAGCTGCCAAGGCAATTTGTACAATCATTTTCCCTGGAGGTCTTTAAAAATAGAATTAGATACCCATCTGTTCCTTAGAGTTTTGTTGTAATCCTGTTTATAGGCAGGGGACAGACTAGATTACCTGTCAAAAGTCTCTTTCAGAGCTGTGACTTTTTTTAGTAGGAGGCCAATGGAGTGTTCCTAAAGTAAATGGGTTTGACAACTGATATAAAACAGAGACTGAATTCTTGAATGTTTGGTATATGACTACAGACTCGGTAGCTATAATAAAAGAATAATTAAACTTTACTTCTGGTATAACTTTTTCAAAGTTTTACTTTTATTCTCTTTAAGAATACTGGATCTGGAGTCTAAATATGAATCATAACTCACATTTTTTGCGATCCCAGATCACTGCGTTAGGCTTGTGTATGACGAGATAGATTGCAAAACAGCCCAATTCAGTTGTCCAATTGTTTCATTGATTTCTGACTCTTTATGACCTCATGTGGGGTTTTCTTGGCAAAGATACTGTAGTGGTTTACCATTTCCTTCTCTAGCTCATTTTACAGACATAGAAACTGAGATAAACAAGGTTAAGTGTCTTGCCCCTACAGCTAGTAAGTGATGGAAGTCAGATTTGAACTCAGGAAGATGAGTCTTCTTGACTTCAGGTCCAGCACTCAATGCTCTTATAGCACTGCCTATGCGCCCCAAATTGCCTAAGTACTTAATAATTTTGTCACTGGATATATAGTTATTGAATGGTTTATGACAACAACAATGATTCAACTACCACTTAGAGAATTAAACTTCATTCACAATCAGCAGCGATGAGGATGGGATTGAGATTCCAGTGAAAAGACCACTTTTTCCTGTGTTCCTCAGAGCAGTCCTGTGCTCTCATGCCATCTCTTTCTTCCTCTTCCTCATTGTCATGATCATGATGATCCACTTATCACTTTAATCTTTGCAAAGTATTTTACAAATATCATCTCATTTCATCCTTACAACACTCCTAGTGCTATTATCCCCATTTTACAGATGAGGAAACCAAAAGGTTTAAATAATTTGTGCACAATCACATAGCCAATAAGTGACCAAGATTGAACTCTAGTCTTCCTGATATCAGCTCCAGTACTTTATCCACTGGGTCATTAACTGCCTCTACGTGCCTCAGACAAAGGGCTCCCAGAAGACACAGAGAGTCGACAACATGTATTTATGAAAAAGAGGATAAGGCATCTCTATTAGAATTAGAATAATGAAAGAATACAATTAGAAATAGGTTTCTGTTTTATCCAATAGAAGTAAGGCGAATAGTCAGGATGATCAATTCCTTTATTTCTTTTTTTTTTTGTTTTTGGTATTCCATTTATTTTAGTAATCACCTGTGATCAAAATCAAACCAGCCAATCTCAACTGCCTCCACCCAAATCATTCTCCACTTGCCTGTTAAACTGTCACTTTTCCTGGTCTTCTATGGATTTGAAGAAGGGAATGACCAAAGGCACTACTACTGTTGGCCAAGGTCATGCTGTTGCTCTGTATGATTGGGTCCCCATGACCTCTCTTTTCCACTCTCTTTCTTAAAACTTCTCTCCCACTTTGAGGGTCTCAGTGGCTTAGTCCAGACTTGCCAGAAGTCTATTACATTCATAGGATGCTTTAAACAAGAAGATAAGGAGTTCAAAAGGACTGTGATAGATACTTGGAGTCAGTTAGATGATAGTGTTGGGCATGGAATCAGAAAGATCTGAATTCAAATTTGGCCTTGGACACTCACTAGCTATGAGACCCTGGGCAAGTCACAACCCTGTTTCCTTATCTGTAAAATGAGCTGGGAAGGAAATGGCAAATCACACTAGTATCTTCATCAAGAAAACCCACATACGATCAAGGAGGATAGAGCATGGTTGAAATGACTGAACCATAACTTGACAGATAATTAATTACAAAAAAACTAAAAAATAAAAAGCAATTCCTGCCCTCAGGACATTTATGTTCTACTTGAAAGTTTGAAAAAGCTGAGTTATTACAAGAGCAGTATTCGGTAGGTCATATAGTCATTTTACTGATGCGGGAAATCTGAGCATCAAAAAAATGAAAAAAAACCTTCGCCATTTTCTGTATGGCTATTAAATGACAAGTTTGGATCTTGAACCTCGTTCAGTGACCTTTCTACTATAGCATACGTCCTCAGGAAACCTGTTTTCAAATTCTAACCTTACCACTACTATTTCTGTGACCCTTGCCAAATAACTTTGACTTGGCTCAGTTTTAAGTTTTTTTAATCTGTAAGAGGAAAAGATTGAATTTGACTCCCTTTAAAGTCCTTTTCATCTTTAATACCTTTGAACAAGAGCTTGGGAAGTGGGTACTATTGGACAGCTGAAGAAACTGAGATATAAAGAGATGAAATGTTTTGTCTGAGGTCAAACAACTTAGCCAGTGGCACAGCTGGGACTTAGTTTCAGAGCTTCTGATTCCCAGACTGTGCTCACTTCATTGGATTGTGTGACCTCCAAAGATATCCTCGAATCATAGATTGAGAGTTGGAAAAGGCTTTTGAGGTCATTTAGTCCAACTTCTTACTTTAAGGAAACTGAGGAACAGAAGAATATGATTTTCCCAAAGACAGAGAGTAGTTATCAAAAGTAGGATTCCAAATTCAGAACCTTTTCTGGTCCTGTGTAGCATCTCTTATGTTCTTCTATCTCTAAAAGGCATCTGAAAAAGTAGAAAGGTTATGTTGAATTCGGCACTAGAGAGTCTGGCTTCACATCTCATTTGTGTGATGTTGGGCAAGTCACTTAACTTTTTAAAATGTGGTTCTTTCATTTATTAAAAGTCTATCTGACTTCTAGATCTAAAAGTCACTAACATTAGATGCTCATACAACTTCAAATTCTGTGTTTGAAAATACTGTCAAGGAAATATTTAATAGGGTCTTATTGTTGCTTTTGATGGCATGCATGCCAAGTGGTAAGGGATGTAATATGATGCTTCTGTATCACAGATCTGGACCAGGAAACAGAACAAAATAAAATAAAACCAAATATTTGTCATAAGCCATTTACATATCTATCAGTCTAGGCTTGTACAGTCTTTTTTCTTTTACTTGCTAGTTATGTATATATGTTTCATCTGAAAGGGAATCTGTTTAAACACTACAGGTTTTAGTTAGTTTGGAAAGAGCAGGTTGATTTTAGCCTTTCTTCCTCCCTCCCTCTCTTTCTTTCTTTTCTTTCTTTCCAATTGTGGTTAGAAGACTTTTCCAGGATCATATAGCTAGGAAATTTTAAGTGTCTGAAGCCAAATTTGAACTCAGGTCCTCCTGACTCCAGATCAAGTGGCCGAGTTCACCATTTAGCCATCCATTTTTATTGTTTTTAAAAGGGATTCTGATTATAACTTTTAAAGTAACTAAATAAAAATATTATTTCTATTTTATAATCTTTATTCTGTATTGTTTGTGAGCAAGAACTGAAAATTAGTCTGCTTTCATATAATAAAAATAGCCTTGAGGTCATGACTTAAGATAAAAATTCAGTTAGATACTTGAGTTATTTCTGTGGTCATTCAGGAAAGAATAAATTTTGCTTGGAATCACACGTAGGAAACATACTAAATTCTTAATAAATGCTTTTTGATTGGATGCAAAAGTGATTTTTAGGAGGCTGGAATCATTGGAATAAATGATGGTTATTTTTTACTTTTTATGTGTTGAATGAGAAAGTGTCTTCATCTCACCAATTCTTATACAGATTTTTCAATATGATATTTAAAAAAATTTACCATTTATTTAAAAAAAATTTTAAAAGATACTATTCTTACAGATTTTTTTTGGTTCAATATCCTAGGATGCTGGAATCCTAAATTTAGAAGACCTGATATCATAGAAAGATAGTTTCAGAACTTTCGAAGTTTATGTAGATTAGTACCTTCAGTTTATCAGATGGGGAAATAGATCACAAGATCTCAGATCTTACCCGGCAAGGGAACTCGGAGGTAATCTAGTTAAATTCCCTTATCTTGAAATAGATTCTTCTAAGTTTTGAAAGACTGAACTAGCTATTATTCTTGCTTTTCAAGCTAGTTTGAATCAGCAGAAAACAATCTCAATAATAGAGTAGTTTTGCCAATTCATTACTGCAAAATACATGCGACAGTATAAACTATATGCAAAGCATTTCCCTATACATATTTAATTGAGCTTGCTTCCATTGTTGTGACAATAACTTTTGGACATTATGAAATGGAAATCTTGGAATGTATCAAACACATTATTTAAAACAAAGCTCATTTTCCTTTTCTCCAAACTAACCTCTCCTGAACATTCTACTAACCTCCTTTCCTTCAAGCTCCTCACTTTGGATGTAAAATTGACTCTTTAATCTCTCTTGCCCTATATCAATTTTAAAATTTTGCAGTTTTTATATTAACAATGGCATTTATATGAATCCCCTCCTCATTTCTTCCTTTTGGCTCTGGGGTAAGATATAAATGCTGACTGGTTAATTGACCCTCTATAATCAGTAAGGATGATTTAAAGTGTCCATTTATAGTGTGCTACGAAAGTGTTTTAGAAAATATGTAAAAACAGGTATCATTCTTAAATAGGCTATACCTTTCTTATGTAAACTTGAGTATACATGTAGGAAATCTTTTAATTTATAATCAGAAAGCAAAAAAAGAACCCTTTCAGGTTCTAGTTAATGGATGTTGTCACTTTAAAGATGGAAACAAATGATATAATAGTACTTTGACAAGTGGAAATGCTACTTAGATAATAATTTCAGTTATCTGATGTACTAATAATAGAGATATTTTTTCACCAAAATTGCTAATGAACTCTTAAATGAATGCCAAAATTTGGAGCACTCTCTTTGTTTTAGTTGTGACATCATAGGGATTTCAGTAGATAAATGAAAAGGACATTACCCATAATGATGGTTTTCTACAGAGAGGGAAGAAATTTCAAAATGTTAATGGAATTATAGAAGAGATTAATACTAACCTGCATTTATGTTATACTTATAATATGGGAATAAAAATAGTGTTCCTAAAGCTCTTTGAAAACTTTAAAGCACTATATTATTGTGACTCCATATTATTATAAAATATATATTATACATATTATATATAATATATATTATATATAATTATATATATCTATATTATTATGACTCCAAGTCACTTGGGTCTCTTTATGTATAAAGTGAAGGAAATGGAATAGATGGTCTTAGAAGTCCCTTCCACTTCTAGATCTATGATACTATGATGGTATCAAACACCCAGAAAACTTTAGTAATTCCCCAGTGCCTTTAGGATAAAATTGACTTTCTGTAGTTCAGCATTTAAAGTCTTTCAAAATCCAACTACATTCCCAATTTTATTTCTTTCTTCTCTTATATATGACTGGTTAGATCCACTCTATAAGCTGTCTATTTTTTCTCTCCAAATGTGGGATATGCATTCCTACCTCTGGGTCTTGTTTAGTGTTTTCTTCTTTTATGAAATTTTTCTTTCTTCTTTCTTTAAGGCCCAATTCAAGACGCAGTTCCATGAAACTTTCCATAACTATCTCAGGAGAAAGAAAGAATGAGAGTTGCTTGTTGTTCCTTTTTTTGAACCCTTTCAATAAATATTATGATATTTATATTTGAATAATTATTTCACCTTTGTCATGTAGTAGTACTTTTCATTTTGCTTAATTTTATGTATGTGTCTGGATCACCCATCTAAGGTGCTATGTCTTATGTCCCTTTGAATCCTCAGTATTTAGTATTTTCCATATCTGCAATTGGAACCCAGTACAAATTGCTGACAATAATAAGGAAATATTTCTCATGAAATAAATGCCTCTTTTTTTAAGGAAAGATAATTTAAGAGATGTTTACCTCAGAAAGACTTGTTTAAAGAGAGCATATTTTTTTTCTTCCTCAACAGAATGAGACTCCATTTTGGTAAGTGAGGGTTAGGAGAGGATTTTTCTTTCTTATAGAAGATGACGTTTCTTAAAGTTTTTTTAATGATAATTTTGAGGTAGATATTTCTGTATAATTTAAAACTAATAAAATCTGTGCTTTTTACCCTGAAGTACCACAAGTTATAATTTGTTTCCCACAAATAAATTCATATAAAAACTTCCAGTCTCAATCGATCCTTGTTGCCATCAATGTGGATATTCCTCCCAATTGTGCCTTTCATCCTGTGGTTAAATCTTTCCACTGGACCCAGGTGGTTCTGGAGCAGAACATGAGGCTGATGACTTTGAACAGCCCTCCCTCACTTAAATCCAACTCACATGTCATGACATCACCTTTCAGATGCCTTGGTCTTTTTTGAGAACAAAGGATGACCAACCTCTTCTGTGCCATATTTTTCTCTGTCATTCCATGAATTTTCCACTTATAGATCCTTAGATCTAACCTATTGTGCTGGATTTTTGACATTCTGACATTTTGACATTCAACAATATATTTTCAATAGATGATTGCAGTAGAAAAAGCCATGGACCTGACTTCTTAGCCTATATTAGCTTATTGTGTGGGTACCTGTGCAGAATTCTGGTTGCTATTAGCTTTTGTTCTCATTACATTTTTGGCTCATCTCCTTTTTAGATCATATATGTACTAAATGACATCTTTTATGAACTCTTTGTTCTACAGCCATCACGGATGACATGCTGTTGGTTACTTATTCTCATCACAAATCTCTGCTCTGCCTTTGGTCACTTAACATGGAGGGAAAAAAGCTGAATTTGGAGGTGGGTTCAAACATTAAGTTTCTCTATGATTCTCTTCCAGGCTCTTAATTTTTTCATCTGTATAGAGAGGGTGTTGGGCTGCATGGTTTCTAAAGTCTCTTCTAGCTCATATATTTTGCAATTCATATAAACCAGTAGCTAAAAAATTCATCAGAGTGGAGAGAGCAATAAAAAGCCATAACTCCAGGCCTATTTGTACATTCTTCTTTTTGAACAGGACCAAAGGAAAGTATTCATTGAAGATAAGTATTTCCTTCCCCATTTTTGGATGAAATGACTTTCTTTTTTTATGTGGAATCTGACTCCCAAGAATATTTTTTATTTTATTTTGTTATTTTTTTGTGACAGATTGAGTGCTACAATAAGTATTCGCCTTTTAGAGCTTTGGAAAATGTTGTTGCTTGAAAAGCAACTCCCCATGAGATGATGGCAGAGATAAATGCTTAAAAGCTTTTCAAAGAGTGTACTCTTGGCTCTATTAGAATTTAATTTCCCACTGCTTGTGTTTATATCCATTTTGAAATACATAGCTATGAATATACCAAATATGTGTACTTAGCTGTTTCATGTGTCTTTGGGATAGAGACTTATTTTCATTTGCTCATACAATCCACATGTAACCTCCATACACCAAATTCCCATCAACTTAAATAATTTTGTTACTTTAAAAAATTAATTTGGAAATTGTCCTCTAGTCTGTTAAACTCTTATTTTTCCTAACAGCTAAAATATATATTGTAAAAGTGGGGTACACTAGAAAGGGTACGTACTCTTAATTGGGGGCAGAGGATAAGCTGGATTTGAATTCCCGCTCTACTATTTACTGTCAATGTTTGACCTTTTATAAGCTCCTTAATCTCTCTGGGCCTCAGTTCCATCATCTGCAAAGAGAGAAGTCAACAAGCATTTATTAAGTATCTATGTTCCAGGCACTGTGCTATGGACTGGGGATATCAATGAAGAATAAAAACAGTCTGTTCAGTCAAGAATGCTACAGTCTAGTGGGGGATGTGACGCAAAGAGAAAGAAAAAAAATATTATCTATTATGTATCCTGTGCATATTTATATTTATTTAATTTTATTATATTATATTATATTATTTATAGTCTCAGAAGAAGGATGCTAGCATGTAGGGGTTTTGGTAGATGGTGGGATTTTTGTTATGACTTACTTGAAGGAAGTCAGGGAAATTAGGTGGGGCTGGGTTACATAATCTCTGAGGTCCTTTCTAGTAATAAATCTGTGATCCTGCTTAGCTGTGTGGCCATGGGGATTAGATTCTTCTTGTGAAACATATGTGAATGATTATTTCATAATCAGTACATAGATTTTCTTAAACATGAAACTCAGAAGCAAATTGTGAAATATTAGCTATGGGACCTCTGTTTACCTCAGTTTCCTCAACTCCAAAATGAAGTTATTCATAGCAACCTGCTAGGATTGTGTGAGGTTCAAATGCTCTAATTTTTGTAAAATGCTTAGCACAGTGGTTGGCATATAGTGGGTGCTTTATAAATGTTTGTTTCCTTCTTTTCCTTTAAACTAAATTAGATAGTTGAGTCTTTTTTCTGGATGTAACCATTTCTAAGTAGTATTTGAAATAGGTCCTGAAATGTGGCCTCTACAATAATTTTCTCTATATAAGAATCTATGTGGATCGACTTTCATTCAACAATAAAATTTCGAACTGCATATTATGTTAGTTAAGGGAAAGAGATGACTGGACTTGTGTTCATAAGAGAAGAGGACATCACAAGCTTTCCTTACAGAATGTTTAGTCCAATTGACTTTCACACAACATTTTTTTAAAAAATGAAGCAAACAGAAAGCACTTAATTCCAATGCACCATTGAAAAATAGAGCAAATAATTAGTTCTTAAACTGTAGGGGGTAGGGAATCATGGTGTATTGAGGCTTCAAGGAAACAAAAGAGTGATGAAAAGCTTCAGTGACCAAATCTTTGATTGGGGTAGGAGACATTGGGATTGATCCGGAAATAGAGAGAAACCATACTCAGCAATGCAGAAATATATATATTTTTAATGTCCTCAAGACTCAAGTTGAAAATTATGAAACAGGAATTCCTTGGACTTGTGCATAGAAAGCATAAAATAGGGAGCATTTCAGAGACATGGGAAGCCTTGAGAGGAGCTTCAGGGTTCATTTTTCTTGTAAATTATCATCTTGTTGCTTTTGCTTATACTTTCAATAGATGATTGCAGTAGAAAAAGCCATGGACATGGCTTCTTAACCTATATTAGTTTATTGTGTGGTCTTGGGTAGAGTTACTTTTTCTCTCCTACTGGAAGCCTTCTCTGGGTCTTCTTAATTCCATTGCCCTCCATCTGTTAATTGCTTTCTATTTATTCCTGCATATATCTAGTGTCATACATATTTATGTGTTTGTTTTCTTCTCTATTAGATTATAGACTTCTGGAGGTCATGCACTATCTTTCGCTTCTTTTTTTAAATTTTTTTTAATAAAGCTTTTTATTTATAAAACATATGCATGGGTAATTTTTCCAACATTGACCCTTGCAAAACCTTTTGTTCCAAATTTTTCGCTCCTTTCCCCCCACTCCCGCCCCTCGTTGGTAGGTAGTCCAATACATGTTAAATCCAATATATGTAAACATATTTATACAGTTATCTTGTTGCACGAGAAAAATCAGATCAAGAAGGAAGAAAAAGAAAAACTGCGAAAGAAAATACAATGCAAGCAAATAACAACAGAGAGAGTGAGAATGCTATGTTATGATCCACACTCAGTTCCCTCAGCCCTCTCTCTGGGTGTTAATGCTTTCTTCATCACTGCACAATTGGAACTGATTTGAATCATCTCAATGTTGAAGAGAACCACATCCTTCAGAATTAATCATTGTATAGTCTTCTTGTTGCCTTATATAATGATCTCCTGGTTCTGTTCATTTCACTCAGCATCAGTTCATGTAGATCTCTGCAGGCCTCTCTGAAATCCTCTTGTTGATCATTTTTTACAGAACAATAATATTCCACAGTATTCATATACCATAGTTTTTTCAGCCATTCTCTAATTGATGGGCATCCACTCAGTTTCTGGTTTCTTGCCACTACAAAGAGTTTTGCCTCTTTATATCCTTAGCACTTAGTACAGTACTTAACAAATATTAAATGCTTCATAAAAGTTGATTTATTGATTGAACTATACTTTTAATTTTATTTGTAAGATGGGGATAATGCTTCTGTTATCTCCCTATCCCACAGATTGTTATGAGGACCAAACAAGGTTACATATATGAAAATTCCTAGAATTCTGAAATATTGTAGAAATATACTCATCTTCCTTTTCAAATAGATGGGAAAGCTAGGGATTCAGTGCCAAATTTTAATCTATGATGATAATAGACTTTGGATATGTCATTCATATATATACATATAATACATATATTAGTGTATATATACATTATAATAGTAGTATATTTGTAATTATACATTATAATTATAATATTAGTGTATATGTACACTTATATTAAAGACTATGACAGAAACATGTCTTGCCTGTCCTATTGTTTTGTAGGTAGCTTAATCAAGTTTCTTTTACATTCATTTTTAAGAGAAAGAAGAAAAAGATAATTTTCTATGTGTCTTCTCATCTAGGTGTGGCAGGTAGTGTGGTAGATAGAGTGCTGTGGTCAGGAAGTTCTGAGTTCAAGTTGGCTCAGACCATGGGAACTATGGGACCTTGGACTAGTCATTTAAACTCTATCTCCTTCAGTTCTCTCATCTGTAAAATGGGGATTGTAATAGCACCTACCTCACAGGATTATTATGGGGGATTAAATGAGATGATATTGTAGCCATCTGAAATAATGTTTATTTTCCTGATTGGAATATAGCCTAGGTTTGGCACAAGGGATAATAAAACCTAAAAAGTCTTAGTATAGAACTCTGGGATTGTGGATTAAGATTTGGAAGAGACCCTGGAAGCCACCTATAGGTGTAGGGAGTAGAGCACTAAGAACTGGAGAATTAGGAAATTTTTTTTTTTTTTTGGAGGAGGAGGCATTTCAGCTAGAATGGAGCTAGGACTTCTAAATATAGGTTTCTATAGAATTTTAGATTTCTATAAGATACATTCCTCTCTATAGCTATGTAAATGGAAGTATTACATTCTCCACCCCCAAATTCTGGATTCATATTCATTTGGTTTCTTATACAGAAGTTCCTGATTTTAGGATATCTTCAGCATCCTTGTGGTTTCTAAGTAATAAATGAGAATACTAGGGCTCAGCTCTCTTAATGAATTAGATTCACTGGCTAATTGTTAAGTTTTCACATTTCTTTTTTAAAGAAAGTTAAAGCTTTGTATCCATATTTAAAAGAGTAATGTCATCAGAGTCCCATGCCATTTTCATTTTTAGTGCCCTGGCTCAAGTTTCATAGATATTTCAGAAGAGAGACTGATCCAGTACATCATTTATAGATGCAGAAAAAAAAGCATTTATAGATGCTTGTCATGGCTCTGAATTTCCATTCTTTCACCATTGATAAATGTCAAAAAATACATGAGTAATCCTGGACCTTTGAAGATTGAATGAGGTTCACACGAAGTTCCATTCTTTCCCTTTCCCTTTTTCTTTTCCTCTGACTCTCCCTCCCTCTTCTTTCTCTCCCTCTCCCTCCCCTTCCCCTCTCTCTTTCTCTTTGTAGATCCATAGAAATTTGAATAATGAGATGATTATTTGAATCAAAGGAGACCTCAATTGAGAGTTAAGATCTGGGTTCTAGGCTAAGTCCAGCCATTGGATAGCTGTGTAAAGGTATTTAGTTCCTACAAGCTTTAGTATCTTCATTTATAAAATGAGGGGGTTGGACTAGAATAATCCTTATGATTCTTTTCAATTTTCAAATCCTATGACCAGATGATCTGTAAGATCTTCTCCTAACTTATGATTCTGTTTTGTTCTAAATTACTAAGCCTGCCTCAGTCATCTATCTGATTTAGGTTGCTATCTCTCCCTTTGCTTTTCTATCCATCTTTATACCTGTTTCTCTATTTCCAGGATTGGGAAGCGAGTTACGGAGAAAAATTCTCAAGTATTCATTAGTGGTCCCAATTTTTTGCCTTCCCTTTTCTTGTGTAGGTACAGCTTCTATCTATGATAATGACTTACTGAAAACATAGAGATCAAGAAATTGACAGCTTAATCATCCCCTTATCATTTAAACCACAACACATTTTGACATGACAAACTCATGTAATTATCTTCACCAAGATGATTTATACTTCTTCCAAGTGCTTAGTTGAACTTGTTGGATGAACTGTCTGCCTTCACTTGGGTTCTATAGCAAGCACTCCATATCTTATTCATTTGGCAATGGTGTATCTTTGACCAGCTGGGAAATAGGGATTTTCTTTTTCTTTTTCCAATAATATACATGCTTATGATAAAGAAGTTTTATTTTCAGTTTATTCTGGAATTTAACCATATGGGGACCCACTTTTAAAAACAAGAATGATGTATGAAAATGAAAACAAAATCCCTGTTATAGTACAATTTATTCTTACATGGATTCAGATACATGCTACCTCAAATCATGTCTCCCAAACATAACTACTATGCATTATAAAATGCTTGCTTATGGTGTGCTATTGAAGACCATCTTCATTTTAGGACTAACATATTTATTATAAGCCAACTTTTTGCATCAGGTTTTCACAGAGAACTAACATCATCATTGGACAGTGAGATATAGTGTTCATCATTGTACACATATTAACCAATTTGATTTTCATAACACTCTTGTGAAGATAAGCAATAGAAATATCATCAATGGCTGCTTATAGATGAGGAAATTGAGACTTAGGGAAATAGTCAAGTTTGTTATAGAGGTAACAAATGGACCTTAAGTCTACTTCTTTCTCACTACTCAGAAGCTGCTCCTTATGTGAGTATTATAAAAGAATTCCACAGGACATTGGTGTATATATATATATATATATATATATGTGTGTATATATATATATATATATATATATATATATATATATATATATATATATATATACACACACACATACATACATACACACACCCCTCACACATATACACACAAAAATATATGTCATGTGATCCTACAGAAGTGTTTGGCTCTGATATTAAGTGTGATGAAAATTCTGTTTAAATATGTAATAAGAGAAGATGAGAAGATTGCTAATCAAAGTATCACTTATTGCTATACTTAGAAAAAGTAAAGAGATCATCAAAATCTTGAAATATTCTGGTCAAAGAAGAATCTTATGCAGTTTTTTCATTTGGAAAGATTTCGGCAATCTTGTCACTGGAGATAAGCTTTTTCTATTGCATAGAATATGTCCTTTTCCAAGTATTTCTGTTTTGAGTTTGTGCTGTATTTAATTGGCAATCAGTGAGGCTTTTATATAAATGCATTAAGGATCATTAAGGAGATGGGAAGCTGTTTTAATAAATTTACTCCCCATTCTCCCACATCAACACATTTGAATAACTTGTTTAAACTGAGATCAAGCATCTGAGATATTTTTCTTAAGCTAAGACCTGACGGCTTTTAATGACTTATGTGCTATAAGTGACATAAAGGGATTATCAAAGGAAATCAAATAAGCATGGAGTTTAGAAGGACTTAACCAAATGCTTCTTTGAATATGTGTGGAAAGAACTCATTTCCACATAGTACTTCAAGGTTTTTAAAATACTTTATATACACATTAGTTCCTTTGAATTTCATAATAACACTACAGAGATTGGAGTGGGGATAGGGGATGTCAAGTGAAGGGGGTATTTTTAATATGGTGTTCTATAGGATTTTCAGTGTATTGTTATCTCTTCTACATCATGGGAGTTAGAGGCACAGCACCCCTGCAAGCTGGAAAAATCTGGGAAATTTTTTGATTCTCCTTTCATACTGATTTTTTTCTATTTCTTTTATGGAATGTTTACAGTTCCTATTATAAAATTTGTATTGATATTATACACTACTATACATATATTTTATGCATTTCTGAGTTTCTAAATGTTTTCTGTGTTTGCTGGTCTTTGTGTGTCATTGTGGCAAAAATGTCCATTTAATTTCTTATGCTGACCTGCAAAATATCAAAATAGTGATAGAGAAAATAATGATATGGAAAGATTAATTTTTAATTACACTGTAGATTTAAGTTATCAAAAATTTTCAATTAATTAATTAATTAAAGCTTTGATATCTTATATAGAGACGTGATCTTGAAGTCAGGAAATTCTAGATCCAAAGACCTCCCCATTGGTACACTCATTCACTCTCTTATTATCCTACACTGAAGTACAGATTAAAACTGGAGTGGCAAATATTTAACAAACTAAATATAATACAATACAACACAAAATAATGTTAATTTGAGGGGTTTTTTTTAGATCAATGTGCTATCAGCAGGGAGTGGTTTCTATTTGAATAACTCCACTAGTCTAAAAGATTCTCCAACTATAAATTATAGCAGAATTGCTGATCTGTCTTGGTAGAAGGTGTTTCCTCTTTGAGGAATTTCTGACACTGATGAAATTACAGATTCTAAAAAAACAAAAACAAAATTTGCTCAAACCTGTGAAATAGTTAATATATGTTTAATGATGTCATTTAAACTGTTAGGGATATTAACTAGGAATTAAATTAATTAGCAAGTAAAGGACTAGACATAGGGGAGTTACTCAAGAATTATAATATGATAAAATTAGAAGTTTAACATATTAAAATATGAATATGAACAATACCTTTCTGATCCAGCATATTTGATACAAAGAAATTTTTATGAAAGCTCATATATCCTGTCTTATGATTATTGCTTAACTAGTAAAATACAGTATAAATATAGATACATAAGTAAACTATGTGTATATGGAAGTTTGATTTTATAAAAATGTTAAATTATAGTATTTGTTTTACCAAAGGAGTCTGCACCTTACAAGAGATTTCATCAGAGAATATTTTCAAATAGGAAGTCTAAATTCTACTCCCCAAAGGCAGTGA
Organism: Sarcophilus harrisii; assembly: GCF_902635505.1. Classification (NCBI taxonomy): domain Eukaryota; kingdom Metazoa; phylum Chordata; class Mammalia; order Dasyuromorphia; family Dasyuridae; genus Sarcophilus; species Sarcophilus harrisii. Next base: position 233,304,308 of record NC_045430.1, read on the forward strand.
TTTTTGTCTTTGTGTGCCCTGGGCCTAGCACTTTGCCTTGCAGATAGTAGTCACTTAAAAATTTGTTTATTTGAACTGAAATGAGTTCCTAACTCTCTATGTGATTTGATTTACAAAAATATGACTTATGTGAACTCTTTTAGCAATACATTTATTGTTTTGAGTGAGGTACATGTGACTATTTTTCAGACTGAATATTAAAGAATAAATTTTATTATGCCATTGCTGTCGTTATGGAAACATGGAGACAGCATATAACATTTCCTTTACAAAAGAGAGTTCTTATTAGGCTTACATTTCTTAGACTTAACTATTCCTTGGTCTTGTATTCTGTCAATCCATTTCTTTCAGCGCTCTGGACCAAATAGGGAATGACTTCCAAATTTCTTTTCTAACTTACCACCATCAAGGCCATTATAAGTTGATGAAGTTCATAGAGTATTGGGTAGAACACCTGCTATTGCCATGGACCTATTTTTGATTGTTATAGTGTTAATCTTTCATGTATTGAAAGCCATTAATGGAGCTTCCTTTACAGCCTTGTGTAAGCAGCTTTCAAATGGAGCAGATTCTTTGGATGCCAAGGCTGTCTGTGGAGAAAAGGCAGGCTGTATTTAGACCCAATGAACTTCACGCCTTGTATCATTCTTCATTCCATTCCATTTGTATCATTTTATTATGCATTATCTACTATACATGTGGGTGTGAATTCAAGCTTTCACAACAATGCTAATGGAGACTTTTTTAGTACAGGATACATTCAACAGTCAGAAATATGCTTCTGTATTCCCTGTTTTGGTTTTTTGATTTTTTTTTTTTTTTTTTTTTGGTAAAGACTGGAATAATTTCAGCACTTGTAAGTAAAACATGGAATAGTGTCAGAGAGTAATTCTAAAAACCTTATATAGTTGACTTAAAAGAACGCATAATCATTTTTCACAGGTTGATCTTAATTTCATTTAATATCTTCATATATTTAACATTAGATGTATATATTAAATTTTTCATCACTAATAACAAAGATATCATCAGTAAATTTATTAAGAAAATCGAGGAAAGATCTTTAAAATACATTTTTGATGGTTTAAGTAAGGACACAGAATTTTCTTGGGTTTCAGTCTACACCACCGGTGTTAAACAGAATAGAAATGGAGCCATTAAATCATATACATGATCCTTCTGAGTTCATATCATCAAAGAAAATTCACTATCCTTGTTTTATCGGATTTGTGTTTATTCTGTTAAATAATTCTTATTTACATTTTATTTTGATTCTAGCTCTACTTAAGAGCATTGCCTATGACTTGTGACTCATGTTAACACCTGTGCCCTATATTGTAGTGCTGTATTGTTTTTCATTCTTTCTTTTCTCTTCATGCTCATCAAGTGTTTGTCTTTATTTCTTTGCTGCATTGTTTTGGGTGATATACAGATTAATATTATGAATTTCAAAATATCCAGAGGCAAGAGCTGAGGTTATATACCATAATCTTAGAGAAGGATTTCCACAGCAATCACAATATTATATGCAATATCAAGAGCATTCCAGAAAGATGCCTGGGGAGGCAAATCTGTATTTTATATGTAAAGTAAATCATTGACAGACAAGGAAATTCCCTGCTCAGAGAAAACATGATGAGAGAAAAAAAATGAAGTAAATTTTGAAATATACTAGAAAGCAATCAAATGTTAACATTAATGCAGATCAAAATTAATTTTAACCACATTCTTGTCCTCCTTACACATATTACTTACACTTACAAATTATAGTTTTAATTTTAACTTTAGATTACAGAAGATTTAGTGAAAGAATCAAAATACAAATTAGAATCATACATTAGCAAAAGCTGGAAGGGGTCAGCATGATTGTCTAATTTAATCACTTTACCAATCAGGAAATTGAATCCCAAATAATTTGTTATCAAAAGTCACAGAATTTATAAGATTACAGAGGTGGGATGAAAGCTCCCATCTTTCTTAAGCAAAAACCTGAAAAATTTTGCATAGAAATTAGATGGAAACAATTTTTAATAATAAATAAAAGAGACAAGAAGAAAGCAAGTAATGAGTGGAAGGAGGTCAGTTCTATAATGAAAAAAAATCTTTTATGTCATTGTTAATTGTTCTGAGAATATTGTCACAAATGCTGGCATGAAGACAATAATGCTTTTCTTATTGCAGTTTAATTTTGATATTTTTCTTCTACCTGGGTTGCAGGAGAGTCATTTTTCTTTCATGAAAATGACAGCAATAAAATTCAGGAATAAATTGATTAAAGAGCACTTATGAACATAAACTGCGGTATTTCCCTACTTTTGCATGGTAGGAGACATGATAGTAAAAGTGAGCCCTAGGGAGTCTATTAACAATTTAGCATTTACAGTTCACGTGGGAGTGTTAATTTCATTTACCAAAGAGGAGAGAAATGATGTTCATTACAATTATAAACTTGTAACTGTAAGAATATAGAGGTGTGAAGTTTATTATATTATCAAAATTTTAAAATATAAAATGCAAATATGATAGAAGAGTAATTAGAGGCTTGTATTTTACATAGAACTTCTGCAAATTTTCTACCCTTGAAGTTAAATATGGGAATAGGTTTTTCACAAAGTATAGTTTATACAAATAAGGTACAATATGGTTACAAAGTGATTTATAGGTATTATTTCATTCAATCCCCTCACTATCCCATTAAAATAGATGGCACAGTTATTATTCACATTTTAACAGATGAGGAAATTGATACCCAATGAGGTTAAGTGATGGGTCCAATATCCTATGAATAATAAATGGTAGAGCCAAAGACTCAACCTCAGGTTTTCTGATAATGTCCCCAGAGCTCTTTTTTCTATGTTGTGATGCTTCTGGTTTTTGTCATTACTTCAACTGACCACTGGTGGAAAGGGGTGAGGGCAGGGAGCTGGACAGGGAGATTATAGGGAATAGAGCAGGGAAAGACTACAGTCCCCAAAGCCCAAAGACTTTTTTTTTTGTGTTGATTTACATTTATTCTCCAGAGTTGTTCTGGTATTTTTTGTCCAAAGTTTATTGGGATTGCTTTGGATCATGGAACTGCTGAAAAGAACCAAGCCTTTGATAGTTGATTATTGTACATTTTTGCTGTTATATGTGTTCCTATTTCTTTTTTTTTTTTTAATTAAATAACTTTTTATTGACAGAACCCATGCCAGGGTAATTTTTTACAACATTATCCCTTGCACTCACTTCTGTTCCGATTTTTCCCCTCCCTCCCTCCACCCTCTCCCCAAGATGGCAAGCAGTCCTATACATGTTAAATAGATTACAGTAGATCTTGGGTACAATATATGTGTGCAGAACCGAACAGTTTTCTTGTTGCTCAGGGAGAATTGGATTTAGAAGGTATAAATAACCTGGGAAGAAGAACAAAAATGCAAGCAGTTTACATTCATTTCCTAGTGTTTTTCCCAAAGACATTTCTTAAGGTAATTGAATTCAAAGACCACTGTGCTTTTTTCCAATAAGTTATTTGCATGCTACCCTTCTCTTCCCCTCCCCCCCTAACTTTAAGCTTCCACTCTCTCTATGAATTACTAATTATTCCAAGGTCTGGTTGTTAATGTAATCTCCTATGGGCCAGAGAGTATTTCACCTATCCATCATCTGATTTTATTAGAGTCATCATTTCTTTCCTTCTTTTGTATCAGAAGCACATTCCAACCCCTCACCCACTTTCTTCATCTGTTAGAATCCTTTTGTTCTTTGAAGGTTGATTTTTGGTAACTTCTCCTCAGTAAAACTTTTTGTGACATCTTCATTTCCCCCCCCTTTCCCTCAGTTGTTTAACTTCTCTCTTTAAATATGTTAGAAGTTTTTTTCTGGTTCTCTTTTTTGTGGCTATTGTACCTGATATTGTTTCATACTTATTTGAGTACATATTAAATCCTTCCTCCATAGTAGAATATATCCTTTCAGGGAAGTAAATGCACCTGGCGCAATGTCTTGCATATGGTGTGTGCTTGATGGATGTTTGTTTAATGATTAGTAAAAAACAAAAACAAAAACTTTTTTATAAAGGGTTTAACATATTCAAAGTATTTTTATATATGTTATCCTATTTGGTACCCTTGGCAAGTAATGCTGTAATTTTTCTTATTGTATAGATGAAGCAACTGAGTCTCAAACAAGTTTAAGTGACTTGCCTGAGAGTAAACATTTAAATATTGGAGGTGAAATTGTAGCTGAAAGGTCTTGATTCCATGTTTGATGTTCTCACCATTCATACCTCCCTGAGATATAAGAAAATATTCCAATATTCATCCAGTTTTGTAATAATGACTACTCTTATATAATGATGAATTCTTTTTTTAAAAAAAGTTTTAAAGCATTTTTATTTAAAGTTTTGAATCCCAAATTTTATCCCTCTTCTAACCCCTTCCCTAAAATGGTAAGCAATCGAATATATGTTATACATATGCAATCATGTAAAACACTTCCTTATTTTGTGCAAGAAGACTTCAGTAATAGAAAAAAAATGAAGGTGATTAATAACATGCTTCAGTCTGTATTCAATCAAAATCAGTTCTTTCTCTGAAGGTGGATAGAATGCTTCATTATGAATCCTTTAGAGTTATCTTGGATCATTGTATTGATAAGAATAACTAAGTAATTCCCATTTCTTCACTGAACAATGTTGTTGTTACTATGTACAATGTTCTTCTGGTTCTGTTCATTTCACTATGCATCAGTTCATGTAAGACTTTCCAGCTATTTCTTATAGTACGATAATCATGATGGCTCTTCTTAAATACCTTCTATTACTCCTCTAGGCTTTTTTGTTTTTATTGTTTCATCATCATTTTTTGTTATAATTTTTACATTTTGTTACACAAATTTTAATTCTGTATATCTCTCTTGGAAATTTCATGGAGTTACCCCCTCCAATTTCAGATTGTTATTTGACTGTTTCATAAATTTCATAAATGATCTAAGCAAAGGGAAATAGGAAAGGGTTAAAGAATTGCCAGGATTGATCAAGCCTGCTCTTTTTCTGACTCTTGAGATGGTGTTGACAGCCAAATGATGAGTTTCTTCAATAAATCCACTCTCATAGTCAAGTCTTTCCAGATGTGAGAAGTAATTAAGACTCCGCATTTATTGAGGCTTTGTGTACTTTCTGAAAAGAAATTGGCAGCTGGGGTGAATTAGCTACATATATAGCATATATGTACATGTTTCATATAATGCACGTGCATATGTATTACACATAAAACATGTGCTATGTATAAAACAAAAACATATATGATCTATAAAACACACACACATAAAATACAACAAACTGAAAACCAAAAGCTGCTTTCTGTAATAATTACATATCACCAATTAAGGAACCAGATTTTGTCCATTTTATTTTGTATCTTTTCAAAGGAATGTTTAAAGGAAGGGATAATAATATTAAAAATACTAAATGTGTATTTTTAAAGTTTTATGATTCTACTTCTCAAAGGTACTTTTGGGGATAAATTTGTTTTTTTCTTTCATTCCTTCTTTTAGTTATTTCCTTCATTTTAGCCACTCATTTTGGGGCTTCCAATGAGGAGTAAGTTAAGATTGATGAAATGATTGTAGTATCAGTTTTAATGTTATTAACGTGTAACCAACATTGCAAATAGCAAATTAATAAACCAGAATTGTCTGTTCTGATTAAGAATAATAATGTGGCAGTGCATGCACATAATAATGACCTCTTTATTTCTCTTCATTCATTGAAATTAATGGGTAAAAAGCAGTACTCCAAAGGACTCATGGAAAAATGTTTATCCACCTTCACACAGAGTACTGATAGATTCAGAATGCAGATTGAAGTATGATTCTAAAAAATACGTGCCCTCGGTTTTCCTGTGCCAAATAGAATGCACTGTAAAATTTCTGTTTGTAACCTTGTATAAAATCTGTTTTTTATTGTGTATTCTTTTCTTTTAGAACTTAAGTAATCATAGTAATAAAGATAATAACATTTATATAGCACTTTAAAATTTGCAAACATTTTATATATATATATATATATATATATTTGATCTTTGCAACTATCTTATTAATTAGGCATTATTATCTTTTTACAAATGAGGAAAGTAAACTTGAGAGGTAAAATGATTTACTCACAGTCAGTAAATATCTGAGAGAGAATTCAATCTCAGCATTTCTTGACTATAAGTTCCATGTTTCAACTGCTATGTCAAGAATCCGACTATTGATGACAAGATATTATCCCCTAGATTTATGTCACACACACACACACACACACACACACACACTCCTGCATTGTGTCCCAAAAGTTTTAGCGAAGTATAAGCTTTTATAATCTTGTTTAAAAAAATAGAGAACACCATTTACATTATATTTTAGTAATTAAGATAGTATTAGACATTAATTGGAGGTAGCTACAAAATATAGAAGAGAGAGAAGTTAACTTGGAGACAAGAAAATCTAAGTTAAAATATGACCCTAACTGTGTGACTGGACAAATCACTTAACCTCTCAGCTTCCGTTTTCTCATCTGTAAAATGAGGATCATAATGGTGTCTTCCTCCCAGGGCTGTTGTATCAAACAATATAACATATCTAAGGTGCTTTGAAAACCTTAAGTCAATATATCAATGTTAGCTATCATTAGCAATGCTTTACGTAAATCCTTAAGAACTGTGTAAAAACTAATTATATCTCTTATTGTTCAAGCTGCCTTCACTATGGTCAGCTTGGTTTCTTGCTATCAAAGTGATGATAAAAGACCCAAGAAGACACAGATTTGATGAATACAGCTTTCAGAAGTAAATTAGACAGCTATTAACTAGGGTTCTTTTTTCAAAAGAAGACATTTTGAACTATGAGTTTTACATTTCTCTTCCTAAGAAACCATTTGAAAGAATGGTTGCCTAGCAAAGTCCTCTTCCAGACAAATGTCCGAATATAGACGAATATGGAAGGTGAAAGTAAAATAAGCGGCTGTTATGCCATTCCAAATAATGATCCTTTTGGAGAAGGAGGAGGAAGAGAAACAGACAGGCAGAGACAGAGACAGAGAAAAGAAAGGGAGGAGAGAGAAATGCATAGCATATAGAGGAGAAAAAGGAAAAAGGAGAGAGGGAGATGAGGGCAGAAAGACGGAAAGGAACAAGGAGAAGAGACAGAAGAAAAAAGAGAGAGGACATGAAGAGGAAATAACAAGAGAAAAGAGAAACAGAAATAGCAGAGACAGAAAGAGAGGGGAGAAAGAGGGAGAAAAAAGGAGAAAGAGAGAGGGGAAAAGGAGAGAGGGAGAGGAAATGGCAAGACAGATAGAGACAAAGAGAGGGACAAAACAGGAGAAACAGAGGGAGATGAGATTTGAGAAAAATAAATCAAAAGAGAAAGAAAAGGGGGAAAGAGAAAGGATCGAGCTGAGTGGGAGAGACACACAAGGGAGAGAGAGAGAGACAGAGAGAGAGAGAGAGAAAAAAAAAGAAAGAGAGACAGAGAGAGAAAGAGAGAGAAAAAGAGAGAGAGAGAGAGAGAGAAAGAGAGAAAGAAAGAGAAAGAAGGGGGGAAGGGAAAGGGATAGAATTCTTTTCAGATAACACACTGAGTGCCTAATAAAGTTCCAAATCCCCAGATGGTGCTCCAAAAATGTGAGTTGATGATGATGATGGTGGTGGTGGTAAACAACTGGCTTAATTTGCATCTGCTTGCCATGTTTGAAGCTAGCAATTTAGAGACAGTATTTTTCGCGCAAAAAAAAAAAAAAAAAAAAAAAAAAAGCTGCTATTTAAATCTTTCAAATTGTATTAACCTATTTTATCCATACAAATTTTGCCAAAGTCAGAACTTGGTCCCTAGGTCCTTCCTTGTTTATCATGTTTGTTGTTGGTAATAGTGGGGGAGAGAATAAAACATATATTCCTTGTATACTATTTTATATGTATATTTGTATGTACAAGTATATATGCAAACATAGATATCACAACATATTTTATTCCATTTTTAGCTAAATATTTATGTATCGCAACATATATATGTTTGTGGAAGGTGGGGAAAAAAGATACTGAGTAGTAAATATTGTTCAAAAATCAGGAGATGCTTGTCCCATGTAACCCTAATAGCATTGGAAACAGACAAGCAATCCGTGACTCATTACTGCAGTCCAGCTGTGTTTCTTTGGGCAGGTGATTTGAATTACCCATGTGACTGGGCAGTTGCTATGGAAATACAAATGCTTATATAAACAGCAAACCTAAAAAAGATTAGAGGTTTGCTTATCATTGATGTTTAAATGTTTCTTATTTAAAGGTAAAGATAATTGGAAACTTCTCTTTCCTTGTGGGGAAGAGGGTGGGTAGAAGACATTTTATTACATCTCCCCTTTCTTCATTATCTGTGCCTATTTGTACAGTTGCTAGTAAATGTATTATTGGGAAATTAATGTTCTATATTGGGATGGTGCTTTAATTGTTTTTTTTAAATCTTTCTATTTATTAACTCTTAAAAATCATGACATAAATATTGTCACTTTATAAAATGGAGAAAATGAGTATGATTTGCTTTAGGAAAAATCAAATGGTACAAAAATAATTTGCCCAAATTGACCTGGGAGAATTGGATACTGAGGTCTTTCCTGGAAGACTGCTGTATTTAAGTCCTTAGCAGTACCTTTATTTCTATGGGCATAAAATTACCAAAATAAAATTTTGAAAAAGATATCCCACAACATAAATGAAAATCCCCAACAAGTAAAATAGAATTGGAAAAAAATCTAGTAAATTTATTTCCCTCTTGGGGAATGTCAACTTAGAGAACATGTCTCACATTATATTATTGAACTATTTTTAAAAATGGAGGAGAAAACAAGTATGAGAAGAAATTCTGAAATAGTTTCACTATCCATGGAGAATAATACTCTCTTCTTATTCCCTGAATTAGATCTTTGGAGTATTGGCAAGAGAGCTATGCTGTGACAAACCACATCATGGTGGTTTTCTCCTCCCCTTTTAAAGGGAAATTGATCAGAATTGTGTAAGAATTTTATAGAATAGAGAGAAGTAGCAATCTTAAATCACAAGCAATGGTAGCTCTAAGTTGTCAAATTCCATATAAATAGGTCAATGGAGTAAGGTTTTATTTGAGAACTAGTGACAGTGAATTTCTCCAAGATAATCTCTTAGCTTTGAAGAACCTGTGAAATTAGATTTTGAAATGAGACAATCTGACTTTGTATATAAAATGTGATACTTGTTTAGGTAATCTGAGTTCTAATCGTGATTCTGCCACTGTATCAGTCATGTTATCTGCTCTCCCCCTTCCCCCCAGCAATTCCCCTCTGAATGAAAACTTTAAACCAGATAACCTCAGAGGTGCTGGCTGTATCTTAGATTGTTTCTGTAGCATATCCTGAAAAGAAAGAAATCCTGTTATTCAGGCCATGATTTTTCATTTTTATGTTTTTTTTTTTTTTAAAAAAAGCACAATGGATAGTAAAAACTTATTGATTCATGGGCTCCTGTTTCAATTAATTCATTATGTTAAAGATTAGAAATATATATATAAAAAAAAAAAACTGTTCTCCTTGAATGCAGAAGGAAATGCTGTACTATGTATAATGGGATTTCTCCTCTCTATATTGGATCCAAATGATATAGCATCATAAAATGCTGAACTTTCCAAATTATATCTCTCAGAATTTTGGAGATACTCTCTGCCTAACCTCCTAGTCATTTGAAAGAGATTTCTTTTTTCTTTCTTTCCTCTTTCTACCACTATTACTGATCTATAGCAAGAAGGGTAGGATTGTACCGTGGAAGAACATTGGACTCAAATTTAAAAGACAAAGGTGTGAAGCATGGTTCTTTAATTAATTGTGCAAGTTTAACATGTCCCGACTTCTCTGAGTCTCAGATTCCACATCAATGAAATAGAATTAATCATACCTGAGTTGGAATTTTTCTTTAATTTGGTAAATTTTATTGTAATAACTGACATTCAGAACTTTTAAAGTTTTCAAATTACTTTCTTATTGAAAGAATGAGACACTTGGAATTTTTATATATATACCACATTTAATGAGGTCATTGGATCAAATGATGTCATCTGTGCTAAGTGTTTTATAAACCTTGAAAAGCTACCTAAAGACAAACTATTGAATAGTAAACCAGTCAGGAGTTTTGAAGGGAATTGGTGAAGACTCACCTTTGGTGATTCCTTCAACCTCCCTGATTCTCATTTTATTTGGGTCTGTATATCTGGGATAGCAATACCTGTTGTTGCCTACTCCACAGGCTCATTGAAAGGATTGAATTAAAGAAAGTAAATGAAAGCCCTTTGTATAAGATTTTAGAAATGAAAGATAATTATTTCTGCGAGAGAAAGTAGAGCTACAAACTAAGTCTTAAGCCTTCAAGTTCAGTGCTCTCTTTGCCAGTGTTGTACATAGCATTATCTTGATGGTAAGATGAGGCATCATTTTGTGAAACAGAATCATTTTTTGTTTCTGCATCTGGCAAAGATACATAATCCTCTGTGATCACTAAACTTTAACTTTTATTCTTTGTAATTTCCCAGTTTTCAAGTACGTGGCACAGGAATCATAGTTTGAGACTTTAGAGATTATTTAACCTATCTCCTTCATCTTGCAGATGAAGAAACTGAGGCTTTTATTGAAATAATGATACTTACAAAGTCATACAAATAGCAGAGATGGGATTTGTATCCAAGTTCCTTAAATTCAAAGGTTTTTTCCTTCCTTGGGCATAAGCTGTTGGCAAAGAGTCACAGAGTTTTCCCCTTTCACCTCTCCAACCTTTTGCCTGGTTTATTTCAATCACATTTACTGATCTTTCCATCTGCATTCTCTCATTTCATCCCAATTTGTCTCCTGTTTTATCTTCCTCATACTCAGTTCTGATTATTTTACTTTCATATTTGAAATCTTGGAATGTCTTCTCCTCTTCCCAAATAAAGTCCGACCTGACATTTAAAGAATTTTGGATTGTGTTTCCATTATGCCTTTTCCAGTCTTACCTGACCCTCTCTCTCCATAGGCTAGCCTTTTCCTCACACTGGATCATTTGATGTCTCTTGTGTACATTTCATAGTTTCCTATTGCTGTGATTTTTGTCATCCTGTTTGTATTTTATCACTATAATGTCCCCTCTCTCATCTCACCTGTTGAGATAATCCTGTGCATCAAAGAATAAAATCTTATGGCCCTAGGGATCAAGGGAACAGATCTGATGCTGGGGGTTCTGTTGCAATAGAATGATTTTTATAACTGTATATCACTTTGTTTATGCCATTCAAAAATATTTACCAGTATTTACCAATATAATAGTATAATCAAGTATCAACCACTCACTTTACCTTTGATATTTTGTTACTCTTCTTTTTTTCTTGTCTTAGCCTTTCTCTCTACTTTCTACATTCTTTTCTTTTTGTGTTTTCCTTCAATTCCTTTCTCTATTCCCTTTCCTCCTATAATAAACTGAAATCTCATCTCAAAATGCAATATAATATAATTATAGAGTTGTCGAATTTTTCTTTAATTCAGTAAATTACAAAAAGTAAATTTATTGTAATAACTGACATTCAGAACTTTTAAAGTTTTCAAATTGCTTTCTTATTGAAAGAATGAGATACTTCGAATTTTTATGTATACCACATTTAATCTCTCTCTCTCTCTCTCTCTCTCTCTTTCTCTCTCTTTCTCTCTTTGTTGATTTTTTCTCTGTCTCTCCCTCCCCCTTCTCTATCTCTCTTTGTCTCTCCCTCCCTCCCTCCCTCCTTCCTTCTTTCCCTTCCTTCCTTCCTTCCGGGCCTTTTGAAGAAAATGATTTCTAGATTGTGGCTATTAACTAACATTTTCAAGGACATATTTGTCTCTTTTAAATTGAATTCAGTAAAAGAAGTAAAAATTTTGCAAACTCTTCCCCAACCTATTCACTTTTCAGTCCCCATCAAAGTAGAAGTATGCTTGACATTTAAGGGAAAGCCTTAGTTAGATAAGGTTGGAGAAGCTTTAAGATAACAGGCTACAGGCTTGCCATATCTTAAGTGTTATAACTGGGCAGTTTTCTCTTAATCTTTTAAGTCCCTCTGACCCTTTCAACCTGTTAGTTTTATGAATGATCTCTTTGTCTCCAAGAATTGAATTAGAGAGCTATAACCTAATCTGTTCTTTGGAATTTCTTAACTAATTTAAAAAAAGTTGACTATAAAAGATCAGACAATTGAATTTTATCAGTTAAAAATTATTACTGCTCCTGAGGATTGTAGCTGGCAAATTGTCCATGATGCCTTTCTGTTCCCTCATGCTCAATTGAGATAAAGGATGTCAAGTGTAAGCTAAATAAGGAAGAGGCCTTGGAAAGGTTAAACTCAGTACAGGATAGCAGTCACTGAGATCTCCAGGAAGCTTCTGTATGTAAAAACGGTTACACTGGTAGATTTTAAAATTTTAAAGGAATTTTTCAGAAACAACAAACATGAAAGTTCCCATCTTTGAGGATTGCAAAGATGAAAGTGAAGGAAACAAATCTGGGGAAGAAGATGCAGAAGATGAAGAAGAAAAGGTGGGTACCACTTATTTGTTTCCCAAAGTGCTTCACTGAATAACTGTTTTGCATTTTACAAGTTGAATGATTTTGGATTTATTTTTCCATTCTCTTTTTAACTTTTTTTTTTTAAACAGGTATTCCTTAAACCTGTCATTGAAGACCGAAACATGGAATTGGCTAGAAAATGTACCGAGTTAATTAGTGATGTGAGTAGATGAATTATTTCGTTGAATTTTTGTAATGTGTATGATATTATGTCATCATAAAATTTCAGATTTTGCAATGACCCGATGGCTTTTGAGACCTTTTAGTTAACTTTGCCATTTTTACAGATGAGGAAAACTAAGGCTGAAAGAGGGACAGTGACCTGCTTGAAGTTATGATTCTAATTAGTGACAGAATTAAAACTGAGAATGCTCATTCTCATATAGTTTTCTTTCCCCAGGCTGTCCTACAATTCTGGATGAATAACAAACATAAAACTTTAGAACATATTTCTTTTTGAGAAATAGAACTTGTTTCATCAGTACTATATTATTGCTTTTGGGATGAGTTTCAGCTAAGTGATGAAACTCCAGAGCCAAACACAGGGGAAAAATGTTTTGTTCAGAAATTTGTTCAAATGTAGTTGGCACAGAAGATTAATTCATCTTATGCTGTATTTTCATTCTATTGTTTTACTGAATTGTTAAAGAAAATCTAAAATCACAGAGAAGACTTTGCTGACCTGTTTAGGCAATATTACAGAATATTTTTAATAGGACAGAGGAAAGATGTCACATTTCAAGTGGGTGAATGGATGCTCTTTCATTTAGAACAGGAAAAAGATGAGATCCTATTATTGTGCTTTGCTTGCTTTGTGCAAGGTAGGAGTTGATATATGTATATATGTTTGTTTTCCTTTTCTTTAAAATGATGAAAAGATTGGAGCATTCTATTTTTTGTTTGTTTCTTCTCAAAAGGTCCAACATTATAAATTACTTTAGAAACAACTATTTTAATACATGGAGTTTATATATGTCATTTTATATTGCTTTCTGTGTTTTCAAAGAGATTGTAAGAGTAATGTGTGTTTTAAATTCTCATGTATATTGGATTCTCCCTACTACCCAAAGCTTTGAAATTTAATAATTTTTTCATATATTGCATATATCCAGAAATACTATTAACATTTTAAACTTAGAAACCTTGTATCAGACTATATTGTGATTGAAAAAAGTATATTCCTTAAATAGTCATAATTTGATAATTTATTTTAATCTACTAAATTCTGTTTTTGTCTTCTTTTTCTTTTCTTTTATGCCTTATCAAATAAGATACTTGTTAGCTATTATTATTATTAATTCTCATTGGCAGTAATATTCTGGTTCAGATGATATAACCCTTTATTAAAAATTCTTGATGCTACTCCATTATGAAAGATTTTAAATGATCTTTCCAATAGCTATGCAGTCTATTTTGTGTTATAATAATCTGGTTATTTATGCCCATTACTAGACTGTAGTCTACTTGAGGGAATGACTATATCCTATTCACTTCTGAAACTATATTACTTTACTAAAATGATCTTAAAACCATAAAAATGAGCACTCTGAGTGAGATGTGCTCTAGGCCAGAGCTTCTTAAACTGCTCCATATGGAATCATGTAACTGAATGTGAAGGTCATGAATTATGATTTATTATCAGGAAATTTTTGATTTGCATACCCATTTTATATACCTATATACTTGGGGTTGTATAAAAAGTTCTCAGGTGTAAAAAAGTTGGAAGTGGAAAAAGTTTAAGAAACCCTGACTAGGCTACCCAGCATGTGAAAGTGGGGCTGAAGGACTATCATATTGGAGGGCTTAGTAGTCTTTCCTTATGGCACCCTCAGTATTTAAGAGTTGACATTTTAACATTCTAGTTTTTAATTTGTTTTAAATTTGTTGTAAATTCATGATGCTATTTGTTGTAAATTTATGATGCTATCTATAAATTTATCTAAATTTTTTGTAAAGGAATTTGTTTTTGGTCTGTTTCACCTACTAGCATAATTATTTCCTTAAGTTTATTTCCTCTTATATGGGGTAAGACTGCCAAGATTCAAGGGGAGAGATAGATAAATAGGAGACCTGTATGTAAGTAGATTAGAAATCAAAGGATTTGCGTTTGAATCCCAGATCTGCTATTGAAAACCTGTGTAGATATTGCCAAGTTATTTCAAGATTCTGGGTTTTTGTTTCTTCTTCTAAAAAAATTAATAGATTTAGATTTCAGTTCCAGCTCTTTCTCATACTGCCTGTTTGACCTTGGCCACACATAGGTCTTGAGTTGGAAGAGACTTCACATGTCATCTTGCTGTTATGTAGTCTTTTTCAGTCTTGTCTAATCTTTGTGGCCCCATTTGGGGTTTTCTTGACAGAGACACTGGAGTGGTTTGTCATTTCCTTCTCCATCTCAATTTATAGATGAAGAAACAGGGCCAGATAGGATCAAGTGACTTGTTCAGGATCACCCAGCTAGGAAGTGTCTGAGACTGGATTTTAACTCAGGAAGATGAGTCTTCATGACTCTAGCCCCTGTTCTCTGTGCACTATGGCTCCAATAGCTGTCCCAGTGTATCATTAAGTCCATTTTATAAATGAGAAAACTGAGTAATCAGTTTCCTCACCTCTAAAATAAAAGTGTTAAACTAGATAAGGTCTGAAGTTTATTAGAACTACCATCATATGATCCCTTCTCACTTTACACCTCATGATCCTGATTATCACATTGCATAAATTCAAGCATCCTTGGATTTAATGGATAAGATATTGACCTTATTCTTTCCTTTTATCATCTTTCAGATATTGATGACATTCCCTTAGCGAATGGATCTTCAGACTGAACAGTCTTAACATTTTCAGTCTGATATGATAAAGCCCCCCTTCCTTCATCTGTCACTTTCTTTGTATCTTCCATGAGGTTTGGTAAGAAGCAATATAGAAGAATTTACTTGATTGAAGGCAAAATCTTTAAAAATCTTTCTAAATGCCAGATGGTAGATATTATATATTAGATGAAAGTCATTCTCTCATTTGTTCATGCATTTGATGTACTGTACCCACTTTCCTAGATGTGGTTGCACTAATATACTGCGCAAAAATGTTATTCATTTATTTATTTTTGGCAATACCATTCCTAATGATGATTAAGATTTTTTCTCACACAGAAACAAATCTGATTAATATATTCAGGTTATTATTGGCAAGGACTCTGATTTTTTTCCTGAATTGTAGTAGCTCAATCAATCTTCTTTTAAATATGCTTTACATTGTTTTATACTTAGCAACGTAGTAGCTCACTTTTCTTTTCTGTTCACTCACACATCTTTGAAAAATCATCTTGCAGTTTATCTCTATCACACTGACATTTCAGAGCCTGGAAGACTTCAGTGGCAGTTGCTAACTTGATAATTTCACTGTGTGATCCTCCTTCCAAGTCATTAATGAAATTGGTACTATAAGCTGGTCCTAATTCTCCCAGAGCTTTTTGCTTGCTCTTCTTTCTACCATTCATCAAATTCTACCTTATATTATGAAAATTTGTCCGTATCTTCTCTTCTCTATTAGATGGTATATTTTATGTGAACAAATACCATAGGATTGTAACTGCGGTATTGGAAGGGTTTTCTAAGGTCATAGTCATTTTATGGGCCAGCTAGATGGTGTGGTAGATAGAATGCTGGACCTGAAGTTAGGAAGATGGAATTCAAATCTGGTAACAGATTCTTACTAGCTATGTGACTCCAAACAAAACACTTCACCCTTTTGGCCTCAGTTTCCTCATTTGTAAAATGAGCTGGAGAAGTAAATGTCAAACCACTCCAGTATCTTTGCAAGAAAATCCCAAATGGGGTCATGGAGAATCAGAAAGGACTCAAAAACGACTAAACAAGTTCTTCTATGAAGAACATGATGAAAAACATGAGCTCCAAAGAATGTTAAATTACATTCCCAAGATCATACAAGCAACAAATTTTAGAGCTGCAAATACTATACTAGAAATACATCTCATTAATTCTTTTAGCCTTTATTATGTCTACCATAGTGTCTTATCCTGAATTAAAGCTCAATACTTTTTTGGAAAAAGAATGAATCACTTTAGATTAGATGGTTTCTTATGTCCCTTTTCAACACAGATTTTCTGCATCATTGTGGACTTCAATTAGTTAAAATTCTCCTTCTCACCATGTGTCTGTGTTTATTATATTTATCAGTTTCTATTCTCATGGGGTGGCTCAGTTTTAAAAAAAAATTAATGTGGAACTGAGTCAAAGACTTTTTTGAAAGTGAAGAAGAAATTAAATACATTGTTCTTATTATTATTTCTCTCAGGAGGATGCAGAACATAGCTCAGGCATGATTTTAATCTTACAGATATAATTTTGTCTTTGCCTCAGCATGTTTAATGTTCCTTAGATGTCCAATGAGCCTATCCTTTATTATAGAATTTCACCGGTTTATCTGATATCCTTGTTATGCTGGAGTTTCCAGTAGACATTCTGGAAGCCTTTTTATGGATTAGAGTTCATAGACAGAGACCACTTGTAACTATGAACTAACAGTTCCATATTCCTTTGTCTTTAATATCTTCTTGTAGGTTGTATATAGGATAGGAAAACATAAAAGACTAGAAATTGATATTGCTGGACTGGGTGTCCATATTAATGAAGTGATAAATCCTCTAACTTGTTCCCTCAAATCCAAATAGTTTATTTATATGTAGCTTATAAATGTGGTCTTGAACATTTTTTGCTATTTAGACTTTTATAATTTTTGCATTGTTTTTCAAAACAATTTTCCAAGTGCTTTCTCGACAAAGATTGGGACAAAAAGTTTTGTCATTATTTAGTTTTGGCATTATTTTATGTTCATCGATGACTAAATATTTTGATGTCAAATGGCCTTATTGATCATTCATTTGGTTTCCACTTTTGAATATATTTATAAATCTTCTTGTTACATTTAGGGTTCCTTATTATGTACTTCTTATATTCTTCTTCACCCATCTATTTACTATTTTGGGCCTGACTTTTGATACTCTTAGGATTTTCTTGTCATTTGTGCTTTATATATTTAATTTTTTTCTCTGCACAATATTGTTTTATTTTTTTTTAAACTGGTAGTGCATTTTAGATTTGATTGTCCTTTTTTTGAGAGGGTATTGATTCCACTGCTTCAATCAAAAAGTAGCCAATTCAATTTTTAAAAAAGTCAAATTAAAAAAATGGTTAAAACACTGGAACATCCCATATGACAATGCCATCTCCTTTCCTTTTGAGAGGAAAGAAAGTATGCTTGAAATGGTTTTGCAATTTGTAGTATGTACATACTACTACTACTACTACTGCTGCTGCTGCTGCTGCTGCTGCTGCTGCTGCTGCTGCTGCTGGTGCTACTACTACTACTTTGACTACATCAGTAGAAATGAAATGTTCTCCTTATTCAAGATTAAGTTTTCATTATCTTTCCTTGGAAATAAAAGTCTGAGCCAAGTGAAATTCCATTAATCCTGCTACAAAAATAATACTTAACTAATGACATTCTTTAACTCACGTAAAAAGTGGGAATTATTTCTTTGCTGTTATTTTAATGGAAATATTTGTTAGGAATCATAAAATTAGAAGTATTTTTTAATAAGACCCCTTTTTCTTTTCAATTCATGAAATAACACAAACATTTCCATAACAGTAAAATAAAATAAAAGATGATTGCATATGAAACTGCAAATTTATTATATTTAACTTTTTATTCATTTTAAAAATATAATTAAAACATCATATAACTTTCTTCACCTACCCTTTTCTCCCTCCTCCCTGCTCTAGAAATGGCTGTCATTAGACATGGAAATGTACATTTATGTGTATCTCTCTATATATGCATATCTATCTACGCATAATTTTGCTTATCAGTTCTCTCTGGATGCAAATGGTGTCTTTCTTCACAAGTTCTTAATTTGGATCTTTATAACAGTCAACATTCCTGAAAACTGCAGGGATGGCCATCAATTGAAGAATGGTTGAACAATATGTGGTACATGATAGTAATGGAATACTGCTGTGCTATAAGAAATGAAGAGCCCATTGATTTTTATTTTATATCATCTCATAGATAGAGTCATACAAAATAATGAAGAGCAAAATGAACAGAATCAAGAGAATGTTTATACAGTAATATCAATTTTGTTTTAAATAAGCCACTTCTAAAACATGATGATGATGGGGAACAAGAATGGAAAAGAAAGAAAGAGATGGAGAGGGAAGGACTAGAAGAGTGTGTATGAATCCTGTCTTTTCTATTTGTCAGTTCAACAAAGAAAGAAGTTAAATATTTAACCCTTTTTCCAGTACTCATGTCCTGAACAAGTTGTTTATGTCAGGGCTTATCAGGAGCTCTACACTCCATTACTGCACACAACACTACAGTGAAGAATGTGAAAGTGATGAGAAAAAGGTGGTGGTACAAGATTAAAAATAACGAGTCCAACATTTGCCTAATCATTTTCATAGGTCATTTTGCTGTCATTTAGTTATATAATTAACTTTATATAACTCTCATTTTACTATACAAAGTAATATTGTTTATGATACCATTATCATTGCTTTAATTACTAGTGAGTTTAATGGTTTCCAGAAATCCCAAATTATATCTAATATCTGAGGAGAAAGAAATTTGTTTTCCAAATACTTAAGTGATAATGATTTTTTCAGACAATAAAAGGGTATGCTTAACACTGAAACTTAAAATAATACTAGATGTTAGTTGCTCACGGATTTGGTTATCTCTAGGAATCCTTGCATCTTTGAGATGTCTGATAGGACACGATTCCCTGTTACTCAGATTTGGCTCCACTATGGGTTAAATCATGTCTCTGAAATACAGCTGCATTAGACAAAAGGCCTCTCTAACATGATTATTCTATGAATCAGTGAAGAGTCTTATTCCCTAGCACCAGTCTTGTTGCATTTGGTATGATATTGCATAAAACTGTGTTATATTATCCCTTATTATGCTGCCCCTTCGAGAAAACAGACTTCTTGTTATTTAAGCACAATCGTTCCTTCATTCAGCTGACCAAATGGCATTCCTAATGTATATTATCCTGATTTAAAACTATCACTGATTCTCCATGCTTAGACATAATATAAACCTTCTTTGTCATTCAGAACCTGCCAAAATTTGATTCCTACCTATTTTTCTAGAATTATTTTATACTGGTCCCTTCATGTACATTGAAATGTTCTATCAACACTGGAATATTTTATATACCTTGATAGTTTCCTCTTTTCTCCTGTTTCCATGGATGTATATGCCTTTTTGCATGTTAGGAAAGGAATCTTTGTTTCCCCTTCTCTGTGCTATATGCATTATTTTTACAAGACTCACCTTAGAACTCATTTCTTCCATGTAGCCTTCTTTGATTTTCCTTACTTAGAAACAATACTTCCTATATTATTTTTACTATATTTTGTTTGACTGTGCTCTTAATTATAGCTTAACTTAAAACTTTTTTAAAGCTTAACTTAATTTTTTGTACATGTCTCAGTTATCCATGCTAGATTATATGTTCCTGGAGGGCATGCCATTTGAAATCTTTCTAAGCCCATATAAATGAGAGGCAAGTATGGAATAGTAAATAGAGAACTAAGCTTGGATCCAGGGTGGTCTGAGTTCAAGTTTGACACTTCCTGGGCATGTTACTTAACAAATTAGAGCTTGAGGTAGCTTTCTGAGAAGCAGTAGAGAAGCTATGTACTTCCATTGATAGAAATTTTCTCATCAGGGAGTTCACTATATTGCTGAGATCATAGGACCAGTTTATCTCTGTCCTTCAGAGGCATTCCATTGTGCCTAAGCAAATACTGAGGGTTTAACAAACATTTAATTATGAAATTAATATCTCTATAAACACACATAAATATACAAACACATATATCTCATAAGGGTTTTCTTATCACTCTTTAGAATGATTTCCACTTCTTATCTATTATTAATACCTATTAATAATAATACTTATTATTGTTTTTTAAAATTGTTCCCTGTAAGGCTTTTGACATGTTTGACTAGGTGAATGTGCTATACTAGCTGATGTTCTCACATGTGTAATGAAGAGTTTTCACTTGATTTCTCAGGTTTTTTCCCTGGCTCTTGATTATAAACATTCCAGCCATCCTTATGCATGTGATGGAGAGAGTGCTGTTTGGGAAATTTAAAAAAGTTTCCTACTAATTTTGTTGAAAAATATGTTACAAAATATTGTTTTTTTCCCCTTTAAGTTTAAACATGTTTCTTGCTTTTTTTTTTTAGATCCATTATAGAGGAGAGTATAAAAAGTCAAAGGACAAGTGTACATTTGTACCTGACACCCCTCTGCTAAATCATGTAAAACATATAGGTGCTTTTATTTCTGAGGTAAGATAATGAAAACTTATAAAATATTTTATTAATAAAAATGTTTCTTATAAGCATGTAGGTTTCACTTTGAAGTTGGATAACATACTCAGAAAAAATCAGATTAATTTTCTATTAAAGACTTGTAACCTATGTTAATATTAATTTAAATAGTTCTTCTGAGATTTTATATTGAATTACTAATGTAACTATGTGAGATTCATTATTTATTAATTTATATTTCCAAATGCATTATAATTACCAATTTGTTGTTCTGTAGGATGTATCTGCTTCATATAAAATATGTGTTAAGAGCATTTTAATTTTTTAAATAACAAGTGTAGGATTAATGTGGTTAGTGAAAATGAAGCTAATTTATTTTAATTATTAATTATTAAGGTACTTTGAGAAATAGTAATCATTATTATCATTTTATAGTGATAATTGCATATTGTCACCCACTGGCAGAAACTGTCAGTGGACGTGAAAAGAAAATACACTAGCTGCATATTCTGTTCCATTTGAATGATTATTATTAAGACCATATACATATATATATATATATATATATATATGTATATTATTTCTTAACATGATTTGTAAGAAATATATTCATTCATTAAGTCAAAAACCATTCATATCCTCTTGCCAAATAATTCTTATATATAGGATCATACATTTTAGAGTAGTAATGAACTTCAGGGGCCACTAAGACTAACCCTCTCATTTTGCAGATAAGGAAACAGACTATGAGAGGTTAAGGGAGTTACATAGCTAGTAACTGAAGGTAAATTTTGAACTTGAGTCTTCCTGACTTAGTCTTGGTACTCCAGACATTGTACTATTTAATCTAATCCTTCTTAGAATCTACACAATGAATTTCAAGGATTCTTCTTGATCTTTTAGTATTTGTTGATATAAATATAACAGGAGATCCAACTTCTTTGTTTATTTGTTTTTTTCTTAAGTCTTTCTCTCTCTTCTTACTCCCTCCCTGCCTCTCCCTCTCTCCCTCCTTCCCTCTTTTTTACCCTCTTTTCTTTCCTCCTTCTGCCTCTCCTTTCCCCTTTTCTTTCTGTGTCTCTTTATCTCTTTCTCTCCCCTTCTTCCCTCCTTCCTTCCTCCCCGCTGTCTCTGTCTCTTTCTATCTCTGTTTCTCAGTTTCTTAGTCTTTTTCTCTCTGTCTCTCTCTGTGTCTCTGTCTCTGACCCTCTCCCTCTCTCTCCTTTCTCTTCATGATTAGCACACTTTCCTTTCCGGCCCTTAAATACTGCCCTTGCAGATATCTTATAACACTTTTTATGCTTTAGTCAACACTCATAATACTCGGTACTTTCCCCTAATGGTATAGGTCAGAATCCCCAAATGCTCATTCATTGTACATGACTTTTATCCATGGTTTCTTATCAGTCTTTCAGTTCATGAACTGAACATGTTGAAGTTCATTGTAAAATTATTTCATAATATTTCAACCCTTCAGGGACTGTGATGCTAAAATTTATAGAATCACAACATCAGAAGGGAATTCAGTGGCTATCCACTGATCCTATCCTGCCCTGAAAAACAATCCTCTCTTTGATGAGTGGTATTCTGCCTGTGATCACCCTAAATGAAAAGAATCACACATTTTGCGTGAGTCATTTGTAGATCCAGAAACTGCGGCTCAGTGATGTGACTTGCTTAAATTATACAAGTGGTAAGTAGAAGAACTGAAATTTGAACTACATCTTCTAACTAGTCTCAGCATTCTCAAAAAGACAACTAGAAGTAATAGTTGGAAGTACAAAGAGCCAGATGTGGACTTGATGTAAGAAAGGACTTCCTAGCTGTCGGAGTTATGCAAAGGAAAAATGGACTGCTTTGTGAGGTATTGTGTATGACTACATGCTGAATCTGAACTTTAGTCCCTTAAGGGCTCAAATATGAAGTGAGTCTACAATAGTCTTCAGCATATTCAGTGGATCCTCTTTGGAAGAAAGATTGAAGAGAAACCATGGATAAAATGAATGAATATTTTTTTGATTTTTGACCTATTCAATTGGGGAGGGTACAGAGTATTACTAGCACCTTTGGGGGGAAGGAGAGGATCCACATCAATGAGATCCACTGGAGTATTCATTTCTTTTGAGCCTTGAATTTTTCCAGTTTTTTCTTATCTTTGTAGAAGAATTTCCTGAAATTACGATTATGTAAATTCGAGAATGCCTAAGAACTAGACAGCAAAATTTGAAAACAAATATACTTAAGATTGCTGTATGTATATCTGCAAAAATTCAGCTCTTTCTTGATTCTTACCATTTAGTTTTCATATTTCTCTGAATTCTTTTTTATTTCTTATGATTTTTTTGAATTTTTAATGAAAATGATTCTGAACTTTTTATGAAAAAATTTTTTAAAACTGTTCATTGAAAGAATTCTAATATTTGAAAATTGAAAGATGCCTCATGATTATCTCAAGAATTTTAGAGTGGGAGAAAGGTCTCACTTGAAAGTGGAGGACAATACATATTTCTGGCAAAACAAATAAGGACCTATGATTTTACTGACATGAGGAACTCCTGAATGAGGGAACTCCCTCTGCTAGTGCACATTGGTACCTTCTCTGCATATTGGAGTCTTGGAGAGTATCAAGGAGTACTGAAATGAGAAGTTACATGATTTGCCCAGGGTCACTTAGCCTACATGTATCAGAGTCTGAACTTGAACCCGTCTTTTTTCCTCTTGTCTCTGAGGCTAGCTCTACATCTACTATGCAGTACTAATCCTAATAGATTTTGTAGGGAGATGAAAATGTTAGTCCACTCATTTATTCACTCATCAAATACTTATAGTTTACCTACTGTATGAGAGTATTGTATGCTACAGAGGATATAAAGATGGCCTGCCTAAAGAACTGCATAATATTATAACTTAGCAATATGGGATTTTACTCAAATCCATTATTATTTATATAGACTAACTCTAGTAACCTGTTGGATTTACATAGCACACAGAATTGATGGATTAGCCGTACAGCTCTTTTTGAATACTCTGTTATTTCCTGCATTAACAAGCTCATTAAATGACTTAAGTATTGAATGTCAATGTGAATAAGCTTGAAAAAAGCACATATATCGATTTTGGTGCAGTTATTTTATATGATCCCCTCAGATCAATAAAAACAACTATTTTTAACTTTTTTTTAAATGTGAGAAAAGTCAATCCAACAAATACTTATTGAACCTAAGAAGTAACAACTAGTTGAATGGCAAATACAGTAAAACCTAGTGACTAGATTGATTTTCCACTTGTAGTTATCAGAAGTTGCAGTAGAAAATGATACAAATATTTTCTGGGATACTTTCAAATTCTGAGGGAAAAGGACAAAATAATGTTGAGATACACATATATGTTAAGGCTCTGGGATAAGTTTTCCAACTTAATTTTGTAAACACATGGATAGCCTGCTCTGTTTTGGTACTGTTCTAGAGAGATAGAGACATAAAATGCCATTGTTTTAAGAAGTTTACAATTCAATAGGGGAAATGACATGTACTGAAATATAGAGTCAGCAGGGGTTGGAGGTGGAGGAGTCAGGAACATGTTAAGTTTAAAAGAGAGCTCCAAGAAAAATAATGAGAAATTTGAGGAAGGAAAGATTAACTTGAATGGGGGAGAAAGTGGTGATTGAGGAATAGGCCCTGAAGAAAAAAGAAAGAAAAATCAGCAAAGATGAGTCTATTTTATGCCAAGCATGCAGGAATGTATGAGCAAAGACATGGAAATGGAAGATGGGAGAAAAATCATAGGGATTGTCTAGTTTCTCTGGAACATGGAAAGGAATGAAATTCATTCATTAAGTACCAATTATGTACAGGGTTCTATGCTAGGGGTTGTGGGTACTACAAAGTTCAGATAAAACACAATTTCTGTCCTTGTGGACATTGTCTGGTAAAGGGGTAAGACACCCATACAAATGACTAATGTACATTATTACATGATGTTGTAAACCAAAAAAGGGATATTAAGTCTCAGGAGGAAAGTGTGTACTAATAATAGAAGATTTCAAGGAGGATCTGGCATTTGAATTGGACACTAGAAAAATTGTATCCCCAAAATATCCCCTGATTCACCTCTCTGTCTTTGCACCTAGAATGCCTTCTCTCCCTTTCTGTGTTGGAATTCTACCCACTACATACCTTAAGGAGTGGTGAACCAACTTTGGAAATGTGGGAAGTGAAATAGTTCCTAATAATTTTTTGGATTAGGTCTATGATTGGCCAATCTGGCTAAGAGGAGGGAGAAACAATCTTTTTTTTTTTTTTTCTTCTTAATTTGTTTTATATAATTTAACATGGCGGTTATTAAGGAAGCTGCTCTAGCTACACCCAAAGAAAGAACACTAGGAAATGAATGTAAACTGCTTGCTTTTTTGTTCTTCTTCCCAGGTTATTTATACCTTCTAAATCCAATTCTCCCTGAGCAACGAGAGAACTGTTCGGTTCTGCACACATATATTGTATCTAAGATCTACTGTAACCTTTTTAACATGTATAGGACTGCTTGCCATCTGGAGGAGGGGGGTGGAAGGAGGGAGGGGAAAAATCAGAACAGAAGTGAGTGCAAGGGATAATGTTGTAAAAAATTACCCTGGCATGGGTTCTGTCAATAAAAAGTTATTTAAAAAACAAAAAACAAATAAAAATAAAAAGCTTTGATGAAAATAAATTAAAAAAAAGGAAACTGCTCTAATTTGTATCTCCTTCTAGTTGTAAATGGGGGACTGATTTTGAATTGAAGTCAGGGCTAAGGAATTAAATTTAGAAGTCACTGTCTTTGAGGTGAATTTAGGATATAGAAAGTGTAAAAAGTAAAAAAAAATGTAGTGCACTTCATTGGGGAATGCACATAGTATGAGCTTAATAAATGCTAATTAATTAAAAAGATGAGATCAAATTAAAATATTTCATTTTTAATTTATGGAATAAAAATTTCTATAAAATAGTATAATAAAAAAGATAATTGCACATGAAATTGCAAGTCTATTATGTACAACTTGGTATTCCTTTTAAATATATTCACAAATTATCATGTAATTAACAGAGTATTAAGAATAGTAAAATGAGACAGAAGGAAAAAGTCAGAGATATAGGAGAGCCAGGGGATTTATGTGTTATAGAAGTCAAGGGACAGACATTTTAGTCAAGTGTTATTTGCTACAGACAGATTAAAGAATAAAACCTGAAAACCAAAATATTTTGTTTTTAGGAAATCAGTGAAGATTAAGAAGAGGAATTTGAATATTGTGAATAGCTGAGGTTGACTGTATGGTGAAAAATGGAAGTTATGAATACAAACCTCACTAGCAGCTTAACATCTAATATTTATACAGTTCTTTCAGATTGGCTTTAAATATATTTTCCCACTTGATCTTCCATTGTTCCTGTAAGGAGAGGTTAAATGACTTTTCCAGATTTCTGAGGCAAGATTCAAATTCATATCATCATGATTCTAAGTCTAGCACTTTATACACTATCATCTAGCCTCTATTAATAAGTATTTGTTGGTTAGTTATTAGTTCCTTACTTGTAATGAAACTGTTCTGCCATATCCTCTTCCAGTGAATGGAATAAGAGGTCACTATTCTTTGCATTTAATTACTGTCATAACTATTTAAGAGAAATTTGTAAAATCTGGATTGCTTTTTTGTTCTGAATCATTTTGCTGTGGAGTAGAAAAAGGGGAATAGGCAATCTGTTGGGTTTATATTTTACTTGCTTTTGCCAAGAGGAAGTTATATGAGTGGGTGTCATTCTGTCTTGGTAGATTTAAACATTGAATGTGGAGAATTAGCAGAATTTTAAAGGTTGTGGATAGAAGAAAGCTATTTATTAGTTATTATACAAGTTAGTTATTCTGGTCTTTATATTTTGGTCCTTTCTAGTGAACTTTAATATCTTCAACTTTCTCAAAAATTCATATGTCCCATTATTCTGGTGTTTGTTTCACCACTGTCCAAAATGTAAAAAATCTTTAAATTTTCAAATACGTTGATAATTTGGCTTTTTTCAATCATGAAGATAATAAATGGATATAGCAATATTTTTACTTCTTTGCTTGTTTCATTCAAAGCTGTCTCCACAATCTCTTGAATTCAGTTATAATCCATCTCTTAGTACCTTTCCTAAAAGTTTCAGTGTATAAGTCTTAAAAGTTTTTTTTTTTAAATTTTTGCTCTTCAGTTCAATTCCTATAGAATGGTTCTTTTAATCCTCTTTCTGTAGTCATGGCAAAAGACAAAAATGTTATTTTTTTTATTCTTTTTCACCAGGCAAAGTACAAAGGCACTATCAAAGCAGACCTTTCCAATTCTCTATATAAGCAGATGCCAGCCACAATTGACAGTGTCTTTGCAAGAGAAGTTTCGCAACTTCAGAGTGAGGTAAAGTTTTACTGAACTGTTGTTTGGTCATGGAAAACAAAGACATATTCCAATAAAATGATTTAGAATGAATGATCATTTACATAATTATATGTAATAATTATTTATAACGAGTATTCAAAATTGCTTATGAAACTGTGGGCATCCATAGTCTAATGCCAGTCAAGACCCAGTGGTATTTGTATTGCCTCTATTAAAGAAAAAGGAAAAAAACAAAAATATATATATATATTTTTAAGTAGAGGGCAAAGTCTTTTTGTCACAAGTTTCATTCAGTGGAGTTTTGTGGTCATATGATACATTGGGATCCCATGCATACATATTTCCTTAAAAATAACTTGGCAAATATTGTGTTAATTGATAACATGTTAATTCACTTACACTGAAAGTAATATTTAGCCTCTGCTTGAAATCCTTCTGTATGGGGAATGCCTTATCACCAAAGACATTCTACTGATGGATAGATCTGCTCTTAAAAATTTTTAATGATGTCAAAAATCATTTTACCTTTTTGCATTTTCTAACTCCATTTTCTACCTGATAATCCTTCAGGTACATGAGGTCAGCACTCATGTCCCCTGTGCTCCCAGGGTCATATCTTCTCTTGGTCAACAAAAAAAGTTCCTTCAAATGATTGTATATGACACAAATGAAAGTCCTTCACAGTTCTGGTTGCTTTGTCTTTGAGTTTGATAGTTTAACAAGGTTGTTCTTAAATTATGGTGCCTAGAACAGAACATGAGACTATCTTTGAAGTTTGATGAGGGCAGAGTACAGTGGGAGTGTCACTTCCCAATCCTAGAAGTTGTGACCTCCCAGGGCTCAAGATCCCACTAGCTTTTTGGATTTTCCTCTTACACCTTGACTCCCACTGAGCTTTCAGTCCGCTAAAACCCTTTGATACTTTTCAATCAAATTGCTGTATATCCATGGATCTATCTTATATTAATGGCATTGAGATCTTGAACTTACACTTTAGATTTTACATTTGTTCCCAGTAAATTCACCAATCCATCAGAATCTTTTTGGATCATGACTCCATCATCCATTATGTTAAATTTTTTCCCCCGGTTCATAGCATCTACCAACTTAATAATTATTCTATTTGTGCTTTTATCCAAAATGCAGATAAAAATATGAACTAGTCCAAGGCCAGTGTCAGGTTCATGGAGTATTCCATTACAGAATCATTGCTATGTTGGCATTGAAGTATTAATTTCTATTTTCTTTATAGTGTTTGCCATTCATCTTGAATGGTTGGCACTGTATTCAAGACAGATCAGGAAGAATGAGTCAAGAAGCTGCTGGGATGAACAGAGGGCTACTTATTGAACTATAGTTAACAGTTCCAGATCCATTTAATTGTCCCATTGGTTACTTAGGTAGGCACCCAGGCATAATGGATAGAGATCCATATCTGAGGTCCGGGAAGATCCAAGGGCAAGTCTTTGCTCTGTTATCATAAGCGAGTCACTTAAAGTTTTGATGCTGTAAGCATCTTTCTAAGGTTATATATTACAGAAAAGATATCACCTTGCATTGATAGCATGTATTTCCTTAATTATCCCATGTTAATGAATTTGCAGGTCTAGCTGTTATCCCAATCATGCTGCTTGTGTCTCTATCTTTTCTACAAGAATACTTCAATATTCTAATAAATCCATGAGTAATCCATCATTAGTGTGGATATTCCCTCACTGGTACAGATCACAGTTTTGTCTGTAGTGAAACTGAAATGCTGAGCATTACTTGTTCACTTTCCCATCTTCTTTATCTCTTTCATTCAATTCTCTTTCTCTGTTGTTTTCAACTTTATGATATTCAAATTATCATGATTTATGGTTCAATGTGGAGTAAGAGTGTAATGTATCTGTGAAATGAATATGTAGATAAGATCAAATCCTGAATCTGTTTCTGATCTCCTGTTTTCCAGGACAAATCAGAGTTCTTTTCATCTTTTCTCTAAACCCTTTGATCATCTCTGTGAACTTCTACCTTTCAGTGAGTGGCTTTTTTCCTGTTCACTGACTCATAACATTATAAGGAGTTCCTAACCCTTCTTGGAGATGAGACTTCTTTCAAGTCCCATACATTAACCTGAAATTCTCTCCTACAGACCTGATACTAAAAAACATAGTTTAAAATCTTCTATGGACAGACCACTCTTTTTCCTTAATCTTGTCTTCACTGTTTTTTTTTTTTTGGGGGGGGGCAGATAATACCTAACTTGTTTCATAGAGCTTGAAAACAGATAATTCTTTTTTTTAAATGTTGAGCCTTGGTATCATTTCCAGAACATCTTTTAGTACTTAGTAATTATAAAACCCAGTCTCTACTTAAGTCAGCAGTAAAGAAATTGCAGATACAGGCTGTGAAGCTAAAAATATATAAGATTGAGATTCTACATCCCTGACCATGACTAACACATACTTTATTTTTACCTCCAACATCTGGTTAAGCTTCCACTTGCTGATATAGGCTACTTTATAAAGAAAATAATTATATGCTGTTCTTCATGTAAATGACAAGAAACAATTATGCAATAATTACAAAATAGAAGCAAATCCTTATTTTGTTACTTTTCAACAAAGGTAAAATTTTCAGATCTTTAAATGCTATTTTGGGACTAAGCGGGGTTTTCTCAATTTTGCAAACATTGTGTGTGTGTGTGTGTGTGTGTGTGTGACAGAAAAAGAGAGAGAATTTAAGTAAATTTAATGGCATATTTAATAATTTATAATTTCTTCTATGAGTTTTTTACATTTTGTAATTTCTTTTATAATTATTATAATTATTCAGAATTATTCCTTTTAAGTTACATATTGTGATAGTTTTTCTTGGAAAAGGATTTTACATAGACTTTAACAACAAAAAAGATTTTTATTTTTACATGTCCATCATGTGAAGAATTTTATGTTTGTCATTTGTACAACGTAAAAGTGAAATGTGTATATATGCTCTAGAAATTACATTTTCTGCATAGACATCATGAAAAATGCTGCAAAACTCAGAATTTTTTCATCCCCTTTGCTCTAATATAATAAAAATGTATTTTTTGATTTTTTCTTTTTGGGACAACCAGATATAAACCAGATATAAATAAGTCTTATGCTTATTATTAGGAACTTCAGTCTTCCATCTTGAAAAAATTCTAATCCCTTAAGAATGGATCCCATTCTTAAATGACCATTACAGCTTCTTTCAGTTCCCTCATATTGATCTAGCCTATGTCTGCTTAGCTTAGGTTAGAAGATTAGAGCTGAGTGCTAGGAACTGAATTTGAGATTTATGTAGCAGAAATCCTGTAATACATGCCTAACCACAGTCTTGTAATAGCAATGACTATTCAGCCTCTAAGGTCCCATACTAAATGGAGAATATTAAAACAGAATGTTTTTCATTCACTTTAGCCAAGTCAATACCCCTTTATGGGTTGAAACCAAAATAGCATATGCATTTCAAATATATAAGCAAAATTTCAGAATTTAAATTATGGAATGGAGTCATAAAGTTGGGAGTCTAAGATCATTTGGTCAAATTCCCCTGTTTTATAGGCTAGGAAATTTAAGTCCAGAGAGATTAGAGTCAGTACTTAAACTAGAACCTGAATCTTCTTACTTTTAATACAATTTGCTATCCTACTAAAAACAGAACAAAGCAAAACAAAGACTATTTTGTGATTTATTTACATATTAAGCATTCAAGAATGAAAATATTTAGTACCTCAAAGAACTGAAGAATGAGCACTAGTACTATAATCTTGCTTTGAGTCCTCATTCATGGTTTGTACTAAGCTTGATTATGAATGGTTTGGGGGAAGAAAGCTGGCTCTATTGGCTACCAAAGCACTGGTTGGAATTGTCTGTGAAGTTCTATCAGAAATAGTGACTAACAAAAGAAAAATATTCCAAGATCGAGGAAAAACAAGGAAAGAAAGAATAAGCAGATAAGTGTGACCTCCTATTGGTGGTGGTATTGAGAGTCTAGAGACCAAAGACCAAACTAGAGGTTAGAATGTCCTTCAAAAACAGTCATGGATTTCTTTAAAGTTTTTGGAAAGAGGGGTCAGATCCTATGGCAGCCTCCAATGACACCATTTGAAATTAAAGCATGGATACTTAAAGCTTTTGTGATTTTGTTAATTTAAAGAACTCAGTGGGAACTCCTGCCATCAGTGCAGATTTCAACCCTTCTATCAGAAAGTGAATAAGCAGATCATGACATAGAAAGGTTGAGGTCCTTGCGCAGGCTTATAGAATTTAGAGGTGGAATTTAAACCCAGGATTTCTTTATTCCAAGCCTAGCACTCTATTCATTCCTTCTCAGTGCTTCTAATTAATACCATATTAAATGGTACTTTCTTTAGTAAATATTTAAGTACTACACACACATACACATATTCATACTCCCTATAGTTCGTACTTAATATTTACTGGTGAAACACACATAGTGTGTGGTATACATATACACATATATGTATGAGTCTACACACATAAGGGTATACAGAAATATATATGTATCATAGGTTCTTTGTGGGACACAAAGATAAATGAAATGTGATCCTTGACCTCAACCAGAAAATGACATTCCATTTCCTTTCCATTCTGAAATCTTGGAATCACAAGTTTTGCTAATATCTTGCCAAAATCAAGTTCAAAGTTCAGTTTAAAAATTCAACAAATATTTATTAACTTTGAGGAGTTTCCTGATAAATCTGGGCAGTGTAAAAATTAATCCAAGATATATTTAGATTCCTGACTTATACAGCTTGACTGTATAGCTAGCAATAGTTTCTTCATTTTTCTTTGACTTGTAGACATGAATTCATTTTACATAAATAAAAAAACAAAATAATAAACACAACAGATAAGAAATATTAAAAATAATAATAAAAAGGCATTTTTGATTCTTATGGAAAAACTATCATATTTCACTCAAGTAATATGAACTTATCTGTATATATTTGTCATTCTTATGCTGTTAATTTAAGTATTTTAAATGACTCTTTCTGGGACTTTGTTCCACATAAGTCATGCCATACAGTGTTCAATATCTAGTCTTTCTAGCCTAATATTTTATTAAATTTTTTTTTTCACTCCAGTGCTTCATGGCAGCAAGAAGTGAACCTTGGTTCTTGAAACCTAATGCCACTTCAACATAAATTCCAGGAAGTCTTTCCTTGATGGAAAATCTTTGGATACAGCTCCAGCAATTGGTTATGCAAATCCCTTTCCCCAAAGTTATAATAATTTTTTAGTGTCAAATATAATACTTTTTCCCCATCTGCATCCTTTTGACCTCCCTGAAGCTTTTGCCATTTTTGATCTCCAATTTTTCCTTTATTTTCTCCCCTCTCTTATGACACAACTTTTCTCTTGATTCTCCAGTCTGTGTGAATGCTTTTCAGTCTCCTGTGCTGGATATTCATTCAGGACATACCTAAATAACCCATTTGGTAGGTGTCCCACTGGATTGCAATTCTAGAAATACTCTCACAGTCAGGTACTATCTGACATAAAACACCGTGAGATATTTTATGGGAGTATATGTTGCTCTTTATTGTATCAACTTCAGTTTTTTATCTTCATTTAAACTTTTCTTTAATATTGGGTGTCTTCTCTTGGGATTGGATATATTGGTCTCTATCAATACCACTGTATTTCCTGACCCTGAATTTTTCATTGGTCCTTTCCTAAGGAAAGTATTTATGATAATGAGACTCCTACCTCTATGGCTCTTTTTTATGTTCATAATCATAAAATCATGGTTCATTTGATCACAGATTTTGAGATGGAAAGGAAATTTTTTTATCTCAATAAACAAAATGATAATCTGCTTATATTCCATTATTTTTATATTCCTTCATTATTATATTCTGTTTTACAAATTTACTGAAAATGTATTTTCTCTATCCCTTTTTTCTAATCACAATCTCATTTATTATTGTAAGCATTGTATTGTAGATAACATTTTACAGTAAAATGTAATATTCACTGCATAGCATTTGTATAACAAACAGTTGAAATTATAAGACATTGGAATTAGTCAGTATTATGAAAGTAGAAAATTATCTTTAAGATAATTTTAAATATTAGCAGTTATATATATATATCCCTCTGCAATTCTATTGCCCACATTTTTTAATATCAACACAATTAATTGCTTTATATTTTGATAAGATAGCTTTAATTATATAATAAGTATCAGTTTAGAAAAGCAATTTGGTAATGGAGAACATTATTTATCATAATAGTGATTTCATCAGACTAGGGAACTCCAGTATGGAAACTTAGTTTTCAATACTGATTGGTAACTTGTCTGTAACTTATAGTTTTAGGTGATTTATTGGATAACTAAGAGAGTCACAACAGGGATGTATCTAGTACTAGGTTTTGAACCCATATATTGACTCCAAAATCCTTTCTCAATTGACCACTTCATCTATATTTCTTTATTCATAATAAATTTTGATATTGACTCAACAAGGCAAAAGTTCTAGGCAAAGAATTTTTGAAATATTCTAGTGATTCCATAAAATTGTATCATTTAATTGTATGAAAAATTGTTGTAAGTGATATATTTTTCTGATGTTGGTTTGAATGTCTGGAATTTGCTGCTGTCATAACTGTAGCTATATAATGTCAAAACAATCTCTAGATGGGTGAACAATACAGGAACCACATGCTTCTTTTGTCTACACGAAAGCAAAACAGCTGCTTTTCTTGATTTTCTCATTTTTTGGTTTAATTTGACATTATATAGATAGACCCAGAATGTACTGAAATAACCTGAAAGATTCTGGAATCCTCTGGATTTCTCCAATTTGTGGATCCTTGGGGTGGATCTTAGTGGACATTCATTTGTGGGGAGGAAGATTTTGTATATTAGCTAAAGGGTTAAAATTAGAGGTTGAAATAGTAATATCAAGAATTCCATAATTTATCTTGATTAGATGTTTAAAAACAAATTCCATTTTTGGTGGTGGAATTACAGTGATAAGAAAATATTTTATAAATTTTATAATCTAATAGTTAGGGTTCTTATTGAACAAAAATAAAAAGATTGGTATTTAATGAAACAAAGAAAAAAAATCACATGTATTTTTGTTTTCAAGGTTCTCTACAAACAAAAACATGATGCTGCAAAAGGAATATCAGACTATTCACATATGAAAGAACCTCCCGATGTAATGCATGCCATGGAGACCAGTAAACATCAAAGTAATGTAAGAGTGTTTGTTTATCGTTTGTCTGTGACAGACATACAGCCATATTATGTCTCTGTCCCAACAGCAGGTTAAGCTGCTGGATAGTTGTTTTTTCCTCCTCAGTGACACATACTAGCTATATGCTCTAGACAAAGTCACTTATTCTCTAGGTCCAGTAGGCCACAGGTGTCAAATTCAAATAGAAACAGAGGTCACTAAATCTATAAATAAGAATGCTTTCTAGCTGCCCAGACTTAGTTTTAAATAATGCTATTTATGGATTTTAGTTTTGGTTTTTTAAATTTATTTTTGTATTTTTTATTTATTTTGTTAAATATTTCCCAATTATACTTTAATCTGATTCAGGGGCATTAGAGAATGTGACCAGCAGGCTGTAGGTTTGGCATTTCTTCTTTGGCTAATTCCATAATGTATAGATTAATGGATAAGAAAAAATGTTAGTTTGTGTTCTGTTTTATTCCCAGGGAGGTCTCTCTGCCAGTGAAATCACAGAGCAAAGCCCTATCCCTATCTCAAGAACAAGGGGCAGTAACTTTTGCCATAGGAGACCCTTAATAAATGATTATTGAATTATTATTATTATTGAATTGCAATCAAAATACATTTCCTTTTTTTCCTTCTAAGAATGTTTTAGTACATATATAAATGTAATAAGGCCAATTCATCTTTTCTAGAGCAGAGCTGGGACTGTCTGCCCCCATATCCCTCAGTTTTTGTTTTTGTTTTTGTTTTTTTTGTTGTTTTTTTTTTTTAATCGGAAAGTTATTCTAACAGGAGCAAAAAGCACAAACAAGTCCTTAAGTACACTTTAAAGTTCAGAATCACTGTGAATGTAGACTATATTTTATAAATCTGCCCTGAAGACACAAACTGATATTTCATTTTAAAGGGTCAAAATATACTTGTGATCTACTGAGGATTTTAAAAATATAATTTATATTTATTTTTTATATATTTTATGTATTTTTCATAATTTTATATAATTTCTCACTATGTAGAACTCTGATTTCAGGATCATATACTTCAATAGGTATAATCTGCAACAGGTACATTCTTTGGAAGTAACCGATTAGCAATATTAAATTAGTATAAGTAGAGGATAAAATAGGAATCTACCTGAGATTTTACTTTTAAATGACTATGTCAGAAAATCAAAGTTATTTTCCAATCATGGGTTAAAATTGATCAAAAGAAAATATGTGTAAAAGTTAGGACTGATCACAATCTAATTTCGAGAGGGGTGGTTTATTGTGAATTTCCAACCTAAGGTGCTATGATTTAACTATTTTAAAAACAAAACAAACAAGAACAAAAACTTTCAAAACCAGGAATGAATTAAAAAATATAAAATAAGATTTTTACCAAGTAAGTACCAAAGTTGGTCTTTAAAATGTAGTGTAGTTGCTATCATCCAGTTTATAAAGAAAGGAAAAAGAATGAGACAAATTTGCTTTAAAAAAATCTAGACTTTCTAAATGTAACCAGATTTTGTAAATAAAGAGATAACAGGTAATAGTTTAGGTATAGTGAGTAGAATTGCTAGATGGATTTTGAATGATAGGATTTGGGGAAATGCAGCTATAAAACATTCATTTTGTTGAACTTCAGTATTATTTTTGAATCTTCCTTTTTAAAGGTATACTGTTCAAATGCCCAAGGGATTGGGAAATCTGAGTAGAAAGCTCTTTTTATCCACCGTTCAATACTGTATACCTGGGGGAGGCAAGATGTGTGTTTACCTAGACTCCTCTGCCAACTCAGTCCAACCTTTACATGTGGAGTTTGTACATATAACAGGATTAGAAAGTGTTTAACATTATTTGCTGAGTTTTTACAGCAAGACTGATACTTGTAGCCTATCATGTGAAATATGATATTCTGTTATAGCCAAGACCATGTAAAATAATATATTTATCTTTATGAAATTTTCATGTAGGACTTCAAAGCCAAAAGAAAAATTTCTTCCCTTTGGTCCACTGACATAGACATGTATGAAGGCAGACTGTTGATCATGTCTTCAACAATATTACTTTCTAGACCAGAAGAATTCATTTTATCTTAATAGTTTGTCTTCCTCAGAAAAAAGTGACATTTATTTTTTATTATAAGGCATTTACTTTGAAGAATTAGAAAATAATGGGAAATAATTCACTTGTTTTCAACCAAGATCATTAAATTACTTAATTAAAAAAAATTAAACCTTAGGTGCTGATATTTAAAGCAATGAAACAAAGATGAGAGGCAAAACAGATAATTCTCTTCCTACTTGTAATGGCAGAGAGAGGCTTGCTCTGAAGAGAGTAAGAACCATGAACAATCCACAGATACACCTGAGATCACATTTTAAATCTTATTTGTAAAATACTTTCCAATCAAACCTTTTACTAAATTTCTTAATAATGAAAGGAGGGATAATTTCCAAGGATGGAAGACGAGAGAAAGCACTCAACTGAGCTCTCCAAATAACTTGAAGAGAACAGTGAATTTAAAAATCAGAGTGAGACATCTTCAAGCCCAAGACAACTTAAGAGGTCAGAGAGAGAGATCTGTGATGTATAAGCTGACCTGTACTCTAATGGTGGGAAAAGTGGTAGAAACAGAAACAGCAGCGATTTTGAGAGCTCTCAGAACATAAACAGTAAGAGGAACTGATAACTGTGTAGCTCTGGAGACAGGACCAGACACTAGCAAATCTATTGCCTATAATGATTCTTTGGGTCATAGTTCAAGGGCAAGAGGAACACTTTTGCTCAAGAGGCAGCTGAAGCCCCAAAGGGGATTATTTATTTTGGTTACAAAGGATCAAGGATTCCAAAGATTATTATTTTTTTTCTGGCCCTGACATCAGGGACCTTAAGGAACAGTATTTTTTTCTGATCTCAAGGGAGCAAGGACCCTGAAGAGTAGTACTGGTTGCAATCTCAAGGGAACACAGTCCCTTTGTGAGTAAGGATCAGAATATAGACTATGAGAACAAAGAGCATACTTCTTCCCAGATCATACCACTGTGGAAGTACCAAAAAAAAATTCCAGCTGCCCCAAAATTAACTCTGAAAACAACTATAGGGAAATGCCTGAAGCTTAAGATACTGCTCCTCCTTATTTCCATTGCAGAGAACAGAGTCCAACTTTAACATAAAGTTCCAAGTCAAGAAATAGTGTGGGAAATTTAGTAAATCACAAAAAAATTATTGGAGCATAAAATACTCTGGCAAAGGGGAAGAACAAGACAAAGTCAGAAATCAAAACAGCTATAGGCAAACTCTCTAAGGGTTAAATATAAATTAAACACAAGCTCAACAAGAATTAATGATTTTCAAAATACAATAAATGTTGGTAAAGGAAACATTAGGTAAAGAATGAAAACAAAGGAAGAAAATTATGAAAAGACCTGGCAAAAGAGGCACAAAAATACTGAAGAAAGTAACTCTTTAAGAAAACAGAATTGACTAAATGGAAATAGAGGTACCAGAATTCACTGATGAATTCTTAAAAATTAGAATTGGCCAAGTGAAAGGCAAGGAATCCATGAGACATCAAGAAACAATAAATATAAGAGTAATATAAGATAATATAAAGATAATATAAAAAAGTTGAAAAGTAGAATAAAATATGTACTATCTATTAGAAAAATAGGTCATTTAGGGGTAGAGTCAAGATGGTCAAGTAAAATTAGCAAGCTGTTTGAGCTCTCCTAGTTACCCTAAAATAGATCCAGAAGAGACAGTTTAAAAATTATTGGCCTACCCAAAGGCTATGACTAAAAAAAGATCCTAGATAGTACTCTATAAAAGGTCATTAAGGAAAATTGCTCCAATATTCTGGAAACAGAGGGGGAAATATTCATTGAAAGAATCCATACAAAACCTCTGCAAAAAGATCCCACAAAGAAAATCCCAAGGAATATTGTTGAGAAACTCCAAAACTATAATCTCAAGAAAAAACTGACAACTGCCAGACAAAAACAATCCAAATATCAAGAAGTAAAAGTCAGGGATACCCAGGATCTGGCAGTTTCTACAATAAAGGCTTGAAAGTCCTGGAATACCAGATTCTGGAAGGTGAAGTATCTGGGCTTACAACCAAGAATTAATTATCCAGTGAGACTAAACAACATAATTGAGGGGAGGAGATGGAACTTTAATGAAGTAAGCACCTTCCTTCCTTCCTTCCTTCCTTCCTTCCTTCCTTCCTTCCTTCCTTCCTTCCTTCCTTCCTTCCTTCCTTCCTTCCTATATAGAGTCAATTCTCTATATATTTTGGAAATGAGGCCTTTATCAGAACCTTTAACTGTGAAAATGTTTTCCCAGTTTGTTGCTTCCCTTCTAATCATGTTTGCATTAGTTTTGTTTGTGCAAAGGCTTTTTAATTTGATATAATCAAAATTTTCTATTTTGTGATAAAAAATGATCTCTAGTTCATCTTTGGTCACAAATTTCTTCCTCCTCCACAAGTCTGAGAGATAAACTATCCTATGTTCCTCTAATTTATTTATAATCTCCTTCTTTATGCCTAAATCATGGACCCATTTTGATCTTATCTTTGTATACAGTGTTAAGTGTGCATCTATGCCTAATTTCTGCCATACTAATTTCCAGTTTTCCCAGCATTTTTTGTCAAATAATGAATTCTTATCCCAAAAGTTAGGATCTTTGAGTTTGTCAAACACTAGATTGTTATAGTTGACTATTTTGTCTTGTGAACCTAACCTATTCCACTGATCAACTAATCTATTTCTTAGTCAATACCAAATGGTTTTGGTGACGCTGCTTTATAATATAATTTTAGATCAGGTACAGCTAGGCCACCTTCATTTGATTTTTTTTTCATTAATTCTTTTGAGATTCTAGACCTTTTATTATTCCATATGAATTGTGTTGTTATTTTTTCTAGATCATTAAAATATTTTCTTGGGAATCTGATTGGTATAGCACTTAATAAATAGATTAGTTTAGGGAGTATTGTAATCTTTATTATATTCGCTCGGCCTATCCAAGAGCACTTGATATTTTTCCAATTATTTAAATCTGACTTTATTTGTGTGGAAAGTGTTTTGTAATTTTGCTCACATAATTCCTGATGTTCTTTTGGTAGATTCCCAAATATTTTATGCTATCAACAGTTATTTTGAATGGAATTTCTCTTTGTATCTCTTGCTGTTGGATTTTGTTGGTGATGTATAAAAATGCTGAGGATTTATGGGGATTTATTTTATAACCTGCAACTTTGCTAAAGTTATGAATTATTTCTAATAGCTTTTAGTAGGATCTCTGGGGTTCTCTAAGTATACTATCATATCATCTGCAAAGAGTGATAGTTTGGTTTCTTCATTACCTACTCTAAATCTTTTAATCTCTTTCTCAGCTCTTATTGCCGAGGCTAGCGTTTCTAATACAATATTGAATAATAATGGTGATAGTGGGCAACCTTGCTTCACTCCAGATCTTACTGGGAAAGGTTCCAGTTTTTCCCCATTGCATATGATGCTTACTGATGGTTTTAAATATATGCTCCTGACTATTTTAAGAAAATAGATGCAGAAAAAGCTTTTGACAAAATACAGCATCCATTTCTATTAAAAACCCTAGAGCATAGGAATAAAGGGAGCTTTTCTTAAAATAATAAGCAATATCTCTGTAAAACCTACAGCAAGCATTATTTGTAATAGAGAGAAGCTGGACTATGCCCATTATTATTCAATTATTCATTATTTTGTGGAACTAGTAAAAATAACAACTAAATTCATCTAAAAGAACAAAAAGATCAAGAATATCAAGGAAATTAATGAAAAAATACAAAGGATGGTGGCTTAGCAGTACAAAACCTAAAACTATATTGTAAAACTTGAGTAATCAAAACCATTTGGTATTGGCTAAGAAATAGAGTGGTGGATCAGTGGAATAGATTAGATATATATGACACAATAATCAAGGCCTATAGCAATCTAGTATTTGGTAACCCCCAAGCTCCAGCTTCCAGAATAAGAACTCAATATTTGACAAAAATTGCTGGGAAAACTGGAAAATAGTATGTCAGAAACACAGCATAGACCTATATCTCACACCCCACACCAAAATAAGGTCTATGCATACCTGGATATGGACATAAAAGATGATACCATAAACAAACTGGGAGAACAAGGGATAATTTACCTATCAGATCTTTGAAGAAGGGAGGAATTTATGACCAAAGAAGAACTAGAAAACATTATGAACGGCAAAAAGGACAACTTTGATCACATTAAATTAAAAAGTTTTTGCACTAATAAAACCAATAGAAACAAGATTAAAAGGGGAGTAAAAAGCTGAGAAAAAAATCTTTATAGCCAGAATTTCTGATAAAGGTCTCATTTCTAAAATATATAAAGAACTATGCCAAATTTATGAGAATACAAGCATTCCCCAATTGATAAATGGTCAAAGAATATGAACAGATGATTTTCAGATGACAAAATTAAAGTCAGTTTTTGAGCATTTCAATGCTTTAAATTATTATTGGTTAGAGAAATACAAATTAAAACAACTCTGAGGAACTACCTCTCAAGATGATAGGAAAAGATAATGATAAATGTTGGAGGGGATGTGGGAAAACTGGAACACTAATACATTGTTGGTAGAGTTATGACATGATTCAACCATTCTGGAGAGCAATCTGGAACTATGCCCAAAGGGCTGTGAAACTGTGTACACCCTTAGACCCAGCATTGCCATCACTGGGTCTGTATCTCAAGGAAATTATAAAAATGGGAAAAGGACACACATGTGCAAAAATATTAGTAGCAGTTCTTTTTGTGGTAACAAAGAATTGG
Organism: Sarcophilus harrisii; assembly: GCF_902635505.1. Taxonomy (NCBI): domain Eukaryota; kingdom Metazoa; phylum Chordata; class Mammalia; order Dasyuromorphia; family Dasyuridae; genus Sarcophilus; species Sarcophilus harrisii. The sequence goes on from NC_045430.1 coordinate 233,345,740, forward strand.
AAAAAGAGTGGATGCCCATCAATTGGCAAATGGCTGAACAAGTTGTGATATATGAGGGTAATAGAATATTATTGTTCTTTAAAAAATGATGAACAAACTGATTACAGAAAGACCTGGAAAGATTTATGTGAAGTGATGCTGAGTGAAACAAGCAGAACCAGGAATACACAATAACAGCAAGAATGTGAGATGATCAACTATGAAAGACTTGGTTCTCTCAGTGATCCAACATAATCCCAATAGACTTTGGATAGAAAATGCTATCTGCATCCAGAAAAAAACAACTAAGGAAACTGAATGTAGATCAACACATGCTTTGTTCACTTCTTTTTTCTGTTTTTTTTTTAATCTCTCCCATAGATTTCCCCTTTTGCTCTGATTTTTCTCTCCCAACATGATTCATAAAGCAAAAAAAAAAAAAAAAAAAAAAAAAAAAAAAAAAAAAAAAAAAAAAAAAAAAAAAAAAAAAAAGAAAAATGACACTCAAAAAATAGATTGAGAAAAGATAATTTAAGGATCATTAACTACCTGAAAACCATGATCAGAGAAAAAGGCCTACATTTCATAGTCAAGAAATTATCAAGGAAAACTGCCCTAATATCCTAGAACCAGAGAATAAAATAGAAATAAAAAGAAGCCACTGTTCATCACCTGAAGCAGATTCCAGAATGAAAACTCCCAGGAATATATAGTCAAATTCCAGAGTTCTCAGATTAAAGAGGAAAAAAACACTTTCAGACCACCAGAAAGAAACTATTCACATGCAAGGGAATCAGGATCACAAAAGACTTGGGTAAATACACATACACAGAAGAAAATAGGATTCAGGGAAATGTGCAATTTGTAATCATAATTATGAATGTAAATGAGATGAACTCACTCAAAAAGCAGGAGCAGATAGCAGAATGGATTAGAAATGAGAATCCAACAATATGAAACACACACATACACATTGAATTAATAATAAGAGGCTGGAGTAGAATTTATTATATTTCAGCTGAAATAAAAAAAAAAGGCAGGAGTAAAAATCATGACCTTAGAAAAAAACAAAAGCAAAAATAGACTAATTAAAAAACATAAGCAGGGAAAGGATATCATAGTAAAAGACATCATGGATAATAAAATCATAGCAGTACTAAACATATACACATCATTTTCCAGCTGAACATTGGCAGAGCAGATCAGTAAATTCGGCAACACCCAGAACAACAAATTTTATAGCCTCAGTTAAAAACCAAAGGGGAAATCCTGAAAATCAATGGAAACAGTAATAAAATTGAAAGTAAAAAATAAGTTCCACTAGCAAATAAAATTAGGAGATGATTTTATAAAAATAAATCCAATAAAATAGATAAATTGTTGGTTAATTTGATTTTTAAAAAGGAAGAAAAATAAGTTACTAGTATCAAAAATGTAAAGTGTAAATGTACTGCCAATAAAGATGAAATGAAAGCAAATTTTTCAGAGTTATTTTGCCCAATTATATATCAAATTAACAATCTAAATAAAGTGGATTAATATTTTCAAAAATATAAATTGCCTAGACTAACAGAAGAGGCAATAGAATACTAAACCTAACTTAATAAAAGAAATCAAACAAGTTATCATTGACATGCTTAAGAAAAAATCCCCAGAACCAGATGAATTTGCAAGTGAATTCTACCAAACAGTTGAGGAACAATTAATCCTAACACTATTTAAACGATATGGAACAAATGATAAAAAAATTCTCTTAAAATGTAGTTTTGATACCTAAACAAAAAAGCAAAAACAGAGAAGGAAAGTTATAGATCAGTTTTCTTTATGAATTTGATGCAAACATTTTGAATAAAATGCTAGCAAGGAGTTTATAACAATATATCACAAAGATCATATTCTATGACTGGATGGCATTCATGATGGGTATCTAGAGGCTAGTTAGTTCAATATTACAAAAACTATCAGCATTATTGACTATATCAAAAACAAAACTAACAAAAATCATATTACTATCATAGTAGATGCAAAAACAGCTTTTGATACAAGTCAACACCATTTCTTATTAAAAATACTAAAAAGCATAGGAATAAATGAATACTTTCTTAAAATGCTGCCACTATACCTAATGAGGAAACAAAATTATCACTCTTGCAGATGATATGATGGTATACTTGAGAGAACACCGGAGAATCAGCTAAAATATCAATTGAAATAATGAAGGTCAACAAATTTGTAGAATATAAAATAAACCTACATAAATTAATAGCATTTCTATATACTTATAATAAAAATGTGTAGGAATAAATAGAAAGAGAAATTAACTTAAAACAACTGTAGACAACATAAAATTCTTGGGAATCTACCTTCTAAGACAAATTCAGGGATCGCATAAACACAATTACATGTCATATAAACAAAGATAAATCACTCTGCCCAAGTTAATTCAGATTCTCAAACAATTATTTTATAGAATTAGATAAAATAGTAAAATTCATCTAAAAAAAACAAAAGATGAAGAATATCAAGTGAATCAATGAAAAAAATATGAAGATGGCCTAGCACTTACAGATTTCAAATTATATTGTACAGTGGCAATCATAAAACAAGCTGGTCCTAAGAAATAGCTTCACAATGCACAGTAGTAATTGACTATAGTAATTTAGTATTAGATAAATCCAGAGATCTACGCTCTTGAGATAATAACTCATCATTTGGCAAAAGTTGCTGGCAAAATTGGAAATCAATTTGACAGAAAGTAGGCATAGATGAACATCTCACACCATAGCAAGATAAGGTAAAAATGGACAAATGATTTAGATATAAAGGGTGATATCAAAAGTAAATTAGGGAAGCATGGGGAAATGTATCCATAAGATCTATGGATAAGGGAAAAGTTTATGACCACACAAAAACCAGAGATCAGGCATAAAAAATGGAAATTAAAGAAATGAAATTGAAATTAATGAAATTAAAAAAAAAACCTTTCCCACAAATTGATGCAGCCAAAAGTAGAAGGAAAACAGGAAACTGGAAAAAAAATTTACATCAAGTTTCTCTTATAAAGTCCTCATTTTTTAAAGTTAGTGAGTAACTGAGTCAACTTTATAAAAATAAGAACCATTTCTCTGTTGATAATCAATCAATAAATAACAACAGACAATTTCAGAAGAAATAAAAATCAAAGCCATCAATAGTCCCATGAAAAAATTCTCTGTCCATGCCAATTAGAAAATTGAAAATTAAAACAGATCGACAACATTACAGAAAAGGAAAATGACATATGTTGGAGGGGATGTGGAAAAATTCGGATACCTGTTTACTGGTGTTGGAGTTGTAAACTAGTCCAACAATTCTGGGAACAATTTGAAACTATGTCCAAAGAGTTATAAAATTGTGCATATCCTTTAACCTGATAATACCTCTGTTAGATCAGTTTCCCAAAGAGATCAAAGAAAAGGGAAAAGGTATCTCTTTGTACAAAAAAAATTTATAGCAGCTTTTTTTTTTTAGGTGGGGAGAGTGGGTGACAGTGAAGAATTGAAAAGTGAAGTAATTTCCATCATTTAAGTAATGGCTGAACAAATTGTGGCATATGATTTTGAAGGAATACTATGGGTTATAAATAATGATGCGTAGGGTGATTTCAAAAAAACCTGGGAAACCTTATATAAACTCATGAAAATAAAGTGAGCAGAACAAGGGAAACATTGAACTGTATACTATAACAACAATGTGTTAAGGATGATAAACTATGCAAGCCTTAGCTGCTCATGACAATGAACCAAGATAATTCAAAAGGATCCATAATGAACAATGCTATCGGCCTCCAGAGATAGAATTGATAAACTCTGAATAGAGCTTAAAATATTTTTTAAAAAACTTTTTAAAAATCTTCTTTTATTTTTCTCTGTCTTTTCTTTTGCAACTTGGCTAATTTGGAAGTATATTTTGCATGATTTCACAAATATAACATATCAAATTGCTGTCCTCCTCAAGAAGGACTAAGGGGTGGAAGGGAGCTAGAGTTATTTGGAATTTATTTTTCCCCTGTAATTGGGAAACATTTAACAAAGCAAAAATTTTGAAACAGTGAAAGGAGGCAATATTTTTCTTTTTAAAGTGTTTCTAGTGCATAGTATGCAATGCTTTGCATACAGTGTTATATTGTAAGTGCATATAATAAATGCTTCATTCTTTTAGTGAGTAAACAGTTTTATCATTTTTATTTTTCTTCTCCCTTTGAAAGAGGTATTGGTAAGCATCGTGATGATGACTAAAAGGGAAGACAAAAATACATACCATTTTCTTGCTACTAGATGCTTGGCAGCTGACCATAACTTTTTAGACTAATTTTGTTGATGGTCCAGTGGAGAATAAAATGACAATAAACAAAAACTCTTAAAATTTTGTAACCCCATCATTCAAGGAGCTATATACATGTACTGTACATACCATACATACATAGTAGGTCTTAAAAAATGACAAACTGATTACAGAGAGATGTTTGATGGCTTTATTATCTGGAGTTTTTATGATCCTAAAATCTGAAAATAGATACAGAAAAGTGTCTATTTTCTATTCTCTATAACATCCTCATGAGAGGCATAATATTCCAAGTGAAATTCAAATCTAGAACTCACGGATTGTCTGATGTCATGGTTTATTTCAATTGACCAAATAGATTTAGGCCAAATTCTTACAGTATTGATTTTTAAACATCTTTATTTTAGTGAAATATAATCAAAAGACTGAAACTCTTAAACTTCATGTTTTCTAGAAATGGAAATAAAACAATTTTAAAAGTGTCGACTAATTCAAATCTCTTTGTATCCAAAGGGATATAGTGCTTGCCAAGTTTTATACTAATTAAATTAGAAAATTATAGATATTTTATCTCTTTTCTTTCCTCAAAAGTTAAATTTGTAATGGAAATAAAACAGGTTATTAATGCTCATCAGTCTTATCAAAGATGTAAAATCGAGTAGTTTTGAAATAAATACAACTGATTATACTCTGGCTCATGATTTGCAAATAACCGTTTTCTTACTCACATGAAAATTTAGAATGAAACTTTTTCACAAATTGAGATCAATAATCAGTTCAGAGCATGTGACTTTAACATTCGGTAAGGGAAACAACAGACTTAGTGTTCTTTTTTGGAATGACAAATGAACTTTCTTAAAGGTAATAAAATAATATCACATTTAAAAAAAATTCCCCCCTCAAGTACGTGCTTAAGTTTATAGTTAAGTCAATAATGGATTGCTGAAGGACATATAAAGCTGTACCTGAAAAACCAATGCAATTCATTACATTGTGGCTTATGAGTGCTTCTTGGGAAGTATATTATCAGTTGGAGTTTAGAGCTCTCCTCACATTTCAATTTATTTTACTGTACCCTAAAACTGGAAAAATGCCAGTTTTAGAGAGATTTTCCAATTCCTACATTCCTCTACCTTTAAAAAATGAATTTAGGGTCTATTGCTTTGGAAAAAGCCCTGGTTTTAAAATTTAGTTGTTCCTTCTATGTGCCTAATTCTGTAATCCCTTGAAAGTTTTTATTGAGGTGGTATTTTCTAATTAAAATGTAGTTAAGAGATAGAAAAAAGTAGAGAGACAGGGCTGAAGCCAGGAAAACTTGGATTCAATTCTCATAATCTTCAGATAATTATTGACTGTGAGATTCTGGATAAGTCATTTAACTTAGTGATCTCAATCAATGGAATCAAGCTCAAGGACTACTAAATTTGACATAAGGATCAATGTGAATACACATGGATTTAGAAAACAACATATTAGAATTATCTATATTTTATTGTATTTAAAATTTTGTTTATGTTTTATTATATTTTAAAATTTTTTGCTAAATATTTCCCGATTACATTTTAATCTGGGTTGCCTGGAAAATGCAATCCATCACAGGCATTTGACATTTCCATTCTACATCACACTATGTATCTAATATTTGGAGGAGGTTCTGTTCTACATTAGTAAAGGGAGTACTTGGGAGTTTTTTTTTTTGCCAGGGAAATCAGAGGTTCAATGAAAAAGAGAGGATAATATATTTAATATATTGTAATAATTGCTTCGCATTTACTTTTTTTCTTCTCCAAACTACACTCACTTAAAAATCAGTTTTCTGAGAAAGATATCCTTTGAAAAAATATATCACCATTTCTGTATTTTCAAGAAAATGGAAAAAATATTTTGGATGTTATCAATTTCTCAGTAGTGAAACTAGTATTTGATGATACAGAATGACTGCTTCATCACAGGAATTTCATCTAAAAAGACATTTAAATACTAAATCTTACTTTTTGTAGTCTTACTTTTTTTCAAGATCTAAATCTAAAAAAACAGGAATGCCTTTGTTTTTTTTAAAAAATTGAATCAAAGTATTTTGTTTCCATAATGCTCTTATATTTTTATAAAGAAACAACTTATTTAATTTAAATTTCACAACCTAGGAAGAGACAACTTATTTAGAATTTAAATTTCACAAGCTTTGACAACCTATTAATTTAAAAGTCAGTTCATTTTGAGAACATTTTAAATTACATTAATTTTTCAGTGAACAAATATTTCTTTCCTCCAGTCTCCATCAAGAAAGTAAAAAAAAAAAAAGAGGCGTAGTTAGATGGCACAGTGCATAGAGCACTACTCTGGAACTAGGAGGAACTTCAAATCTGGCTTCAGATATTTGACATGTACTAGCTGTATGACTCTGGGCAAGTCACTTAACTCCAGTTGTCTCTTAAAGAAAATCTAAATAAATAAATCACATTTTAAAAAATAAAGAAAAAAACTTTTGTGACAAATATTCATAATCAAGAAAGATTTACCTCTACATTCTACATATCTAAAAATGTGCATCTTTTCCTATATATTAAATCAGTAACCTTTCTGTCAGGAGATGGGACAGTCTCAAGATCTCTCTTAGGAACTTCAGAATTGATTGCATGGTGTGGGAGACACTGTCACTTGACTGCCCAAACATTGTGTGCCCTCCTCAGGAAAGGTGCTGTGCTCTATGAACAAAGGAGAATTGAATTAGCCTCCCAAAAACATGAGATGCACAAAGTTAGAGTATGTCCCAAATGTTCATAGGCACTATTTGTGTACAAGATATGGCAGAGCATTCTGAGCTTGTATTGGTCTGACCAGCCACAGTCGGACACACTGTAACTTGACTCTAACATAGAGATGTCATTTTGATCCTTGTCAAAGATGAAGGACAACAATCAGCCAACCAGCAATTTTTAAACAATGGGTCCTCTGGAATAGTGACTGAATGATCATTACATGCATTAGAGAACTTACATCTTTCAAAGTTGGATGCCTTTATAGAATTCTTATTGCATAAATTGTTGTAACTGTCCAATTAACTTAATCAATTTATACTCCCCAAATTTCTTTTAAGTTATCCCTCTTTTCATTTCTTTTAGCATAATAATATTTTGTTGGATTAATATGCCATGATTTGTTCAGTAGTTCCCCAAGTGATGGGTACCCTCTTACTTTCCATTTCTTTACTAAAAGATTTGCTGTAAATGTTTGTGTATATGTACATCCTTTCCTCTTTCTTTGATCTCTTTGGATTATAGGCCTAATAGCAGTATTATTATAGCAAAAAAATGCAATCATTTTTGGGGGATAGTTTCAAATTGCTTTCCAGAATGATTGGGGCAATTCACAATTTTGCTCCTCCTCCCCCACCCCCCACCTCCCCGGCCCAGGTTTCTTCAACATTTATTATTTTCCTTCTTCCTGCAACTTTTTTCTTTTTTTTTCTAGTAAATTTATTTATTTTTATTGTACATAATTTTATGAATCATGGTGGGAGAGAAAAATCAGAGCAAAAAGGAAAATGGGAGAGATAATAAAAAAACAGAAAAAGAAGTGAACATAGCATGTATTGATTTACATTCAGTTTCCTTAGTTGTTTTTCTGGCTATGGATGGCATTTTGTGTTCAAAGTCTATTGGGACTGCTTTGGATCACTGAAGTACTGAGAAGAACCAAATCTTTCATGGTCATCCTTGATGTTATTATGTACAATGTATTTCTGGTTCTGCTTGTTTCACTCAGCATCAATTCATATTAATCTTTCCAGGCCTTCCTAAAATCAGTTTGTTCATCATTTTTTATATTCCATTACCTTCAGGCACTGCAACTTGTTCAGCCATTCCCCAATTGGTGGGCATCTACTCATTTTCCAGTTCTTTGCTACCACAGAAAGAGCTGCTACAAACATTTTTGCACATTTTGGCCTCTCCCCTGCCTTTCTAACCTAATGAGTGCTGAGGAAGAAGCTCAGAGTTGTTTTGTATTCCTCTACTTAGTGATTCGAATCCAAATAATTCAAATAATTATGGATAGTTTGATTTTCTTCCCTTTAAAACTCTCTCTTTTCTTATCCATTGATCATTTACTAACTAGAGAATGATATTCATTTTTTGTTAGAGAAACTTGCTGATTTTTTCTGATTATTTCCCCAATTTCAAACAATTGTTACTTATCTAATCTAGGCTGCCTTACTTTTGTTTATGCAAAATAGTTAAAACTCAATGTAATCAAAATCATTTTATCTTCTGTGATCCTCTCTATTATTGGGTCATAAACTGTTCTGTATCTGTAATCCTGAAAGGTAATCTTTTCCTCACTAATCCTTTCCCATTAATATATGAACTTTTTATTTAAGTTACACATCCATTTGAAGCTTACCTAAGTATAGGATCAACAAGCATATTTTTTCCAATAGCATTTTATTTTTTCCACATACATACATATGTGTTTTCAGCATTTACCTCTGCAAAGTCTTCTGTTCCAAGTTTTTCTGCCTCCCTTCCCTTCTCCTCCCAAGACAGTAGGTAATCCAATATAGGTTAAGCATGTGCAATTCTTCTAAATATATTTCCATATTCCTTATGCTGTACAAGAAAAAATCAGATAAAAAGGGGGAAAAAACCACGAGAGAAAAAAATAATACAAGTAAACAACAACAAAAATGTGAAAATGCTATGCTTTGATCCACATTCAGTCTCAATAGTTCTTTCTCTAAATGTGAATGGCACTTTCCATCCCAAGTTTATTGGATCAATAAGCATTTTTAATCATTTACTTCAGAGCCTACTTTGGGATCCACAAATTCTGATTGATGAGTACTCATCATATATATCTGTGACCTAGTTCCATGACATAATGGCTCTCAGGTATTTGTGACATTCCACACACCCTTTTTACTACTCATCCTTACCCCTTGCTTTCTATCTTTAACTGAAGAAGTAAATTCAATCAGCATTCTCATTCCTGAAAGGAATTTATTTTCCTATGACTCTAAACACCATTTCTAAATATCCCTCCTTGACCACCATGCTTTTATAAAAAAAAACACATAAGTGTTAATATTTTGTGTTAGAATGTAATCGTGAAAGTGGAATTATCTTGTTATTTTTTTTTTTTTTTATTTGTTTCCCTATTTACATACTTTACACAGAGCCTGGTACATAGTAAGCACTAATTAATGCTTTTTCATCCATTTGTTCATTCTTGTTGATTAGCAGATAGAACACTAGGCCTGAAGTTAAAATCTGAGTTAAAATTTAGCTGCAGACACGGTCTTTGTTTACTTCAGTTTCCTTATCTATAAAAATGAAGATAATAATAGTACCTTTCCTGCAGGGTTGTTGTGAGGATCAAATGGCAATATTTGTAAAAAGTTCTTGGCACAGTATTTGGTTTATAGGTCCCACCTAAATGAGTATTCCCTTCTTTTCCTTCTCTACCTCATTTATTCATTATGTATCAGACACTGTGCTAGTCACTAGAAATACAAAAATAAAATAATCTCTATTTTTAAGCACCTTATTTTCTGGGGAGAAGGTTTAAAGCATGATTAAATAAAGAAAAATTCTAAAACATATAAAAAGTAAATACAAAATAATTTCAGGGAGGGCAAGAGGCTAGTAAGCACTTGGGGTGCTTTTCAAGGATTTTGAATTGGATAGCAATGGAACTGAACTTTGAAGGAATTTGGAAATTCCAAGTGAAGAAGGTTAGGAGGGAGAGGAATCCAGGCCTTTCAAAGATATGGAGGTAGGAAATGTAATTATTAGGACAGCAGAGCATTTTGTTTAAAATGTAGATTATATGATGGGAGGCAGTCTAGACAGATTGAAGTCACATTATGAGCTTTAATGCTAAACAGAAGAATGTTTATCTTATTGGAAAGCCAACAGAGCCATTGAAGCTTCTTAATGAATAAGAATGACACTTAAAAGACATGATATCTATAATTTAGACATTTCAGTTTGGTGGCTGGTTGGAGGATGGATTGAAGAGGAGAGAGAAGAAAACTTTATGTGATATAGTTCTTATTACCTTTCTCTTATTTATGGGGGGATGGTCTTTTGAGAGTAATACAGGAAAATCTCTCATCTTTGGTTTACCATTTTATTAAAGTATTATAGCAACTTGATAGAATGTAGCTGGAAGATGGTTAATAATTTACTAAATTCATTGAATTGATCATTTTCAAAAAGACTTCTCATAGGTAATGCTACTCAATAAAAGTATGCTGTCTATAGTGACTGATGCTTCCTCAGTTCAATATTGAAGAAGCTAAAGAGCAAAAGTATTCCTCATTTATTCTGAAGAGCAGAGAGCCAAGTTCCTTTTCACCTTTTTTTTTAAAGTGATAATCTTTTAACCTATTTCTTTTCTTTGTTTTGAATATTTCATATATTTTTAGACTATTTTTATGTTCTCTGATAGTTTTCGTCACATTTAGAATTCACTTCTTATATATGTAAAATTGGAAGGTAATTTGAGTGCTTTTAAAATTTTTTTGATACATTTTTGTTATTGTTGTTGTTGGACAAATGGGCAAGAGAAAGGGGTGACAAATGAATTATGACTACTATGGGCACAAAGGAAGTCTGGTCATTGTGCTTTTCTTTGTCATCTTGCCACCAATAGGTCAGCATCAACTATATATGATTCCACTCGTTAATTAGAGCTATGGAAAATTAAATCTCCAACCATTGAGTCCTTAGCTTGCTTATTTTATTCTAGCTTATTGGTCTTAAGAAACTTTTCAGATGCTCTTGCTTTCTCTCCTCCCCTTTCATTAAATTTGAAACCTAATACTATAAAAAGCATTATAGTAGACAGGATAAGATAGCATCTGTATAAAAGAGGCCAGACAGTTGTCTCAGTGGGAAGGGTCAGTTTCGAAGCATTGAGGTGACTGAGGAAATAGGAAACATATTTTTTCTTTCCTGGGCTTACCTCTGACAAACTACTGTTCTGACGACTAACATTTTTATTCTCACTGGAGTATGACAGGTCTCAGGATGGAACAAATACATACTGCAGACATTTGTAAAATGTTAGATGACTTTCTCTCCAATGTAAGTAATAGGTGCTCTGGGTTATGGTGTCAAAGGTGGGGGGAAGTGGGAAGACAAATAATTCACTTGCAGAAACATATTGCTGTAGACCTACCTTCAGCCATCTCTGCAAAGGGTGAAAAATAAAAGGTTGTCATTATCCTATGCTTTCTATGAAACTAGCAATGAGCCTTTATTTCATGAACCATGGTAGTAGCACATGGAAATAATGAGTAGTTACTCTTTATTCACCTTGTTCCTCTGAGACTCTGTGGTTTTTCCTTGGGTTTGAATGCAGCCTTCACTTCAGTCTTAATATCTATTTTGAACCACAAGTGCTGGCCTTTAATTTGTGATTTACATGGATGGCGGGACACTGTTCATGATCTATGCTCCTGCTGCCTTTGTGGGGTTCACCTCTCTTTATGTGGTCATTACATCAACCAGTATATCATTAGATAAGCTTATAGAAAGCATAGGTTTCAAATCGTAAAGGTTTCCATTTTCTTTTCCCCCTACTTTTTTTTTGTCTAACAAAATGGCCTTTCCCCCAACCTACAATTTTCCTATGAATGTAATAACCTGGAAGCATTTAGTCTGGGAAGTGGGTAATAATTTTGGATCAGCTTTCACCTGAGAATCCATAGTTTATACAGCCTAAGTTTGACTCAATACAGGCTGAGACTGCTTTATTATCATCTCTACTATTAGTTCTCCAGCACTCTAAAGTGGCCTTGTTGAATGATAGGAGGCTTAAACTCCACCACACAAAGAAAAATTATTTTCTAGTTCATTTTCCAATCTAATAATTTCATTACTCAGTATGTGTGAGAGTGGAACAGGTAAATGTCTGAATATTGAAAGAAAAGACACACTCATTTAAATTATACTCAAGGGAAATTCTTAGGTGAGGTCCATGATTAAATTTGTTCTTTAAAAATTCATTTAATTTTAAGATGTTGGTTCTTAATCTTTTTGTGTGTGTCATGAAAACCTTGATGAAGTCCATGGACCCCTTCTCAGAATGTCTGTTGCCTGTCTTCATACTTAAAGGAAGTACTAAATTTAATTAAGGACAATGAAGATGTAATTTTCCCCCATCCAACTTCATGGGCTCCATAGAATCTGGGTCCCTGGATCCCAAGTTAAGGCTTCTACTATAAAATTCATTATTATATGCATGAATTAGAGTGAACAGGACACGAATTAGACATCCCAGTTTAAATACTGAATTAGTGGTAAAAAAAAAATAAAAGAAACTGCCAGAGTGAGGGGGAGTTCTAGTCATAGTGGATTTACAGGTGAGTTTTATCAAAATTTTTAGAAAAATAGTACCTTTACTACTCAACTTAGTCTCAAAACTTGAGAAAGAAAATATTGTAGCAAATTCTTTTTATTATATAAATGTGTTTCTCATATTGAAGCCAAAGAAAGTTAGAGCAGATAATGAAAGGAGAAAACAGAAGTGAAATTGAAACTGATTTGAATGTTGTTTCAGTTCTTTATGCCTTCTTTGATTTTTTTTTACAATTTTTTTCTTAAAGTTTTTTATTTTGAAAATATATGCATGGATGATTTTTCAACATTGACCCTTTGTAAAACTTGATGTTCCAAATATTATCTTTGATTTTGAAAGGCACAAGAAAAATATGATTGTTTTTAAACAATGTAATCATGAGCTAGCTGAAAGTGACAGATAAATAGGTACATGAATGTTGTCTAGGAAGTAATTCTGTCAATTAGTGAAACTAGCATCCTTCTCTAAGCCCTCATTAATCCTTCTTGCTGTTCTTGCTGTGTACCACCTGCTATGCTTTGAAATATGAAGAAGGATTTTTTCTTTTACTATCCAGCTTATGGTTGTTATTTATTTTACTACCTTAATATTAAAATTTTCCATAATTTCATTGATGTTGGTTACTCCAACCAGGTGGGTGACTGATGTAGGGGAGCACAGGACCTGAAGTCAGGGAGTTTGGGGTTCAAATAATTTCTTAGATACTTACTAGCTTTGTGATCCTGGCCATGTCACTTTCTCAACCTCAGTTTCTTCATCTGTAAAATGGGGATAATAATAGCATAATAATATCAGGTTGTTATGAGGATCAAAAGAAATAAAAATGCTTTGCATGTGTTCAAACCTGAAAATGCTCATGATGCTATTGTTATCTAATCTTGGTGCAGATGACTGTTCCTCTCTGTCTCTTAGTAGGCAGTCCTATAAAACTGATCCAGGTAAAATACTTCACATGTGCCTAACCTTCTAGGGACAACCCTTTCTGAAATTGCATAGGGTAAGTCACTGATGAGAAACACATTCTTTTGTTAGGACTGTTTTTGAAAACTTTTAAGCTTTGTTGATATTTTTCAGTCATGTCTGACTCTGATTCCATTTGAAGTTTTCTTGGCAGAGATACTGGGACAATTTTCTATTTTCTTCTCCAGATTATTTAGCAGATAGGGAAACTGAGGCAAAGAGGGTTTAAGTTACTCCAACACTTTGAACTCATTTTATCCATTGTGTAAACTATCTGTCCCATGTACACACACTAATACACCCATCCCCATACCTGTACATGTGCTCACTGTAGTTATTTTTATAGTGATTTCCTTAGTTGTGATGCTTGGATATAGAAATGTTCCAAACTCAGTACAAAAGCAACTTTAAGGAAATGTCTGAACTCCTTTAGATCAGACTCTTTGAGAAAGCCAATATAATCCAATAAATAATTGATCTAAAACAAAAATGAGTGAAGATGGAGAGTCTATTATCAAAATATTAATCTCTATGCATTCATTGTGAATATGATGTTACGTGGTTACTTAAATAAGAACATTAGACTTGGACTACCAAGGAATGGATCTTGAATGCTAGCTCTGAGCTGGAGTGACTCTGAGTTTTGGCAAGTAATTTATACTTTTAAAGCCTCGGTTTATTTGTAAAATGGCATAACTCTACTAGCAATACTGACTTCAAGAGTTTCTCATGAAGAAAGCATTTTTCAAACCTTAAAGCAGTATATAAATGTTAGTTATTATGACAATGATGATGCATGAATGTATTTATTAATTAAATTTTGTCTTAAATCAGATTTCTTACAGGAAGGATACAGAGGACAATCATAAATACAATGCAGGGATTGACAGATCAGACATCAAGATGGCAACCCAAGTCTCCAAGATCATTAGCAATGTAATTCGCCTTTTGTCATTCTAAAGCTGAAATAATTTCCCCTATATATATCCTAGAATTACTATTCCAATTGTGTAGTATTTTAGTAATATTTCAATAGTAATTATATTAATGATTGTTTTAATGATATTTTAGTAATTTTAGTAAATTTAGTAATAAAGAATAGCCATTTGTAAATTATCTGGTTATTTTGTTCAGTGTTAAATACTTGTATTATTCAGGTTCTAAAATATATTTTAGTGCCATATTTAACCATCTGGTTATATATACTAATCAATTTTTAATACAGAACTTTGCAAGTATTTTCAGCTAGAGCTCAAAGAAGGGAAATATGTAGTTGTAGAGATCATATCCACACTCCTTGATATTCAAGTAGATTCCATAGTGTTCTCTGAAATAGATTGTATACCCTTAGTTGTATTAATCCTGTCCTTTCCTCCTGTCCTTTTCAGAACATTTTCATTTTTCTTCAAGTCCTGTTTTAAAGGTCTTTAAATTTAAATTTAAAAATTCTTCTGTTTTAAAGAAATTTGTCTTTGCCAAATTATTTTTTTCTCTTATAAACAACTGATTAAATGGTAAAAAAAAAAATCATTTGCTGTCAAATAGACAAAACTCTCCTTCAAATTTCTTCTTTTCTCCACCCATATAAGAACAACTATCATTTAATTGAGTTCATCTGGTTAACCATTTCAACTATGCCAGTTTCTGTGAGTGGATATAGCCATATAGATTTCCTGCCAACACAAAAGGTTATTTATCTTGATAATTACTATAATTTTCCACCTTTTATACACATAGTCATAAAATGCATAATATGTTAAAAAGGATTACTGGACTTGATGATTTAAAATTAAATTAATTTTAATAGCCTTTATGTTTTATTTTTTATTGTTTTTTTTAAAATCCAATCCTATTTTAATGGTTATTGTTTTAGTGTCAAATTGTAGTTTTTCTTTTTTGTAAAAAAGCACAAGCACAGGTTTTCTCTGTAAACAGAAATGATCCTAATTCTTTGGTTTCTTCATTTTAGGCTGAATACAGGAAAGGAAAAGGAGAAATGAATAAAGAACCAGCTGTAATCGGAAGGCCGGATTTTGAGCATGCTGTGGAAGCTTCTAAACTTTCTAGTCAAGTAAGATGGCAATGCAGGGCTCACAATGATTTTATTCAGAGATCTCATTTCTTGTAACACAGTAAAATATTTCATTTTGATGCTATCTTTAATTGTATGAAAATGCAAAGAGAAAATTTCTGAAACTACTTTTTCAGCTTGAATTGCAGTAATTGGGAGAATTCTGTATTAAAAAAAATTACAATAAGCTATAATTTGAAAAAAAAAAAGTCTTTTTCTTTCCTGGGCTCAAATCCTATTCTCAGTCAGTATGTTTAGCTACTTCAGCATGCACTCTGGGATTTCTAGAATATACAACTAATTAAGTGAAGAGTTTCCTGCCCCCAAACAGTCATAAAATATTTAGTAATTAAATAGTTTCAACACATTTAATATTAATTGTAACATTTTGTTAATAATGTGTTAACATTTTAAAATAAAGCATCTGTTTTCCCCAACACATATTAAAGCCTTTAAAAATCTTCAATTCCATCCTTTGAATTTAAGAGGCAGCATAGCATAGTGGGTAGAGGACTAGCTGATGACTTGGAATAGCCCAGATTCAAGTTTCCCTCAAACTATAGCAGTACTCTTGAGCATCTGATGAATACATTCCATCCCTTGTTGAAGAGGTATTAGCCAGCACTAAGAGTGGTTAATGTAATTTTTCCATTCTTCAGTGAGGATTTAATATATATAGATTTTATCTTATTCCTGCATTGATGAGAGATCCTGTGTCCAGAGTAATCCTTTCATGCAAATAAATAGAGTTAGGAGAAAAATGTTGAAAGAATATGGGATAAAGAAGGAGTATTAAGAATGGGCAACATAGAATCAGAAGGATTTTAAGAAAGCAGTGACAAGACAAGAAAAAGCAGTGTTATGAACAAATAAGAAATGGATGATTAAAAGGTGTCCAAGAGAGAAACTGAGTAAAATTATTTCACATTTTGAAATATCCATGAATTCAACTCTCTGGGATTTAATAGGAAAAAAAAGTACTTGAGTGAGAACCTAATCCTTTTAACATAGACTTATAGATCATCACTGGGTCCATAATGGGAGTCTTTGCACCTTGTACTTATCTGGTGAGACCTTCAAAAAAGTCCTTGATCATCTCCATCCTATACTAATAATCAACAAATATTTATTAAGCACTAATAATGTGCCAGGCATTGTGCTAAGTTTTGAAGACAAAAAGATAAACCAAAACAATCCCTGCCTTCAATCAAAGAATGTACATTCTCTATAAAAAAACTTCAGAAGGGGTTATATCCTTAGAATATATTGGAATTTATCTAGAATATATCCTTACTTATAAGTTTTCCTTACAATTAATTTGGGAAAGGATAACCCAGTGGACCTCAGTGATAATTGTGTTTGGTAGAAAAAATATCTCGCTGCCAGCTGAACAATGCCTCAGGCCATAATGGACTTTGAGAAAAGGTGAAGGAAGAAAACCGGAGACAAATGGGGTATTGAGATGCTTACATTTGTTCCCAGAAAGATAGTGTACTAGCTCATCTTTTATTTTATTTTCTCTCATTTGTTCCTTGATTAAACTAGTTGTACATTCCCTTCATCTCAGCGGAAAATGTAAACACGTATCATGTTTAATAGTTTTAATTAGTTTCTTTTTTTTCTTTTTGCATATACTTTTATTTTTCTTCCATAGTTCTTGTACTCATTGTAAAGTAGAAATGATCCCTGTATTCTATCAGACAATGATGTACTTGAAAAGCAAACTGCAGCTAGTCTTACCAAACTAAAAATACACAAAGCCTAGTGATAAAACCTAAGTTCATGGTGGTGAATTCTTTTTTTTTTCTTTTTTTTGAGTACAGCAACTCATAGAGACTGTATTTGTGTAGGGTTCTTACTTCTTTTTGGTAAAGAAAACTTGATTTCCAACTGTAATAAAATCAAACCTTAATAAAATCTTGCATTTTGAAATCTTAGCATTCCAATCAGTGTGGGAAGAGACTTTAGAACCATGTACTATAACCTTTACCTGAATAAATATATCATTCTAGGTTTTTCTGAAATCATCCCAAAATCCCAAATCATCATTTCTTATAGTACAATAATATCCCATTACATTACATTATAGCCATATACTAGTGAAAGTATTTTGGGGAAGATTGGACTGAGTAGTAAAAAATATTTCCAGGGTCCTCTTTAACAGTGGTCTTTCCGGGATATTATGGATGTCCTGATTGGGTAGAATAAATAAGAGAGTTTCTGTATCTCTTAGGCCTCAGAAGAAAAAAGCAAACAAAACATGTAAATTCCTGCTCAGCTACACTATAAGATAGAGAAAAAGGGAGAAAAAACACCCAGAAACATAAAATCATCTTTTCTAAGCAAGAAACAATACCAAAAGGGAAAAGCTGAACTTCTTTTGAAATAAAACAAAGCAAAAACCTCTTTACTGCTCAGCATCAAATAATTTATCAGTGTATTTCAAATCGCAGATTGCATGTATAGCATTGACATTTCCCATTTTTCTATTATAGGCATGCCTTAGAAGCATTTCTTAGTTCTAGCATATCTATTTTCATTGTAGCCTGGTCTTACAATACTTGTTCCTTTTCTACATAGACCAACTTAGCTAGTGGCACAAGAATATAATTGTAAAGCACTTAGATATTTTCTTTAATGACAAATAATTCTTCTGTGCAAGAGCAAATAAAGAAAGAGCACCTGTGGGATCCTACTTTCAATTGTATTCTGTCAGGTGTGGGTCTCAGAATTACAGACTGGCCTTTTAATACCTAGTCTTTCCTATGCTTGATTTATTTTAATTACAAGCAAAGCTAGACTTTTCCATGATAAATTCTTGTAATATACTATGCAAATAATGTGATATTCAGACCTTCAGGGAACTGAATGACTCCTTTCCCTTTCTATTTCGGGGTAAGAAAAAAGAAAATGATTGGATTTTAAGGAAGGTCAAGTTACTTCTTGAGGTTACTTGCTTAATTTTTTTTCTACTGCTCCTAAAGAGACTAATTGAATATTTACACGTACCACACAGAAACACTCTTATTTTGTTAGTATGCCTTTCATAGGTCCTCTCCTTAATATACTTCCCATCACCAGTACGTTGGCCACTAGGAGTTGAAATCTTTGTGTATGGCAATCAGTGAAATAAAGTAAAATGAAATGTTTTTTTTTTTTTTGGTAGCAAAATCCCTCTTACATAGTGACATTATAGAACTTGAAGAAAGCAGAGTGATATGATTTTTGGATTGGCTTACATTAAACTAAATTAGAAATCCCCGTCTAACCACCACTGAGTCTCTGGTAGCTACATGGTGTTGGAAAGCAAATGAAGTCCCATAGCATGACAGGTTTGGCAGAGTCATGGGAGTATAGTATGGAAAAACAGTGTTTGATGATGAGCTATACTTCAGCTTCTTAAGTAGTGGTCCGCTATCCTATATGGAGTCTCATAACTAAATATGGGGGTCGTGAATTTATGATTTATTATCAGTAAATGTGTGATTTATTTACTTATTATATATTATTTTATATATACTCAGGGTCATGTAAAAATTTTGGGGGTGAAAAGGGGTTGTGAGTGGAAAAAAATTTTAAAGCCCTGATCCCTACCAATGGAGATGATCCATAAAGTGAAGTCATAGGTCCTCATTTCATTTCATTGAAATAATCTCATTCATTTGTATACTGAAACTTATGTTTTCTAAACAAAACAAAACAAAACAAAACAAACTATTGTATTTAAAAGTCACTACTAATAGTATTAAAATCAGCTTATTAATTATAAAATATGATAATCAGTTTGATTGTAAATTGTACTATTCATTTATAATTGGCACACAGTCTATGTGCTGTTAGTTATTTTACATAGAAATGACTGCAGGGCTACTATTTTGTTTAAAACTAATATTTCAGTTTTAAAAGTTAGTTCACAGAATGCCTTGAATTATGATTATTCCCTTTTGAATACATTTTTCTATAATTTTAAAATTCCATACTAAATTTCTGATTGATTGTAGATACATTTTATGTTTCATTTTGTTATTTGTTTACTCTACATTTCATTGACAATCAAGTTATAGTTACGCATTTTCCATTTTTATCTTGACATGTATTTGTATGACATGATAAATGCTCTAAATGCAGTGGCTAATGTCTGGGGTGCCCTCCTTGCTGAAGGATTGTGCCTTTCTTAAGTCCTTTGTAAATCTGAACAGTGGGTGATGTCATCCGTTTGTGAAATCCAACACTCTCGGTAATGAAGGCTTTGAGTCATTTGATTTAGAAGCAGTGCCTCAGACCTTTAAATTAGGACACTTGTCTGTCCTGAAGCATGACAATATTCCTCTAGTAAGTAGAAAGTTCATCCCAGTGGCTTCTTCGAGCATTTGATTGTACAAAAAATCTGCTTGGGCTGTGTATAGGTATTCTTTAAAAAACTCTTAAGGTGTGAGTTCTATGAGTCTTTTTGTTTTTACACTAAATGTATTCTATCTACCAATGAATAGAAATTATTAAATTGGATAAGGAACTTTATAGGTGATATTTATGATTTGATCAGAAGTGATCCTATTCTTTCTCACTTTCTACTTAAGAGTCTGAGTTCAATGTGGATATGGGACTTTATAAGGGATAATTATAATTTGATTAGAAAGCCAGTAATATTACTTAAGTCACTTTGTACACCCCTTTTCAAAATAACTGGCTAGGTTTAGAGGCATTACAGAGCTTTCCTTTTCTATCTCCCTTTTCCCCTTGTGTCTCACATCATGGATTGTTTTACAGAAAATATGGGGAGTAATTAAAGGAGGGGCTTTGTCCTAATCTGGAAGGAAAAATTCTTAAATCTGCTCGATCAGTTATAGAGGGACTAATGTTCTGAATAGTGCTGTAAAAATGGGAGCTGGACTAGTGAATATGCATTGTATATTTTTGCGTTGTTTAGGCAGGAAAATAACCCCACTAATAGATGCTTTTTGATTATTCATAATGTAGTAGGGTAGGAAACAAATTTTGAGCTCAGATATTGAGTTCAAGTTGTATATCAATCAATAAACATTTATTAAGTGTCTACTAGGTACTAAGCATTGTGCAATATGCTGATGGTTACATAAACAAAAATGAAAAAAGCCCTTACATTCTAATGGGTAGACCATATAAGCAGTGTTATATAATGGAAACATCACTGGTTTTGTAATCAAGGATTTATGCTCAAATTCTATCTCAGTCACATACTACTGTGTGATCTTGGAGAGTCCACTGGCACTTTTTTGACTTGAATTTTCTCTATTGTAAAAGAAGAGGACTGAACTAAATTGTTTTGAAGGACCCTTTCAGTTCTAAATCTATGAACCTTTGTATATAAATTAGTACATTCAAAATAAATTTTGGGTGGGTTGTTAAAGTACTCCAGTGGATCCTTGCTCTCATTAAAATTTTTACATTACATTTATTTGCTCCCCATCTTATACGACTCATGTCTATTCTTCCATTGGTTTATTATGGGAATCTACCCAATGTGGTAGGGACATTTGTAAAGCTCTCCCAACATAGTACATGGTTGTCCATTGTTTATTTCTTGCCTTTTTCACATGTTCAGCCCATTTTCTTTTTATTAGACACTATTCCTTGATAGCAGTTCACTCCATACATTTCTCTCCATTGATGGACATGATGAGCTTCTTCATTGTCCTTTTGTGTTGGCCATAATTTCAACTCTTTGGAGACTATAATGTTCCATGAGTCATATCCATATGTTTTAGGAAGAACGAACTTAAGTCAACATTGGCTGAGAGAATTCTTCATTCTAATGTGGGAGGGGATATTCTCTTCAGTTTCTAGTTTTAGAGTTTTATGTAGAACTTGAATCTATATGTGTCAGAGAGAGGACTTAAATCCAGTTTTTCTTGGCTCTGAAGGCAGCTGTCTAAATCCCTACACCATCCTACTTCTTACAAGAAGACTAGAAGGTAAGAGAATATGGTCTAGATCTGTGATTTCATTGATACAGAGAATCCCTAGTAGAAAGAAATTCCTCTACAAATGTTGGAACACTGAGAAGTTATTTGCCCAGATTCACAGAGCCAAGATACCTAGAGATAGATTTGAATTATTCCTAGCAGAGTTCCCTATTATATGATGTTGCCTCTCAACAGGAAGAATATTGGTATTAACATGGACCTTTGGAGATTTCATAGAGATTCTTGGAATCCAAGTTTTAGAATTTCCTAAAAGACAATCCAGCCTTCTTTCTTCTCTCTGAGCCCACTTTATTGTCCATTTATAACGTCTATCTAAGGTACGCACATTTGGTGATGCATAAGATCCTTAGGTTGTCTGTCTAGCAACATATTAGAATTTTTATGTACTTGTTTATTACTATGTGAAGAATTAGATAAAACTCTTTGGAATTATTCTGGATTTAGCTGAAGATTTTGATTACATACTGAGCAATCTTCTCAGGCCCTTTGGTGATAAAGGGCTAGCCTCTGAGCCAGGATAAGAAATAATGTGACATACTGAATTAAAAAAAAATTGACACCATTGTCTGTTACTGGACTTCTGACATTTGTCCCATTTTTTTCAAAGACTACCAGTTTTAATTCTGCAATCACTTATGCAATTTTCCTGGGATGGGGTATTTTAATACCTTTAAGAATACTAGCTGCTTTCTTGTTGTTTTTTTCTCTTATCCTAGTCCTCAATTCCTTTTTAATAAATGTTGCTTTTCCCCAAGAATTTTGTCACTTTTTTGTTGTCAACTCATTCTTTTTGGTGGGACATGAGAATAAAATCCGGGATAAAATTTATATTGTTTCTATTATTGCTTAAAGAAAATTATCAGAAAAGTAAATTAAAAATTTATCAGATATTTATCTTTTCATAATTTAGTTTCTAATAGATGTTGAAATACTTTGGTTGAAATTCTTTCTTACTTTTAGATTTTGCCTCTCAGGTTTATTTTTTTAAATCAAGATATCAGTTCTGTTGATTTATACCTGGGTGGTTGCTAGTTCTTTATGAGATTATTCTAATTCTCCACCTACAGTACAAACAAAACAAAAACATGCCCTTGCTCTTGGAATATTTAAAATTCACACAGAAATATATATTTAAATACCCAATACTCCTCTTTATCTCTTTATGTTAGATCAATTAAAAAAAAAACAATTTAATTTTTCTTCTTTTTTTTCTCCCAATTTTTTCTTCCTTCCACTATTCCCTTCCTCAATAAAAATAAATTAAAACAAATAATAAGGCTTATGTTTTAGAAACAGTTTGGCAACTATAGGCAACTAAAAAAGTCTTGAAGAGAGAAAAGACTTGAGGCAAGGAGATCAATTAGAAATATATTGAAATAATTTAAGAGGGAGATGATTAGGTAATGAATGAAGGTGGTTACAGTATGAATAGAGAGAAGGGAATGCATATAAGAGATATTGTGAAGGGAAAAAGCTTGACATTGATAAGAGAGGGAAAAAAGTCAAGGATAGCTTAAATTTTGTAAATTTGAGTGAATTGAAATATGGTAGTACCTTTAATAGAAATAGGGATAGTTGGAGGAGGGGTAGATTTAGAGGAACAGATTACAAAGTCTGTTTTAGACATGTTGAGTTTAAGATTCCTTGGGGGTGATTCCAGTAGACAATTGGAAGCAAGATTAAAGCCCAGGAAAGAAATGAGGGCTGTAAATTTAGTTTTGAGTGTTGTCATAGAAATGATGGTTGAACCCAGGAGAGTTGAGATTACTGGAAAAGAAAAGGAAGGGACCCAAGAGGAATCTGGTTATAAGGGTAGGATGTGAGAAATAGGGGTCTATCATGAATAACTTCTTGGTTTTGAGCATAGGGAAAATATTGGTGCTATTAATAGATAAGAGTCAAAAAGAATAGTAGAGTGGATAATTTGTTCTGTTTGGGAAGTGTTGATTTTGAGATGCGAGTGATTTCTTTATAGTGTTGAGGAGGCTTTTCGCCATCTGTCCAAGTGTAGAAGTCAAGGCTAAAAGGAGAGCTTCCATTCATCTACAATGTGGGGATAAATAAAGCTGTAGGAGTGGATGAGGTTAATAAGGGATAAAATGCGGAAAGAGAAAAAGAAATCCAAGTACCGAGCTTTTAGGCAATGTCTGCCTTTTGAAAGGAAGGAAAGTGATAGAAAAGTTGCATAAGGATATTTAGAAAAGAGCATATTTATAGGTATCAGGGAAGGAGCCAGACAGAATGAGACCATTAAGATGTAAGAGAAATGGAATAATGGAAGGAATAAGAGTCTGGTAAAGGCCATAGTGATAAGATCCAAAGTCCTAGGAAAAAGATGAAGAACAAATGTTCCATTTTTCAGAGCTAAGAGTATCAGAAGGATAATGACCCAGAAAGTTTTTGAAGGGTAGATGAATGTAATAGGAGCAGCTGACTTTGGCTAGCCAAGATATTAATACAGTAGCCAGCAAAACCACTTGAGAATACAGTTTAGGAATAAGGTTGGGACCTGAGAATGGAAAATGTTAGGAAACAATAATTGTGGGGAATATGATAGAAAATCTATATGAGGTAAAAAAAAAAAGATTTCTGAGCCGCCTGTAATTTAATGGGCCTATCAAGATTATCCATAGCCCACTCAGAAATTTTGTTAGAAATATCCTTGTTTTGGATGACTATTTCTCAGTGAGAATGAAAGTGATTTACACAAAAATTACTTTCCAAAATAACAACAAATGCTATAGATACATTAAGTATATAAAGAAAAAGTATGTTTGTGATATTGTTGTTGGACAACTAACACAGAAGGAAAGAAGAAAGGAAAGAAATATGTATTAAGCAGCTACTGTGCCAGGCACTAGATGCTTTACAAATATTCTCTTATTTAAACATAACTATTCTGGGAAGTAGATGCCACTATTAATCATATTTCACCACTGAGGAAACTGAGACAAAAAGGGTTAAGTTACTTAGCCAGGATGACATAGCTAGTAAGTGACTAAGGCGAGATTTAGACAGGCAACTTTGTGATTATTATTATTTTTTTTCATCCAGACTTGCGATTTCATTGGTGTTAAATTCCTATTATGAAAACTTTCTCCACTAAAGTAGAACAGTGACTTCACAGCTGATAGATGTCTCATTGGGTGGCTCAGAGTGGGAGAAAAGTTGGAACCTCCATTAGGAGTATTGGAAGCAGCTGTTTTCTTCCTGTCATAACATGGGCTGTTTTTGTGCATGACTTTTCCTAAGTTTTCCTTAGAGGCCTTCCTCTTATTCTTCCATTGTCTGGGGAGTTTCCGATATGCCACTGGGGCTATCCATCTATCTTGATTAATTTCTGCTACACGAGCATCCCATCTCTGGCCTTGTACATCCTTTGTAATGTCTTTCATGTCACTTCTTGTTTCCAAGTCATCCTGGTAATATGTTACAATCCACTGAAGTCTTTCCACTGCCCTTTGGGCTATTTGTAATTCCACTTAGTAGCTCCAAAATAAATAACATGGGTTAAATAGTAGAAATCTCAGCGTTATATGTACAGCTGCAACAATAAATGTCCAAAGCCACAGGCAAACAATTTGTAGAGAATTTGAATGTGGAATTATTAACTACAGTTAATTTATTTAACCCCTCAATTGATGCAGAAGAATATATGTCAAGGTGTTAAGGGACATTAGAAACAGTGGATGACAACCTTTTAAAATTGTCATGCATTCCACTGTTTTTATATGAATTAAGCTATGCAAGGATATCTCCACTGACCTATGTATATCTGGTGGCATCTAAGGGCTTAAAGAAATGTGTATTGTATACATGTCATCATAGCCTACTGGTAATGCAGAAATGCAAACATTCCCTGTGAAATGTCAGCCTGCTTATACACAGTGCCTTTGTAACTGACTGCTGGCTAAGATGTGAGCTACTATACATCTCTGAAGGCAATCATCTTAAATGTTAAAGGCGACATTTGGTGCTTTGCATCTGATACAACTTTGTATGGGGAAGTGATTAGAGGCTTAGTCTTTCATGTCTTTGCAGTTCATTTCTCTTTCTTTGTTTCTTTCACAAATAAGCAAATCTTTATTACATTCAAGTTGGTTTTTAAAAATACCTAATAATTCCAACAAATTCATTTCAAAGTTGTCTTACATATATTTTCTTCTGAATTGTCTTTTTTTCTATTCATTAACAAATATATCAATGACATTTTCCTCTTTTTAAAAAATCACTACTACCTCTCTTCATTACTCTTCCCCCCAAAGCCTTCTTTTGTAATAAATTAGCAAACAAATTATATATTAGCAATGTCTGAAAAATACATGTTCTCGTGTAGCCCATCACAAATTTGTTAGGGGGATATCATCTTTCTTCAATAGGCTTTAGGAATTGTGATGGGTCACTGAATTCATCCGAATTTTTATCATTCAAAGTTGTTTTTCTTTTTTTTTTTTAGTTAGTATTTTATTTTCCCCAGTTATATGCAGAAAGAATTTTAAACACTCATTTTTACATCTTTGAATTTAATTCTTTCTTTTCTTCTCTCCTCCCGCCTCCACATTAAGAATGAAAATAATTCAATAAGGGATATACATGTGTAGACATAGCAATTCATTTTTTAAGTTAGTTTAATTGATCCAAATGTATTACAACCATATTCTTTGCCAATCTATTGTATTCTTAGAGGGTGAAAGTAAATGCTTTATTCTTGTTTTGTTTTTGACCACAGGTTAAATACAGAGAAAAATTTGATAATGAAATGAAGAAACACCAATATAATCCTCTTGAAAGTGCCTCTTTCAGGCAAAGTCAGTTTGCAGCTACCCTTGCAAGTGATGTAAGTTAATTTGTTTCTTTTTATTATCCTGAAATCATAGAAATCTACGTATAAGGAACAACAAAAAATAAAGAAAACAAAAGTCTTATGTGTCAGCATTAGGAATCAATTGACATTTTTTTGTTGAAAAGGAGTAGGTGTGATAAATTTTAAATACCATTTTAAGGGAAAAAAAGAACAAATATGATTTGGTTCTTTTATTTGTATGTGTATATATATATATAAACACTTTAGTATATTGTGTATATATGTATATATCTCTCTACATGTGTATATCACACATATATAATCATACACACACATTGATTTCCATTGGCTTCCCCTCTCCCCCTTTTTTGAAGGTAGTTGCTTTCTTTTCCAAACAATGTAAGGATAAATAGCAAAGAATTAAAATAAAAAACCAAATAATGGCAGATTTTCAAAAAATAGATTAAGACAATTAAGAAAAATTGGATTAGCTTTGGGACCAAAATGTCTTTGTACATTTAGTTGAGCTCTACCATGTGATAATCTGATTTTTTTGTAAGGACAGACCTAGAATCATCATTTTTTTTCCCTCATTCTTTATTTCCTTCTGCCTTCTCCTCCCTTTTCCATTCCCCTTTCTCTTCCTTCCATTTATTTTCATTCTTCCTCATTCCCTCTCTTTTTCCAGACTCATCTATGTAGGGAACTCCGAATGTGGAAACTCCATCCACTGATGCAGATCAATATCTAGTTTATTACTTAGACACTAAATGAGTTGCTAGGGGACATTGAAGAGTTACATGACTCACACATTGTAGTATAGCTAGGCTGGATCAGAGGCATTGCTGGAGCAGATCTCTGACTGAGGCTAGCTCTCCATTCACTAAATATCTTTATTATGGGGGAAAGAAAAAAGAATCCTTCTGTCTGCCTTTATAACTATTGGTTTTCATGGGCTAAAATTCATGACCAAATGAATAAATTCTTTATGTTTCTTTAAAATAATAATATAAGTCAATGTGAAAATACAATATAATTAAAACAATTACTTTTAGATGCAACTTTTCAAGAATGCATTCCGAATCTTATTTAAAAAAGGGCTTGATCACAATTTAAATTTTTTATTCAATTGATAATTCTTCACTCTGCTTTATAGTATTCAAACTGACTCCTCAATGCTGTTTATTTTTTAAAAGACTTCAAATTATTTTTGTAATTAGCCTTTTTTTTGCTTCATATTTCTAACTACGTCCCATAATTAGAAAAAAAGCATGCATTTTGCTAAAGTTGAGCATAATGTTTTATTGGGAAAAAAATCTTAAAATTATTGAATAATGTTTTGTTAAATCATATATACCTTTAATTCAAGGCAAGTCTTTTGGAAATTGGGGGATCTTGCTTTCATAGAAAATCACATATTTAGGTCTCATTGAAATAATTTATATTTATAGCTAAAATTGATTATTTATTGTCTTTCACAGCAAGTAAGATGCTTGGGTTTCTCTTTTGTTCTATTTCATTATATTTTTTTCAGGAATTATTAAATAAAAGTTTAATGAAAATAAAGATGAAATCTACTACTTATTGAGGACTTCCTAGATAGAGGCTTGATTCATTTACATCCCTTCCAATAATCAATGTGAAAAATCTTGTAAAGGAAAAAAAATCTTAAAGAACACTGAGTCTTAAAAAAATTAACATTTTTACAAAATTTCATGTGAATTTAAGGTCAGTAGAAGATTAAACAACATTCTCACAAATCATAAGTCAAACACTAATGAATTGGTCTGGAAGAATAAAGTTATACATTTTTTTTCCTTTTGAAAAGCAATGATTCCTTGAAAAAAATGTGACTCAATTAACTTTGCTGCCTTGTTTTTATGAACAATTGGAGTGCCTATCAAAACATTTTTCAGCATCTGAAAATGGAAATGATTGGATAATTGAATTTTTCACTTGTACAGAAGTGAATGACCACCATCTAGTGGCCAATTGGGATTATTTGGCCGCTTCCCAACAGAATTATGTTTTGCTCCTAAAAAAATAGAGCTTACTTTGTCTTCTGCTGGATTGCATTTTGTTTTATGTTATTTTATAGGTGCAGTACAAGAAAGATGCTCAGATGATGCATGATCCAGTTTCATATCTCCCAAGCCTATTTTTAGACCATGCTTTGAAAACCAGCAAAATGCTCAGTGATGTAAGTTGGGTTTTATTATAGGAGAAGTTGATTAGCCTCTCTAATAGAGATATTCTATTCTCTCTGCATTTTCTCCCATGTGTGTTTACTTTTTTCTTGACAACTAATTTGATTCAAATATTGATCTCCTTGCATAAATCATCCCAAGATCATCATTTTAGAATAATAATTCCTGTTAGACCTTTAGTGCTTATTGATAAAATTTTTCTTTTTAAAGTACAGAGACCCTGCTTTTCAGAGAAAAATTCTCATTTTGCTTCTTTCATTTCCTCTGCCTTTCAATTTTTTAAACTGAACCTCCATGTACTTTATGTAAATGAAATATTAACATTAATCTGTATAGATGCTCATTTTGCTCCTTTATCCCCATGTTGCTGATTGTTGTTTGAATCCATGATGACAAATTTATGAAGGAATAAATTAGTATATTTAGAGGTACATAATGGGGGACTATTTTGTAGATATATTCCTTACTCAAAGTATTATTGACATATACCAATCTGGACTCATCATTTTTGCCTTTTGCTTTTATCATCTAAAACATTCAGACCCTTAAAAAGAGTATTTCTGATTTTCATTATGTCCACCAGGAGTCCACCCCTTATTTTTCAGAGATATCCTAGGCTAGCCTTCCAAGGAAACAGTTGTTTAGTTGACCTCAAAAACATTTATATATTTATTTAATGGATTGTATTTTTAAAAGAGAAAAAGAATTAGAGGAAAAAAAAACTTATTGAAAATTTATAATCATGGTTCTGATCATGAATTCAGAATCCCATTATCATTGTCAATATAGATTAATTCCAAACTCTTCAGTAATGAAAGTCACCCTTAGTTTTAGAACATAATGATTTTCCTGAAGAGAGCTAGATTAAGAATGAAAGAATTTAGGAGTTCAGATACTAACTTTGTCACTAATTCTGTGACATTGAACAAATCACTCAGCTTGTCTGACTTTGTGGCCAAGACTATTAGAAGATTCTTGTAAATCAAGATTATATCATTCTTTATACATGGATCCCTCTCCCCTAAAATACTGCTTGGGTCATAGTAGATGCTTCAGAAATACTTGCTGTTTACAAGAGCTCTTAGCAGCATCAGTTTTCCCATCTGCAAATGAACAATTAACTTATTTTTCTGAATTGTCAGCAAGGGATAATTATTAATTTGCTCATTGTTCTTTAGGTTTTTATTCTAAAGTATCCACCTGTCATTCTCATTTTCCCAGATAAAAGTATTATCCACCACAGCTGTGCATGCAAACTATTTGGCTTCTACTAAATTTTAACATAAGATGAAGTGAAACTTTCTTCTCTAAAACCCCCCACTTCTTCCATTAAAATTGCATCCAATAACATTCATATTTACTGCGTTCTTGAGATATGTCAGATTAACAGAGGGGAAACTACTTATAATGGTGTACTTATTTATGATTTATAAAAACCCATTTGAGGACAGAAATATGGAAATTCTCTCTTCCTCTCTCCTTTTCTCTTTTCCCCCCTCCCTTCCTGCCTTCCTCTCTCCCTCCCTTCCTCTATCCTTTGCTTCCTTCCTTTCTCTTTCCTTCCTTCTTTCTTCCTCTTTGCCCTGCCCCTTTTCCTTCTCCTCCTTCATGCTCTTCCCTCTCTCCTCCCTTCCTCCTGACCCTTCTCCCCTTTCTCCCTCTTCTGCTTTCCTCCCTCCCTCTCTCCCTTCCTTCCTTTCTCCCTCTTCCCCCTTCTTCCTTTTCTCCCTCCTCCCCTTCATCTCTTCCTCCCCGCTCTCTCCTTTCCTTTCCCTTTTTTTCCCTTCCTTCCTTGTCACCAGCCTGTGTTACACATCTCTTTCTCCACATCTTTCCTCTCCTAACCTTTTTAATCTTTCCCTTTTTCTCTATCTCCCTTCTTTGTCTTTTGCCTCTTTTTCTTTATATATCCAGAATCTACCACAGTGTACAAGAACAAAGTAGATGCTTGCTATATCCTTACTTTATCTACTTCGTGTGTTTTGAGGATCACATGAACAACTGTGGATATCGTTCACTGCAAATCTCTAGCCGATAGAAATACCCACAATTATTATTACAATGCAGGAAATGAAACATAAAGAACTGTTGACAGACCCTAAATTAGATCTCAATTCCAACTCACTAAAACCACATTGTCATGTCATTTCCTCTAAACCCACAGATGGTGAATTCCATACTTGTGCATGTTATTACCTCTTTGCCTCTTTTTCAATTCCATTCTCTTATTCTGACTCATAGCTATCCTCATAAAAATCAACAAAATTCTTTTCTTGAGCCTTCTACTTCAGTTCAATTTTTTTTAGTCTTCAAACAACCATTTCTACTAACTTTATTCCATGTCATACATTCTTGTGACCTGTCTTTTGTTTCAGAGTACCAACTTTTTCTTACATAAATGGCTCTATGATAAATTCGTAAAAGAATACATTTGATTATATTATTTTAGTTGGAAACAGGGCACAAGATAGAGAAAGATTGGGTTTTATCTGTTTAAAAGGGAATGTAACATTATATGTCATTCACGTGTCAAATTTCACAGCCTATTTCTAATGATACATCAAAGAGCATTTAGCTCTTATCATGTATTAGACACCGTGTACCCAGAAACATAAATGAGACAATCCCTGCCCTCAAGGAGCTTACATTGATGTATATACTTGATGCATTTAAGTCAGGTAACATTCATGATACCAGCCAAAGCATAAATTAAATTCTTGTTTGCATTTAACATTGAAAAATTTAATGTCATCTTGTCTAAGGGAAGGATATTGTCTTGCTTCCTAGTTTTTCCAAGGTAGTGACCAACGATCCTGATGGAATACCAAACTTGGGAAACTCACACATATCTATGAAGTGCAGTTCCTTATATTTCTTTAAAAACCTGGTGCTGATAGTTTGTAATCAAATTGTAATCTTTTAGATAAAGAAAGGAATGACTTGCTTGTTTGAAGTGTCAGCAAAGGATAATTTATTAGTTTGCTAATTGTTCTTTAGCACTTTTCTCAGAAATATCCACTTGTCTTTTCAAGTTGTCCAGATAAAAATTTTAACCAGTACAGCTGAGCTTATGAGACAGTCTTAGTTTCTTATTGCCATTGATGATAAAAAATTGGAATTGTATTCTTAAAAAAACCCCTCATCCATTAGAATTGCATCAGAAGAGATTAAATGTATTTTATAAAGTTCATAATTTGTGAATTAAAATGGATATTTTTAAATGATGAGTGTCAGCTGATAGCTATTTAAATAAAAGGTTCCCAACCTTCTTTATGTGACAAAGAGCCCTTTGTCAAACTAGTGAAGTCTTTGTACCTCATTTCTGAATGCTGTTTTTTAAAATACAATTGGAGAAATTTTAAAATTTCATATAAAGCTTGGTGAAAATAAAGATGGACTTTTTTTCTCCATGAGAATTCATGGAAACCTTGAAATATATCTATAGATTCCCTGATGGTTTGTGGATTTCAGGTAAAGAACCATTAATTTATAAATCGTTATTTCTTTCAGCTTAATATAGGAGAAATTTAGAGTTATAAGTAGTGAAACTGAGCCCTTTAGTATACAAAATATATTACAATGAATTACAATATTTCAATATTACAATTACAATGAATATTCAGTTTGAGATTCTTGGTTTTTTATGTTTTGGTGAGGAAATTTTTAGTTTATTAGGAAAATAAAACTAAAGCAATATTTAATTTCTCCAATTTGATGTAGTTTGAGATTGTTTTATCTGCAGCTATGCATGACTCCCACTAGGAGGCATTAGAGACTGTTAAATACAGAGAATTTAATACAATAAAAAGTTTTTCATTGTTCCAAAAGATTAAGGTTTTTTAGACATTTTTGAAACTCTTTAGCACTAAAGTTGATATTTATATTGGAAGCAAAGCTTTCATTGTATGTTTACTTTGTCAGATGTGATAAAGATAAAGTCAGAAGTTTGCAGTTTTAGGAAAAAAGCAATTCATTCATTATTTATTCAACAAAGAGATATTAAATATCTACTATGGGCCAGGTACTGTGAGAAGGGCTGAGGAGACAGAGAGAAAAAAATAACCAGATCCTGCTGCCTTCAGAGTGTTTATATTCTAGGTGTAGTTGCTGAGAGTTGTAGCCAAGGATTAAGATATTTAACCAAATAATTTGATCCAACTATAGTCAAAGTTAAAACATGATATTTGGGAGATTAAGGGGACACATTAATAATTACAGTTAAAGATTCCTGTAGCCTATTATAGTTGAGCTGAACCTGGAGAATAACTAGGAATTACAAGAAATGGTGTTGAGGAGAGAGGGCATTCTCTCTGTATGTGCAGAAACATAAATGTGGGAGATGGAATATTATGTCTAGAGAATGGAAGATAAATCTGTTTAGCTGCAACTCTGTAGGAAAAAAATGTGAAATCAGTGTAGTTGGGGAAAAATAGATTGGAACCAGATTGTGAAAAGCTTCCATGTACAATAAAGTAGTCTACATTTTTCCTACAGAACTTGCAAAATTAAAGAAGGAAGAGAACCAGCATTTTATTTAGTATCTACTAGGTGCTGTGTTAAGTACTTTACAAATATCATATCATTTGATTCTCATAATAAGCCATAATTATGTTTTTGATCCTCATGAAAAGTCTAGAAGTTAGATGATTTTATTATCCCCCTTTTACAAATGAGGAAACTGAAGCAGGAAGTGGTTAAATGACTTGCCTAGTGTTACACAGTTAGTGAGTATCTGAGGCCAAATTTACCTTGACTTCAAGTCCAACTGTGCTGTATCAGCTGCACCCCCTAAATGCCATTGTAGAGAGGAAAAAGTCATCAAGCTCATCAATAAATCTATTAATCAATAAACACTTATTTCATGGATAAAATCTATTCATTTCATTTGATTTATGATTATTTTAGTTTTAAAAAATGTAATATAATAAAATAATAAACCAAAGAATCTTTTTAATCTTTCTAATTGAGGGAACCAGGATATAGTGGTTAGAATATTGCTATTCTCTTTAATCTTATGGCCTTATACTCTGAGACTACCTCCAATTTATCCTGCTTATCTCTATCTATAGCTGTTTGGATGTTTCCTCCCTCATTAGATTGTGAACAATTGGATTGTTTTTGTTTCTTTGGTTTTTTTATTAGTTCTTTATTTCCCAACCACTTAGCACAAATGTCTCCCACATGCTGTTGCTTTTGTTGACTTATTTCATTTGTATCCCATTCTTCAAACCTGGCACTTACTAGGTACTTAATAAATGCTTGTTGACTTGATTTGAAGTAAATATAAAATAATCAGAGGGAGCTGAGCCTGAATAAGTAAGCATTTACAGGTAGCAGTAGAGCTGAATCTTGAAAAAAGTTCTTAGAAGAAGTGGTAAAGATAGAGTTAATTTCTAGTAGGATCACTTATTTTTTAGTCATGCTTGACCCTCCACAAATCCATTTGGGGTTTTCTTGGCAAATACTGGAGTGGCTTGCCATTTCTTTCTCCAGTTCATTTTACAAATGAGGAAACTGAGGCAAATATTTATAATTAATAAGTGTCTGAAGCCAGATTTGAATTCAGGAAGACTCATCTTTCTGACTTCAGCTTAGCACTCCATGCACTATTTGACCATCTCACTGCCTCAGTAGGATGTGATCCTGTGCTACCTGTGTGGAGGCAAGAGATGGAGAACAAGTCCCTGGAATCAAAAATTGGCCAGCTATATATTTAATAATGTGACAGGGAGTAACATGAATTATGTCTGTAAAGGTAGGCTAGTGCCAGATTATGGAAAGCTTTAGGTACTAGGCTGCCAAGTTTGTATTTTTTTTCTAGAAGCAATAAAGGACCACTCAAGATTTTTAAGCAGTGGTATGATGTTTGAGGAAGATTATTTTGGAAACATTAGAAATAGTTTCAAAATACCTCAGTTTTCAAGAAACTGATGCTGGGTTCCTCTTTGTCTACAAATTGCACTTCCCTCTCTTCTTTTTCAACTTCAAATTCCTGGACTAGGCTTTAGGTACATTTAATGGGAATTTCGTTAAGGTCTCCTTTCTCTTGGTTCCTATTCATATCCATTTTTGACCTTTCCATATCCCAGGAACTGGTTCAGATTCATGATAATCTCACTCAAGAATGTCTTCTGGTTTTGCTTTGCGTTTGGGCAATCAAGATCATTTTTTATCATGGTTGATTTCTCCCACAGTAATGTCACCAGATGCCTACCATATTTGCTCCATCAATGTCTATAAGTTCTCTGTGATCCAATCTATTGTCACATTCTCATTTTTCATTCAGAAGGCCTCTAATAGTTATTCTGTTCTCTTTATCCTCATAACTTTCATTCAGGATAATCACAAGGTACTTTAAATTTATTCAACTGGTTGTTCCTAGTGAGCTCCTAGTTATCTGTATTTATTCTCCTTTTAAGTAAATTAAGTTTGTGTCCAGCTATTCTCCCCCAGATCAAAGACTTCTCTTAAAGGTTAACCAACTCATGAATCTTCCTCCTTCTTTCTTTGGTTTTTCTTTCCCTTTTTCCAATTGCTTTTGTACTTTTCCTTCAAATCTATCCTTGACTAATTTAGTTAA
This sequence comes from Sarcophilus harrisii, assembly GCF_902635505.1. Lineage (NCBI taxonomy): Eukaryota > Metazoa > Chordata > Mammalia > Dasyuromorphia > Dasyuridae > Sarcophilus > Sarcophilus harrisii. The sequence continues at coordinate 233,380,991 of NC_045430.1, forward strand.
ACTATGTCAACATTTATTAAGCACCTGCTGTATGAAGAACAAGAGTGGATAGCAGAAAAAGCATTAGATAGAACAATTCCTGGCATTAAGAAGACCTTAATTTAACTTCTGTCTTTGAGACACATAGACTTATGAACCTGGGCAAATGACTCAACCTTAGCCCTTCTTGGCAACTCTCTAAGACCATAATTTCTAGAATGGCTAATGATTTGCATTGATGGAGGGAATTTCTTCTTTAGGTATTCCCTATAACAATGAAACCACAAGTCTAGTACCTTTCCTGCAGCCCTGCCAAATGTACAGAGCACTGAACTATGAAAGGCTATAGAGATTAAATGAAAAGTGATTCCTCCCCACATAGAAATTAAAATCTAATGGGGCATTGTTGCACATAACCTAGCCATGCGTAATATAAATCATAGCCTGGGAGAATTGGAGGGAGACTTAGCAGAAATCTTTTAAAATTCACTTAAAAGAGTGGAACATTTTAAAAGTCTAAGCATTCAATTATGACCTCTTTCTATTATTACCTAATATTGTTGTAATTCTCTCTGGTGTGTAATGTTAATGTTTGTAGTTTATTTAAAAGATTGGGTATACAGAAGTGTCAAATTGCAGCCCCAGGCTCACAAGCATCTGGTAAAAGTCCCAAGTGCTGCAGAACCAGATTAAAATGTAATTGGGAAATGTTTAACAAAATAAATAAAAATATAATACTTTATAGATAATATTAATTTGTGTTTTCCTAAGTTAATATGTGGCCCAGAGGGATCTTATCAATTTAGATTTAAAAACATCAGACAGTTCTTTAACTTTTGTGTGTCTGTATCTATCTATATATCTATATATCATATTTACACAATATAGATAGATACATATATACAATATGTACATATATAGATACACAAACATACATACACATATCTATATACATATGTATGTTTACACGTGTGTAGATATGTGTGTATCCATGGAAGGCAGGTGGGTCTAGTTTGAATTATAGATAAGGAATTTAAATGTAGAATGTGATGCAAATCATGTCTCTAAGTAATTAATCCTTAAAAAGCTATTTGATGATGGTTTATTTCAATTTGATATTTAATTGATATTATGAATTAATCCCTTTTATTTTAAATATTTGAGGCATTTATAGCTTAATGGTTAAAAAGCTGACTTTTTAGCCAAGAAAACCTGGGTGCAGGTCTTAGCCCTGACATATTCTGGATGGGTGACCTTGTACAAGTGTCCTGATCCTTAGTGATCCATGCACTCTGTAATATTATCAGGTGTAGTGAAGTTGCTTCTCAATTTTGGTTGATAGAGTTTCCTCAAGTAGAAATTTCCTATCATTCTGAAATCACTAATCTAGTTCCTATCCTATTCCTGTGTCTTTTAAATGCATTTCCATATTATCTGTTTAGCGTGAATATAAGAAGATGTTTGAAGAAAGTAAAGGAAGTTATCATTTTGAAATCGACACAGCTGAACACCTCCATCATAAAGGCAACACAGAACTCCAGAGTCAGGTATGGATATAACAGGACACTTCTTTATCAAATTGAGAGAGACTTCACCAGAGTGTTAATGACTCCAAAAAACAAAACAACAACAACAAAAAAAAACAGTAAAGACTTGCCAGTGTTGGGATGGATTTGGAAATAACAGATACTTTTTTGGAAAACTTCAAGTGACATTTTCTAGAGTCAGATTTTGTAAATACCTAGTGTTCCTTGAAAATCCATAGTTCAATATAGAACCTCACTTTGGGAGAAAAAATGAGTTAATGTTGATTGTAGAGCTATAGAGCTGTAGAATTTAATTGGCAGGAGCAAGGGTTTATTAAATTCTTTTCAGTTCATTTGCTTAGCAGTATTGAGAGAAGATCATCAAATTAAAACAATGTGAAATATAAACAGCTTGTCTGTTCTCAATCAGTTTCTTTATATGTAAAAAAAAAAAGAGTTTGGACTGATAATCTATGATGTCTCTTTCAGTTCTGTTTATTATCCCCCGTGTATCCAGGAGGAATAAATCTCTGTTTACAAGGGATGCATGTTTCTGCTCAAAACTGGGACATAAAACAATGCACCTTTGCACATGTTCCAGAGGAAACATTTCCCATTTCCTTCCCAGATTTTCTTGAGCCATTCTTGTATCTAGTTAGAGAAATCCCTTTTCTGGAGCTGCAGTGGGTTAAAGAGACTGCACTTGGGGGAGGGCATCAAGGAAGCTCTTGGATATGTATTTAATGTGTCTCCCAGCCCCTTTTTTTTGGACATACTTATATAATAACTCTTTTGGGAGAATTGATGGGCAGCTTTTGCAGAGAATGACTTTTTGCATGAGATCTTGTGTAAACCCATTTCAGCTTCTATTTAAGATCACTATAAATAAATTTAGAGGGTTAAGATAGAAAAGTATTAAGAAGTTTATACGGTCTCTGTGAAATATTCTTTTTTCTTTTTCCACTTTCCCCAATGACATCAGGGTATGGAATTAGCCTCATGTTTTCTTCTGTTATGTGATTTACTAATGTACTATTTACTAAAGCTCAGTGTGACCTAAAGGTCATATTCATTCATATAATTTATGTTGGCAATAGATTAGTTTGTACTTGTCATAATACAAAATTGTTTCTCATGTCAAATCTTTAAAAAAAAACTCAATGTAGTAAATTAATTCCTCCCTTGATACACTATCAGATATATAATTTCCTGAAAATGTCATATCACTTTCTCTTGGGGTTTGGGGTAGGGATAGAAGACATTTTTATTTTTGTACAAATAAACTAAAGGGGACTTCTTATATGCTTTGAATTACTATAATCAGATTTTATTTTTAAAAAAATTATTCATTTTTGGTGTATGTTAATTTAATGCTTTTCCTAATGTATTAACGTTTTTTGGGTTGATGCCTTTCTATTACTTCTATTACAAGGCAGTAATGGTGTAATAGAAGGAATATTGTTGCATGAGGCAGGATCTGAGTTTTGGCTCTATATATCACTTCTCTTCATATGTAACCTTCCTTAGGCTTCAGTTCCTTCATTCACAAAATATGATGCAATATTTGAGCATCTTTAAACCAAGGGGCTAGAGAAGATAGGCAATATGTTCTAGCCCTAAGAGCTATAATTTTATGCTTTCCTTAATCTTTCAAGTTTTCTTAGGCATTCTATGAATCTAAGAATGAGGACAAATATCTAATAGTTTTAAAGATGTACTTTGACCCAAATTCTCTTGCCCTATACCCATATGATTTTTTTCTAAATTGAAATCTTGATCTTTTTCTTTACTTATCAATTTTTCATACAGTATTTTATTTTTTCCTAGTTACATGTAAAGACAATTTTAACATTCATTTAAAAAAATTGAGTTCCAAATTTTCTCCCTTCCTCCTTCACCTTCCCACTCTGCTAAGATGGTACGCAATTTGGTATAGATTAGTTGTGTCCAATCCTCCCTTACAATTTGTAAACAGTCATTTTAAAATAAAGAGGTTGCTATATAGTTTCTAATGGAACTTTTTAAAAATCTAGGTTAAGTACAAAGAAGACTATGAAAAAGCAAAAGGAAAGTCATTGCTTGAATTTGTGGACACTCCATCTTACCAGGCTTCGAAGGAGGCCCAAAAAATGCAAAGTGAGGTTGGTAATTTTTTGTTGTTGTTCAAGTGGGCTCCAAGATTCTTAGGTTGCTCATTTATTGTAATGTTCAGAATAACAGGTCCTAGAAAGTTAAAAAGGCTTTCCAATTCATATATGGGAATAGACAACATGTTGGTCATTTGAAGACCATCATAAACAAGCTCAGGTGAGTTGGGGTGATTTTTTTCAGCCATCACAACTCTTAGACACTGTCTACTAGATTGCAGAGAGATTGCTTTCTCCTTTGTCGGAGGGAATATATAGAGATGAAACCACAGCTCATCAAATGCAGAAATATTAGGAAATATTATGCTATTTATCACAGGTTGCATGTGTTGACTCAGAAAGACTGGCATTCTAGTTCTACTTCTAGCACACACACTTATCTTGTGATCTTGGGAAGTCACTAAACTTCTGTGTTCCCAAGGCATTTCTATAAAATTTTAAATTATAGTGAAAATACTGTTGTGCTTTGATAAAGAGAATTTCCTCAGAGTTCCCTAGACCAGAAGCTCTCAGCCTGGGACTATTGGGGTCCCTATGACTCTTTTAGATGATCCATGAGGTCAAAACTATTTTCATAATAATACTAAAATATTTTAATTTCTAATTCAGTAAATTTCAATACATGTAGATGCTCAATAGTAGTAGGTGTATTCAATCAAACAAAAGCTCTTTGAGGAATGCTTTAAAAAGTTTGAGAATCACTGTTCTAGATCAATGAAATCATAGATCCAGTCTAAAAAGAAACAGACAAAATTCTCTACAATGACCACATAAAAAAGAAAGCATAGTCAGTCCAGTGGATACTTTATTTTTATGCCGAATAATAATATTGACCAAATCATTGCATACACTGACCTTTTTGTTTTAATTGAATTTACAAATCAACAAATTTTCAACATTGTACGGATATAGTCATTGTATGAATATAGTCAAGTAGTCAGAAGTCTTAATTCTTGGGAGAAATGACTGTAATTAAATAATTGTATAGAACATTTAAAAATACTAGATGTAGCATGGTACATGGATTGAAAGTCTGTCTTGGATTCCAGAAGACCTCCATTTCTGTCCTGCCTCCAATGCATGCCCATATATGGGCAAATTGTTTAACTCATGAAGTTCCTTAGGTGACTGACTATCTATACATTTGTATTATATATCTGTGTTTGCAGAAGTGTCCACACTAGAAGTTTTCCACACTAATGAAATAATAATTCTCTCTTTCCCTTTAACTAAAATATTTCTCTAATGGCATCTACTAGGCAAAGAGTAAATCATGTATATAAACCCTATCAGTGAATTATTTTGTAAAAAAGTGAGCTTTTGGTCTCATTGTATCTGCATGGTTTGCAGTACTCTGGTTATTGGGACTAAAGCTCTCTCATCCTTGTTGCTAACCCATTCAGAGAGAATTTTCTGGAAGGTCTAAGGAAAAAAGTCAGGGTGATGAAAATTTTCAGCCATAGCAACTCTCAGAGATTGTCTATTAAGTTGTAGAGAGGTTGCTTTCTCCATCATGGGGTGGGGGATACATAGATATGAAACCACAACTCATCAAAGTGTATCTTAATGCAATCTATGATTTAATCTACAAACTAATATTTCAAACAATAATGGTAATTGAAACATTTTGAAGTATTGGAGATCAACAGGTAATTTGGACCTATCACATGGTTCCCTTTATCTTTTTTCTCTTTTTTATCTATCTTTCTCATTTCCTTGTTATCTGTCATCTTTTCTCTTCCATCCAGGGACCTTCTTTGCTATTTCTTTATCTCCTCTTCTTCTTTGATTTTCCTTCCTTCTTTCTTCCTCTTCTTCCTTTTCCTCCTCTTTCTCCTCTTCCTCTTCGTCTTCTTCCTCCTCCTCCTCCTTCTCCAAATACATTGAAATTAAACCACAAACCAATTTAACTAAGTGGTTTTACTTCATGTGACTCAATTAATTTTTTCTGTAGGTCAAGGTTATTCAATAGAAAAAATAGGTTCCCCCCTCCTAAATTATGCCATTTAGAAGTTTTCATGTGAATACTTTGTTCTTTCCTGCTTTCAAATGTGAAATGACTTAAACAGTTGATAATTATTTATCAAGTATCTACCATTTGCTAAATCCTAGTGACAAAAAAGTCCCTACTCACAAAGAGATCCTGTTCTAAGGGGGGGAGATTATATGCAGATAACTGTGTACCAACAAGTTAAATTGTAGAAAAAATAAACTAGAAAAGGCAACATTGGGAAGGCACTAGAATTAAAAAAAAACTTAGGAAAGAAAAACTTAGAAAAGGAAAAAAAAAACTTAGAAAGAAAGAGGGATGTTAGCTGAGAGTTGGTGTCCATGATCTGGAGATGAGGATGGAAAGCATTTTAGTCATGGGGGACAGCTAGAGAAAATACTTCGTGTTAGGAGATGTTTTATGTAAGAAGATCTGAAAGAAGAGAGTATACCATATACATACATACATATATATATATATATATATATATATGTAGGCATACCTATGGAAGGGAGGAAGGGGAAGAGAGAGTCAGAGAGAGTCAGAGAGAGAGAGAGAGAGAGAAACAGAGAAGACAGAGACAGACAGAGACAGAAAGAGAGACAGTCACTTTGAAGACTAGAAGATTTTATATTTGATTCAAATATTTGGTTCTTGGAATTGTGAACTTAGGTTATACATATATTTTTCTGTCTAACATTTGAAAGTTTTGTTTGAACTTCACTTTGCCATTAACTACATCTGTGTCTAAACCAACCTAACAAAAGAAAAACTGATCATTAAAGAGTGAAAAAGTCCATTATGTTCCTGATTTGTCTATGTGATAACATGCATACACCTGATTTAATTTTAAAATATGAATTGATTGGGTATTTAGCATCAGCAGAATGAGTCTTAGTGATCCTATACTCAGCAATGAGTATGACCTCTATTTCTCCTTGACTTTTTCTCTTTGCTGGCAGCTTTTACACAGGATTTATTACCCTTGGAGGAACTGGTTTAATTCTTGGGCTTCATGGGCCTCTGCTTAATATCGACTTTCCATTTCTTTTTTTTTCCTGTTCTAAAATCTAAAATAAGTTTTTTTTACTGTGGTTTAAGGAGGAAAAATCAAGGATTAGATATTTAGGAGAGATGTAGGTGGTGGCTGTTGTTGCTGAGCTTATAGAAATGCTGTTTTAAGCTTGGTCATTATGCAGCAGCTTACTAAGCTTTTGAAGATACAGATGGATACTTGCTTATGAACATATCCTTGGGCTGAGCCTTGCCATAATAAGGGATATAAAACCTGGATAGATGTAATTCATTTCAAAAGATCAGCTTTAGCTTGGAGGTATCACTTGTGAGCGAGGTGGAGAGAGAAGCAGCATGATAGTTCTTTTTAATAACAACATTGTAAAAACTGTATTAATTGGACCTAATATACATGCTGCCAATCATTTATTACTGATGAACTTCAGGGAAAATTCATTTAGTTCAATCAATCAAGCTTTTATTTAATCCTGTTTCTACTCCTGCTCTTGAATATATCAGATTACAAAGCTTAGGAGCATCCAGGAGGAAATTATGCATTATACTTTTAAAAAATTGAGATGCTCATTTTTATATTTGAAAAGCAGGAAAACAAGACTTTGTATACCACTGAGGTTTCTCAGAGTGGCTGTGTCCACTTGGGGTCTCTGGATTACCAATCATTTTGACTGAAGTAATTCATCAAACTAAGCAGACATCTAGTTCAACTGATTCTTTTTCACAGAATTTTTAGACTTAATTGAGCAGTTCTGGTGTCATGTAATCATGGCTGTGTGATGTTGAGTAGTCTCACTCAGGCTACTTTGCCAGGAGAAAAAGAGGGTAATGAATGTTTTTCATTTTGCTTTTCACCCTAGTTCAACAGTGAAATTAATCATAGGAGGCAGTAATCAAAAATCTTAGCAGAAGCTTGAAATCCTTCTGTTGATGAAAGGGCCCTGACTTAGGAAAAGTATGGTAGTCACCAGCTGTTTTGTTCTTTGACATATTTTCAATAGCTATTAGTATTTCACAAAATAAGAGTGACTATTCTGTCTTCTGAAACAGAAAATTTATCGAAAGGATTTTGAAAAAGCAATCAAAGGAAGGCCATCAATGGATTTAGACAAGACTCCAGAATTTTTGCATGTAAAATATGTAACAAATCTCCTCAAAGAGGTAAGAAATTTCTGATATTTGCTTTGGTTTTACAAAAGCTACCCTGAGCAGAGGAATAAAATGGCCCATGGAATATTTCTTGGTAGTGGCTTTATGCCTCGTCAGTTTCTGTATCTTGACAAGGTCACGTCAAAGGATATCAAGAATGTTGGATTTGGAATCTTGGTTATCATTTATTGGCTGCATTGCCATGGTAAAAACCTTTCTGATCCTCAGTTTTCCCCACTCATAAAGCAGGGATATTAATATTTATGTTACCTCCCTCATTAAGTTTAAAGCTTAAGCACTATAGACTTGTTATTACTGTTTGATAGATTTTTGTCATTTTATGTCCATTTTCTCTTTCTAGGTGGTTCAGTGGGTAGAGCATTAGACCTGAAGTCAGGAAGACCTGAGCTAAAATCCAATCTCAGAAAAAAATAGTTATTGTGAGAATCAACAATTTCATTCTCTCTATAAATATATATATGAATGTATATAACATATATTGCAATATATAATATACTATATTATATATGCATATATAAAATTCAGTATATAATATGGACTAAATAGATGTTTTGCTTTGTCATATTGTCAGACATCCTATATTTAGCCTTTTTAGTCTCATTGAACTCTAAATGTTATTAGTCTTCAAGACCTTCTTACCTTGACCTGGTAAGAAATCTGTTAATTGTTTTTCTTCTACCATGTAAAGAAAAACCTAATTCTGAGCTTGTCTAACATTATTTATAATACAGATAGTGAGATGGATAATGAACTGGTCCTGGAAAGGAAAAGGAGGCGAACAGGCTGGATTTATTTTTCCAAATTGCAGAATTGTTTAATTGACCTTAAGCTTCCAGTGAAAGCAAAGGCTCATCTTTTTAGTGCTCACATTTTAGTGATGTAAAGAATGGACTGTCACTGTCTCTGAAGAAATAATGGTACATTTTGCACAGACAATGGGGACACTCATACAGAGTATAAACAGGCTGTAATATGTAACCAACGAGGAAGTCTGAAAAACCAGGAATAAAGTATATATCATCATGGAATTGTGTGACAGGAAGAAAAGATGAACTGGCCATATGGCAAGAGCAAGGGATTAAAGGTGAAAGTGAGAAATATTGCCAGCATATTATGTGGAATCCCTGTTGTGAAATTTGGGGAGAACATGACCAAAAGTTTAATTGACATGGATAGTTGCAATCTGTGTAACTGTACGGAACTTCTAAACCAGTGAGTCCATTTGGGTCATCATCATTGCCAAAGAATATTTTCATAACACTAAGATTTTCAAAGTGCTTGAACTTTCTGACAATTCTTGAGGGAGGTACAATTTTTATCCTCATTTTACCCATAGGGAAACAGACTGATAGAAGTTTTCTGCTATTAGATGCTGATATGATAGACAAATTGGTGGACAGGAATGTTAGAACACCTAGCGTTCATACCCAGCCTCAGTCACTGCTCTTAAATACTTTTATCCCTTGTCCTGGAATCAGAAGGACCTGAGTTCAAATGTAGCCTTGACATTTACTAGGTATGTGACCCTGGGCAAGTCACTTAAACCTTGATTGCCTACAAAAAGAAAATACTTTCATGATGTGTCTTAAGGAAAGTTAATAATGAAGAAGTGCCCAATAAGAAGGATACAGGCTATATGTAGTTCGACCAATAGTACAATAGTGGTAAGCACAGGACACTGAGTATTTAAAAAGCATTAGTAGTTATCTATTTTTGTCTTGAGGTAAACATTTTGCTTTTTAGTAGAATGGGACTTGATATTCATATTTAAGGACATAAATGAGAAATGGTCCATTTCCTCAGAGAAATTATCATTTTTCTTTTATGAATTTAATCTTTTTTGCATCTTATTCTTTCTTTTAAAAGCTTTATAAGCAATTGAATTTTTTAAAAATGTATTGAAATGTTGATAGAGAAACAACTTTTCAAATGTGTATTCTCTTATTGAAATACCTTATGTTTTTGGAATCATATTTTTCTTTCTGTCTCTCATTTCCATTTCCATAACAGTTGAAGTAATGTACTCAGAAATAGGAAAGTTGTGTAAACTATCCATTATGTGCAAACACTTTGTGCTCTTAGAAGGAAGAGAAATGCTCATATAATTTAAGCCCATTATAGGAAATAATTTATATTTGTCTCTTTAACAGATTTTCATGCTTATCATTCTTTTAAAAAAATTCATCACTTATGAAAAACTCAAGTATTTAATCAAAGTTATCAAAACATTGTGGTATGATTATTAATATAGTACATTTTTATTATAATAGAATCTAGTGTTAATGTCCAAGAAGATGATGAGAAAAAAGAAAAAAAAAAGGTTTACTCCATCAAATGAAAAATAACTTGGATTATTCCAAATCTACAAAATGAACTTTCTTTCAAGTTTAAGATTATATTTGGGATATGTAGTAGTTGTAATTTTATACATCCTGATCAATTATCATGATTTTAAAATTGACATGAATTATTTAAGCTGAAGATAACTGTTAGAAGGAATTTCTTAAGGCAATAAAATGCGCGCTTACTCATCCATATTGGCCATTTTACCAGCGTAAACTTCTAAAAAACAAGAGCTTGCCAAATTTACATTTGCTATTTAACTAAAAGTTAAATGTTAACACTGTAACTATGTAGAATTACATGCACAATTTATCAATTTCTCTACCTGGCCCTCTTTCCTTCTTCCCATTCCTTGGGAGTTTCTGAAGATGTATGCTTGCTGATAATATGGGGACAGTATGAGGGACAACAATGTTTTCTAAAATAGCCTTTGGGCGTCTCTGGAAAGTTATTTATTTCTCATACTTTAAGACCTATTGAAATTTCTTCTCCCTCCACTTTGAAAAGGGAGTTTTGAATAAAGATTCTTACTTCCTCTTACTCCCCTGGACTTGGACTGAAAGCCAATCATAAGTTCTTTGTATTATTGACCTTCGTCAACACGAAGCAACCACAGAGATAAGTATTTACTCTATGTAAGGCATTGCACTAGGCCAAAGTTTCGCAAACTTTTCTTTTCTGTTAATATAGTACATTTCTACTATTCTTTCTACTGTTAATAATTATTAAGGACTCCAAAGAACTTTTGTTTCTGTGGGTTATATTTACAATATTTACTATAGTAGATATTAAAATACCCTAGTATTACTGTGAAAATAATTTTGACCATAATCCTCACCCCCTCCTCAAAAATCTCAGAGGCTTCCAGAATCTTTGGACCCAGAGGTTTTTAAAGAACTTTTGTTTATTAGATATTAGGGAAAAGGAGATAGGAAGAGTGAAAAAAGAAAATTAAAAAACTCACACTTTTCACTTCACTTAACTTGGAAAGTATGAAATCTAGCTGAGACAAAACATGCAATAGGTTAATTGTAATAGAAAACAGAATATTCTGCGTGCATAGAGAAATCTAAATACAGTGCTATGAGATCCAAGGGAGGGAGAATTATAATATGTTGTGGTCATGAGGGGGAGTCTCACAGTTTTTGAAAATAGCTCTTATAGCATTGATTAAATTTCAACAGGCAGAGGGAAGTGGGCATTGTAGTTGTACGGGATAATATGAGCAAAGCTATGGTGAAGAAATTTTTTTGGAGGGGAGGAGGATGGCATTTAATTAATAATCTGCTTTTATTAGACTGAAGGATATGAGAAGATAAAGGTAGAAAGATACAAGGAAAATGGGTTGGTGAGAGCTTTTTAGAGACCCTTGAACGCAAAGCTAATGTATTGGTATATGTTTAAATGCTGTAGCTATCTGATTAGGTCTGTGTATTATAAAATCTTGCTGTGGTATATAGGGTTGTTTAGAGAAGCTTGAGAGTGGGAGCTGATAGACTGAATGGAAAGTTGTGATAGTCCAGGGAAAAAATACTTATTTTTATTTTTTAAAAAAAATTTCTAGTAAATTTATTTATTTTTAATAAGTATTATTACTTTATGAATTATGTTGGGAGAGAAAAATAAGAGCAAAAGGGAAAGACCCGGGGAAGATATAAAAAAACCCCAGAAAAAAAAAGTGAACATAGTATGTGTTGAGTTACATTCAGTCTCCTTAATTTATTTATTTATTTTTTCTGGATGCAGATGGCATTTTTTGGTCCAAAGTCAATTGGGATTACTTTGGATCACTGAAACACTGAGAAGAACCAAGTCTTTCATAGTTGATCATCTTACATTCTTGGTCTTATTGTGTACTATGTATTCCCAGTTCTTACTTTGCTTAACATCAGTTCGTGTAAATCTTTCCAGTTTTTTCTAAAATTAACTTGTTCATCATTTTTATAGAACAATATTATTCCATTATCTTCATATACCACAACTTATTCAGCCATTCCACAATTGGTGGGCATCTAACTCATTTTTCAATTCTTTGCTACCACAAAAAGAGCTGCTACAAACATTTTTGCATACCTGGGTCCTTCCTCCCCCTCCCCAACATTTTAAAATTTTTATGGGATACAGAACCAGCTGAGTCAAAGGGTATACCCTTTGGGCATAGTTCCAAACTGCTCTTCAGAATGGTTGGATCATTTCACAACTCCACTAACAATACATTAGTGTCCTAGTTTTCCCACATTCCCTCCAACATTTTTCATTATCGTTTCCTGTCATCTTAGCAAATCTGAAAAATGTAAAATAGTACCTCAGAGGTGTTTTAATTTGCATTTCTCTAATCAATAGTGATTTAGAGCATTTTTATATGACTATAGATAGCTTTAATGTCTTCATCTGAAAATTGTTCATATCCTTTGGCCATTTATGAATTAAGGAACGTCTTGTATTTTTATAAATTTGACATAGTTCTTTATATATTTTAGAAATGAGATTTGTATCAGGAGCATGGGCTATAAATAAAGATTTTCCCCCAGCTTTATACTTCCCTTTTAATGTTGTTTTTGTTGGCTTTGTTTATGCAAAATTTAATTTAATGTAATCAAAATTGTCCACTTTTCCTTTTGTAATGTTTTCTAGTTGAGATTTTTATTTTTTAGTGGAAATGGAAGGGGAAATGATGGATGCTTTTAATACTCTGCAGGTAGGGTTGCAAAGAATTCTCAGTGATTTGAATATTGGTGATAAAAGAAACAAAAATCTGATGACTTTTAAATTTTGACCTTGGGAAGTTACAGAAAGAAGGCAAGAAGAGCAACAAGTTTCCAGGAAAACGGATTAAGTTCAGTTTGGGACATGTTGAATTGTAGGTGTTGGCAGGTTATCCAGTTGCATTTGCCCACTAAATAGGCAGAAATATAAATGGGTCCCAGGGGAGAAGTTGAGGCTAAAGATAGATTAGTCATCTATAGAAATGTGATCATTGAAGTCATGTGATTAAATAAGGTTGCTGGACAAGGTTTCATCAAGAGAAAGTAATGTTTCAGAGACAGGTTAAAAAGAGATCAAGGATGTAAGGGAAATTTACTTAGTTGACATTTTAAAATGGAACTTACTGAAAAGTACACGAGAAGAAAATCCTATGAATTTTTGAGCTCCTACATGAACCCCATGGACTTAAAAATCAAACATTCTTTACCATTCCCAGTCTTTACCATTATCAAATCCATCCCACATTCTGACTTTGATGTGTGTGGGTGTATCTTCTACCAAAGCTGATTATAAAGCCTTTCTGACTTCCTTCTGAGTTGCTAAGTTGGCAACAGCAGTACTTATTGGCTCACTTGTTGGTGATGAGCCTCTCCAAACTAAGGTAAGCTGGGTCCTTGAATGCTAGAAATACATATGATTCCTTTTAAGGCCTTTATCTGAACCTCTTCCAATTTCTTAAGACCTACTGAAGCTTCCACTCTGGGGAAGTAACTCTGAATAATCTAAAGTGCAATCATGCCTTAATGACATGAAGTATATCTAATTTTAACCATATGGTTTCAGGTTCTACCTATTCCTCAAAATTTCCATTTATTTTATATGAGAAATTTATGGAAAAAATTCTATAGTTAGGACATTAAATGATCTTTTAACTATCTGACAATACTTCTAGCTTCTTTTCTTTCATGAAAAATTCTTAATTATTTAGTGAAATGAAAGTGAACATTCTTTTAAAATGTATGCATTTAGGTCTAAATTATCTTTGCTTTTATTGGTTTCTTTGTTTTTTTCACTGAAAAATAAATGGCTTCAAACTACATAGTATAATATCTAACAGGATGTTAGCTAAGTTAAATTGCATATAATATCTCACTACATTGACCTGAAGATGATACAAATGGAGAAAATGAATCATTCACTTAACTGGAACATAAATTCTGATCATTAAAGGAAGTCTTGACTTGCGTTTGAGAATTTAGCATTTTGCAACATTGATCTTGCTAACGTAGAATTGGGGCAAAATTTTGTTCTTTCTAAATTGAATTTGCAAAAATATTAAGCTCTATTGAAGTCCGTTTCTGTTTATAGAAATAACCTCCCTCACTCAAATAGAATGAAAAAAAAATTTAACATCAATCTATAAATCAAGGTATAAGAGAGGATAGGTTTTTCAAAGAGAACAGAAACATTCATTGGCTAAAATGAATCCATACTTTATTTTTTTAACCTTGGGATACAGTATATCTTTTGATTTGTAATTTTTCATTCTTTTTTAGCTATATACTTCAGGTGATTCATATTTTATAGAGGGTTTTCAAAGAAACAGTTCAAATAATTAATAAAAAGCATATCTTCCTAAGATCTCCTAAGACCATTTAAAGTAGAGACATCTTTTTTTTATCACTGACTATGGGACATAAAAAATTGGGAGAAGGGATGAAAGGATAAAGATTGACAGAATTGGAAGATCTTCTGGACTTGATTAGACTGAGAAATGCAGCCCAGAAATGAAATAAAGAACGTTAATACTCATCAGTCTGAATTACTACACATTTTTTCTTCTCATAGTATACCCTGTAAAAAAGATTTAAAGTTTTTCATCACTTAAAATGGTATTACATGCCTTGAAATTTAACATTCTTTTCCTACAGAAAGAATATAGAAAGGATTTGGAAAATGAAATAAAGGGGAAAGGAATGGAACTTAGTTCAGAGATTCCTGACATTCAAAGAGCGAAAAGAGCATCTGAGATGGCAAGTGAGGTTTGTATGCCAAATTTACTAAATGTTTCCATTTTTGCATCTTCATTTGAACTTGTTGTTGAAATATTGGCTATAGAAACTGAATAGTTTGAGAAGATGATTTAAATTATTTCCAATATTTATTTATTATATATATTATGTAAAATATGGTCTATTATAATAAACATTTATTTATAGTATTATTTTCCTACCCAAAATTATGCTACTAACATATAGAATACATTTTTTTCTGTTGATGCTTGGAGGAGTTAACTCTGTTAAGCTAGTATGTGTCAAAGGCAGGGTTTGAGCACAGGTCTTCTCAATTTCAAATCTGGTATACTATGAATCATTTCATTGGCATCAAGCTCAAATGGTAATAATAACAACTAAACTGTATATAGGCTCCCTGTGGGCTACCTATTATTGCTATCTGTTCTATTTTATTTATAATAGTTTTGTTTAATATTATGTATTAATATAATAATTATACTAAGGTAATATTACTTTAAATAAATCCAATAAAGTTACATTTTAATCTAGTTTGGGTCATACTAAACCTGTGTTTACCCCATTGCACTTACACCATAAAGTTTCTTCTAAATCTTGAATCTCAATTTTACTTTTCTGTCTCTTCCCTTGGCTCATCTTCTGGCAGTGATATTGAAAAAGAGTTTAAGGGATTCTCTTATTCGCAATTGAATAGGGAGAGAAGAATAAGCCATTTTTATAAATGCCCTTAAATTTCCCTTTGAAATAAAAGCCCATCTTCTTAATACCAATACTCTTCTTGTCACATTGAATGGTTTAAGTCATGAAATTAAAGTCTGCAAAGAACTGAAGTTGAGTAATACCTAGTCAATAATAGGAGAAGATCGTTGTGGCTGTGATTATTATTATTAAAATATTAAATAAATTAGTATTAATAATAACAATACATTAATATTAAAATTAAGAATTATATTGGAGAAGTGATGTATAGGATGTCATCAAATAATTGTATGACCAGGAAGAATAATATATGAGTATATTCTGAGCAATGTTGTAATTATACATTACAATCTGTGAAAAGGGACAGATGCACTTGATGGAATGTTGAGTTTGAACAAGTGAATATATAGGTCAGTGTGGATGTGGACTACTGAGGGAATGAAGAAGAGAACAGGGAAAAAAGCCTTGGAAGGCAGACTGGAACCTGGTTGAGAAGGGATTTGTTTCAGGTCCAGAACAGAGTCTCAGTGGCAGGAATGAAGAATGGCTCATCTTGGCCTTGTTGGGAATCGAATGTGGCTAATTCTGTTCTTAAATTTTTAAGTTCTGGCATTGACAACTAACATTCCACTTAGGATTCTAACATCAGCATGACAGTGGTGTATTCCAAAGAATTTTGAAGATTTGCTGTCATTTTGCTAAATTTCTCAGATGGCTCTGTTCCTGAGATGTGTATGATATGTGTTATCTGAATGTTTAAAATGTTATTCTCCCACAGAAAGAGTACAAGAAAGATCTGGAAACTGAAATTAAAGGTAGAGGAATGCAAATTAGCACAGACACCCTTGACATACAACGAGCCAAAAAAGCTTCTGAAATCTCAAGCCAGGTTAGTATAGTAAATAATCATGGCTATAGAGTTCATTCTTTTAAACCAATCAATTTATGGCCAGGTTTTCAGAGGGTAAAGTTCCTCATGAGTTCATTTAAAAAATATTATTTTATTTATTTCATTATTTTCCAATTGTGTGTGTGTGTGTGTTTAAAAAGCATTAAAAAATTATGAATTTCAGATTTGTTCCCTTTCTCCCATCTTTTCTCCTTCTTAAGAAGGCAAGCACTTTGATTTCAATTATACATCCAGGATTTTGCCAAATATATTTCTGTATTAGTTACATTGCAAAAGAAAATATAAAATGATAAAAATAAAGTTTAAAAAATGTATGTTTCAATCTTAATTTAGAGTTCATCAATTCTCTGAAGGAGGATAGCATTTTTCATTATAGGTTCTTGGGTATTTTCTTGGATTCTGGTCTTAATCAGGGTGGTTGAGTCTTTTACAGTTGATCATCCTTACAATATTGTGTACTATATATAATATTCTCCTCATTTTGTTCACTTTATTTTGCATGAATTCATGCAACTCTATCCAGATTTCTCTGAAACAATCCTGCTTGTAATTTTTTATAGCATGATAGTATTCTCTCAAAATCATATATAACAACTCATCCAGCCATTTCCCAATTGATGGACATCCCCTTGATTCCAAATTATTTGCCATCACAAAAAATCTGCTATAAATATTTTGTACAAATAGATCTTTTCCCCCTTTCTTGGATTTTTTTGGGCATATTGTGGAACAAAGGCTTTGCACGCTTTTATAGTCCTTTGGGCATTTGTTCTGCAGAATGATTACATTAGTTTCACAGCCCCATCAAGGTGCATTAGAATCCCAATTTTTTCCCATCCCCTCCCGCTTTTGTCATTTTAGCATGTGTGCTAGTGTAAGGTATAACATAAGAGTTGCTTTAATTTGCATTTCTCTCATCAGTATTTACTTAGAATATTTTTTTCTTAAATAGTATTTTATTTTTTCAAATACATGCAAAGATAGTTTTCAGTATTCACCCTGAAAAACCTTGTGTTCCAAATTTTTCTTCCTCCTTTCCTTTTTCTCTCTTCCCAAGACAGCAAGCAATGTAATATAGGTTAAACATGTGCAATAGAATATTTTTTTCATGTGATTATTGAGAACTTTGACTTTTTTTTCTTCTGAAAACTGTTTCTTTATATCTTTGAGCATTTATCAACAGGAAAATGACATATTTTTAAAATAAAATTGTCTCAGTTATTTATTTGAGAAATGAGGACTTTATTAGAGAAATGTGTTGCCAAATTTCCCTCCTTTCCCATTTTCCTTCTAATTCTGGCTGCATTAATTTTGTTTATGTAAAAGCTTTAATTTAATATAATTACAATTATCCTTTTTATTTCTTGTGATCTTCTCTATCTTTTGTTTGGTCAGAAACTCTTCCCTTATCTGCAGATCTGACTGGTACATTTTCCATAGTCCCCAATTTACTTAACATATTACTTTTTATGTCTAAATCATTTTTTCATATTGGTATCTTGATATATGATGTGAGATGTTAGTTTATGCATAGTTTCTGCCAAACTGTTTTTCATTTTTCCTCATTTTGTAAAAAAAAGTATTCTTGTCCCAAAAGCTGGAGTCTTTGGATTTATCAAACACTAGATTACTCTGGCCATTTGCATTTGTTTCTTGTGTGTCTAGTTTACTTCACTGATGTACTGCTCACTATCTTAGTTAGCATCAAATAGTTTTGATGATTACTGCTTTATAATATAATATAATAATATAATAATAAGATTGAAATCTATGAGTAGACCACATTCCTTTGTTTTCATTAATTCCCTGGATATTTTTAAGCTTTTGTTCTTCCAGATGAATTTTGTTATGATTTTTTCTAGATATATAAAATAATGTTTTTGTAGTTTGATTGGTATGGAATTCAATAAGTAAATTGATAAAGATAAAGATTGATAAAAATTGATAAAGATAAGATAAAATTGTTATTTTAATCATATTGGCTAAACCTATCCATGAGTAATCACTATTTATTCAGTTGTTTAGATCTGACTGTATTTGTGTGAAAAGTATTTTTGTAATTTTATTTACTTAATTTAGTTTGTAGCAGGATTTATAGTAGGTAGGCTCCCAGGTATTTTACATTATCTAAAATTATTTTAAAAGAAAATTATCTATCTCTTGCTGCTGAATTTTGTTAGTAAATACATAGAAATTCTGATGATTTGTGTGGGTTTATTTTATGCCTTGCAATTTAGCTAAAGTTGTTAATTATTTCAAAATTTTTTTTAATTAATTCAGATTTTCTAAGTATATCATTACATTATCTGCAAATAGTTTTATTTCCTCATTGCCTATTCCATTTCCTTTAGTTTTTTTCTTCTCTTGCTTCTATAGCTAAAATTTCTAGTACAGTATTGGATAATAGTAATAATGGCCATTTTGCTCAACTCAATATTATTGGGAAGGCTTTTAGCTTATTGCTATTACAGATAATGCTTGCTGATGGTTTTAGATAGATACTACTGATAATTCAGTCCTATGTTCTCCAGTGTTTCTTTTTTTTTGTTTTTTAATGGTTTTTATATTTTGTCAAAAGCCTTTTCTGTATCTGTGGTGATAATCACATGATTTTGTTGTTTTTCATATGTCCAGTTATGTGGCTATAATCACCTTGCTAATATTTTATTAAAATTTTTGCATCAACGTTCATTAAGAAAATTGGGCTTTTCTTTTTTCTCTTTTTCTTTTGCTTATTCAGCTTAGGTATAGAAACCACATTTATGTGAGAAGAAGAATTTGATAAGATTCCTTCTTTACTTATTTTCAAATATTATGATTAATTATTCCTTAAATATTTGGTAGAATACACTTATGAATCCATCAGGTCCCAGGGATTTTTCTTAGGGGGTTTATTATTGGCTTGTTCAATTTCTTTTTCTAAGACATGGTAAAATATTCAATTTCTTCTATCAATCAGGGCGATTGATATTTTTGTAAATATTTATCAATTTCACTTAGAATGATAGTTTTACTGGCATATCATTGGGAAAAACCTCCTAATAATTGCTTTAATTTCATCACCATTAGTGTTGTATTCATTCTTTGCATTTTAGATATGAATAATTTGGCTTTCTTTCTTTAAAAAAAGCATATGAAGCAATGATTCAGTCTATCATTCCTTGACATAATTAGCTCCTAGTTTTATTTATTAGTTTAGTCTTTTAAACTTTCAATTTTATTAACCTCTCCTTTGATTTTTGAGGTTTTCCATTTTGTTGATTAATTGAGAATTTTATAGTTTGTCCTTTTAAAACTTTTAGAAGCATGCCCAATTCATTGATTTGATTTTTCTCTATATCTTGATGCAAACATTTATAAATATAAAATTTTCTTTAAATTGTATTCCACAAAATTTGGAATGCTGTCATTCTCTTAAATTATTAATAGTTTCCATAATTTTTTCTTTGACTTATTCTTCAGGATCATATTCTTTAGTTGCCAATTAGCTTTTAATCTGTACTTCCATAGTCCTTTTTTATTATGTTTTGGTCTAAAAAGAGTTCATTTAATGTCTCTTCTTTTCTGCATTTGATAGTGAGTTTTTATGCCCTAAAACATGGTGAGTTTTTTGTGAAGATGTTATATACAGCAGATTCCTTTTTGTTTTCATTCAGGATTCTCTAGAACTCTATTTTATCTAATTCTTCTAAGATTCTATTTAACTCCTTGGTTTCTTTCTCATATATTTTATAGTTATTTATTTATTTATTTTTATTTTTTACTTTTCCCTGATAGGGATAGACAATTAATTAATTAATTTTTTATTTATCCCTGATAGGGGAAAGACTGAAGCCCCAACTGGCATAATTTTACTATTTTCTCCTGTAATTCTGGTACCATTGGGATTGAGAAGAAAAAAATGGAATCAAGAGTGATGCCTTGAACCTTCTTAATAAATCTTGGTTAAATTTAACTGAAATGTTCATGAATTTTGATGGAAGAGTTGGTAGAGTATAGTTAGTGATTAGAATATACAAGATAACAAAGGAGGAAAATGAGTTACTAAAAAAAACTTTATGCCATTTGTCCATTTGTTTTTCACAGAAAGAATATAAAAGAGACCTGGAGACAGAAATTAAAGGCAAAGGGATGCAGGTGGGCACGGATACTCTCGATATCCAAAGAGCTAAAAAAGCATCCGAAATGGCAAGCCAGGTAAATAAAGAAGAAAAAGAAAAAAAGTCATTTTCCAAATTGGATAAATGTATGCAATCAGATAAGAAATTTTAGCCTTAGATCTATTCTTATGGATTAAGTTGGTTAAACAGGTATGAACAAAACAGACACTAAATCAAGATCTTCAAACTCTTTTCTGAACTCTTAGAAAGAATACAAGAGAGACCTGGAAAATGAAATTAAAGGAAAGGGAATGCAAGTGAGTATGGATATCCCGGATATGCTACGAGCCAAGAGAGCATCTGAAATCTACAGCCAGGTTTGTCAAGAATGAACGTGTTGATTATTATATATTCTAATCATCCAACTGTCTTGTGTGTTCCTTCAAATACCCCACAACTCCAGCAATTCCACTTTATGGACAAAGGTTATTCCATAATTGGACATAATGCCATAAAATCAACTTATAATTGCTTACTTTACTATTCTGTCTCTCCATAAATAGTTAAAAAAAGTCAACAGATGGAAGGGACTTTAGAGGCCATTGGGTTCAACTTTTTCATTTTATTGATTAGAAATTCAGGCCTTGAAAAGTCTGATAATTTACCCAGAATCCTACAGGAAAAAAGAATGGAACTGGGATTTGAGCTTGGATCCTATTATTCCAAAGCCATCATTCTTTGTACTACTCCACTTTATCATTGACTCTCATTTTTATAGGACAAGATAAATAGCAGAAATTGCTCCAATGTTTTTATCCCATCCTTTTGCTATTTTTCTTTTTGTACATTTTAAGTTATATTTACCTTGTACTTTTAATATTTATTACTTTCAATATATTTTGTTTACTTTTAATAAGAGGGCATGATTATGAATAAATACTATTGTAACTCAGCTGCTTTGTAGCTATATTTGTAGCAAGAAAACCTGTTATTGTATATAATCTAGCTGAAGTAAGGGAATATTCCTTTCTCTTAGCCCACGAGAGGTGACTTTTTAAAGTAGTTTAATTGCCAGCTTTTTATAGACAGAATATCATTAAATTAATTGCTAGTAGGAATTTCAGTTTTAGTTTTTGGTCACAAAGAAAACTGTGTCCAGAGAGAGACTTATCAATTCTTTACCCAATAGGTAGAAACAGGAATGGGACTAGGCTTACGGATATATAGGATCGTTTTGGCATGTTAAAAAAATAACACTTGACTCTACTGACATTTACAGAGCAGAAGTCATTGAATACTATAAATTTTGAGTTTTCAGAGAAAGGCTACCACCTCAAGATAATGCTGAGTGCTGCCAGATTGCTGGGTTTTACTACAGAATTGATTCTTAAGGAAATTTATTCAATTATAATCCACAATGATAGCTTGACTTAAGCAGTTACCTCAATTCAGGGCATTCTAGAAAGCTGAAATAACTTTAACGATAAACACAGAAGACTTTCATCTGTAGTTTTATTTATTTCCATTGGTTTGGTTTTCTCTTAAAAGCTTTGTCTTGTTTCTTTGACTCCTTCAGACTAATTTCTGTAGCATAAATATCTTTTCTCATAAATAACTGAAAACTCCCTCTTTGAAATGTATCAGGGATTGAAAGAGTATAGTATAATTCCTGGGATACACAAAATATTTTGTCTTTAAACAACTGTCTTTCCTATCTTCTCTTAAAACTTTAAGGAAGAGGATATTAGAATCTAAAATCATGTCATTTTCTAGCCTTATGACTTCAAAGTGTCCAGGATGATGGCTAGAATTGAGAGACCTTATTGCCTGTAATTTGAGGTTTAGGGATAAAGGAAAGGAATTAGCCTAGAAATAGTAGATTCTACAAACTAAAAGAATATCTACATAACCCACCTTACCTCACCCTTCTAAAGATGTTTGTTCTCAGCCAGTGACCAGTGAGACTTTTTGGAGAGTAAGATGAGACTAAACATGGAGAATTTTGACTTACTTTATTTCATGACAAGAATTGCTTTGGAATAAAATGCCAGATATCAAAATAGAATTGGGGAAAGGCAATATCATATGATTTTTTAAATGTTTCGATTATTTTAACAAAAGAAAAAATACAAAAATGAAGCAGAGAAGATGCTGATTAACTATTCAACAGTGGCAGATACTCCTGAAATACAGAGAATCAAGGAAGCCCAAAAAAATATCAGCATGGTAAGTACAGAGCATTTAATATTACTTTTTTTCTTTTTTTATATTAAAGCTTTTTATTTACAAAACATATGAATGGGTAATGTTTCTTTTTTACAATTTTTAATAGCTTTTTATTTACAAGTTATATGCATGGGTAATTTTACAACTTTGACAATTGCCAAACCTTTTGTTCCAATTTTTCCCCTCCTTCCTCCCACTCCTTCCCCTAGATGGTAAGATGACCAATACATGTTAAATATATTAAAGTATAAATTAAATACAAAATAAGTATACATGTCCAAATCGTTATTTTGCTGTACAAAAAGAATCGGATTCTGAAATATTGTACAATTAGCCTGTGAAGGAAATAAAAAATGCAGGTGGGCAAAAATATAGGGATTGGGAATTCTATGTAATGGTTCTTAGTCATTTCCCAGAGTTCTTTCACTGGGCGTAGCTGGTTCAGTTCATTACTGCTCCATTAGAACTGATTTGGTTTATCTCATTACTGAAGATGGCCATGTCCATCAGAATTGATCACCATATAGTATTGTTGTTGAAGTATATAATGATCTCCTGGTTCTGCTCATTTCACTCAGCATCAGTTCATGTAAGTCTCTCCAGGCCTTTCTGAAGGAAAAGCTTCCTTCATTTCCTGTTGGTCATTTCTTACTGAACAATAATATTCCATATTATTCATATACCACAATTTATTCAGCCATTCTCCAATTGATGGGCATCCACTCAGTTTCCAGTTTCTGGTCACTACAAAGAAGGCTGCCACAAACATTCATCTACATACAGGTCACTTTCCCTTCTTTAAGATTTCTTTGGGATATAAGCCCAGTAGTAATACTGCTGGATCAAAGGGTATACACAGTTTGATAACTTTTTGAGCATAGTTCCAAATTGCTCTCCAGAATGGTTGGATATTCACAATTCCACCAACAATGTATCAGTGTCCATGTTTTCCCACATTCCCTCCAACATTCTGCAATTATCTTTCCCTGTCATTCTAGCCAGTCTGACAGGTGTGTAATGGTATTTCAGAGTTGTTTTAATTTGCGTTTCTCTGATTAATGATGACTTGGAGCATCTTGTCATATGGCGAGAAATAAAAACTCAATGATTCTACAGAAAGAACAAAAAATAAATGACCATGCAAGGTACTTGATTTTGTAAGCAACTGATATAGAAAGCAAGTTGAGTAAAGATAAATCAAGAATTCCTGAAGACTACTACCAAATAAAAAGCCTGGATAACATATTAAAATCATAAAAGTGCCTAGAACTTTTAGAAATTGATGGCAAAGTAGAATTTTTAAAAATAAATACACTAGTTTTATGCTACCTTTACAGAGGAACAATAGGTAGAACTCAGTTAGCAAACAATCTTTCTGCATGGCAAAACTCCAAGAGGGAAAGGGAAAGAGAAATATCTTAGCTTTGAATAAGGTTCTGTCACAAGGAATCTTCTCGAGGAAACTTTTACTCTAATTGAAATCTTCTTCCATCTCTATTGCTCAGTAAGCAATGAAATCTCAAACATGGCTCAAAAGGGAATAATTTTGATATCCATATGTACTTTCATTACACAGTTTCATATTTCTATTGATGATTGAAGGTAGAGGTGATGGGAAGAGAGAATTAAGGAGTTAGTGGAAAGTTAAGGAAAAAAGTCTTTGGATTAACTAGGTTTGATTTATGTAAAATTTTATTTAAAGACCACTGAAATAAATGTTTGAATGGGGAATGATAGTTGTATTGAATTCCATGCTTTCTCATAAAAATGACTAACAGTTTGGTGAATTGTATGGTATAGGTTTTGTTTCTCCAAGATTATTTACAACTGTGCATCCTTTGTGATGAGGACCTAATCTGACTTTTTTTCTTATTAGAGAGAATCAATTGCAAATAGTTATAATTTGAGTCATGTTTTAATAGTACTAAAGTGTGAGACTGATGTGAGTTTATCTGGATTTGGCTGGAAGGGTAGAAGGAGGGATATGGAAACAAAATTGAACTTTCACTAATATAATAAATTATTAAGTTGATTTATGAAAATAAAATGTTGGGATTTTAAGTTGAAACTCTATTTACATTGTCATAAAACATGGAAGATTAGCTTTCTTTTAAGCAAATTGGTCTGAGTACTTGAAATCTTAATAGACTGATAGCTATTTTTTTCTCTTATAATAAAGGTGTTTTATAAGAAAGAAGTAGGAGCTGGCACAGCTGTAAAAGAGACCCCAGAGATTGAGCGAGTCAAGAAAAATCAGCAGAATATTAGTTCAGTAAGTTCTCTTCAGAATCAATTATCCATTTTTTCTTTTGGAAAAAAACAAACAAACATGAGCCAGATAAATGCCTGGGTTGTTTACTAAATAAATTGGTTTAAAAATTATCCCATACTTCATTTAAATGCTTCTTCAACACATTTCAAAGGTTGAACACTCTGTGATGAAAGCTATGTAACTTTGCTTCCTTTGAACCTAAGGTAATGTTTCATTTTGATATCTCATAGTACATAAGAAATATTATTTTAATAACACTAATGAAATTTATGATGAGATTTCATCTTTCAGAACAGAATTTTAGCTACATTGGTTTTTTTTGCTGTGTAAGGAGGAATTTCAGGAGCAATCCAACTGCTTGGAGAAAGGACAAGAAAAATTCTACTGAACGAATGAATTAAAACTGAAAGATTTATTTGTTGCATTATCTTATCCCTTAAATTTTATAAGAAAAATTTCCTTCTCTTTATTGTGACATTCCCATTTTCTAGACAGACTTCTAATGGCTTCCTACCCCTTTCCCCAAGAAAAAAAACAACCTCTCTATTGAGGGGTAGTGTGACATAATAGACAGAAGACTGGCTTTGGAGTAAGGAAGGCTTGAGTTCAAATCCTTCCTCAGATTAATCACAGATGTGGGACAAGAGCGTAGTCACATACTGCATGAGTGCCCTAGGGATCACTTCAAGATTCTAAGTTATAGTGATGTTTTCATGTTCCCTGTATGGAAAGAGTCATGACTTGGAGAATTTTTCCCCCCTTAGGCAATTGGGGTTAAGTGACTTGCCCAGGGTCACACAGCTAGGAAGTATTAAGTGTCAGAGGGCATATTTGAACTCAGGTCCTCTTGACTTCAGGTCTGGTGCTCTATACACTGTTCGACCTAGCTGCCCCAATACTTGGAGAATTTATGTGCAAATAAATATTTCCTCTCTGTTCAACCAACTCCCACCTCATTTCCTTTTGAAAAGAGGAAAGAAAAAAAAGGATGCTTGCAGTGTTAATAGTCTTTATGTTCCATCAATACAATGCATGACAAAATTAAACAATTTCAACTATTTCTACTGAATCTTTTTTTATATTTAAATTTAAATTGAAAAGCTAAAAGTGCTGTTGTATCAAATGAGAAGGCCAAATTGAAAGGGCTTAGGTCTCACCAGTCAAATATACTGGCTATAGAATCCTGGGCCACTCATTTAATCTCCACGTATTCAGATAACTCTCTAATTCCATGTTTGCAGAGATGATGATAACTTGCATTAGGAGGGATTTTCTGCATCAGTGAAACAGCAAGGACCAGTCTCTTTCCTAGTAATTATTATGATTATAATTATTGTCATTGTTTTTGCCCTTATTATTACTGGTACTTGCAATGCTCTTTAGTGATTCCTTTGTCTTATTTTCCTAAACTATATTCCTCCAATACACATGTTTATGCTATATTTTTAGAGCATGGGGGGCTTATAGATACTCTGTTATTGTGTCCAGTTTTAAACTATTCTGATAAATTGGCTACAAGATTGAGTTTAGAGATTGTTAGACTTTAGTTACTTTTTGTAGGACAAGAAATAA
Source organism: Sarcophilus harrisii (assembly GCF_902635505.1). Lineage (NCBI taxonomy): Eukaryota > Metazoa > Chordata > Mammalia > Dasyuromorphia > Dasyuridae > Sarcophilus > Sarcophilus harrisii. Next base: position 233,407,693 of record NC_045430.1, read on the forward strand.
AGAATTACTCCAGCATTAAGAGGAGAGATTAGGAAAGACAGTGTAAGAATAAAATTAACTCCAGAGATAATCCATCACATACAAATAATTGGAATAATAGATTGATAAATCATTTGTCAAATGAGCTTATGTTTCCTGAAGCAGACATAAATTGGATGCCTGTAGGAAGAAGCCAAATGTAGTCAAAGGCCTGGTATCTCTCCAGTATAGTACAAGTTTATCCTTAGATTCCATCTAGATTATAAGGAGAGAGAGCTGGAGCATATGAGACAGTGGATTAGTACAATAAAGTCACTGTAGAAGAAAAGATGAAAAATACTCGTGGGCACTTTTTTCTGAAATATTTAAAATATAAGTGAGGAATCTTGATTCCATTAGTATAATGAATGTATGAGGACAATGAATGAAAAAAATTAAGTATTTATTAGTCCCTCATTAACACATATCTCCAACCTCCAGATCAAAACTCAAGACCCACTAGTTGCCAGTGGGCCAGAGACATTATCTCTGTGGTGTATCTCTAAGTTTACATATCAATTAAAAATCAAAGGTGAGGTTTGAAACCAAGTTATCCTTGCTAGGATTCCAGTACTCATTCCACTGTTATGTTGCCTCAATGAACATTAAAAATGCACAATCTAAATATGTCAGAATATTGTAAGTCTTCCTTCAATGACAAGTTTTGACATTGACATGATACATGTATGTGTCCATGTATAAAATATGTTTGTGATTTTGATTAGTATAATGAAGCACCAGAATGATGATTTTTGGGTGATTTTTGCTTTGCAATCCAAGAAAAATCATAGGAAATTTGGCATTATTTTTTATACTGAATCCTAATGACATGGAATAAAGAATAAAGTCCTGTGTCTTTTTGTCAGAGCTCTTCCTATAAACTCTGCCTTAGTATTCAAGCAGAAATGTTACCCTTTCGAGATGAACAAGTGATGTCAAGCCAAGATATGATTCTCTAACATTGAAAGATCTTGACATTTTCTACCTCTAAGGTAGATGGTCTTTTAAATCATCAGAGTTTCTCAGTTAAGACTATTCTTTGAATTTTATAGCTAGTTAATGAGACTCTATGAGTCTTTAAAACTAATTGTTTTGGTCTGGGGCCTAATTTTGATCCTTTAATATTACATCTGCAGGTATTTCTGCAAGATGACTATTTCAGAAATACCCTAGAACCATTTCAGGACTGACTTCCAGCCTCAATTATTTTAAATGGTCTCCAGTGATTTCTAAAATTTTAACTTGAGTTAGATCTTTGCTAAATTTTCATACACCTCTATTGAGTCCAACCACAAGTTGCAACAAATATTCCCCTTTCCTCATTCACTTTCTCTCTTATCTCATCTTCTATGAATTTTAGACAAAACTAAAACATCACATAATTTGATAGCAACTGAGGTCCATAAGTAATTTAATAGCCAACCCCCTATCTCATGCATAATGCTGGATCAAGCTGTCTCCATTCTCCTTAATCTCATTCTGAATAGAGGCATCTAGTTATTTCAGTGGATAGAGGGAGGGACCTGGGCTCAAGAAGATCTTAATTAAAATCACTTATTAGCAAGTGATCTTGGACAAGTCACTTAACTTCTGTTTGCCTCAGTTTCCTCATCTGTAAAGTAGAGATAATAATAGCACCCTCCTCCCAGGTTTGCTAAGAAAATCAAAAGAAATAAATTTGTGAAGACAATGACTTACTTAGCACAATGACTGGCACATAGTAGACACTATGTAATGTTAGCTGTTGTTATTGTTATTAGGGAATTAATTGTAAGAGGGGAGGAAGTTTTTCTTGAATGCAGTTGAAGGTAGGCTTTTAGGCACATATTGATACCTTTGGTAATGTAAATATATATATATATATATATATACTTTCTCAAGTGAGAAAAAGATGTTTTATTCTCTTTATAATCTTGGCCTGACTTGCCATATGTAGAAATATAGCATAATTTGTTGGTGCTTTAAAAACATTTCCATTGATTCTTTTCTTTTTATTTCTTAGATTTTTTTTTCAGTTTTTCCTTTTCCTTGTTTTGGTTCATATTGATGCTGAGTGTTATAGCTTACACAGAAAAAGATATAAGTAAATTCATAAGTAATTCAATTTGACTTTGATCCTCTCATCCTCTGTCATGAGTGTCTATTTCCATATCAGCAAATTTTTAAAAATCATTCAATTTTCTATAGAAAATAAAAATTAATTTTAAAACTTACCTTTCTATAGGAAAAACAGATTATTATTAGTATTTTGTTAAAAGTTCAAAAAAGGAAGTTTTTTTCATAACTTTACTTATTTAACATGGATTGTAAATTGCTTCTGAACAAGTCAGCAATAAAATTGATTTTAAGGCCAAGTAAAATATACTTGTTTTACATATTTATTTGTATGTAAACTCATAAGATATCCAGGAGAAAACCAGACATAGGTCTACTTATTCATTGAGAGGAGAAAACTTTGCCAGGCATGATGGCACATGCTTTTGGGGAGGCTATGACTGGTGGATTGCCTGGTCTTGGTTATTTCTAAACTTGTTTAGCTAATGCCAAATAGGTGTCTTCTCTAATTCTGCTATCAGTGACCAAGAGCAGAAGGCCATCAAGGTACCCCAGGAGGTGTAAATTAATGGAGTTTAAAAAAAAGTGAGGGGGTTAATGTTTTCATGATGATCACTGTTACAATAAGGCTCAGAAGTGACTAATGCTTCTTCCAAGTATGGTGGCATAGAGATATCCAACCTTAAATAAACAGAACAACAAATGAATGAACAAACAATTGAATAAAGGTCAAATGTTTTAAAACCAGAAAATTAATAGCCAATTTTGAACCTTTTTGTCCTATTTTGAAACAAAGTTTAATAAAGTAAAATGGAAGAAAAATTTGGAAATATTTGTTAGGTATTGTTTTTGGAAACTCCTGATTATACTTTGTATTTGTTATACAGGTAAAATATAAAGAAGAGATAAAGCAAGCAACAACTATTTCAGACCTTCCAGAGCTAAAAAGAGTTAAAGAAAACCAGAAGAACATCAGCAATGTGTGATCACATTACTATGAATATTTTTTTCTGAGCCTTTTAATCTGTCATCTGTAAAATGGGAATACTAATACTTTTACTAGCTTTCTTGCAGGGGTGTTATAAAGCAAAAGCTTTGTAAATTAGGAAGTATTTAATGTAAATTATTATGGGGAACACATTTTTCATTGGAATTACCTGTACTAATGATTCTTTGCTGTTCTAGTTATTATTTAAAAAAAAACACAGAATGAGGCTACACTGAAATACTTCTCTAGTTTGTATCCATGAAATAGTCTTTTTTTTTCTTATGAGGATACCTGATTGTGCTTTGGATGCATAAGAAGGGGGTAAATACTGGAGGCTCTTTTCTTCAGCTATCCAGTAGGTATTACCTTTGCACTTCCCTTACTTTGTTAAATCAACTTTTTCTCAGTCTCATACATCAGAGATTTAGAAACTTACTTAAATTTCCCAATTGGTGTATGTGTATATATTTATCTACAGAATGAAAAAGTGTGAATGACATTGGACTAAAAAAAGCATGTTCCACAGAGCCTATGTCTTGTCTCCACATTAGACTCAGACACCTGTTAAATAAAACAGTGAAAGAATAAACAAGTCACTGTAACTAAATTCCAACCTCAAGAAATGATTCCCAATGCAATTCATTTTAATGGAATTATGAAAAATTATACTGATTTCAGATGGATGCAGTTTAATTTCACAAAATAAATTTTTAAAAATTAAAATTAATATTTTTTAAAAGAACATTATGTTTTATGTTTGACTAAGAATTTAAGTTTCCTTTCCTTTTGTGGATTTTGATGGGACAGTGACAATGGACCAAAAGTTGTTAAATTTGATCCCTCCAACAAAATACAACTTCCTCTGCCAAAGAGGCAAGACAAAGTTCCATAATATCAGAGTGTGTGATAGAGCTGTGGAAAGGTTGAGTTTTGAAGATTATTTATATATAGATATATATTATATATTTATACACAGACACACAGAGAAAAAAGAGAGATAGGATCATTGGCTTAGTTGCTTATGGAGGAGGCAGGACTACATTTGAAAATCTTCTAGGTCATCAATTCTTTGCATCTAGCAAATACTTGATAATTGGTTGTTAGATAGTGAGGTAGTAATAAAGTATTAAGAAGATAAGTAGCAAATGATTAGACATTACTGTAGAAAATGAGAAAATATTATTATTGTTTTTTTTTTTTGATAGGACAAGGTCCAGAGAATTAACCCGTAGATAATTGGATTTTATAGGGTAGAAACCAAAAAGGAGAAATTGGGCATATCAGGACAAATAAAAGCCTAGCAATGTTAAACTGACAGTGAATGCTAATGAGACTTTACTATAAAATCCCAATGAAAATTTTACCAATGAATCAGTCATATGTGATTTTCTTTTATCTCTACTAAATTATTACTATATTTTTACTTTGCATGATTAAATATCTTGTACCTTATTTCTCAGCTGCAATATAGAGAACAGAACTACAAAGCTACTCCTGTTTGCATGACTCCTGAAATTGAGAGGGTGAAGAAGAACCAAGAGCATCTCAGCTTGGCAAGTAGTTTGAGAATTTCTTTAAAAAAACTTTTTGTTGTTTTTATTATTGAAAAATGATTGTATGATCAAAACTTATGGTTTGATTCATAATAACTTTAAATACTTTGGATCCTATTTCCCTCTCCCTTTACATCTTATAGGACTCTAGCTGGATATGAATGAGAGAATAAATAAATCTTTTCTTAAGTATCTACTCTGTACCAAGCACTGAGATAAGTATTGGGAATACAAACAAGAAAAGTGAGATGGTTTTTGCTCCTAAGGAGCTCATATTCTAATGTGAGGGGATAATTTATAAAGCTAAGTTCAACAAGAAGGAAAGGTTTATAAGGCTAAAGGTGTAGCAAAGAGGTATATGGCAAAGCCTAAGTTTTTAGTTACTGGTAGATTAGATAATATTGGTCTAATTTAAGGTGTAGATAGGTAAGATCTCATGGCTTTCTATCTCAATAGAAGGAACAGAAGTGGTAACTCTCACTTTATCCAAACTTTGCAAACAGTCAACCGTGGATGGGATCCAGGCTGACTGAGCCAGGGCAAGGAATAAAGATTCTGGGGAGAAACTCATGGTGGTAGCCATTCCAAGTTATTTAAAATCTATGCTACTTCTCTTGATTGAAGGTGGTGTGGTATAATAAATAGTGCTGGATTTGGTGTTAGATCTGGATCAAATCCCACTTAAAGGCACTTAGTAAGTGTGTGCTCTTGAGTCATTCCCAAATCCTCAGTTTCCTTATCTGTAAAGTGAAGATAACAATATCTGCACTACCTACTCAAAGAGTTGTTCTGAGGAAAGTGCTTTGCAAACCATGAGGTGCTACATAAATGTTATTATTAAGGAATACACCAATGAGGAAGAGAGAATCGTTGCCATCAGGTATTTATAGGAGAAAAGATTCTTTCACTTCTTTGGAATAGGTGCTTCCGTGATGGCTTAAGTCCCAGAGAATAGTGTTCTTTCATAAAAAGGAAAAGAAATACAAATGCAAGATCATGGCCTACCCACAGCTGGAGAATCCTATGCAGTTCAGGTCTTAATAATGAGACCTAATGAAAATTATCAAGGGAAAGGAAGAGATTTCAAATATGAACCAGAGTAGATCAGAACTTATTCTCTAAAGAGCAGGATGATAATGAAACATGATAATAGTATCTTTGGAGTCATGAAGGGCATATGTAACTTTAATATGGACTTAAAAATATATAATAACATTAGGAAACATCAGTTGAAGCTTGAAAGATGGGAATTTAAGGCAAATAAAAAAACTTTCAAATTCACTAGTCCAAGAGGTAGTATAGGAGGATTATATCAATATTTTCACCAAGAAGTGGAGATAAAAGCAGTGAATCCCAGAATCTGATAGTTGGAAATTGCCTAACAAACTAAGTAGTTCATCAAGAAGTTGGCCAAATCCCCTATACAGAATTCCCAACAATTGATCTTCTAGCTTTGAATCAGATATCACCATTGAGGAAGAATTCATTATCTCCCAAAGCTGTCCATTCCAATTTTGGACATGTTAAATAGTTAAGAGTTTTTTCCTTTATATCCAACTTAAATTTGCTTCTTAGTATTACTCATAGTTCTGCCCTGTAAGAACAAGCAAAATAATGTAATCCCTCTTCAACATGGTAGTCCTTCAAGTACTTGAGAGCTTATCTCTTCCTTCAAAAAATAAACAAACAGACAAACAGCACTATGGGACTTTTTCCTTCTATTTCTTCAGATATTTGTCCTTTTCAGATTATATGACTTTCCTATAGGTGAGACTGTCCTAAGTCACACAATAGTCTTCTCCCATTAATTAACAAGAGAGTGAATGACATCTGAGTTAGAACTTTCACCATCATATTTATTTTAACCCTATTTCTCTGAAATAAATAAAGCAGGGGAAATTATCTGAGAGAAGGGGAAAGAGAGAGAGAGGGACACACACACACACATACAGATGTAAATAAGAGATTGAGACAGAGAGACATAAAAATTGACACAGAAAGAGATAAAGAGAAAGAATAGAAAAGAAAATGACTTTCCAAAAATTGCCTCCTTGAGAATATTTGTTTTAGTATTGGCTGTTTTCAAGTTCTTTTGTTCTCTCCATTTGACTGCAATGGCTTCTTTTAAACATTTCTGATATTGCCTTGAATTTTTATTAATGCAATTCATAGAGTTTATATTCTCTTCAGCATTGATCATTAAGGAATTTATCAAAAACAGTATCTGTTGGGGGAAAAGCAGTTGTTTAAAATGGCAGATGGGTCAGAGATACATAGATACAAATGGTTGAGTGATGTGTTTATATAATTGAGTCTACCTTAGAGTTAAATAATTTATATTATTGTTGTTCAATTGTTTTTCGGTCACATCTAACTCTTTGTGTTGGATCTCATTTGGGGTTTTCTTGGAAAAGATATGGAATAGCTTGTTACTTCCTTTTCCAGCTCATTTTATAGACAAGGAACTGAGCTACACAGGGTTAAATGACTTGATCAGGGTCACACAGCTATTATATATTTGAGATCAGATTTAAACACAAGAAGATGAGTCTGACTTCAGGCACAGAATTATCCATTCTTCCATCTAACTATCTGACTAATTTATACAAGATATGAAAAAAACAACAACCAGGTTTTAAACTTTCAATTGTATTTGCATATGCCTATTTATGCATGTGTTATATCTCAGTAATTAACATAGCATCTGCCATAAAGTTAGTGGTTAATAAATGTTTGTTTATCCACTGACTGGTTTTATAGTGAAAATACTATACTGGATATGCCGTCAAGAAGACTCTAACTTACTTACTATATTAGTTTTTTAGAAAAGTTACTTAAACTTTTTTCTAGATTTCTAGATAAGTTACAGTTTCCTCATTGTAAAATAGGGCAGAATAACAATAGTTTACTCAGGAATAAAATGGATTATCATCTATCTTCAAAGCACTTTGCAAACTTTAAGACTTAGGTGAATGTGGTCTATTATTGTTATATGTTGTTATTCACATAAATCTAATTTATCTATTATTATTATTTATTATACTTAGCATCTAGATATACATACAGTTATAAATGCATGGTATCTCTATAATTAGTTTTGACTGTGAAGATTCATTATCTTTATTGCACTATTATACTAGCTTCAAAGAGCATATCTAATGGTTTCTCAAATATCTACTAATACTGATTCCTTATCTCCCACACAGGTGAAATACAGAGGAGAAATCAAATGTGCCACACCCATTTCTGACCCACCAGAACTGAAGAGAGTTAAAGAAAACCAAAAGAACATCAGCAATGTGTGATCTTCCTAGAAATATTTCCCTTCCATGAATTGTCACATATGGTCTATTTAAGTAAAAAGATTGGGTTTATTTTTGTTAAAACATGGAGCTAGTGTTTTATATACTGTGACAAATCAGTCAGAGAAAATGACCATACAGAGGGCAGTCATGTTTCTCTCTTAGTCTAATTGATACCTGATTATATATTTGGATGCTTGGCTATCTCTAGGCCTTGCCTTTATACCTACTAATCTAATATGTATTCTCTGTCATTCTTCCTCTACTAACCCCAATTCAAGGCAGGTAACTTTTTAAAGTAGCTTTGACCACTGCTATCATGAGACTTCCTTTCCCAAAGTGTATAGCTGGGCATTTTCACAGAACTTTAACTTGCCTCTCCCACCCAAACAACCTATTCAGAATTATCATCTCTCTCATGGAGCTATCATTCTGCAGTGCTCCATTTTCTTTAACTAAATACCCAAGATAAAATTTGAAATATATTATTTTCCATTGAGTTTTTGAAAATCATTTGGGATATTATTTCTTAAAAATATCATTAAATATATTTTCTAATAACTAAAATTTTGAATAGTGATGTATTCACACTCCATAGTCCCCATTTCCTCTCAATAAAGAGCAGAGAAAGTGGTAATAAAAAATTAATAGCTATAAGTATTCAAAAAGTCTCTTGCCTTTTATGGTTAATGAGGAGGAGGGATCTATTTAAAGTCATACCTTATTCAAAGTTCCTCCTCTGTAGTTTACTTATAATCTGCTACAAAATAGTGCTGTTATAGATAGTGACAACTTCAAAATTAATTATCATTCAGGGAAAAATAGTTCTATGAACATTCTTATGGAATAAAGCTTTTTGTGATTAAATATATGTGCTTTTTAGCTTAGCTATGACATTCACCCTGAGGAGTAACTAACTACTACTGCACTAACAACTACTGCAAGAATTAATAATTCAAATAGATGATGATTTATGATTCTGACTATAAGAGTGTGTCTGCCCAAACTAGTTGTTTCCCTTTTTCATTTTACCTTCCTCAATGGTTCTCTGAAAGCAAATAATTGAATGCTATCTGATCATGTATTGCTTAAATTAATATTTTGAACTTCTATTTGTTCTATAAAATAATAGGTTCATTATAAGGGACAACTAGGCAAAGCAACTGCCATAAGTGTCACACCAGAGATAGAAAGAGTCAAGAGGAATCAAGAAAATATTAGCTCGGCAAGTGGTGCTTTGAAATCTTTTCCTTGTTTCTTTCTTTTAAAAAATGAAACAATATTTTCAATTCCCTTCAGATGTAAGCATAGAGCTAGATCTAAAATTAAGTAATCATTTCTAATTGCTTACTTTTAAAAAACAATTTTGAACTTATAAGAATATATTGTTTTAAAAAATAATATGCATGTGTATGGATGTCTTTCAGATTGAAAGAGCCTTAGATAATTGAAGAGTCTTCTAAATGAGATCTATAGACTCCAGAATTCAGCCAAAGGATCTACAGTTGAGATACATAGATATCTACGTATAATGTACTATGTGTCTCCATATGTACATTCACATATGGATAGATGTATCGAGACATAAAAAGGCATCAAGAAGTAAAACGTATAAAATAAATGCTCTGATGAGTGTGAGATCCTAGTTAATTAGATGAACTTAAAGTATGAGGCCATTCTTTGGAACTTTGAATATGTCTCCTTGATTCCTACTTTATGTAGGATAAAGGCAATGTATGTTATATATACATATGTGGTAAATATAACATTTACAGAGAAAAGATAATTTATATATTTGTTTAAGAATGTGTGTTTTAAAGGTATGTGAAATGTATCCATATTAAAGACTGTATATACATGGGGAAATTATGTTTATGTGTGGCAGAGGGCAAGAGAGAGTATATATGTGAGATAGAATTTATGTGTGAGAGAGAAAGAGATACACACGTTGGCCCTTAATAATGTGTTTTGAGATTGTCTTTTAAAAGATTATGGGTATCATTTAGGATGTTCTGTAATTCCTTGAGATTTAATATAATTAGTATTATTTTAAAGTAGACCAGCACATCTCCCTGTCTCTGTATAACTATAAAATATGTCTAGATATATAGTACGGATGAGAGGTACTTTGGAGTAGTGCATAGTGAACCAGGCCATTGAGCCAGGTGGACCTCAGTTTAAATTCCAACTTTGATCCATATTGGCTAAGTGATCATTTAACCAGTTAGTGCTTTGAATAATTCTCTAATGTTATAAACTGCATAAGTTACTAGTGCATTTCCTGACAAGGAATACCATATATTGATGAATTCCCCCTCCTACATCACAACACACACACACACACACACACACACACACAATGGTATAGATATGTATTTGAACACAAGTTCATCCTTCTTTTAGGTGTAGATCATGTGTTATAGACAAAAAAATTTGTGCTATGAGGTGATATTTTTCTTAGCTAGGACCAAGTGACTGATATTCCATCAATGCTGCAGGGCATAGTTGCATTTTTGGCCTTGGAAAATGGTATTACTTTTAATGTATTAAAATTTTCAAAGATGCTATTTTAACGAAGGTGTTGAAACAATTCAATCCTTCATCTTAATGTGAATACATATTGTCACATCATCTATGCAAATCAGAATAATCAATTACCCATTGTCTGTGAACCAAAACTCCCAACAAAAAGCCATTTTTAAAGGTATTAAAAATAGGACTGTGTTGGTAGTCATATGGTAAACATATAGGAATGTCTTCTTTGGACAGCATTTTTTCAGTAAAACTTGTGCTTCGGTATTGAATTATATATATATATATATATATATATATATATATATATATATATATATATACACCTTCAGGTCTATAATAATTGACTCTCTAATCTTACAAATAATCTGTCTGATAAATGATGATATTCTATTTTAAGTGCCAATAATATATGAGCTATTTCTGGCACATCCAGGAGATTTTGCTGCCTGAAGAATCAGTTTTTAATCTGATTTTAAGATTTTAAAACCTGCAGATTGCCACTACTGTTAAGGGAGTCTAAAAATATTTTCCACCTAAATTACTTTTTAGCTACAGTTGTGAAGAAGTAAAAATAGTTGAATCATGGAGCCACTTTTTTAGAACTGTTTTGCCATTAATCCTTATTCCCAAGAGAGGAAGAGAAAAGGGGAAATGGAATGCAGATAAGAAGCCACTATGTGAGCACCCATCTCTATTCTAGGGGTGTAGGAGGAAAAATAAATATAGTAGCTTTTAGGATTGACTTCTCCTTTATCTATCTACACCAAGAACCAGTGGAACAGATGATACAAATGGTTATTGGTCACCCATGTAGCTGTCTATTTATCAGAAACAGTTCCAGATGAGTGTATGTGTGTGTATAAAATCATTTGGAATCATTTTTGGAGCCTCTTGAGACTGTTAATCTGAAAAGAAAAAGGTGGCTTTGGCTATGGGTGAGTGCTGATTGACAATTTCTTGAGCAAATTGTAAATATTTTTAAATATGTTGTATATCATTTATATTTTGAAAGGGAATAGGAGAAGAAGAAAATATAGAATTATATGTGTGTGTTTAAAATTTAATTGGTTTTATTCTAAATTTGTTTTGGTTGTTATTGCTTTACAGGTTAAATATACCCAGGATCAGAAACATATGAAAGGTAGACCAAGTTTGCTTGTGGATACTCCTGAACTGAGGCATGTTAAAGAAACTCAAAATAATATTTCTATGGTAGGGTACAACTGTCTGACTTCTCACGACCAATGTATACTAAAGAACATCATTGCATCATACCCTGGAGATGTTAGTTCACCACTAGCTGGATAATGATTAAAGCACACTTTGGGATTGCTCAGTTTGCCTTTTGGTGAATTTTCTAACTGCACTGAAATGTAATGGAAACACTTAGAGTTTCAATAAAATGATTTTCTCTACCAGTTGATTTTTGTCTTTTTATTTTCAAATTTCATATTCCTTCTATCCTTTGAATGCCTCGTGTGACTGACAATTGCCTGGAACACTTATGTTTGGGGTTGAGTTTGGGTTTAGCATGTTTGCATGTTTCAGTGCATCTTTCAAAGAGCTGTTTGTGTTTTATTACCATATTAGGGCATTCAGGTTTATAATCCAATTGCTTTATGAGTCATTAATATTTTTATTTGGATAACTTTAAGGCACTATTAATAAGAAATGGTTGAGCAATAAGAACTTAATTCACAGGTATTGTTTTATGAGCACTTAGAAAGTAACTACAGTAATATATGTGCATATGTATAGCTTAAATATATATATACTTGCATATTTTTAACTTTAAAAAGCATACATATACATATATATTTAAATTTGTATATTCATGACCTTCAATATATACTTTAAAATTGTGAATATACATATAATAAATATATGTATAAACATGATTTTTGGAGTTAAATGAGATTTAAGTGTATATGTATATATTGGTTAAAGATATGCACATATATTTCTGTAGTTGCATTCATAACTTCAAAAAAATATATTTTTGAAATAATAAATGTGTAGGTTTAAAAATTATATATGTTTATTTTGACATTATGAATATATAGGTTTAAATGTAATTTTAAAGTTCTTCTCCATAAGCCCTAGTAATAATTATTTCAGTAATTAAAACACTTAAAAATCACTATCATCACTCAAATCATGAAGTTAGTAGAAGAGTGTATGACAAACTATAGGGAGAAGAAAGAATATTGATTTAGACATTTAAAAAATGTACATGGGAAAAATTATTAGTTTTTATCTGTGTAATAATTGGAGAAAGATCACCATATGTAGGTAGGCATCCATAGAATGACATTTTTGCCTTATTCATCATTCTATGGAATAAATTGCAGCATGTTCTGTTTTTCTTTCTCCTTTTCAGGTAAAATATCACGAAGACTTTGAGAAGACGAAGGGCAGAGGTTTTACTCCAGTTGTAGATGACCCGGTGACAGAGAGGGTGCGGAAGAATACCCAGGTTGTCAGTGATGCTGCTTACAAAGGTATACACCCACAGATTGTGGAAATGGATCGGCGGCCTGGAATCATTGTGGGTAAGCTGACTTCTGTGGAGGGACTGACTTATGGTGAAAAGAAGGTCCTAAACTGAGAATTTGTCTCCTTAAGGCTTTAGATGCATTTTATATGGTAGTCTATATTCCAAATGGATTCTATTTAAAGTAGCACAGCTATTGAGGCTATTTTTTCAGGCTAGGTGAAACTTTTCAGAATTCCTTGCATATAAAAGCTGGAAAATATCTCTTAAAAGTATATTTTAATATTTAATATTAGAAAATCTATAATTAATTTACAAATCTTTGGGGAGGGGATAGTTTTCATGCCTTTTTGATATGTCCATATTGGCCTTTGCAAATGATAATTGCTTAGCAAAAACACTAAAAATCTCTTTTTTTGAGGAGCTATAAATGTATTAATGTATTAATTAAGCCATGAAAAGATATTCTTCATGAGTTTTCCCTTGCTCTAATGGGAGTAGAATTCTCTCAAAGCTCCCTTTAATCATCTTCAGTGTGAGGTTCCTGCTAAGAAGGAACATTACAGTGGCAGCATCCTCAGAGAGGCTATTTACAGGGGTGATAATTACACACATTTCTAAAAAGGCATTTTGGAATTTCAATTTTAATATTGCATACAGAAGGAGTAAGTGAGCTGTTCTCTAGATATATGTAAATAAAGCTGACAGTTTTTATCACTTGAACTTTTAAGATTAAGGAGAATCATTTACTATTTTAGGAGATTCTTATCACTAAAATAGGAATAATTCTATTGACTTAAAAATAAAACACGCCAAGATCAGAAGACCAATTATTGTGAGCTGTTCTCTTGACTCTGTTTTGTGATTTTACTTGATATAAATTAGCAGAAGAAAATCAGCATGTACTGAGGGAATAGAGAGTTAGCATTGGAATCAGGAAGATCAGGGTTCAAGTCTCTCCTCTGACACAAATTAGATGTGTAATTTTGGACAAGTTACTTAATAAAGTAAGTAGGACTTGGACAGAATCAGTTTTTCTTATTTTATTATTTGCCAGAAGAACATAAGATCTGGCAAGACATGCAAGGTTAAACGAATTTTGAGATGTTTGTGTCTACTATTAAAACGTGAGACTGAGCATGGAGAGACTTTTCGCTGAGTTAGTCCCAGGAAAATGTCTTTTTTTTTTTTTTGGCTACTATCAGTGAAGATCCTGGATCTTTGAAGTCAGGAGAAAACTTGCCATTGGGTCTCTTTGCACATGTTACCAAATTTCTTACAAGATGTAAAAATTACCACAAATAAATTACAAATAAATTGATTTCCCAAAGTAGTCTTTATGTATGGTAGCAGAATTGAAATGACCAAGTAAACTTGAGTCTTTTTAATATTCTATTTCTTTTAGAGTTGCTGGCACAAAGCAAATTGGGTGGGTTTTTAGTTTTATTTTGTCCATATCAAACACTGTCTTTTATACTGCTTGAAGACTTTTTTATCTAATAAAAGTGAATTTTACTAAGGCAAGGAGCTATATTAGCAGCCTAGATTATTTACAATACAGATAAGATTACTTTATACATTTATTTCCGGAATTCCTTTTGATGAAGTGATATTATAATCTAAAAATCTGTAGATTTCGTGTGTGTACCTTATAAGCCCTAGCTTTTCACTGAAACTTTAAATCAAAATAGTAGATCTCCCCAGTTCCATAGCTCTAGGTTCCTTCTATGGAAAAAAGCAAAAATTTCAGCAGTGTCATCAATCAGCAAGAATTTATTTTTATTTAAAAAAATACATTTTCCTATATTGTCTACTTCTTAGCTATTCCAAGTATTTCCCCCCTTCTTTCTCCCCCTCCCAGAGAACTATCATATATAATTAATATTTTTTTAAGAATTAAAAAAAGGACAGCTTGATGGTACAGTGAATAGTATACCAACTTTGGAGTGAAAAGAACTTGAGCACAAAATAGGCCTCAGACATTTAACATTTCCTACCTGTGTAAGTCACTTAATCCCAATCGCCTTGCCAAGCAAACAAACAGTTTTTAAAAAGAGTAAAAAAAAATCAGCACAGTGATTGATATATTGGGAAAAAGTCCAAAAACATGTGCAATATATAGCATCTGTAGACCTCTCACTTCCACAAAGTGTTGAGTTTGGAATGTCCTCATATCATTTCAATCAAGACCTCAAGAAATATTTGTTAAGTGCCTATGTGCTAGGCGTGTCCCAAGTGATGGTGGTAGAACGAAAAAAAACTAATCCTTGTTCTCAAGGAGCACTCAGTCTAATGGGACAACATGTAAATAACTATATGCAAACAAGATATCGATAAGGTAAATTGGGGATAGACAATAGAATTGTGGGTGACTAAAAAAAGTTCATTGTGGAAGGTAGAACTTTAGCTGAAAGAAGCCAGAGAAACCAGGAGGAAGAAATGAGGAGGGAAAGAGGAGGAAAAAAGCATAAAAAAAACTCAGAAGAGCATGGAGGAGGTGGAAGAACAATAAGGAACAGCAAAAAGGCCAGTGTGAGGAGTCAGTGGAGGAAAATACGAGGAGAGAAGACTGGAAAGTTATTGTTTCTATTTTATTTTGGAAGTAAATACACCTGTGTAGACATGGTCAAAGCTGTGTTTAAGGAAGATTAATTTGATAGCTAAGCACAGAATGGACTGGAATGGAGAAAGACTTCCGTCAGGGAGACAAGGCAGTAGATCATTGTAACAATCTAGGAATTAGTAATGAGAGTTCACACAAGGGCGGTTACATAGTCACACAAAGAAAGTAGGAGTACATGAAATGTTAAAGTAAAAATGACAAGATGACAACTGATTGAATATGGGAAATGAAAGAGTGAGGCATTGAGGAGTTAAGTTTTGAGCAGGTTGAGTTTAAGATGCCTGGGCATCTTCAGTTGGAGATGTCTCATAAGCAATTGGAGATGAGATATTGGAGATTAGGGATAGACAGGTAGACCTGAGAATGTGGAAATGACAATTAAATCCATTAAATCTAATGAGATCACCAAGTGAATAGGATAGAGGGAGAATATAAGAGGGTCTTGGACAGAACCTTATAAAACCCGAATGGTTAGAAGGCACAATATGGATGAAGATCCAACAAAGAAGTCTGAGAGGAGTCTAGGGAGAGGAGTGCACAATGAGTATTGTCTCTCTAGGAGAGAGCAATGTCACAAGAAAAGAGAGTATTGACAAGAGAGAGATAGTATCAATTGTTGCAGAAAAATCAGGAAAGTTGAAGATTAAGAAAAGGCCATTAGATTTGGAATTTGAGACATTACTAAAGACTTTAGAGAAATCAACAACTTGTCTATAATTTATAATATCATAGTATTACATTGGAATTTTTGCCAGCTTATGCACATCAATATGTGTTAGGAGTAGGTCTTGAATCTGGGTTTTCTTAATTCCAAGTATGATCCTATTCATCATGCCAATTTGCCTTTTTTTTTTTGCTAGTTTAAATTAAGTAAAAAAAAATACAGTAAGTAGGGGGAAAGTTTCTCGAAGTGGTTCTTCTGACTTTGGCATGCATTATTTTAAAGTCAATTGAAAAGATAATAATTCCTGGATTTTACTATTGGGTCAAAAAAAAGTGACTATGTAGAAGTACTTGAATATATCTATTTTGCTGAATTAAAATTGTATTTACATTTAATTTTTTAAAAAGTGAATAATCAAATACCTGATTGTCTTATGGTGTTTTCCCCTTTACAACTAAATTTCTAGCAGTGAAATTCCTGTATTAATAGCTCTTTGTTTTTTCTAGTATTGATCATAATTATAATGCCAACTTAGATTTAAGATACATATTCTACAGCTAAAGAATAGCCTTAAGTGTGGAGCTCTTGGTTCAGGAATGAAAGAAGTCATTCTCAGCCACAGAAACAACAGATTCCAGTTGAACACGTGAAATTTCTCCCCTACAGCTCACATCCTTGATAACTTAAAGGTAGCATGCTGGAGTCTCCAAGAAGATAATTTCCTACTTCTGACACTAGTTATGTGACCATGACCATATCCTCTGACTTTCTTAAACTTTATTTTTCCTCATTGGTTTTGGTATACTGAACAATTGATACATGCCTATTTTGCCTTCTGTGGAAACAGTAACAGCAAAACCTTTCTTTTTTAATTTCATTGTCTCCTGTGGGAAATTTTGCAACCATTTTGGAGAAGGGATACATATGTGAACTTAGAGACATGTATCTTTGTCTTCTATGAAACATTTATTAAAGTGAGCATTCCCAAAACATTTGCTTCCGATATAGCAGAGAGTATATTTTTTCTAGACAAAAACCTCTTAGTGGTTTCTTATGAGTCAGTAAATTCATTCTACCTTTAATACTTCATCTAGTTCAGTATATGGTGAGGAAAAAGACTTGGCACTCAAACAATACAGTACAATTAGGAAATACTTGCCTTGTGAGGACATGGGCCATGCTATAAAAGGTTTTATAGGTTTACTGATGATTACATTAAAAAGCACTTACGTTGTTGTCCAATTTAAAAAAAAAAAAGCCTTTAAGATAAACAGAGAAATTTAAATTTAATCACACAGTTCTCTTAACAAATACATGTGAAAATGAATGTGTGTTAGCTCATGCCAAGAATACAAATATTTCAGAAAAGCTGTCAGAAAAATCAACAACAGGAAGCTACCTGAGTTCTTATTGCTTTTCTTTGCAGGGAATCATTCTTATTTTTCTCTTGATTTTTTTTTATTTCTTTCGGTGAAAGACCTTAAAGTTTGGCGTACTGATCCTGGCTCTATCTTCGACATTGATCCGTTGGAAGACAATATTCAATCTAGGAGTCTACATATGCTTTCTGGTATTACTCATATTTTGAGTTCTTCCATGTTGGCATGGTTTTGTCCCAAAAATAACCTTCCCCTCATAAGCATTCAAATTCAATTATTCTGCTGTGAGCTTTAAAAACATTTTTAAAAATCATGACTTTGATATGAATTATTGTTTATAGTTATATATTTCTTGAGAATAGATTTTAATCATTGATATAAGTGAAACCTGATAAAAGCACTTTTATTAAAAACTATATTGGAATGTCCGATTATTCCTAGATTCAGTCAAGAGTGTAGAGTTCCCACTCATCTGCTTTTTATTAGTAAATATGATTTCAGTAGACTTTCTGGATTCACAAATACAGTTATTTGGATTTTACTAAGCTTTTGAGACATAAACTAGATTTAAATTTTGAAATACACTGTAACAGTGTTTTCAAATCCTATTATAAGACTTTCATGTAAATACTGTAGAGATTTTTCTATAACTTGAATAATCTTTTAAAATTGAATTTATTTTTGGTCACATTCAAAAGGATACAATATTTAAGCATTTTAAAAGAGAAAACTATAGTTTTACTTAGTCCTGAAAGTTTACTCTTAGGCTTTGATTAACTTAAAATGAATATGGGTAAAGTTTATGTGACTTTTAACTTATGCTGTCATCTCTAAATTAAAGGTACAGGGAATGGAGGTTTGTAGTGATAACAGTTTCTCAAGAAACTGTCATTTTGCATTTTAGACTTCCAAACTGTGGAGGTTTGAGGGTCAATCCAAACATTACAGTGAGTCAAACTAGATGACACCAAGGATTTACATCCTCTTTGCTAGATTTGGTTATTGACTTTGATCACACGAACAGTCACAGATCAAAATCCTCTTGTAATCAATTTAATCTGTGTAGGCATTCAGGTTCACACACACACACATACACACATGTTTATATGCATATGTATATATGTATGCATATTATATATACACAGAGATAGACAGCATTTAACTTTGTGAACTTGAGAATGTTTTGGTGTTTTTGTTTTTCTTAACTATTCCCTAACTATTGGTAGAAATTCAGATTGTCACCAGTGTTTTCCTAGTTAAAGGAAAGTTTTTTTTTTAAAAGAGGCCCATTCTTTTTCCCCTAAGCCTACCAAAAATAAAGGTAGAAAATTAATATAAAAATTATTTATTTTTTTATGTGCCCAGGGAAGATAATATTGTACAGAGAAATAAGTGTTGCCTTTATCTACCTCCAAAAATTGAATCTGCTATTTAATACATGAGTGACCCTAAGTAACTTATGTTATCTCTCTCAGCCTCAATTCTTTCTGGCCAAAATAAAAAAAGCTAAAGTGATTTACTCCTGTAGGCCCTCAGTCTCAATTTGCAGTCACTGGTTATAGAGAATAGAACGTAGGACTTTGATGGCTGAAACTCAAATATTAGGTTATTGTCTTTTCATGTTAATTTTTAATTTTTTTCCATTTCTTTCTGTTTTTCATTCATGTAACCATATACATGAACATTCTTTTCTTCCAAATAGAAAAGGCAAGTCTCTACAGTAGACATCGATCTCATTCTACCAGTACCCTTGGTGTAGGACTAGGGGATGACAAGTCAGAAATCTCTGGGACAAACCCTAGCTTTTCCTTCTGCAGTGAGATAACAAGACCATCTGATGAAGGAGGAGGTATCAGATCTTTCCCAAATAGACTAATTCATTGATAATTTGTGGCACTGTGCATGACTTCTATTCTTAACACATCTTCACATGTGTTTATGTGTATATGTATAAATATTTGGCTGCTATTATAGTTGGAAACTTGAAGAGAACTTCTGCAAGCCTTGGGTGTGCTCTCCTAACATGCTCTTTGGCACGTACTTTCTTCACTCCACTTGTGTGTTATTGAAGGTACAGCTCTGAAGATTTGAAGGCCCTCCTTACTGCCATTAGTCTCAAAATATCTACTGGGTGCATCTGTTTTAGAACATTAAAATGGTTGACATGAATATTAAATATTCGTGTGTGTCAAATAGGCCCATCAAGTAGCATCAAAACTGGCCAGAATATAATGCATAATTCATTCTTGATTTCCCATAGGAATGTCCATATTACAATAGCATTTAAATGTCATATACTTTTAAGTGTATGAGGGAATATTAGCCCAAAGGTCTAAAAGTAATCAGTAGTCTGTAAGAATCATTACTAAAAATATAGTTATTGGGATTGGAATTTTTTTTCAGATGTAGAAAGTAAAAGGGTTTCTTTCTCCTTATCTTTCCCTGATTATATCTTCTCAATCCTTTCCTTTTCTTCCTCTCTTCTTCCATCCTCCTTCTGAAATTATATTTGTTTTTGGAGATGGTGAAGGGTAGGTTGTTTTTTCTTCATTTTTTAACAAGAGACTTTTGAAGATTATAATCCTCCATACACAGAGTCAGAAGACTAAATCTCTCCCATGGAATATCAGGAATAAGATCAAATAGTGCAGGAGACATTTGGGGTTACAGTGGCTTATTATGTATTATAGACTTTAGTATAGATGTCACACTTACCAATCAAGCTATATTATGGTGATACTTTGATGATTAATTTTCATTCTTGTAACTATACATTAAACATATCAACAAAGTAGTTAAAGATCTAGTGAGATATTTTATACCAAGAGCATATGGCTTGGACTCTCATTTAGATTTCATATTTTTCAGTATGTGTATGTAAAACAGGAACTTTTGACCATTTGTTTTTTGTAAACTAAGTTCACTCAATTGAAATTTGCTCAAGTGAAATAAGCAAATATGCAGATTCTGTTTTAAAAATAAAAGTCCCATTTATTGGTTTTTAAGTGTAAATTTATAGTGTTTGAATAGTTTTCCATGAAATAATTGGGCTTGTTTTTGCTTTTGATTTTTCATTGCTTGGGAGTTTATTTGTTTGTTTTTCCTGTGACATAAATGCAGAGTTGACAAAGGAACCTAAAAATGGAAACAATTTTCTTGCATCTATGCTGGTGTATTCAAGGGGAGGAAGTCAAACTCTGCCCTTTTTGGTTACTTTTAAATCGAACAATTTGAAATGTTTGTTCTGAGCTCTGATGAGGAAGTTTTCAATGTAAACTTTTGCAGCCTAGATGCTGTCTGGTAGTGACAATTTTTGAGTATCTTTGGTTTTCCTTAGAAAACCTATCCAACATTTATTTAAGTGCATATTCTGAAAATTGAAGATAATTTTTAGAGCAATTTTCATATCTTTTCAGAGAAAAAAGGACAAGAAGGAGTTGTGATTTCAGATGTCTTTGTTCTTACATGGTAAAGAATTTGCATAGCTTTGTTTCTTTCTTGTAGATGATGGCTATTTTTTCAGGATTGGGGGGAAATATTGCATCATTATTTTATACTGTAAAGATTGGCATCATGTTATAGAAAATTACTTAATGTTATATTTCTTTCTCTAGTTCTTGCTATCTAAAACCACCCTCTCTCTTTTTGAGTCTACCAAAGGGAGCCTATGCTTATTCCTTGAAGTCAATCTATTTCATTTTTTTTTAAATTAAAGGGCACAATATTTTCATGAGTTTCAGGTTTATTGGACTCATTTACTGAGTAGAGTAAATCCTGATTGTTAACACAAAGGGTTAAGCCATCAGGATTCTTTGATTTTGTGTCTTTGATGTAAATATACTTCATTTTGAACTTTCCCATTTGGTTTTCATGAGCATTCATTCACACATAGAGGCTCTCTCCATTGTTTTAGTTATATGTCTTTTATGATATTTTCCCATCTTGCTTTGATTGTGGAATGTTTTCATTTTCTAGTATTATTTGGTTGAATGGGATCTGCTCTTTTCAGTTTGGTTCTATTTCCTAATGTTTTAGATTTCTAAACAGTTTACATTTTCATCCCCAATTTTGTTGCTTTTATATACTAAAGGAAAATTTATTTAAACCTCACTCCATTTTTAAAAAATTCTGGATTCTTATTTTAAATCATCATAGTTTTGCCATTAGATTCACTTAATGAATTTTGATCTACAAATATTATTAATTGTTGATTGAATCAAATACCATTTGTACTAGAAGAACATGATGTCAACATGTAGATTTTTATTTTCAAAACACTTAAGCCTATCATACATTTATGTAATTTCCATCAGCAAAATTTTTAAATGTTATTAAGCACCAGTCATCAATACTAAAATAGTATGGCCATCCCTTTCTATCTTAAGAAATGTGTAATTCAATGTCGATTAATGGTCACTAAAATCTAGTAATGTCAGAACTAAAAGGAAAATTAAATTCCTTTAATAATTTAATTATTTGAACATGATCTTGTGCACTTGAATGGAAAAAATTGTTGTATGTAACTGTTGGATTACAAATTATGATCTCAAAATTAATTCAAAATGTATCATGTAAAATAATTTCATGACAAATCTGAAGAAGTAAAAAAAAAATTATTTAAAAACTGACATGCTATTTCTTTGCTAGAAATCTACCTAATGGCTCCCTTCCTGTAAGATTTTCTTTGATCTCCTTTTTGTTTTGTGTGTGTGTGTGTGTGTCAACTTGCTTATATGAAGCATTTGCTTTCTACTCTTATTTGAAATCTAACACAGTGTTTATACAATCTTTCGTTTAAAAGCAAGTTTACATTTACATTCAGTTCTTTTATTTGCTTCTGTTTGTCAATGTAAAAGATGGTGGAATGGGGCAGAATAAGATAATGAAAAGTGATAGCAACGTTACCAGGAATTAGAAACAGAAACACTACAAATTTGATATTTTCCTATTTCCAATATTGTGATTCTTTCAGTTTTGGAAAAAAAAAGAGAAGACCTCTCATCTTTTTTAGTTGGCCCAAAGCAAATCCTGTTTCCTGTGATAATTCAAACCATCTTTTAATACTGTCCTAAACAATTGGGAGACAAAGAAAGGCAAAATTGTCCTTGCTCTAAAAGAGTCTCCCTCTAATAAGAGAGACATCATGTAAATATAAATACGATACAAACAAGATAAATTGGGAGTAAACAGAAGGTAGAGTTTTGAAGGGACTTAAAAAAATCCAGAAAGCAAAGTTGAGGAAGAAGGACTTTCTAGGACTGGTGAATAAGCCAGTGAACATGCATGAACATGGAATGACTATATCATTCCAGGAACAGGAAAGAGATCTGTCACTGGATCACTTGTACATGGAGTGGGAAGAGAGTATAAGGTTTAAGATTGAGATGGTGGCCAGGGAATATTTTATGAAAGGCTCTGGATATGAAACATATAGTTTTATATTTGAGCCTGGAAGTGATAGGGAGCCACAAACACAATCTCTATGTTCTCTGCAATTTTTCACCTCAAAATATGCTACCCATTGTGTCTAAAGCAAAACTTCTTAAACTTTTTTTTTTTCCTTTTGTAATCCCTTTTTGCCTGAGAATTATTTATATGACCTGGGATTTATAGATATGTGAAGCATTTACTTATAATAAACTATAATTTTATGACGCCTACATTTTTATATGACCCCATATAGAGTCATCACTCACAGTTTAAGAAGCTTTGATCTCAAGAATAATGTTAAATGTTCTCTAGTATTATCAAGACCTCCCAAGAATGACTGAAAACATTGTGAATCAGTACATGCTAGGTTAGCATAGGGGAAGATAACAAAACCTGTAGTACAGAGGCCATCATAGATTTCTTATATGGATTAAATGCATAAAACTGCTTTGTAATCCTTTCAAATGCTCTATAAATATCAGCTATTTATAGTAGCTACAGAAAATATGATTGTAAAGTAATCAACATTTTTAAGAGCCTAATGTGGTGGGTACCTTGGAAGGCAATGGAGAACAAGCTAGGAGACATCCCATACTCATACTCCCTCCCCTTTTGAAGTACTTTGCTATTTCTTTCAGGCTGAGGCATTGCTTAATTGTTGGCCCGGTAGTGTGTTCATAGACTGATTTCTATAATATTGCAGATGCAGGATATACAGCAAGAGTATTTCAATTATGTCATTTTTTGATGTAATAAAAGCTACTGAAAAATTCTTAACCTAAGAAAATGGCATTTTAGTATTTGTGATTAAAGTTGCTCTCAAATTTATGAAAATTGAAAGAATTGATATATACAAGACCAGATTTTCTTAGTGATGAAAAATTGCAGTGGAGATGAAATTTTTTCTTAATGAAATTCTACTAATGGAATCACACCAGATTTCTCTTTAATTATCTAACAAGTATGACCTAAACTATTAAAGGTTCCCAATTAGCATTGTATACCCCCCAGGGAAGAAAGCCCCAAATCATACTGATGGAATCCAAAGGCTCTGTGAAGAATAATAGCAGGAAGTATCATAAGCTTAATATTCTAAATGTGAAGTTGGGAAAAGAACACAACATTAATGGAAAGAGCTAGTTTGCTCAGTGGAATACATGTGTCTTTCATTAATTTTTCCAGATTTATTCCAAGCCATCCACATGCATATATGAAGAACAGTTTTGATCTTAAAACTTGAAAACAGTCAAATACTGAGAAATATTTTTCCTGTGTGGGTGGGTCAATTAAGAATATTGGCTGTTATTCTTCCATTTTGTAATGTCTAGAGAAGTCTCTAAGCTAGAAGGGATCATATATTACAACTGACTTCATATTCCTGGTTTTCAGAGATAACATGAAAACTGGTATTGGTTTTTAAAGATATGAAATGTCTTTCAAAAGCTGTTTTTTAGACCAGACATACACACAATTTTTAGGCACAGACATTCAAACTCAACCATATAAAATAAGAAAGTAGATATTTAAACATATCTGCATATATTAAATCTAGTTCTGGAAATTGGCTTATCACTTTTAGGTAAGCTATGGAACCAGGTGTTCCCACTAATTTATAAGCCACAGGATCGTTGGACTTGAGTGATTTGTTGTTGGCTTCATAAGAAATATATAAAAGTATTAGGTGACGTATTGGCTCACTAAGAAGCACATCTTTTTGATATTGCTTGAGGTTCTTATCTGGTTTCTGTGCCACAGACTAGAATCTTTCCTTGGGCTCTTGGTTCATTTTGCCTAGGGCGCAGTGGTTCTCAAACCTTTGTGCTCAGTATCTTCATGTTAAAAAACTATCGAATATCTGTTCAAAGAGTTTTTGTTCACAAGAGTTATATTTATAGCTACTTACTATATTAGAAATAAAAAAAATAATTTCGAATTTGTACCCTCTGAAAGGGTTTCAGAGACCCCAAAAATTCTTTGGACTACACTTTGAGGACCACTGGCCTAGGGTCTTTGTCCTTAATTGTCTCAGAGGCTGATCATTGCTATTACATTATCCAGTGCCATCACTGAAGGTCTTTCCTAGTCTCTGACTTCAGAGACTGCAAATGGACCTGAGTGATTTGTCTTGCTTGGCTTCCTTCAAAACTCATCCAAAACCTTATCTTCTACAAAAGAGTGTTGCTTAATGCAAGGGCCTTCCTTCTGAGCTTATTTCTAGTTAATAGTGTATCTATATTGTTTGCACATAGTTGTCTGCATGTTGGCTACTTCATAAGATTGTGAATATTTTGAGATCAAAGCATCTTCCTGCCTTTTGTTGCAAATGTTTATTGACTTAACTTGCTTTATTCATTCTGGGTCTAACTTCAATCCCTATCATTCTTCCCAGGTCTCTCTATGATCATATATGGAGGTCTCATAACTGGATATGGGAGTCACAAAATTATGATTTATTTTCAGTAAATATTTTATTTGCATTCCTATTTTATGTACCTATATACCCAGGATCATGTAAAAATGTCTTGAATGAAAAGGGGTTAAAAGTAGAAAAAATTTAAGAACTCCTGCTCCAGTCTAATGTTCCCTCTCTTCCCCAAAATGAAGAGCCTGAAGCTCAAGAAAGTGACTTGTTCAACTTCTTTGATGTTGTACAGGACAGAGGTCATTTTAAAATCTGATTCCCTTGACCCCAGAAATATTCTTTCCACTACAACATATTGGTTCCTATCTCCATGCTTACCTTGTGTTTAAAACATGCAAAGCTCTCTATAATTCAGCTTGTCATCTATATGGTATTAAGAAAATTCCAGTGTGCAAGTATGCTCTGTAATCAGCATTATATCTTACCACATAATATTATATATATTATAACATACATTATATCTAATCATAGATCATATGTGATTATATTCATATATATCTTAATATATGGGATTCCTTTAAATAACAGTAAAAATGCATAATATTTTACAACTCGCACACAGAAATAAGATCATAGAATTATATCAGAAAGGAGCCTTAGAGACCACTGAGTCTAGTCAGTCCAATTACTTTACAGATGAAAAAAAGTTAATTTACAGAGCAGTTAAATGACTTGCAGAAGGAGTAAACAACTAGTAAGAATCTGAGGAGAGCTTTGAATTCATGCCTTCCTAATTTCTAGTCCAGAATTCTATTCATTATAGTTTGCTGGCAGTATTCTTTTACCTATATGATCTTTGAGTCTTGCAAGAGGTCTGTGCTAAAGATAGGATTCATGTTTTCAAATGAGTTATAATTTTTGATTTACAAATTGCTGTATAAGTGTTTTCTATCATCATCATCATCATTTTCATTTTATCATTCTGTTGTTTCAACCCAGCTTTTAACAACTCCATTTGAAGTTTTCTTGGCAAACATTCACTGGAGAGGTTTGCTGGGTCCTTCTCCAGATCATTTTACAGATGAGTAAACTGATATAAACAGGATTGAGTGGCTTGTTCAAGATCACACATTTACTAAGTATTTAAAGTTAGATTTGAACTCATTAAGATGTGTTCTTGATCAAGACTAGTGCTCTAGATACTGTGGTTTCAGCTAACTGCCCCATCTTCATCCGTCTTTTTGGAGATGGGGAAACTGATCCTCTGAGGTTCCACATGCCCACTATAGTTGGATTTTTTTCCTTTTGACTATAAGGTTCTGTTCATGGCTGGGAGAAAAACCATGTCCATTGTTTGGGGTTACTATTTGTCTCTGGATTTGGGCCCTATTCAGCCTCAGTGTAGTGATATAGACCTGTTCCATAACAGATTGCTTTAAGCTGTATGCTACTTTTAGGTGTTTTAATTATTAATTTTGTTGTTACTAAGCAACAAATTTAGGGAAATTACCATAATAATTGAAGAATGGAAGTGAGAAAGTTGGCATTGATTTTTTTAAAGTCAATTTTCATTCTCCCGAGTTCTCCTTTTGGCTAGTTTCTATATTTTTTCTGTTATTTCTATATTTCTATTAAAAAGTTGTCCATTTGCCTGAGATAGACAAAGCTTTGTTTTCAGACTAAAACCAATAGATTTTGCTTGGAAAAATTTAGCCTTGTCAATTACTTAGTCAAGAATTTATTTAATAGGGCAGCTAGGTGGCACTGTGGATAGAGTGAGAAGGACTCATTTTCATGAGTTCATATCTGTCTCAGACACTCATTAGCTACGTGACCCTAGGCAAGCCATTTAACACCGTTTGCCTCAGTTTCCTCATTTGCAAAATGAATTGGAGAAAGAAATGGCAAACTACTCCATCATCTGTCCCCAAAAGAAAAAAAATGGCACCAAAGAGTTGGAAATAGAAATTGAAAACAACTATGCAACAATAATTTATTAAGTATCTTCTGTATTCCACCTATTGTACCAGGTCCTAAGGATAAAAAAAATTCTTATGTTTTCTAGGAGGAGACAAAACAGGTACACACAAAAGTATTTTGCAAATAACTATCACAAAATATATAGAAAATAAATTCAAGATTATTTCAAGTCTTCTTAGCCAATCCTTAGCTGGGGGTACTCAAAGTTCTTGCACATGCCAGATATACTACTTTCTTATAGTTTCCCCAAAAGAATACTCCTTTAATTCCTCCACTTAGCTTTGGGAAACATCTCTGCCTTTATTTCTTTGCTCCTTGAATAAAAATGAGTCTTTCTATGTTTTCTTTGGGATTTCTCTTCTTGAGCTCCAGACTTGTCATACAACAACTGCAGTCATTTTATTGAAGAACTTGAGGCCTTAACTTTAAATGTTTACTAATCTTCTTTGCCCTAGTTAGTTTGAAATCAATTATTTTAAACATCTGCAAGTCTAACACTGGCCTTGCAATGAGGTTAGCGTCTTAGACTATCTCTGACATATGAGCTTCCTCTTCTGTAAAGGTCCTATGATCTAGGATCACAAATTCTAAGCTGTCCTAGAATAGTTAAGGTCTCCTTGAGGATTGTCTTTTGCCACTTTTTGTTTCTCTGGCAGTGAGTATAATGCCTGGTTCATGGTTGGTGCTTAATAATGTTTACTGATTGGACAGAATCTTGACTGCCTACAAAATTTAAGATATCCAGATTTCCCCATGGACCAAGGAAAGGTCCTAATTGCTCACATTGCTACTAATGCATTACATATTTCTCAATTGAGCTTTTCTCCCTGTTCAAACTCTGTGGCAGTGGTGATCCTTTCAATAGTTCCTAGTCTCACTAGTTCCAAATTTACACATGGAACCAATATCACCAATGTGTTTTGAAATTGATTAATAAGATCTAAACAGCTCACAGGACATCCATTTATCTTCCAGAAGAGAAAACTGAGTTTGAGGGAAATTATGACTTTAGTTATGTTACCCAAGTCATAATTAGTGCCACATCCTATAATTCCCACCCAGGTTTTCTAACTTTAGAAGCAATGAACTTTCTACTTTCTTGACTCTTCTTTGCTTTCCCACCTTGGATCTTGATGTTCTAAATAATCTTTCAGGACCTTTACTTCCACCCCACCACCCCAATGACTTCCTTCTAGTCCCTAGCTTTTATGGAAAACACAGAGACAAAATTATTGGAACACAGAGAACATCAATCAATGAACCAAGAAGGATTTTTTAAGTGTCTCTATGTGTCCAGTTCTGTGCTGAGAGTTTAGGATACAAATACAAAGAATGAAATTGCCTCTACTAGCAAGGAGTTAACATTCTAATATCAAATACATCCACCTGACTATTACCTCACAGTATGAACAACATCTGTTAACACCAGCTAACAGAGGTCAAATTAAGTGACTAGTGCAAGACCACACAGCTTGGTTGTGATAGAATTGTATATAATTATAATCAGTCACATATTTTGTGTCCCATGTCCAGTGCTATTTTCAGGACATACAGCTGCTACACTAAACCTTTCCACCAAGAGTATCTAGTGCCAAATTTGGAGTTTATGAGATCTCCTAAGAGACTTTAAGCATTGGGATAGCTTATTCTGATGGATCACATGCACATGTGAATTTAAAATCAGTAACAAATGCAATGTAGGCAATACTTTTCATTTCATATATTTCCAGGATACACATTATATTTAATAATGGTGTAGTAGGAAGTTATTTCATCCTGTTTGCTTGTTACATGGTTCTATGAAAAAGCCTGGGCCCTGTCAGTTTAGAAATTTAGAAAGAAAACTGCAGGATTTTGTCAGAGATGATATACTGCCAAGGAAAGTGAAAAGCTTATCATGAGTTAGCTGACTCTTTAGCTTTAGTCTGTCCATGCTGAAAAATCAGGTCAGATGGAATACTTAAAGAGTCTAAACATATTTTTTTAGATCCTTTCATCCTGCTGAAAGCTCAGCCTCTGTCAAAAATAATGTTTTAGTCACTGTAAAAATATGCATAGGTCAAAGTTATTATTCTCTTTGGGTACAGGAACTTTGGGCCATGGAGGGGACCATAGTTATAGTAGAGGATTATGCCTCCCAAGACTCTGAAGTTTGTAAGGAAACTTTGGCCCATCCTCCCCTAATGTTACTCTTATTTCCTTATGGTCACAATGTGTAAAGTTTATCCTACTTTGGACTGCTGAAATTATACCCTAGAGAAGCAAAACTAAGGGAAAAATAATAAGCATAGTTTAAACCTTAACAAAAGGATAAATCAATTGTAGCAAATAAGAGACAATGCTAGGATTTAAGAGTTTGTCATCTAGCTCTATTGAAACAAATTGTAGTATAATTAAAAAGGCACTGGAGTTCCATTAGGGTGTGACCTCTGAAGGCAGGGATTGACTTACGGTTTTGTATCCTCAGAATTTAGTATCTGGCACATAGTAAGTGCTTAATAGATGCTTACTGACTAAGTTTGGGTACTAGTTTTCACTTATGTTTATTAACCTTTTTGAAACTCCATTTCCTCATCCATAAAAAAGAAATGATATTTGTCTTACCTGATTCAAGGAATTTTTCTTAATAGTTTGGGTGTCTTAAAATGCTATCTATTGTAATTAGGGATCTCTGGTCGACTACTAATCTTTATACAGAGCATTCCAGCTCCAAGCTGGCATCAGAATAAGAGGGCTAAAGGGCAGAGAACAAGGCTGGATAACCTAATGCAAATTATGGAAGTAAATAAAATGAATAGTGAATAGAGACAGTGTAAAAATAAGATAGAGTTAGTAGGGAAAAGAATAGATATTTAAAAAGCTCCCCCCCAAGGGAAGTCCATTTAACCAGATGCTAAAATGGATTTTCACTGAAGAATTTGAAAACAAGTTTTTTAGAAAGGGTGTATTAATGAGATGTAATTTTAATCCTTTCAGGTCACACTACATTTACAAGGTGGCACATTGATAGATAAAACATGAGATTCATGGAATGAATTACAGAAACCCAGTGGTCCTTCTGAGTAAGGAGGCTCCCATTATGGGCAAAGTGCTAGACTTGTTCCCAACTGCAGTATTATTACCTTAGTAATGAGGTTTGGAGTTTACCCAATTGGGATCTTTTACAATCATTTAATGCTTATTTTAAAACTAACAGCATCTTCATGCCTCCTCCAGTCTAGTCATTTTTCAGTTGCATTTCATTAGTTTCATCTTAATTGTTTCGTGGGGGATTCTTTGTCTTTCTCAACAATTTTGGAACTTCTTTGATGTGCATTAAATGAGATGTACAAAACTATAGCCATATGTTAGAAAATATGAAAATGATTCTTTGGGGTTATGCACTATAAAAATATGTCCTTTTTTGAAGTGTGCTTTCCCCCTCATTTAAGATAAAAACAGCACAGATCCATGGCAGCAATTTTTACAACTGTCTCTTCCTCATGTATGTTTTGTCTCTAGAGTCTTTTCTTCTTTCTTGATTCCTCTGCAGAATTTTGACATTGTGAATATTCCTTCCTACTGAATATGCTTTACTTTGTTTTAGAGAGGTTACAGTCTCCTGGTTCATTTTCTACTTCCTTAAGCATCCCTTCTTCATCTTTCTAATTGGTTCTCCTGGTTTTTAAATGTGAGCTATAACCCAGACATCTGTCCTTGGTTTGCCTTGTTCCACAATCTCTCCCACTGACATTTTCATTTCTTCCCATGAGTGCAAATACAGCTTCTGTACAAATGATCCCCAAATGTTCCCCTCCATCTTTACCTTTCAACACCTACTTCCAATTGATAGCACAGTACCCTCTCCTACCTAAAAATCCACTTCAAACCCAGTAAGTCAAAAACCTAATTAAATATATTCCATCTTATAAATGTTTGTTTCTTCTGTCTTTATCATTTCTGCTTCGAATACCATCTTTCACCATGTTGGTAACCTTAGAGTTGTTTTTGACTTGTCTTTCTTTTTCACTTTCTATATCCAGTCAGTTATCATGTCCTGGTAATGCTACTTCTGAAACCTCTCTAGCAACTTTCTCTTCCTCTCTACTCTCACTCCCTATCACCACCCTTGTTATCATTACGACCCACTATTCCAATAGGCTGTCTCTAGATCTTTCTTGCTCTGCTTTGCCTCATCCTCCTGTGGATTGATTAATCAGAGAACACCATTATAAACAAACCTGATGCAAAAATATTCAGTGGATGACTATTGCACGTCAAACAAAATTGATGGGTTTTTTTTTTTTTGGTTTGACCAATCAATTAAACATTTCTTTTTTTAAACACATTTAAAAATATTTTATTTTTAACTTATGGAGAAAAATAAGCATTTCCATAACAGTATAATAATAAAAAGATGATTGCATATGAAACTGCAAATGTACTATGTACAACTTATTATTCCTTTTAAATATACATCAAAGTTACCAAGTAAATTTCTTTTTTCCACTTTTGTATATGTCAGGCACTTTCCTAAGTTCTACAATTTCCAATCTTATTTCATAGTATCTCCCCTCCCCCCCATGAATTCTGTGCTCTCACATGACAGAACTATTCTTTTCCTCCAAAGGTATTCTATTATCTCTTGCTATTTTCCTTCTTTCCTCTTGCATTTATCACCATCACTTAGGATTTTTGTGAGGATCAGATGAGATAACTGTAAAAGACAATTAGTACACAATTAGAAAACATAGTAGGCACTATGTAAATGCTTATTCCTTCTTTTCTACCCTTGCCATCCCTCTGCTTTTCCTTATGTCTGGGATATTTTCCCTTTTGCTAAGGACAGGTCTTCAGATCTGTTAAATTTCTAAATATGCTTTAAACCCACTCCACATCTCTTAGAGGCAGCACAGTGGTATAGTGTGGAGTTGGAGTCAGGAACACCTGAATTCAAGACCTGCCTTACACACACTAGCTGGAATAACCCTGGGTAAAGCATTTCATCTCTTATACACTTACTTTTATCACCTAATAACAACTTCATGGAATTGTAAGGATCAAAGAAAACACATATATGTATGTTTATATTTGGGCAGCTAGATGATGTAATGGGTAGAGTGCCAGACCTGGAGTCAGAAGGACCTGAGTTTAAATCTAACCTCAGACATGTCCTATCTCTGTGACCCCGGGCAAGATACTTAACCCTGTTTGTTTCATTTCCTCATGTGTCAAATGTGTTGGAGAAGAAAATGGCAAACCTTCCTATTACCTTTGTCAAGAAAAACCCAAAAGAACTTATGAAGAGTATAACATGACAAAACATATTTATATTTAATGAGTATGATATGCATGTATATTGTTATATAATTAAATACACACACAGATATATATACATATATGTAGCATTTTGCAAACTTTAAAACTCCATGTAAATATTATGTTTTATTATTAAATTTCTTGCTTTGATGGTGACTTCTGGTCCCCATTTTGTCTATCTTATTCAATCATTTCATTTATATCTAACTCTGTGGGATCCCACTTTTGGAGTTATCTTGGCAAAAATATTAGAGCAATTTGCCATTTCCTTCTCCAGCCCATTTTACAGGTAAGGAAGTTGAGGCTAACAAGATTACACAGGCAGTAAGTGTTTGAGCTAAGACTGAACTCAGGGAATGAGTTTTCCTAAGTTCAGGTCCAGAACTCTATCTACTAGCAGCCCTACCTGTCTGGCCCCCATACTAGACAGTAAACATTTATTGTATTGACCAGCTACTCATTAAAGCACCATATTTTTTTTAGCTGCCTTTGAATCATCTTTTGGTTGTTAGTTCAAAACATTGTGGTAGATCCGTTCACCTCAATGTTGATTTCTGTGTAACAGATAAAAATTTTTGAAGCATGTTTGTTCTTATCCTAATGGAAATCCAGTGACATGGACTTCCAAATTAGATTTCCATTTTGCTAACTCTTAATTGACTAGACCCTATTTTGGCTCAATGTGTTGTTTTGTTTTTGTTAGAATTATTTAGCTTCAATCATATTTGTAGCTGATTCACATTTACTAGGTCACTTTTCCTGTAGTTACATTTTACTTTCACCTTCCCTTCTCCCCTCATTAAAATCTTCTTGTCCATTTTTCAGTTTTTCCTTTTTATCTCCTTGAGAACAAACACTAAATAGGAAATAGCCTCTCTCCAAAAAGTCCATAAAATAGACTTTATGAGTGAGTGTTGTAGTTTTAATACTTCAGAAGATTCCCCCAAATAAGCTCAAACTCACCATATTTCTTGGGGCTTGAGCCACCTTCCAAGTCTCTAGTCAATCAGTCTTGCTTCAGTGAAATGAATTTTGAGTTCCATCTCTGTTTTTATTATTGCCTTAGGTTAACTACAACTCTTGTTTGTTGTTTGTGCAGATGCTGAAATTAAAGTCTCTAACTTAAACTTTGGGGCTACAAGATGACCATGTTTTCATGTTTCTTTTATTGCACCAGTGATCTGGCATGACAACTGGTTCATAAAAGTATACTGGGAATTTTTCCACAAATGAAATATTTTTTAACCGTTGCACAAGTAGAATAGTCTCCTATTTTTCCTAATTCCATGTATTCCTTAGTTTCATAGGAGGACTGTGACACAGATGGTGGATATCCTTCAACTAAATATGTATAATCAATCTGGATTTTGAAATGGTTTGAAATTCTTTTTTTTCCCATGTGTTTCTTTATGTTTTCTTTAGTTGCTTAAAGAACTCAAGCACATAACGTAGCCCTAAAACATCATCTTCATTATTGGTCAGTTTAAGAATATGGTTTAGAAGTGCCCCTAAATGGAATTCCAAATAATCACAAATATATTTTAATTTCCCCAATTTCTTTTGTGTGAACAAGATTACTTCGGTAGCAATAAAGGAAACTTTCTTATTAGGGAAATGGTATTAGTAAGGATGGTGATAGCTTTCATTTATGTAGTTGTTTAAGGTTTTCTACAGAGTTTTAGAATTGTTATCTCACCTCATTCTCATAGTAATCCTATGAGTTAGCAATCCATTTTACAATTGAGGAAACTGAGGTTCGGCAAAGTTAATCTTTTCTAGGATCATATAGTTAATATATGTTTGAGGTAGAATTCTAATCCAGGTCTTGATGATTTCCTTCCAGTGCTGTGTCTTCTCTATCATGCTGTCTTTCTACACAAAGACAGAAGAAATTTATTTTGGATTTGATTCCCTCCACTAAGGAGAGCCACAGAGAGTGACCAAGGCAGCTAGATGTCATACTAGAGCTGGAATCAAGAAATCCTGAATCTAAATTTGACCTTAAATATTTACTAGTTTTGTAGAAGAGTCACATAATAGAAGTTAACAATAATGGATAATGAATAACAATAAGACCTACCTCAAAAGGCTGCTGTGAGGCTCAAATGAAATCAAATAATTTAATATTTGCAAAGTATTTGGCAGGTGCCTGGTACGTAATAGGCATGTATCCCCCATATCACTCAGTGGAAATAATGAAGAATTGGGACAGGGAGAGGATATGATCACTTCACTTTAGAATTTGTGAAAAAGGAGAAAAAAGTCAGGGTATTCTGATATTTATCCTAGTTTTGAGTAGGTCAGATTATAAATGATTCAGAGAAAGGATAAGTAGACTAAATTGGACTAAAATTCTACAAGGGAAGACAGTCCAGAAAGAAGTGAGAGATCTCAAAAATGAAACCCATTGCATTGATGAGGAGGATCTATTTAAAGAGGCCAATTTTGATTCATAGGGGACTTAACATCCAGTTTAAAGGTGTGAAAGTCACTTAACCTTGTTTTTTGTCTGTTTCCTCATTTGTAAAATGAGCTGAGAAGGGAATGGCAAATCACTCCAGTATCTCTTCCAAGAAAATCTCAAATGGTGTCATGAAACTCAGACACATCTAAAAATGACCAATCAGCAATAAGCAAAAAAAACAACAAAAAAACAAACAAAAAAAACCCAACTTGTCAGGGGAAAGAACCTCAGAACGGAAAAGATAGAACAAAGATGGAAAGATGACAAGAGTAGATAGAAAAGACAAAAAATATAAAAGAAAATATCTTAATGAGATCAAATGACTTGGCCCAATTAAACTACATTTTTGATAAAGCACAACCTGACAGTGACATCACTGAGTTTTTGTTGGTGACCTCTGAACAATCCAAAATGAAAGAGGAACAATATTCTTCCCATTTTTACTGAAGCAAAAGAAATGAATTTGGCTAACTGCAGATCAGTGAATTTGGTTTGTTTCCTGGGGGAAAAAAATCTAGAAAATATTATTAAAGGGACAATTGGTAAACATCAAGGAAAGAACATAGTCATCACAAAGGGCCAGCATAATGTCTGTCATCTAGAAAAAGTCATCTGACTCTAACCCAATTTCCTTTTTGAATGGTGTTAACAGACGAGTAGGTAAAGGGATTGTTGTGTCCCTATGTCTTGACCAAACATTTGACAAAGTCTCCCCTGCTATTCTAGTGAGAAAGATGAAAAGGGGCAGTGGGCTAGACAAAAATACAATTAGGGGATTAAAGGTTCAAAATACAAAGAGAATGATAACTGGTTTAAGTAGTCTTCAGTAAAGCTGCCTGGAATCTATGTTGTTCACTGTGTGACCTAATGTTTTGATCAGTGGATTGCATAAAAACAGATAGCACGCTTATTAAATTTATAAATGACATAAAGTTGGATGATGATACATTTAGAATTCCTTAACATTTTTATTGGCTAGAATACTGACCAAATCCAATAAGATTAAATTTAATAGAAATCAAAGTAAAATCTTCCACTTTGATTTGAAAAAAAAAATCAACTTCAACAAGTACAAGATGGGATATGCCTGTGACTAGAAATTAGATGCCCAAATTTATTTATTTTAGCATTTTTACTGGATTGAAAACTCATTATGAATAAATAATGTGATTGCCAACAATATCTCATATAATTTTAGACCATATTAAAAGAAATATAGTATTTATCTGTTGCCTCTTTGAAAACTGTGCATTGTATGTATAAATACTCAGTATGTGTTAAATGAATGGATGGATGATTGAATTAATAATGGCTACCTTCATCCTATTTAAGTATAAATATATATATATATATATATATATATATGTTTAATCCCCCCATGCATGTTTGTGTGTATTTTTATATTTATATCTATTTAATCTGGCGTACCAAAAGTCTTAGTGCAGTTTTAAACTTTAATATCTATTAATTTAATAGAAATACTATAAAATTCATATACATAATATATAAATAGCTTCAAAATCAAGGTTTCAATATAGTAAAAAAGGTAAAAGATTTAATATAAGTAGCCATTAAAGTTTAAAATGGAATTAAGACTTCTGTATAATATATACATATTATATATTTATTTTCTCCTGTTAATATAGAAACCTTTTTATATTTATAAGTTTTTAAAAATAAATATTCAAAAAGGTAAAAAGGTTTAATGGTAAATTATTATCACTATTTTTAAAATGAAAAGATTTTAATGATATGCTCTATATTTTACCGCACATGTTAAATTTTGATTTTTAATGATAAGATATTATTTCCCAATGTTCTTGAAATGGTCTTTCAATAACTTCATAATGTGCTAGTTCTTGCCATTTTCTTCTAAGCAGCATGCCTGGTCATTTAAAAATAATTTGTAACAACACTGACATATAGATTATCAGAAGAATTGGAAAAAAATTGTAATCACTTAATATCATGATCATCTGGAGAACTCATTAATGAGGTGTAATTTTTTCATGATTAAATTGGTTTAAAGTATTCATGCTCTCATATTTCACCAGAACCAACTTGCCACTTTTAAAATATTCATTATTAACAACACTCCAGAAGTACATTTGTCAATTACCTCATGTTATAAACCTGAACACAATAAATCATCATGCTAACTCTATATCATTTACCAAACTTACTTTAAAGTTTGGTATGATATCTTAGACTGCCATTAATTGCAGGCAACTAGATGGTGCCATAGTGCATAGAGCACTGGATTTGGAATTAAGAAGACTCATCTTCATGAATTTAAATTCAGTCTCAGACTTTATAAGTTTATCATTTTTATTAATATTTTATTATTATAGATTTTTATTTATAAAACATATGCAATGGGTAATTTTTCAACATTGACCCTTGCAAAATCTTCTGTTCCAAATTTTCCCCTTCTTCCCTTCATCCCCTCCCCTAGATGGCAGGTAGTCCAATACATGTCAAATATGTTAAAATAGATGTTAAATCCAATATATTTATACATATTTATACAGTTATCTTGCTGCACAAGAAAAATTGGATCTAGAAAGAAAGAAAAAAACCTGAGAAGGAAAACAAAAAATGCAAGCAAACAATGACAGAAAGAGTGAAAATTCTATGTTGTGGTCCACACTCATTTCTCATAGTCCTTTCTCAGGGTATGGATGGCTCTCTTCATCACTGAACAATTGGAACTGGTTTGAATTATCTCATTGTTGAAGAGAACCATGTCCATCAGAATTGATCACTGTACAGTCTTGTTGTTGCTGTGTATAATGATCTTCTGGTTCTGCTCATTTCACTTAGCATTAATTCATTCTGAAATCATCCTTGTTTCTTACAGAACAATATTATTCCATAACATTCATATACTATAATTTATTCAGCCATTCTCCATTTGATGGGTATCCACTCAGTTTCCAGTTTCTAGCTACTACAAAAAGAGCTGCCACAAATATTTTTCCACATGTGGGTCCCTTTCCCTTCTGTAAAATCTCTTTGGGATACAGGCCCAGTAGAAACATTGCTGAATCAAAGGGTATGCACAGTTTGATAAGTTTTTGAGCATAGTTCCAAATTGCTTTTCCAGAATGGTTGGATTTGTTCAGTTTCACCAACAATGTATCAGTGTCCCAGTTTTCCCACATCCTCTCCAACATTTGTTGGTATCTTTTCCTGTCATCTTAGCCAATATGACAGGTGTATAGTGGTATCTCAGAGTTGTCTTAATTTGCATTTCTCTGATCAATAATGATTTGGAACACCTTTTCATATGACTAGAAAGAGTTTCAATTTCTTCATATGAAAATTGTCTGTTCATATCCTTTGACCATTTATCAACTGGAGAATGGCTTGATTTCTTATAAATTAGAGTCAATTCTCTATATATTTTGGAAATGAGACCTTTATCAGAACCTTTGAATGTAAAAATGTTTTCCCAGTTTGTTGCTTCCCTTCTAACCTTGTCTGTATTCCTTTTATTTGTACAAAATCTTTTAAACTTAATATAATCAAAATTATTTATTTTCTGATAAATAATGATCTCTAGTTCTTCTTTGCCCACAAATTCCTTCCTCCTCCACAGATCTGAGAGATAAACTATCCTATGTTTGTCTAATTTATTTATAATCTCATTTTTTATGTCTAAATCATGGGCCCATTTTGATTTTATCTTGGTATATGGTTTTAATTGTAGGTCAATGCCTAGTTTGTGCCATACTAGTTTCCAATTTTCCTAGCAGTTTTTGTCAAATAGTGAATTCTTGTCCCCAAAGCTGGGGTCTTTGGGTTGTCAAACACTAGATTGCTATAGTTATTGCCTATTTTGTCCTGTGAATCTAACCTATTCCATTGATCAACTACTTTTTTTTTCTTAGCCAGTACTAAATGGTTTTGATGACCACTGCTGTATAATATAGTTTTAAATCAGGTACAGCTAGGCCACCTTCATTTGATTTTCTTTTCATTAGTTCCCTTGAAATTCTTGACCTTTTGTTCTTCCAGATGAATTTTGTTGTTATTTTTTTCTAGGTCATTAAAATAATTTCTTAGGAGTCTGTTTGGGTAGCACTAAATAAATAGATTAGTTTAGGTAGTATTGTCATGTTATTATATTTGCTCGACCTATCCAAGAGCACTTGATATTTTTCCAATTGTTTACATCTGACTTTATTTATATGGAAAGTGTTTTGTAGTTTTGCTCATAGAGTTTCTGACTTTCCCTTTGCAGATAGAGTTCCAAATATGTTATCCTATTGACAGTTATTTTAAATGGAATTTCTCTTTGTATCTCTTGTTGTTGGATTTTGTTGGTGATGTATAAAAATGATGAGGATTTATGTGGATTTATTTTGTATCCTGCAACTTTGCTAAAGTTGTGAATTATTTCTAATAGCTTTTTAGTAGATTCTCTGGGGTTTTCTAAGTATACCATCATATCATCTGCAAAGAATGATAATTTGGTTTCCTCTTTACCTATTCTAATTCCTTTAATCTCTTTTTTATCTCTTATTCCTGAAGCTAGCATTTCTAATAGAACACTGAATAGTAATGTGATAATGGGTGGTCTTGTTTCACTCCTGATCTTATTGGGAATGGTCCCAGTTTATTCCTATTACATATGATGCTTACTGATGGTTTTAAATAGCTGCAACTGACTATTTTAGGGAAAAGTCCACTTATTCCTGTCCTCTCTAGTGTTTTTAATAGAAATGGGTATTAGATTTTATCAAATGCTTTTTCTGCATCTATTGAGATAATCATATTTTTGTTAATTAGGTTATTGATATAGTCAATTATGCTAATAATTGAATTAACCATGCTTTCCTGGTATAAATTGTGGTTAATCTTGTTGTATTATCC
This sequence comes from Sarcophilus harrisii, assembly GCF_902635505.1. Lineage (NCBI taxonomy): Eukaryota > Metazoa > Chordata > Mammalia > Dasyuromorphia > Dasyuridae > Sarcophilus > Sarcophilus harrisii. The sequence goes on from NC_045430.1 coordinate 233,447,716, forward strand.
TGGGGATGATTTTCTGTAATCTCTTTGCTAAATTTTATTTAAGATTTTTGCATCAATTTTTATTAGTGAAATTGAGCTATAATTTTCTTTCTCTGTTTTTGTCCTACCTGGTATAGGTATCAGTACCATGTCTGTGTCATAAAAGGAATTTGGTAGAATCCTTCATTCCCTATTTTTTCAAATAGTTTATATAGTATTGGACTTAATTTTCTTTAAATGTTTGGTAGAATTCACATGTAAATCCATTTGGTCCTGGGGATTTTTTCTTAGGGATTTGATAATAGCTTGTTCTATTTCTTTTTCTAAAATGGAACTATTTAAGCAATTTACTTCCTCCTCTGTTAATCTGGGCAACCTATATTCTGGTAAATATTCCTTCATTTCAGTTAGGTTATCAAATTTAATGGCATAAAATTGGGCAAAGAAACTCCGAATTATTGCTCTAATTTCCTTTTCATTAGTGGAAATTTCTCCCTTTTCATTTTTGAGACTAACAATTAGATTTTTCTCTTTCCTTTTTTAAATCAAATTTACTAAAGGTTTATCTGTTTTGTTGGTTTTTTCATAAAACCAGCTTAGTTTTATTCAGAATTTATTTTTTACTTTCAATTTTATTAATCTCTCCTTTTATTTTTAAAATTTCAAGTTTGGTCTTTGGGGGTTTTTAATCTGGTCTTCTAGCTTTTTTAGTTGCAAGTTCAATTCATTGATCTTTTCTTTCTCTATTTTATGCAAGTAAGCCTCTAGAGATATAAAATTTCCTCTTATTATCCCTTTGCCTGCACCCCATAAATTTTGGTATGTTATCTCATTACTGTCATTTGTTTGGATGGAATAATTGATTGTGTCTATTTTTTATTTGTTTTACTCATTCATTCTTCAGGATGAGATTATTTAATTTTCAATTACTTTTTGGTCTATTTTCCCCTGGCTTTTTATTGAATGTAATTTTTATTGCATCGCGATCTGAAAAAAAAATGCATTTATTGTTTCTACATTTCTGCATTTAATTTTGAGGTCATAGTCAGTTTTTTTATAGGTTACGTGGATTGCTGAAAAGAAAGTGTACTCCTTTCTGTCTCCATTCAATTTTCTCCAAAGATCTATCATACCTAACTTATTTTAATATTCTATTTATCTCTTTAACTTCTTTCTTATTTATTTTGTGTTTTGATCCATCTAGTTTTGAGAGGGTAAGGTTGAGATCTCTTACTATTATAGTTTTGCTGTCTATTTCTTCTTGTAGCTCTTTTAACTCTCCTTTAGGAATTTTCATGCTCTACCACTTGGTGCATATATATTTAGTATTGATATTGCTTCATTATCTATGGTACCTTTTAGCAGAATATAGTGTCCTTCCTTATCTCTTTTAATTATGTCAATTTTTGCTTTGGCTTGATCTGAGATCAGGATGCCTACCCTTGCTTTTTTTTTATTTCATCTGAAGCATAATGGATTCTGCTCCAGCCTTTTACCTTTACTCCATATGTACCACTCCACTTTAAATGTGCTTCTTATAAAAAACATATTGTAGAATTCTGACTTTTAATCCAGTTTGCTATCCACTTCCACTTTATGGGAGAGTTCATCCCATTCACATTTATAGTTAAAGCTACTAATTCTGTAATTCCTGCCATTTTATTATTCCTAGATTATACTTTTCTTTTTCCTTTTCCCCTCCCCCTAATATTTAACTTATAAGCACCCCTTGCCTCAAGCAGCCCTCCCCTTTTAGAATCTCTCCCCCTTTCTTATACCTTTCCCCTACTATTTTTGTTTTCCTTTCTATTTTGCCTACCCCTTCCCCTTTTTGCCTTTCTGTTATGGGCCAGAACTTGAAACAAGGTGATAACTCACTGGAATTGATAGAAACAATGCTTAAATTTACATTGAGAGTTTACACATTAGCTCACACTTTAGAGTTCACAAGTTTGGGAGATTCACAAATCAGAAACCCATAATCCCACTCTCTAAGAGGAGGAGTTAACCTTTGAATTCACACAATCCCCTTTCCACTTCTAGTTCCTTTTTTATATTATAACAGTAAAATCAAATTATATATGCACTCTCTATGTATACCCATAACAGAAATACAATTCTCAAGAGTTCTTTTTACCCTTTTATACTCCTCTTGAATTCTATATTTGGAGGTCAAGTTTTTTGTTTTGCTCTGGTCTTTTCCTCAGAAATAAATGGAATTCACCTGTTTCATTGAATGCCCATCTTCTTCCCTGAAAGAAAATACTCAGTTTAGTGGGGTAGTTTATTCTTGGCTGCATTTTTGGAATATCTGATTCCTTTGATTCTTTAAGGTGGCTGCTGCTAGATTCTGAGTAATCCTTATTGTGGCTCCTCGGTATTTGAATTGTTTTTTTTTTCTTGCTGCTTGTAATATTTTTTCCTTGGTACAACAGTTCTAAAACTTAGCCATGATATTCCTTGGAGTTTTAATTTTGGGATCTCAGGAGGTGTTTGGTGACTTCTTTCAATGGCTATTTTATCTTCCAATTCAATGACATCAGGGCAATTCTCTTTGATGAGTTTTTGAAAAATATTCTCTAGGTTCTTTTTTTCATTATGTTTTTCAGGAGTCCAATAATCCTTAGATTGTCTCTCCTAGATCTATTTTGTAGGTCAGTTGTTTTTCCAAGTAGGTATTTTCCTTTTTGTTTTTCCTATTTTTTCTTTTCTTTCTTCTTCTTTTTTTTTTTTTTTTTTTTTTGGTTTTGCTTGATTGATTCTTGATGTCTCATCAAGTCATTCATTTCCATTTGTTCAGTTATGATTTTTAGTGAATTATTTTTTCTTCATTTATTTTTTTAACTTTTTTGTATTTGTCCAATTGAGTTTTTAAATGAGTTGTTCTGTCCTATGGATTGTTTTTCCATTTCACAAATTTTGTTTTTTAAGTAGTTATTTTCTTTTTTCCATTTCACAAATTCTGTTTTCCTGGGCGTTATTTACCTTTTCCAATTCAGAATTCTATTTCTCAGGGAGTTGTTTTCTCTTTCCATTTTGCCAAATCTATCTTTTAATGAGTTATATGCCTTTTCCAAACCCTCTTGCAAAGTTTTCCTTGTCTTTCCTCATTTTTCTCCTAGCTCTATTTTGAGATTCTTTTTAATTTTTTCTAGGAGAGCCCTGTCTGATGGGGATCAGGTTATAATATCCTTTGGGGCTTCATCTGAGAGTTTTCTTTGCCTTTTCACTCATTAAAAAAAAGTTAGGATCTGCTTTTAGGGCAGGGAGGTTTTTCAAGGTGGCCAAGTAGCTAGGATCATGTTGACTCACTCCAAGAGCTGGGTGGGTATGTCCAGGTCCCAGGAAATGCTGTCTTTTTGGAGTTTTCTACTTATCTTTAGTGTTTGTGTTGGAAGGTAGAAAAGTTTTTTATAAAAGTTTTTATATAAAAAGTGTTATACCTTCTCTGATGATCTACTGACTTGGCAGCCAGGGCAGAGTAGCCAACACTGCTGTAGATTCCTCCCCATTGATTCTCTGTCAGGCAGAGTCTGCACTGCCCCATGGAGATCGGGTACTGCCCCGAGTCTGCACAGCATGGCCTGGCATCCTGTGCCTGGCCACCTCCTCCCATGAAATACTTTTCTGGCGATCTTCGAAATGATCTTCTGCTGATAATTTGCTGCACTGCCAATATTTGCAGATTCTGCTGGTCCAGAGCTAATTCAGAGGCTGGAGTTCATAATTAATATGGGGAGTAGTAGTAGAAGGTCAGAAAGAAATGTATGTCTTCTCCACCATCTTGGCTCCACTCCCCCAGTCTCAGACATTTACTAGCTCTCTGATACTGAGCAAGATACTTAACTCTGTTTGCCTCAGTTTCTTCATCTGACAAATGATCCAGAAAAGGAAGTACGAAACCACTCTAGTATCATGGACAAGACATGAAGGATCAGAAATGACAGAATAACAGTTGTATATATAACATCCATCTCACTAATGTACCTTATAATAGTAAAGAACATTAATGTGAAGGACAACAAAAGCTTTCATTATAGGTAACTGAAAATGTGCTTTTACATACACATATAGATCCCCCATCTTCCCTCATATTGTTCCTTGAGATTTTTTGACATGTATAACAAGGTTTGCTTGTTGATTCTGGACTATTACAGTGAATAGGAACTGAAGCTTTCTAGTTTAACATATATATGGCAGAGAATCTCCTTTACATCTTTGAGAAATGGTCAACTCATAAAGATTTCTAGTAATAAATGGCATCCTCTACCTAAGGCATCCTATTCCACTTTGTCATTGCTCTCATTGTTTAGGAAATTTTTTCTTATGTGTTACTGAAGTCTGCATCTTTGCAACTTCCACTTATTATGTATAGTTCTAGCCAAGAAGACCACATAGGACAATTCTAAAGCATCTTTCATGTGATATACAGCCTTTCAATGCTTGAGTAGAATTCTCATATTTTTTTTCTTGTTCAGGCTAAACATTTTCAGTTCCTTCTATCAGATCTCTTTTGAAAGATTGCAAGGCCCTTCGATATGCTGTATGCTCCAGCTTAATATTATTTTTCCTAAAATGTGGTACCTAATACTTAATATAATATACCATATGTAATCTGACTAGTACAGAATTCAGGGGGATTTTGTTCTAAATGCTCTTGTATTTTTTGCAGTCCAAGATGACTTTTAGTTTAGGGCTCCCTCACTCTTGATTCCATTTATTTTCAGCCTCCCATACATGCAGATTTTTTTTGGATGAACTATTATACACTCAAGTCTGTCCTATACCTTGAGTTGAGTTTTTGACCTTTGAAGTGTAAGACTTGAAATTAACCCCTATTGAATGCCCATCAATTGGGGAATGGCTGAACAAATTATGATATATGAATGCAATGGACTACTATTGTTCTGTAAGAAATTGTAAGCAAGCAAATTTCAGAGAAACCTGAAAAGACTTATATGAACTGATGTCAGCTGAGTGAAGGGAATAAAAGCAGGAGAATATTGTGCACAGTAAAATTAACATTGTGTGAAGTTAGACTTATAATAGAAATTGGCATCCACATTCAGAGAAAAAAGTATGGAGACAATGCAGATTGAAGTATATTATTTTCTTTTCTTTTTTTCTTTTTTATTTCTTGTGGTTTTAAACTTTTGTTCTGATTTTTCTTTTACAATATGACTAATGTGAAAATGTGTTGAACATGATTGTACATGTATAAAATATATCAGATTGCTTTCTGTCTTGGGGAAAGAGAGGGAGAAAATTTTGGAACTCAAAATCTTAAAATTTAATTGAATGGATATTGAAAATTATCTTTACATGTATTGGGGAAAAATGATATTAAGTGAAAAATTAAAAAAAAGAAATTTGCTCCTATTAAAATTTATCTTCAATCAGTTGATAAAGATTGGTTGAAGAATTGAGATTCTTGTATACTAGGTACTGTAATAGACCCTGCAGATGCAAGTAGAAATATTTAAAAGTCCCTGTCTACCATAAGATTATAGTATACTGAAGTATATGTTTGTATATGGGGGTGGGGTTGGGATACAACATGTTAATGGATGAGTAAATTCTAGATATATAGAAAATAAATTTGGCTGGATGTGGTGGCACAAATCTGTGATCCTATTACTGGGTGAGGCTGAAGTTGGTGGATCACTTGAGTTTGAGAATTTTGAATTCCAGAAAGGCTAAAACCATTCTAATCCATTGTCTTTGTGGTTTGGCAATAAGATGATGAATCCCTGTAAATGAAGCTTCACCTAAGGAAGGTGAGCCAATTCAGGACAAGTTAAAGCTTCTAAACCATTAGAATTGAGTTCATAAATGGCTGTTGTACTTTCAGTCTGGGTGACATAGGCTAGAAAAACAGAGAGGAAGAAAAGAAGGAAGGGGAAACAGGAAAGGAAGGAAGAAGGAAAGAAAAAAGAAATGAAGGAAGGAAACAAACAAGCAAATATGACATGCAGGGGGAAAATTATTTCAGGGTATGTGTGGGGAAAGGAACTAACAACTGGGAAAATAGAAAAATCCTGTTGAAAGGAAAACTCTTGATATATTTGATTTTGTCCAACATATTAAGAAGTTTGTTTGAATCCTGAATACATCTAGGGAGAGTAAGTTAGCTATTTTTTCCAGCCTGGTGTCATTTTCAGATCAAGATCTTTTCATGTGTGAAGGACTTCAGAGTAGGTATCATATTTCTTGAATTTCATTTCTTTTAATAGTGCAGAGAATCCTAAAATTTTTAGCACTGTTTTAGGATATAAACACTTATAACGTTGGGTCACCCTAACTATGAGCTAAGCCAACAATTTGATTAATGAAAGGGAGAAAGGAGGAAGACATGGTTATGAGCTAAGTAAACACTATTCTAATTAATTGGGAGGGGAATACCTAGGAAATTTTAAAATGTTTCTAGCATTTTTAGTAATTTCAGTTTGCATAAATGCCATAATTAGGTTGAATGTACATAAAGTTTAGGCATTCAGGCAATTACTTTGCATAATTTGTGGGGAAAGATGAATAAGAAATAGAAATACATAAGATGAGAAAACCTGGAATGATTGCAGTCTATATCAGTAAAGGAAATATGTACTGATGCAATTAATGATTTTTCAAACTAAGTAATTTAAGTAAAATCTAACAAAACCACAAGTATCTGCTTTTTCCTGAATCATTTATTATTTCCAGGACACTGGTGTTCTATGTAAAGCACTTCTTTTAAATGAAGAAGATTTGTAATTGACTAAGACACTCACATCACTATTAATAGCTGGAATAGTAATCAACTAATCCATAGAGATGCTAGTGACTGGCAATTTTGAGAATGACCATTTATCATTTATCTGAGAAGTAGGATGTAAAATTAGCCCATGCTTCCTGATGGGTTGAATTATATCTGTTTCAAATGTTTTAAAATCTTCACTTTAATCCAGTTAATATAATATATGAGCTTGACTTCACTATTTGTGTTTGGTATATTAATCTGAAGAGAACGTCTAAGTACGACTATTCTAGTAACACATCATCACTGAAAATGGCATTTCATCTCTGAAGCAGCTTTCATTGTTGGTTGCTGATGAAGAAGTCACCCGAGGACTCGGGAAAGATGTTTTGAAATCCTCTGTAATGATTTCTTTTGTATGTGTGTTTTTAATATGCAGCCCCTGTACTTCCTGGGGCCTACCAACAAAGCCAATCCCAAGGCTACGGGTATATGCATCAGACCAGTGTGTCATCCATGAGATCAATGCAGCACTCGCCAAATCTGGTATGTATATAATTTATAAATTCATGAATTTACTCATTCTTCTTTTTTAAAATAGATATTAACCTACTTTGGTCTTTAGTCTTGACATGCATGCATTGGCTAAAAGAAAAAAAAAAGTACTTTTCTAATCTCAATTTAAATTTAAATCGGGTAACAAATGACTGAATGTTACTGGGAAGAAGAATATCTGCTCTTCTTATCTCTTTATTACTCAGATATTAAAAGCATGGATTTGCTGAATCAGAAGGAATTTTAGAGATAAACCAACCTCTTAACCACTGTAGAAATCCTTTCTACAACATTCTTGAATCATGATCATGCAACCCTTCTTTTTGGGGGACACTTTCAATGATAAAAAGCTTTTTACATTTTCAAGTTCAAAAAAGTGATTTAATTTTTTTTGTGTGTGTGCATAGAGTGTTGTCTATTTATGGAAGGGGAATTGAATACTTAGAGAAGACATCATCCCTACTCTTGTAGTATTTATAGCTTAGTTTTTTTTTTTTTGAGGTAGCCTGTTTTTTAACTCATTGCAAAACACCCTTCCTTATAACAAAGTACCTCCCTTATACTGAGCTGAAATTCCTTGATATATGATATATTTTGTAGGAATGACCTGAAAAAGGAAATGGTAAACCACTCCAGTATCTTTGCCAAGAAAACCTCAAATAGGGTCAGGAAGACTCAGGCATTACTGGAAAAATGACTAAACAACCTAACACAAGCATTAGCCAAATTTTTTATTTTAGCCATGACAAAGAGAATAAAATTCATTTTAAAAATACTTGCTATACTATGGGTTCAGTTATATTACCTTTTTCAGGATACAAAATCTTTATTGTCTCTATCATTGGGATCTAAAAACTTTCCAGGACAACTTTACTTTTGTCACTTGACACCAACTTTTCAAAATGCTTCTACTTGATGAATCTTAGTCAGTTGATCCAGAATGAGTCTGAGTGAAGCCCATGAAGAAATGATGTGGGGCAACTGAGGGAGAGGAAAAGTGACATGGTACAAAGATCCTAGGACTTGAAGTCCAGAGAGTTGTGGGTTAAAATTCCAAGTCACTTAATTATTCTGAGCCTCAGTTTCCTGATCTATAAGTGAATGGGTTGCAACTACACTATCCATCTCACTGGGAAAAGATGAAGTTCAAAGGAGATTTTTATATTGACCTATCTATTTGGTAAATCACTTTTGTGTGAAGTGACATTTATAATTGGAAATTAGGAAGAATCATACTAGACCCTAGGGTAATGTCACGTCTGCCAGGTTGCAAGGTTCTGAGTCTGCAAATATTGATTCTCTGGTTTGATCTGTCATAGAAATGATTCTACCTGAAATGACTAGAAATGCTTTCTTTCTTTGATAGTTTAGATATCATTAGAGGTCATTATAACTTACTAAATAAAGTTCTAGACTTGGAGACAGAAAAATCTTGATACAGATCACCCTTCTTTAGGTGTGACCTTAGGCAAATCAACTCATATCTCTGAACCTCATTTTCATAATCTTTAACACTAAAGAGATCATACCTGTATTATCTACCTTGCAGATTCATAATAAAGCTAAAGTGAGATCATGTTTGTAAGCTTTAAAATTCTCTATGTGTAGGTTATTATTAGTAGTAATAATGAGAATAGGATAGTGATATCACAGCAGTACTTCCAGTAAAATGTTATTTCAAAGACTACTTCCAAGAAAAGTCTTATTCCCATGCTACTGGGAGATGACCCTGAATTTACAAAAGTTATGTCAGCAGAGAACATGCTTCGGCAACTGAAACGAGCTCTGGAGCAAGAAAGTAAAACAAGGTTAAATTCAGACAGGCGTGGCAGTAACTTGTGGTCTTGAGAAAAAGGGGAGCTGCCTTTTGATGGTCATAGCAACAGAGAGAGTGTTTCGCTAATGGTGAAAAGGAGTTATGGTTGGGTGAGGATAATTTTTTCATTGGTGAAATCCCAAGTCTTTAGAAATCCCAATATATTGCTTAGTAAAGCAAAACAACTAGTATTTATATGGTGTGTTAAAACTTGCATAACTACACACACACACACACACACAGTGCCACAAAAGTGTTAGAGCACTTCAAAATTTTAATAGCTTAAATAGTGTGTCTTTGTTGTCATTTGATAGTAACCTTGTGAGATAGAACCCATGGGTATTATGATCTCCATTTTATGGATGAGGAACCTGAGTCTTAGAAATATAAAGTGTCTTGCTTGTGGGTTCTGGAGCTTCTCAGTCCAGCTAATATTTGAACCAGGGCTATTTCCTGACTTCCAAGTCTTTTGCTTGATCCGTCTATGATTTTAACTATTGTTACTCAGAGAACATCCCTTCTTTTCCATTAACAGAGGACCTATCGTGCGATGTATGATTACAGTGCTCAAGATGAAGATGAAGTTTCCTTCAGGGATGGTGACTATATTGTCAACGTGCAACCCATCGATGATGGATGGATGTACGGCACTGTGCAGAGAACTGGGAAAACTGGAATGCTTCCAGCCAACTACATTGAGTTTGTTAACTAATTCTTTCTTTTCCTTCCCTTTTGAGCTTTATTCTGATATATTCTAAAATCTAACCTTTTTAAAAAAGATGGAAAATACTTTTAAGATCACTTATTAGCTATTTTATCACTGAGATGAGTCAGCCCTTAAATTGAAAAATAGACACACAGGTCCCAGGAAGAAAGAATGGGCTTTCAGCCAAAAGCAGTCAGTCATTCCAAAACCCAACCAAGTTAATAGTGACTGGATATCTAGTGCTATTAACTGTGTTAATGATTTCCTCTGATTGGCTCCTGATCCCTTGTGTAAAATGTGCTTTTCTGGTGTTGAAAAGAGGCCTTGCTTTTCCCTCTAATCAGAAAAGTAAAAGAAACTTCTTAGCTGTCACTCTAGCATCATGAGAGATCCAGTCCATTAACGTAATAATAGCACATCCAGTAATCTCTGAGCTGTTTAAATTTAGGCTCATAAGGCAGGTATCAAATCAAGTTGTAATCATTCAGTTGGGTATTTTTAAGGACTGGCAGAGAATAGTTTGGTTAAAATCACATTGTCTTATCCAGTAGCCATAGGGGTAAAGAAAATTCTGCTCACACAATAAAAAAGATTCTCATATTCCTCAGCACAATGGCATCTGTGGTCTCCATATGCATTCCCAGGTGTACCCCTCTCCTCCACTTATATTTGATAGGGCCAACTGATTAAGACTCTCTTTCTGCTTTCTATTATTTACCCTCTAAATGTATTCAGGGAAAGGAATATAATATTTGCTTGGCCTCATAAAATATCAAGGCCAAATAACTCTATAGCTATTCTACAAAGACCTAAATTCAAATGCTGCTTATTTTCCTTCTCTAATCTTCTTTACCCTGATTACCCCAGGCAGGCTTAAGCTTATGTACCATATGCAGTTTTACTGCATAGCCCATAACCATGTTTATTCCTGTCATAACAGCCAAGTACATAGCTGATTAAAAAACACCCTGTTTGCCAGCTCATCAGAAAAAATACATTTTAAAAAGTTGCTTGAGATTATTCTGCTGTGCTGCATTCTAATTTTGAAGAAGTTAAAACCTTAGGAAATAGATTTATATTCTAGTACATAAATAATTTAGATATTCCTTGAGCAGTTTTCACTTACATGCTTCTATATTAAGGGGAAAAAAGACTAACAGGATCCAGTTGAATTTGAAAAGTTGAATTTGAATAAACCGTATTGAAAATTGCAAAAAAAAAATTAATGGAAAGACAGATTCTGTTTAGCATATAATAAATGAGTAGTTCTCATTTGGTGTCTGGCATGAAAATTCAGCAACCTAAACTGGTTACATAAAAAAATTCTCTTTCTACATTGTATTATATATCTCCTTTAGATCTAAATCTGGATGGTATGTGTATGGGAAAATAGGAAATTCATTAGAGTTTTTCAACATAGACACAATGAGTTGCTCATTAGCTGAGGAGAGCTCATGAAGAGTTGTTTTTTTCCCACAGAGAATGAGTAGAAACTCCCATCAAATTAGTCCTACTCTTACCTGGGGGTCACTGTGTCATGAATTCAAAAGCTGAATGGAGGAGAAAAGGTGTGGATACACCCATATTATTTTTTCCTGATTTTGTAATTTATTGTCATCTGAAGTGAGATTATGCACAAAGGACATCTGGATTTTTTTTGTACAAGTACAGAGCTTTGTTTAATGCTTCTTTTTTAAACTTTCCAAATATTTAGTAAAATTTACATTACTTAGAGAGATTATCTTTAGCACAGAATGTAATGAAAAAGTTAAAGTAACCATAAGCCTGAAACAAATATCTTGCAAAAAAATCTTGTGGGGCCAAAGCTGTCCATCAATACTGTATACCTTTGAAGATCTGTTATTGTCTTACTTTGGGGAGGAGGTGGAACTAAGAAATCAATAAGCTATATTACAATCAAATCATGTTTACATGATATCACTAAGACCTGAAAAGTGAAAATTTCAGTCAATCAGGCTTATTTTGAATGGGGGTTGGGGTGATAATAACATTATTTAATAATGGATTTGACTTTTTCTTCATCATTGATTTGGAAAGTTATTTAACAGAATCAATGTAATTAACTAGCTGTTTGGGGGGTTATTAAGAAACAGACTAAGGAAAACCTAAATATGTAATTGAATGGAAGAATATTCTTTGACAAAAACCTAATTTAAAGGCAATAAGCCTTTTCACTTCCATTTGATTTTTACGTAAATTTGTAAGTTTCAAGGCACAAATTAGGCCATTTTCTGTGATAAGGTTAAAAAAAAGCATTTGGTGATTGCAATTTCAAAATAAGTATAAGATGGCTATAATTTTTACAAACCCCATATATAGGATATTCATGGAAAACTGAATTTGTGATAATTAGAATCAGGACTACAATGTGGAAACAATATTTTATATTTATTTTGTGGTGTCAAAACTCAAATTTAGAAAATCTATGTCCACATAGTGTTCTATTTCTGAGCTTCATATAGGATCTATACATCAATCAAGATACTTATGCTTCATATAGTACCAACCAGCAGTAGTTAATTAAGAGGCAAGCTTCAACATTGAACTAATTGGCAGTGTTGTAGATGAAGAACAACAAGATAATGTGTACTCTGAAGATCACAATTCATTATGGTTGTTCATGGGTTCATAATCTTGTTTTGTTGCTAAGTATCTCTGAAATAGCAGGAACACTGGAAACATATCTTGTACCAAAGCACCATTTCTACAGGATCATGGTTTTAAAAAAAAGTACATTCTATGTGTTCTTATCTCATTCTTTATTATATGGTGGCAACACCTCCTACCCCATCCTAATCCAGCTTGTCGACATCTCTCTCATAAAACGCTGACAGCAAAAGATCAAAGTTAAGAATTTAAATTTGTTTCGTCAAGTCAAAGGGACTGCACCATACCAAAAAAGCAAAATAGAAAGGATGAATGTCCTTGTCTTTCTAATCATGATATGTTTGCAAGAGTGCTAAAAGCAACTAAGCCAGTTTGATTCATTTTTAAAGATTTCCAAGAAAAACAGCAAGAAGAACAAACATTCAAAACTGTGTGTGAATCATTTTTCTCTTGAGAGTGATGTTAATGAAAATGTATTTCTTCTGTTGTAAGGTTTTGTAGTACACATTTTTACTAATTCTTATCTAGGAAAGCTTTCTATTTTTAACCTGTGGTAAACTGAATTCTTCTTTGTCATCTTGTTATCATCAACTCTAATGAGCAGCATAATCAGTTTGTGGTATTGGGATCCATATCTCATGTCTCATTGAGCTCAGAACATACAAAAAGTATGTAAGCACAATTCTCAGAACCCATCTTGTGTAGACCTACTATTTTAGCAGGTCTTTACTCAACCTCTGTTTTTGTTTTTCTCATCAATTAAGTGAAGTGACAAACTTTAAAAAAAAAAGTGTATTATATTGCTTGTTTTTTTTTTAAACCACGACTAAATCTGTCTTTGTTGTGCTTCAATGCATTCCAAGGATTGGAAAAAGTTCCTTCTCAAAGAGGCAATGGAATGACTAAAATTGCCCCTCTATTTTAAGTTCATTCACATCCACTGACATGTTTTAAGTGCAAAGATAATTTGTTATCCTTTAAATGTGTGTTACCCTTTAAAACACACATGTATAAAGATAGAGAGAGAAAATAAGATTTTATTGCATATTTAATAAAATCGGGTGCCTTGTTGCTTACTCCCTTTTGTCCACATGGCCTTTGAAAGAAAACAAGCAAGTTTCTGTTGCCAATTCTTCAGGAAAGCTCATATCATATATGATTTGTATTTTTAGGAATTGGGAAGCTGTTAAGAAAAGAGAGCTATCTTTGCCATTCAACCATATTAGAATGAATCAATAATTGCATTTCACTTTCAGAAGATTCAAACTCATAAAAAAGAGCATTTAAAAACTTCCATTTTTTTTTCTTGAGAGTTCCTTGGGGAATCAAAATATCTATAGTTCTTTATAACACAAAGGTTAAATTTAGATTTGGGGATTTTTAGTATCTCCCAGACAAAAGAATTATGAAGCACAGGCATTTGGCAGAATTAACAGCAGGAGAAGAAAATTATTTTGTTAGCTCATTGCTTATTCAACTGTTTGCCTCTAAGAATCTAAAACCTGTAGAAATAGATAGACGTATAAATGTTGCTACATTATGACTGTCCTGAGTCACATGAAGTATTGAAACAAAAAACTTTAGTTAAGTATTGTCTTAGTAGTAAAATGTATTAATTAGGTTTAAAATGCTAAACGAAAGTAGTTCTTTGAAGTACTCTATGCCCTTCAGGGCTCTTTGTAAGCAACTGCCAACTACAGGTGACCTAAAAAGCTAAGACTTTAGATAAGCTGTAGCAATTATTCCAAGATGCTTTCTACAGGAACTCCACGCCACAAGTCAGAAAGAAGCCTCAGGACCATCTGCTCTCCCTCAAACTCTGTGATTCACTTCAATATATTTGTGGGGATTTCACATGTTTTTTTTGTGTCTGATATACAATATACAGTTTGCATACTAGACTTAAGTTGTAATCCATTTGCTGTTGAGAATGAATTGTTTTGGAAGATGAAAGGGTATTGCATGACAATCATTTGCTTGGGTTTTGCACTGGATGGGTTTCTGGACCATCAGAAAATAGCACTGAATGTACTGTTGACATAATGTAGAAATTATAAGCTGTTGGTTTTTGCCATGTGATATTAAAAAATTAGTAAAAAGGAACTGGGCAGTTTGGCTTATATTTGCTTAAAATTATGATTGTTATGTTGCTTTTTTTTTCTTCCAAAAACTGTATTTGCTTAAAAGGTATATAGTTAAGAAGGAAACAATGTTTATTGAATGGAGGGACTTACAGAATGATGTCACATGTGGACATAATTTGACCTTTGTCATGCAGATTGTTAACACCAGCTATTAAAATATATTTTAGTAGAAATGTTTTAATTCACGTTCTTTTCCCTTGACACTGTGAATCTTAAAACCCTGATGGACTACAACATCGTCATGCTAACCCAAATACTAACCTATGCAAACTAGATCACGTTTCATTTGATGTCACAGTGAATGTAATATGGTATTTTTTTCCCTGCCTAATATGCAATGGCATTAAAAACAAATGGTTGAGTCTCACATCATGTATGTTCATTGTGGTCACTGATTGCATTCTTCAATGCAACTGTTGTCATTAGGAACAGTTTAGGAGCAAAGCAACAGTTATTTGAATTGGTTGATAAATTGTTGAAATGAGATATGTATGTTTGCTGAAGCTCCAGCTTACTCACTTTGAGTGTTTTCCTCAAGTAGAAATGTTTGTAGAAATGCCCTCACTTCAGGGTATGGATATTCTTTTCTCCATTCTGTGTTTGTGAAACTTTATAAAAGCATTAATTTTCCATCCTTACACATTTAGTTTGCTCAAATAAATGCAGGTAATGATGAAATGGGGTCTGCTGCTTGACTGTCACATTGGGAGACACGATAATGTCTTATTAGGCTTTAACATAACTCATTTGAGCCATTAATTGGGTATGAGAGGTGGACATCATGGTTCACATGGCACCAATGAGTTATAGGTACACATAACACTAGTTAATTATTTTAAAAAGTCTTTTCCAATTAAGATGTAGTTATAAGGAATCACCACGGTTCTTTAACAAATACAGCATCTCTTTGCAATAGCAATGAATAATACAGAAATGCAGTACTGTGTTTAGCACTGTTATTTTTTCTTCAGTGTTTACTTACCAGTATCATACTTGATGAAATTTCAATTTTTCATATTTACTTAAGGATAAAACCAATTTATAGCAAAGAACAGAAAGAAGAGATCAAACATATGAGTAGAGTAACACTATGATATTCTCATTATGTGGTGTTCCATTTGTCAGATGGAATTATTATTGTTTTTTTCTCTGATTTCTCTATGATTTAAAAAGATAAACGAATACTTAGGAACTCTTATTCTCTTCACCTCAATGCATTTTCATTTGGTAGTATATGACTCAGGACAACATGATGAACTGAAAAACTGGATTTGAAGTCAGAAGATCTGGGTTCAAATTTCAGTTCTTCCATTTGGTGAACTTGGGCAAGTTACTTCAGTGCTTTGAGATTCATTTTTCTTCATGTGTAAAATCAGATAGTCTTTAAGATCCCTTCCAATTCCAGATACAATCTGATGAACTTTTGAATACTGAACTGATGAATTATTCAGATAAATCTCAGCATAATCTGACTTAAACTCCTTGTTTATGAGGTGCAGTGGATATATAGTACTAGGCCTGGAGCCAGGAAGACTCATCTTCCTAAATTCAAATCTGGCCTGGTATTTCCTAGTTGTATGATTCTGGGCAAGTTACTTAACCCTCAGTTTTCTAACCAGTAAAATGAGCAGGGGAAGTAAATGCAAACCACTCCAGTATCTTTGGATACCTCAAATGAATTCATGAAAAGTCATACATGATTGAAACAACACAATGATAACAACATTTTAGAAAGCAAACCTCAGTTGTCATATTTAGGAAGTATATTCATTCTTTTAATAGTAGCAGTGTCCAAAAATACTGATGTTGACATTATCATTGTAACACATAGTTTTAAGTTGGGGGAATAATAAATTTCCTCCCGCAGCCCTTTTTTGCTATATTTTTTCCAATGTAGTTGTCTTGCAATTCCTGCAATTTAGACAGCTAGACAGTATGGCATACATGGGATAATTTTTATGGAACAGTAAAGGAATCAATTTTCATTTTTATTGTGATATAAATAAAACTTGTAAAATGAGTTACATAAATAAGATAACCTACCAGAAATTATCTTTTCTTATTAAAATTTTAGAAATGCAAAGGGCAAAATATGATCAAAACCCTATTTTTTCTTTGTGTGTTACCTTGTTCCTATGCAGAAAAATCTGAAACTGATTTTTGTGATTGCTCAAAATTAAATATAGACCAAATGCTAACGTCACATATCTTTTGCAGCTCTAAGCAAAATTTTTAGACCTTCGTCTGTTGTGTAAAACCCTATTTTGGAGTGAGTTGGGCATAGTTGAATCCCTGAAAGATTAAATGAATTTAAGGGGTGAGGAACTCAGCACAAGAATAGCGCAAGTTGCTGGTTTCATATTTCTACACTGCCAGCTCAATCTCTACCTTCTCTTAATTTTCTTTCTTTGTTCAAACAAACATGAGAGAGAGATAAGACTCAAATAAAAGATTGGGTGAAATGCATGTCTTATTTATTCCATCACAGATAACAGTGAACTTTTCTGCACCCCTAATTGTTAATCAGCAAAATGTGTCTTTTCATGATTTCTCTCTTTAATAACAATTAAAGGCATCTTTTTCTAATCTTGGGGGATTTTCTCTTGACTCTAATATTTTTGGGATTCCCTACAATTTCAGTGTATCATCAAACTCACATACTTATCAGAAATACATATTTTGAAAGTTTTAAATAAGTGAGGCCATTCTCTAATACTTAAAGTAGTTCAGATGCCAATTGATAAAAAGAATTCCCCTCCCCACTCCAGGAATTCTCTCTGCCAACAAAATTCAAGATTTTCTTCAAAAAAGTAAAAATCACTGTTTTTAACTTTTGAATGCTAGCTGGAAATTTCTTTAAAGTGGGATGAACTTATTCCTCATGGGAACATGCCTGGTAAATAAATTATCATATAGCTTTATTTCTAAATGTGAGCTTTTAGAGAAATAGCATGGTAAAGTGGCAAGAGTATGAAATTTGCCATCTGAGGGTCTGGGGATCAAATCCCAGCTCTGCTACTTACTGCCTGTGTGACTCTGGGCTATAGTTTCTTTATCTGTAAAATGAAGGAGTGGGATTAATTTTCTCTTCCAGTTCTGAATCTGTAAACCTAGGAGTGTGCATAGTATTTACATGTTGATATATAAATATATAAAATAGAAAAATTTATTTGGTAGAAATTGACTAGAAATGCATGCACTTCTACTCAATTAAAAAAGTGTACTGATAAAATTAAAGATATACCTGTTTAAACCCATAGTGTATTTCTCCAGCTTATATCAGGAGTTGTTAGCATGAGGTCTATGGACTTTGAAGGAGTATTTTGGTTAGATATTAGATGATACATGAATCTGGATGAAAAAAAATCCCACCTTCACTTTTATCAACTTATATTTAGCCTTTCCTTTACTTATTAACTTTAAACATACACGAACATATATGTGTTTATACATATACATGTATGTTTATATTTTTATATGTGCATATATGTATGCTACACACACACATATATATATATACATACATATGTATATAATTTTATTTTAAGAAGTTTTATATAGTCTTCACCAGACTGCCAAATCGTTTCATGAAACAAAAAAAATTAAAAAGGACTGCCCTAGTATATCCTATTATAATCCTTCAGCACAAAGTCCTCTACTTCTCTGCTTCTACTTTTTGTCCCACTGAGCAAACCTAATGAAGATGAGAATTTTCTTCCAAGGAAGTCTTGATAGCCACCGTGAGGCATTGTGGATAGCTCAAAGGCAAGAAACTGGTTTGTGGCAATATGGAATCTATACAATTTAACTCTCCTATTCTTTATTTTCATCTACAAATGAAAAGAAATGCTCTCAGGTAATATTCCCAGCCAGTACAGTCAAAAAAGTAAGTCTTTCGTGCCTAAGTGACTTGATCTATTTGACAATGATGTAATCAAATCAATATAGTGATTCACATAGGTAAAAAAGACAACCCAAAAGGCTAATTCCATTTACTACAAAAAGAGTGTTTTATTATGTACAAATAATGACCAGTCATGTAAAAAATAAATTTCATATTTTTCAACCACCTTGCTTATGAGGCAAGAGAAATGACTGATGAATACGTTTCCAGAGGTTATAAAATTATGTGGTAACACAATAGGATATTTAGGTCACATTTTTTATCTTTATAGATAAACACTAAACTTTGATTTCTTAAAAACTTAAAGGAAGACAGGATGAATTGTCTAGACAAACCATGTTGATCATCAGTATCATGAAATTTGGGTATGATATTTCAGATTTCCTTTATTAGACACATAATAGAAATCTCTATTTTTGGCAAAGGACAAAGGCATCATTGATGAGAAAATTTGCAAGTTTTTTTAAACCTACAATGAATTCTAGATAGGTTTTTATTTTCTATGTATTTAACAAAACAGCCTAGTTCTATGGAGGTATTTCTAGTATCAACAGAAAATTGCTCATTTTAAAAGTCTACTACTATTTATTGGAAAATTAAAAGAGTCTCACCAGGCCCTCTGCTTCAAACCTATCCCAATACAAAAATAGGAAGTTGTAAATATCAGATGAATTTAGTAGTGGAACAAATTTTAAATGATTTTAGAAAAAGTATATTCAACTTGAATGGGATATCATCATTTCCCTTTCAATAGGTTGACAGAGAAAAGATAACTACTATCTACAACTATCACAAGTTCATGTGCTTTTCAGCAAAGCCATACAAAAGACAGCTCTTGAAAAAAGAAGATACACTAGTGATCTTTAAGCTCTTTTCCAACTTTAAAATTTGTGATGCTATAATTTAGTGATTTGGGCATTTAGGAGACTGGATAAAATACTGGACCTGGAAGGAAGACTCATTTTCTTGAATTCAAATCTGACTTCAAACACCTTTTAGTTGTGTGACCCTGTGCAAACCACTTAACCCCATTTGCCTCAGTTTCCTCATCTGTAAAATAGGGTGGAAAAGAAAATGGCAAATTATTCTAGTATCTCTGTCAAGAAAACCCCTAATGGGATCAAAAATTGTATATAACTGAAATGACTGACAACAACAAACCTAGCAATTTACATATTGATTAAAGAGGAAGGTATGGTTGAAGGCCCCAAATCTCAGAAAGGGAAGCCTCCCACTTGCTTGAGAAAGAGCAATGGGATTATTGAGTTTTTGAACAGACTCTATTAGAAGAACTCAGCAGATTAATCCCATATTGGAAGGTGAGCACACCCATTCAGCTGAGAAGCTTTGCCATTTGTATAGAGGATAAGGGGAAGTGTCAGAATGTGTTTAGAACCCCAGAGGAGACACATAGGGGGAAAGACTACTCTTAACATTTTGTGTGATTCAATATTGACCAATCAATTGACAATTTCCTAGACTGCATAGAATTATTTTATACAGACTTTGGCAACCATACCTTTGCATGTTATTTCTAAATTTGTATATTTTATGGATTGATTCTAATTGTTCCATTAAAACCCCACCTACCATTCCTGTAACTTTCAGAACCTAATTGCTCATCTCAGGATATCACTTCCCTTTGTGAGTTGTCTCCAGTATTAGGATGTAAGGTCCTGGAAAGGAGGGGCTAATTTTACTTTTTTGCATTTGTCTCTCTAGTGATGGCACTTGACACATAGTAAACATTGTTTTTTTTTTCCCATTCATTAACAATCTCATGAGGATCAAATGAAATTATGTATATAAAGAACTTGGCAAACCTCAAAATGCTATAAAAATATGAACTGTTACTATTATTATTAGTCTTTTTCTTCTCTCTAGTGTCATGATATACTGACTCTCCCAATTGCCAAAGCTAAATTCTTCTACCTATATTTTCACTCTTATTATTTCCTTTGGGATTGTTACTCCAGTCATACTTTTGACCTTTCTCCCTGTCCCTGCCTTTCTTTGTCTCTGTCTCTGTCTCTCTGTTCCCCACCAGACCCATCCTTTCAGCCTGTAAACAGGTCCAAGTTACTCCTATCCTAAGAAAACACATCTTTCTTCAAACTGGCATTCCTTAAAGTCAGGCTTTTCACTGCCACATCTTTAGAAACAGTTAAGTGATCCATTTCATATCATAGAGGTCATATTAGAGCCAAAATTCAGGTCCTCCAACTCCCAGCTTTTTAAACTACTGCAATCTTAGGGGCAGCTAGCTGGTGTAATGGATAGAGCACCATCCCTGAAGTCAGGAGGACCTGAGTTCAAATCTGGTCTCAGATACTTAACACTTCTTGGCTGCATGACTTTAGGCACAAGTCACTTAACCCTAATTGCCTCAGCAAAAAAAACAAAAAACAAAAAACAAAAAAAACAACAACCAAAAAAAAACACTATTGCAATTTTATACAGAGTCTTGCAACTGATTGTGGGAGTTGCAAGACTTATGATTTGTTATGGATAAGTGATTGATTTATATACCTATTTTATATTCTTATATATTCAGAATCATATAAAAATTTCACTTCTGAAAATAGCTCACGAGTGGAAAATGTTTATATCTACATTCAAATCTATTATTTCTTTCCCTGCACTTGTTTAAAAGCATATATACTTTGGTTCTACTGTCATACATGTCTCTGTGTTTGTATGTTTGTGGGATATTGTTTAATAGTATTCATTTTTAGAGCCTTGATTCCCTTTTTTTGAAGAAAGTATGCAGGGCATAAAAACATGAAATTTCTGAATCAATAAGCTCAAGCCTTTTAGCCTTTTCCCTCTCATCAAATCAATAATAAACCTTGATATTTGGTGACTTTAACCCAGAGGTATATTATTGACTGGGTTTAGAGGCTTTTGTTAAGCTTTCAGCTCCACATTCTTTACAATAGATATTGGCACATAAGCAGTACTTATGTTCAAGATGGTCTTTAAAAAAAACATCTCAGTCTGAGCATTACAAGGCAAGATAACCAAGAATGATATGACTTGATATGGTGTTTCTTTTACAACTTTGGACAGAAGATGGAACTGTTTCCCTTAGAAGTATCTCTCTGTTAGACTTCTACTACTTAACTTCCATTATAAACAAAATATGAAAATCAGAATTAATGAACTATAATTCCTAGAGTTAAGACAAATATTATGACATAGTGGATATAGATCTGGCTTCAAAGCTGGAAAGATCTGATTTCAGGTCTGTCCCATCATTCTTCTGTGCTTCTATACTAGTACAAGATGTTCTCTCACTGGGCAGGTTCTTGTACAAATGGTATCACACATCTATTCTATCCTAAAAAACCTAGACTTTATTTACCAAGAATTTATTATTGATCAGAGTTTGGTAAACAACTAACATGTTTCTGAACTAATTTTTCTCTGAGGATATAATGGAATGATAGTTAAATGACTAGAAAAAATTTTTAAAAGAGCATCACTGGAGATGAGCCTTTTTAGAAGAAAAATTCAAATAAGCATCAAATTAAATTTTTCAAAAAATATTTTGGGATTAGAAAATGGGGCCTCTTTGAGTTTGACCTGTGAGACTTAATCTGGCCTTTCCAAATCATGAGTAGCTTAAGAATTTCCATGAAATAGTGCAACATTTCTACATCTTGGTTTCATCTTCCTTTCACAAGTCATATCCTTCTAAAACCCAAGACATCTGGAAAACATTGAGATTTTTCTTCATGGCTGTTTTAACTGGGTTGGAATAATAGGAACTCAGGATTCCATGAAATAGCCTAAGCTTCTCTTTGTTCAAACAAAAAATTAAATTGATCAGAGAATTGGGAATGGAACATGGAGTTCACTGGATACCATGTGTGGTCCAACTACCACCAAAGTTGAGACATATTTGTTAGAAAGTACATCCGGTTTTCCAGTAAAAATCATACTTAGAATCAGAGATGTTAAGATATCATCTCCTCCTGCCTCCTGCTTTCAGGCTAACAAGTATAACTCATTTTATACATGAGGCAACTTAGATCTAGAGAGGTTAAGTACTTTCTTCAAGGTCACATAGTGAGTTAGTTGGAAGGAGGAGCAAAGAAATAGGATCCAGATTTCCTATCTTCCACTGTATACACCACCTCCTTTAGTTAGCATATTTCAAATTTACTTGAAGTGGAAAAACAGAGAAACACCACGTATTACAATTATCTTCCACCATCCTAGAAGGCCACAATAACTACTTGATGACAGTGAGTGATGCAGTCAGGTAGCAGCTGTAAACATTAAGAAAAGTGATCACAGAGAAGTTGACCACTTTTGATCAAGGAATGAATAGGAAATGACCTTTGGAACAGCAAAAGCGTTGATGGGATTCAGAATACTCACAGCCCAGTTGACAAGTTGATATCCCTTTCTATTTAAAGTTCTGTAGTTGAAGACAAAAGGAGGTCAATGTATTATGGCTACAAATGCAGGGACTGAGTTTGGGGGCCATTGCCTTTATGTTTAATTTTTGCTTCATTTTAACTTACTTCAGGATAGTGAGCTAAGATATTTTCTGACCCCAGAGCAAAATCTCTGGTGGTCTTCCTATTGATATGCTCTTTGGGGCCCTATTTAGCCATGCCTAAGCTTCTAGACTGCTCACCTTTTTGAATTTTACTTATGTTTCTTTTAAATAACTGTTTGTTGAAAGTAAACTATGTACCATGGAATTGTCACAAGAGGAATTTGTGACTGTTGTTCATGATACATTAAGACTCAGAAATAGATGTATAAGGCAGAGCTGTATGTGTGTATGTGTATTTGTTCAAAAGCTTCATCCTTGTCTGCTGTGGGAAAAACATTTGTATGATTCGTGTAATTGGGATATCAGTTAATAGGATGCAAAACAATAGTGAATTCAGACAAGTTTATAATCACAAAAGAATCCTAGAATTCCAAAGAGAAAATAAAGAGAAAACTGAAAGACCTCTTTACAAAGAGATCAACAAACAGACTTTTGAGATATTTATCAGATATTTACCTAAAAAGCACCAAACTAGACTAGTTAAGAGTAGGGTTAAGAATTCTGTTTAGATTGTTACTGTCATCTATCAAAAAAACCCATGATCAATATGTAGCTGATCCTGGATCACAATCTTGATCTGCTAACTTTGTTCCATGCTCTTTCCACAAAAGACAAGAGGAAAGCAGTGAGAATTCTTTTGTTGATGGTTTTTTATAACATGGGTCCTTTAAAGGTCTAAATAGGCCAATGGACCCCTTTTCATAAAAAAAAGATTTTAAATTCATAAAACAATATACATAAACTTGTAAAGGAAGTTTATACCAAAGTAAAAATACAATTTTTTTTTCATCTGCTGAAATTATGGGTCCATGTCCTCTAAATTAAGAACTCTATCTGGCCATTAAGGTCCTTTTAATTCTTCAATTATGAACTTGTAAGGAAGGGATGGAGTGTAAATAAGTTGAGTTGTTGAAGTATACTAATTTAGGACCACTTTGGGATAGGACTTGGGGGGAAAAAGAGAAGATCAAGAGATTTGGAAAAACTAAGCAGAAAGACAATCATTTTCTTAATATTCCTGAGGGACTGATGAAGTTGAGCTCTACTGTGGAGTAAAGATAAGATCAAGATAGAATTAAAAGAAAAAAATCATACTTTAGGGCATCTCGGAAGAGTCAGGTTTAAGCTAAGTTTTGGAAAACTGAGCAGAAAGCAGCAGGAAGGAAAAAATGCCAAATTGAGATGTTAACTCAGGCCAAATATAAGTAACACTCCTGCCTTTCACCCCTTCTCTTCACTGCCAAATCTGGCTTGATAATGGTTTATAATTGGCTTTATTTTTTTGTTTGGACTTAGGTTTTTTCCCCCCATCATATCTCGTTTTCAGGATTCAGTCTGAATTTTAACAATATCCTCTATTTGGATATAGCATTTTGGAGCTGTATGACATTGGATTCTGTAGTTAGACTTCAAGACCTATGCTGACCAACTCATATTTTTTCAATGCTCAAAATATATTTTGCCCATTATTGTAACCTGATGTTCCTCACAATATAGCAAAGAGCTTCTAAATAGCACACGGTAATAGTTCTAATTTATCTAAGGGAAAACAAGATAGAGAGAATTGTGGGCAGATTCCTATTTTTGAGATATTTTCTAAAGACATTTGACATGGACTGGAGCACCAAACTAGATTAGTAAAGGTAGAGTTAAGAACTCTGTTTAGATTGCTCTTGTCATCTATGAAAACAACAACAACAACAAACAAACAAAAAAAGAAACTTTTTTTGATCTTGAGGGTGGGGAATAGGTGCCTCACAATGATAAACTGTTCATTTGAAAACAGTTTCTTAGGTTTGGTTCCAGCTTTAACATTTAGTAACTACTTGATCATGAGTGATTCATTTAAACCCTGTGAGTCTCAGTTAACTCCTTTGTCAAACAGATCGAATCATGTCTGGGCTATTTAGCTCACAAGTTAAAGTGAAAAAAGCATTCTATAAACCTTATATGCCATAAGTTTGTGAATCCATTAGAACTCAACAAACACTAATCGATAAATATAGGATTAAAACAATCATTTTAAGACCTTTGATTTAATTGACAGCAGAGAAAAATAAGTTATGTTATAAATATTTCAATGGTCATTCCAAAAAAAACCAAAACAGGCCTCCTTATTGAGGGAGAGATAATTGTAACTTTTTTATTTTGCATAATAAGTTACTATTTAGGATTTTAATTATAGACAAAAAGAATGATGGCAGATGGTAACCTTTCAAAACTTTTAGCAAATTGAATTTCCAATATATTTTTAATATAATAGATTTAGTTATATGAAAGAGACACAAGAGGGCAGCTGTGCACTGCTTTAAAGTAGGTCTCATGGCCAAGCACTTGGCTAACAAGGAGTATGGGAATAATGATAATAACATCAGAAAGCTGTTCAAGTAATCAAATTTGTTATGATATAGATCAGGCAAATGATACGATTTAGAATTCATTAAATTGTCTATTATGATAAAATTTAAATCTTTAGCAATAAATAAATGAGTGAAAAATAAACACAAAATTATTAGTGATAATAGTGACATTTATGTAAGTCTTTAAGGATTGTAAGATAACTTTATAATGACCCCATAAGGCAAAGCAAGACAAGGATTATTGTACTCATTTTATGAGAAACAGAGGCTTAGTGGATGATATGAGTGACTTGCTGAATCATACACATCATAAAGAATATGAAACTCTGAGTTTCTTGATTACCTCTAATCTTATTTCTATTTTATCAGATCACATTTACTACATCAATAATTTTTTAAATAGCAGGATATTTATGTCATATTTGCTTCCCCACAGTATCTGTAAAATTCTTTGGTTATTTTAAGATTTAAACCTTGAAAAGTAGAAAGATAGCTGAATCTCTTAGCTCAATTCATTTTCTGGACTTTTCAACCTTCTCACCAACAGCCATCCCACTGTGGGGTACTAAGATCGGCTAACAGGATTGATGAATCTCTATCCCTGACCAACATTTCAGAAGGGCCCCTAGTCATGATCACATGCTTCTTGACTGGATTCACTCTTTGGACTGTTCTCCTCCATCTTCTTTTCTAGCTCTCCTTTATATGTTTTCTTTTTCCACTAGAGACTAGTCCACTAGAGACATCCTTAAGAGAAGGACTATCTAGTTTGCTTGTATTTGTATCACTAATATTTAGCACAGGGGCACAAAATAATACTCTAGTTAGCTGCATAAGAGGTACTTTGTTATTGGAGTCATTTCAGTCATATCCAACTCTTCAACTTCATTTTGGGATTTTCTTGGCAAAGATACTGGAGTGACTTGCCAATTCCTTCTCCAGTTTATTTTACAGATGAGTAACCTGAGGCAAAACAAGTCACTTACCCTCAGTCATATAGCCAATAAATGTCTAAGGGCAGATTTGAACTCAAGAAAATGAGTCTTACTAATTCTAAACACAGCACTCTATGCACTGTGCCACCTTGATGTCTCGAGAAATGGAGAGAGGGTTGAGCTTCAGTGCAGATAGAAATAATATGAAGTCCTGTTATTTTCAATCTTTAGCTAAAACTTCCCCTAGGATAAATTCAATTTCTGTTGGTTTCATGTATGCACAAAGGACAGTCTTTTGATGAGGGTAAAAGTTGGCATGGAAGTACCATGCACAATTTATTGTAGATAAAGTCATTTTAGGAGAGAATGGTCAACCCTCAGAGAGTGCTACATATGAATCCTAGACTTTTAAGGGACTGTGAGATGAGGTGTTAAGAGGAGAGTCATTTGATAGAAGCATGACCTCTCAAAGAGAAAGTACTTTATAGCTCCCAAAATGTCAGAGCCCTGGGTTAACTTAAATTAACCTTGTTAGCTATGATCCTGATTAGAGGATCAGTTGGTAGTCAAAAGGATGGTGTGGTAGGAGTAAGATGTGGACATTTATTTCAGATATATTCTTAATGCCATTCATACTTTGTGGGCTATGAGTGGTCCAGGTCAGGAGTTTCCTTCCAGGAAAAGAACACTTTTGATAGTACCTATTGTCTCTGTCTGTTGGCATTCTCTGAACATGTAGACCTTGTTCTAACAGGATGAATAGGTTTTCTCTTAGAATAATTCTAGGAACTGAAGCCAAAGGAATCTTGGGATTATTAGGATGTCCTTTTTTGGTAGGTTACCTTGAATTGTAGCACTTACAATGCCCTCGTAATTCTGGTAAAATTAAAAAAAGAAACATCAAAATTTAGCCTTGAAACCATATTGCTTTTGCCTTTGAAATCATATAATATACCTGTGCCTCACTTGTACATTTGATGCTTTATAAATTCCATTTATAAATATATAAATTTCATTCCAACCAAAAATATATTATTCCATGATCTTGTGATGTGAACAAAATGGATTTTTAAAACTCTTTAAGGGTGATAATGAGCATTTCTTCCCTCCAGGGAGCTTTGATAGAGAGAGTTAGTAGTGAGCAGGAGTAAAAAGACTTGCTTTCTGAGCATTAGACTCAAAGAACTTGTACTAATTTTTTTTTGTACCCAGAGACAACCTAGGGGGAGATAATTATGAAGAACTGCACATATGGGAAGCAAATGTCTAATAAGCTTTTTTTTTTTTTTG
The DNA here is from genome assembly GCF_902635505.1 of Sarcophilus harrisii. Classification (NCBI taxonomy): domain Eukaryota; kingdom Metazoa; phylum Chordata; class Mammalia; order Dasyuromorphia; family Dasyuridae; genus Sarcophilus; species Sarcophilus harrisii. The sequence continues at coordinate 233,475,336 of NC_045430.1, forward strand.
GCTAGTGGGGGAACCTATCCCAAGATGCATCCATCTATCTTAACTTTAGTTCATTGCCTAGATGAACCCTCAAACTAATGGAAGAAACAGAGATTAGCCTTAATTAGGTCTCTGCCCACCTTTTGTGGCTCTATTTAAATAACCAGTAGTTACCTAGATACAAAAGATTACAAAATCCTCCAAAGTCACAGTAGGTGGGGTGTGTGAGTGAAGGGAGAGAGCTAGTACACTGAGCCAGCTTATTCTTAACAGTGGGATTTAGTGTCTCCCCAACAGGACTCTTTGTCCATTTTGTTCTGTCCTATATTTATAGCTTCACACTAGAATATCACTAACCAGCTGCATTAATGAAAGAATGAGAGAGTCTTTTCAACTTTTTGGACATCTCTTGACCCTGAAATGCATTTGGTATAAGTTTGGATTGTTGGTCTCTTAACAGTAGGAAAACAGAATCAAATGATGCTTCCATGCAAAGGGTCAGATCTACCTATCTTTGCTCAGATTAGTAGTAAATACTTTTGTGTAATAGTAGTAGTAACATAATAAAGTAGAAGCTTGCATTTCTTTTCAACGCAATAAACGCATTGAATGTTATGTTCAAGGTACAGGATTAGAGATAAAATAAGAGGTACAAGGAATAGTTTGTAGGTTATTTTGACTAGAAAGGAAGTTGCATGGAGAGGAGCTATGAGAAACATGATTGGAGAGCTGTTTCTCAACAATAAGGCTGTTAAGTAAGGGGCTACAAGCATTCAGCATTCCTAATTTTGTAGATAAGGGAGCTCAGAGATGGTCAATGATTTGACCATTTTTGTTTATTCTTTTTCAATCTGAAGATCATTCTCCCTGACAAAGCCACAGATGCTAACCAAGAACCTGGTTTTACCTTCTTTCTGTAATCCATAATAATATTATCACCAACACTATAATTCTTTAAGGTTGGTAAAGTGCTTTATTAATCTTAAATGATTTGATTTTCATAACAATCCTGGGAAGGACATGCTATGATTATCCTAATTTTATATATAAGGAAATATTGGCAGACAGATTAAGTAACTTGTCCAAAATCATACAGCTAATAAATGTCTAGGGCTGGATTTGAATTCAGATCTTCCTGACTCCAGGACTGGTACTGTATTCACAACATCCTTTTATAGAAGGCGTAAGGAATGAGTTTCAGAGGATAGGAACTGTGTGTGATTCTACTGGTATAGGAAATTATTGGTTTAGGAAAGTCCCTCTAGCAAAGCAGGTTGGCACCTTTCAGCAACTTATAGTTTTAGGGAATTCCACAGGACACTAAGAAGTTAAGTGATTTGCTCAAAGAGCCAATATGTACCAAAGGCACAAACTATGTTTTTCCTGGCTTCAAGATCAGTTTTCTATTCAATATATATGCTATATAAATATTACTTAGCCAGCTATTAGTCATAGCAGTAGTAATAATAGTAACAGCAGCAGTGTTAGTAGCAGTATACTACCACCACTACCAGCAGAGCAGTAGTAGCAGCAGCATTAGTAGAAGCAGCAACATGTAGCACTAGTGCTAGTAGTAGCAGCAGCAGGAAAAAAACTAGTAGCCCCAGCACTACTAGTAGTAACAGGAGCAGCAGTAGAGAGTAGTAACATTATTATAATGTGAATTTTGCCTAAATCACAAATAGCCTAGGAGTTAGAGGTAAATGTAATTGTAAATTAAAGCAAAGCATGCCTTGTTGTTTGATCTCCTTTCAGAATGCAACACTCTTGGGGCTGCTAGTCTGGCTAACATCCTATATTCCATTGAGTTTCACTTGTCTGAGAATAAAAGCTGAGTGTCTGGACTCCTTCAGAAGGAACAGCAGCAGCAGAAGCAATAGCAGCAGCTTCCTCCTCTCTCAGAAGGGAACTCTATGTCTGTGGGCTACTAGGTAGTGAGCTTTTCCCCACTAGCTTCATGCTATCTAACTTAGAATAATTGTAAAGTGCAAATACCAGGTTCTCTTTTTGCCAAATTATGGTCTCCCTCTTATTCTACAGCTTCTCTTTGCAGGTGACCTTCCTCTTTTCATTTGCTCATTGTAACTGAGACTTCTACCCAACTTTTGGCTGTCTATCAAGTGACTAAGAGGTTCAGTGCATTGGCAACTAGCCTTAAAAAATTTCCCCACCCCATGGTGCCCACCTGGCCATCTCTTTCTGCCAAGAAAGACTGAAAAGAAGAGAGCCAAAGATCCCAAAATCCTGTGTCTTATTCTCTAAAAGGAATATGTCTTGACGCTGACAAAAAGTCTTTCCCCAGGTACCTGCTGCATCCAGCATTTCCACAATGCACCTCTATATCTCTTTCAGCCTGAGATCCAGATAATCCAGAGGAAGAAAAGTCAACCCTGGAGGTCACTTTAGCAAAGGGGAACATAAACAAAATAATACCAGATTATTTCAAGAAAAAGAGTGTGGAAGATCTGAGCAGAGTAGAGTTGGATAGGCAAAGCCCTACAGAGACTTTTTTCATTTTTGTCTCTATATTTCCTAGCATAGTGCCTGGTACAAAGTAGGCACTCAATAAATGCCTCTTGATTGATTGCAGAAGTTATCCCGAGTTATGCTTTGAAGAAATGGTATAAAACTAACAACACTAGTTACTTGGTCTGTTGCAGATTGGCAGCTCAGGCCACTGGTGATATTGTTGGAAAGAAGAAACAGGAGAGATATTCTCTTCTACAGTTTTGTGAGTACTCCACAACAATTTCTTGAGTCCCTCTAGTATAAAATTTCCACAAAAGATCCTAAAGAAAACCCCATCTCTGAGTTTAGTTTCTAGATTAGCAATCCTTCATGGCAGGAACCATGTTTTCTTCAGACTCTCTAAAGCCCCTGGAACCTCAGACAATATTAATTAAAACTGATGGGTAATTCAATCATGGAATTGCCCATGGGGAATCTGAGGAAGCCAAATTCTCCCTTGTTTGAAGAAACCAAATTCTCCCTTGTTTTGTGGGCATAAAAGGTGCTATGGGAACTGAAGATTCTCAGTTTCTGTTGACCATAACAGTCAATTAAATATGTCAACCAACTGGGTCTGAATTCCAAGTTTTTTAGACATCTGCAACAGCTAACAGCTATCAGTCCCAACAAAACGTCCTGGCCAAAAATTCTTTCAGGCTGACAAAATGTGCTAGGCATTTCCAAGCATGAAATAACACTTCGTCATTTTAAATGAGAGACAGAAAGCCTAGCAGTCCATACTTTATGAGCTTTGCACCCCAGTAGAGTGACTAGTGACAGGGAAATAGATACTCATCTAAATCAAGCAAAGGCAGGGCATCCATTTTCCTGTTTTCTAAGACTTTTAAAAAGCTACTGGATATCATAAAGAGAAGGCAGGCATTGAAACATATTTCTAATGGCTTTTTCTATATGTAGCCAATGTGTGGTTGACATGAAGTCAGGACTCTCATCTTATTAAGTTTGGAGGGAAACATTGATCAGGCACTTTTGTATATATTTATAGGATGTGAGTCTACTCTAGAATTCCCCAAGAGATGAAATAGCTGAAGAAAGTAGATCTGCTGATTAGTAATAATCTTGAAGGACAAAGTGACCTCTGGTTGATAGTATGTGAAATTTTCTGAGTTACTAAATTTGATGGGACAATTAGTTTTTTTTTAATTACTTTGATAAGTTTAAAGTATAATAAGAGCAAATGCAGAGGAATTTATACAGGGAGGGAAAATAAATTTAATTCCCATATGATAGGGTTTGTAATGATGAGGTACATGAGATTTAAGGAAGGACAGGTCACAGTAACTCTGTAATAATAATAATAATAATAATAATAACAATAGCTAACAATTATATAATACTGAGATTTACAAAGAATTTTATATGTTAACTCATTTGATCCTTATTAGTTAATAGGAAGGCAGTATTATGATGGTTTTTCAAAATTAGCATGAAAGCCCTTTGATATTTTGATGGACTCATAATCTTGATATGTTCATTCCCTACCACTGAGATAAACATCCTTTATTCATACCTTCTGATCTGGTATGTTTCACGTTCATGTTTTTCTACAGTGCTTCCCAAATGTCATTAGGACACTTTTGGGTGCTTTTTTTTTTTTCGAGGCAATTGGGGTTAAATGATTTGCCCAGGATCACAAAGATAGTAACTACTAAGTGTCCAAGACTGGATTTGACTCCTGACTTAAGGGCCAGTGCTCCATCTGCTGTGCCATCTAGATGCCCCTTTTGCATGTTTCTTAGAAATACTTTTTGATATCCATGTGCCATTTGGTCTATCTATTAATATATATTCTCATTATATGAGTGATTCAGATGTTTCTCTCCATTCATATATGTCATTGATGATGGAGGGATAGGCAACATTTATGACAGAACCAGAATGTACAAAGATGAACTAACTTTAATAAGGCAAAATTTACTGGGGTTGAACATTAAGTCCTATACTGAATTTTTAAAAAAATCATCTTCACTTGTACCAAGATGGAAAAGCACAGATATGAAGTACTTGGTCTGAAAAAGATCCAAGGTTTTAGTGGCTTATTATGGCTAACATTTATATAGCCTTTTAAGGTTTGCAAAATTCCTTACGATTTTCATTTGATCTTCCAAACAACCAAGTAAGTTGGGTATTGTTATACCCTCAGTGTTATTATCATACCCACATTGCAGATGAGGAAATAGAAGTTGAGAAAGGTCAAGCGATTTTGAGAACATATCATAATAGAATTGATTGAAAGAAATGAGTATATATAACCTTGAGAAGAGAATACTTGTATTTTTCCCAGCTTGATATTGATAAAGTTAAGAGTGATCAAAAGAAAGCAATGGAAATCCTGTGAACTCAGGTCTTCTGATAACTCGTTGAAGAAATGGGCATATTTAGTTTAGAGTCAGAGGAGTCATGATAGCTGCCTTCAAGCCTTTGAAGGGATATTATGTAGAGGTTGACTCAAGAGAGTAGAACCAGGAACAATGGGTAGAAGTCACAAAAAGTCACAAATTTCACGCTGATCTCCACAAAAATATCTCAACAAGGAAAACTACAAAAAAGTGGAATGGGCTGCCTATGGAAGTGGTTGATTTACCGTCCTTACAGGTCTTCAAATTGGGCTGGATGTTTGTTAGCAGGGGGTTCTTTTGTGTCTCAGAATGGCTGTTTAGGTTCTGAACTACTATCAAGTTCTATGATTCCATGAACCTTCTTTCTCCCTTAACCACTATCAAAAAAGTTACGATAACTCTCATCAACTATTTGAAGGGTTGTGATGGGAAGAAAGACGAACAGTGGACAAAACAGGAAGAAATAGGGAGAAATTGCAAAGAAATATATTTGGGGAACTCTAAAAGAAAATATTCTAAAAATTAGAGCTATCTGCACTGGGATAGGCTTAAAGATTAAGTTCCCCTTATTATGGGACTTATAGTATCCGGATACTCACTTTTGGAGGATATTGAGGAGATTTTGGATTAGTTGACCTCCCAATCCTTCCAAATATGAGATTGTTTGTCTATCATTTTTTCATGCAAAAGCTATCATTGGTAATATCACACCTACTTATGCACCACATATATTTTCCCATTCCTCTTAGGATCACTTAGAGACATATTCTTCACTCTTATATAATTCTCAGCTTTATAGCATCAGCTAGAGAAAATTAGTGTTAAACAATGGACTTTTAAAGCAGCTGCAAGCACCTCTGAAGGAAATATATAGAAATTGGGAAATAAACAGTGAAGACTGACCTATTTCCTAATCACTTCTATATTTTCAAGTTTTGTGTACATAAGAGGTGCTCAGCAGCTATTATTAAATGGATTAATCTCTTGCTCCCTCAAACTCTGGTCACAATTTCATTATATAATTTTCTGGTGCCTGTAATTTAAGTTAGATGTTGAAGACAGGGAGAGGGTTCAAATGACAGCAATAAGGCAGATAAAAGATTTTGCAAAGAAGGTTCCAATATATCCATGGTAAAATGTTAGAGATAATGGGATTTTTGACATTGAAATGAAGAATAATGGGATTTCATAGTGTTCATTGAAAAAACTGTGGCCAGTAGTTACCACCAGAGAATGTAGACTCTCTGCTTTCTATTGCCACAGAGAAAAAAACCCAAAGGAAATAGAGTTAAATTTAAAGATCTCTTCCTTTTTTTTTTTTTTTTTCAAAGTATCGTCTTTGCTTAAAATAGGAAAAAAAGCCTTCAGGTGCAAATCTACAAAAAGTCAATCAATCAATGCAATAATTAAATTAATGGCAACAATAACACATTCAAATAAAAGTGAGCCTTCAGTCAGCAGTATTTATTACATACAAGTTTCTCTCCATCATGCTCCATTTAGATAAGCCAAATTAAAAAAAAAAGATGTCCACACTTCATCTAATAAACTAATAGACTAAATTCTATGCACCTTCCATGTGAAATGTGTCCCTTGGATATTCACAACACCAACTGGGAAACATCTCTTGTGATTCATTGGTTGCTGTTAGTCTGATGAGGTTAGAAAATCCCAAAGTTTCTTTTCCTGCTATGAACTTATGATTGTTTCCCCATCTTCTCAAAGATCTGAGCATTGTAATTGTTCATGAAGCAAATTTATGATCACTTTTAGAACAATGGGCCAATAAAGGGAATATTCAATAGGCAAATTGTTTCACATTCAATATATTTCACATTCAAATTTAGGGTATAGTGAGCAATGAAAAGTCTTTACGGTGGGATGTTCTTTTGAGGCAAGAAAGGCAGATAAAATAAGTGATGAACTGAATATAATTCCACCAATATTTTGTCAGAAATGATTTTGTCTAAGATAGCATGATAGATCATCTGATAATTGCTTCAGTTTTTGTCTTCATTTTTGCTAATGTCCTTTCCTGAGGCGATATTTTTATTGCATTTCATTTTTTTTTTAATTAAGAAGAATTATTTAAAGGGATACTCATTTTACTGTAATCTTATCATTGAGACATTAGAATTAACTAAATATTCCTGAAGTTGGAAAGTTTTTCCATGGGGAGGGAGACAGTGAAAATCTACAAAATCATTAGGTTATAATTGCAGTATAGTATACAATATTATTTCTATTAAATATCACACTTTGATTCATTGTATTCTGGCTGTCAAATTTAACTTTCCCAGAAAGCTATTTAATAATACCCAAGCAAAATTTGGTTAAATTGTTAGTATTATACATTATAAATAGTCCTTTTAGTGGAACTTGCTGCTTAATAGATGACTACTGGAAAGAATCTACCCTAAGCCCTGAAGATGATACATTCTTGTGCAAATTGACAGAATGTGAGTTAGTGCCACTTTGGTTGAAAGTCAAGCTGGACAGTGTCCAGAACAGTGTCATGTATAAAACTGGTGTTCTTTCCTGGTTTGATAATGATAGATTATGATAAAAAGGAGTAATTGGGAATTGAAGCTGTGAATAAAGAACACATAAACCTTCAATGTTTAAAAGGCAAAAGCATGAGATAGGACCATAAGGGAGCCAGTTTTAGATTTTATTCAGGAACTTTCTCCAATATTTGAACCTTATTTTCTGTGGCTCACCAATCTAACTTGATTTAAAATCTAATTGAAAAAAAAATAATCATGCAGAGGAAGTAGTATGAAAGTGAAAGTATCATTAGCTAGATACTTTCTGATATCTCCACACCATGTTGCTTCCAATCCCATCTTCATTCCCACTTCCTTCAAACAAGAAGCATGGACTCTTCCCCAGTCATCTTGGATTTTGGCCCATTTTGGCCTGAATCCTGGAAACAGAACCCCACATCATGTTCTAGTTTTTGACACAGAATATTCTCACTCTCTGGTGCTTCTCAAATGGTAGCTCCCTCTTTTTCATTCAGCAGATTCTATTTACTGTAACTGAGAGAAAGTTGGGCTGGAAAAAAAATTATAAGAGAAGAATAAAGGAGTAGTTATAGGGAACAAGTGAACTCACTGCTAATGAAAATCTCTTTGAACCACAATGAAGCATCTTACCAGTTCATTAAAGCTTCTTAGTGGTCTAGTGCCTGGATCTTCTCACCATATTTGGCCATAGATGATTTTACTTTCTCTCATTTGGACTTAGTGTTCATGAATACCTTCTCTGTGTACCTCCTGACTGGGAATGGTAAGTTTTATTTCAGCATACCTCCATACTTGTCCATCTGTGTCTAGTTTCCTATTCCCTGGGTATACATAAAAGTTAATGTCATCTCCCCATCCAATTCCAAGTAGACTTGGTTGGGACTTGACACCCCACTCATATATTCCAAATGCCTTATTCTTGATATATTTTTTTTTCTTTTTCATCACTCAAATGGAAGCAAAGTCAGGTAAAAAGCCCACAATACCCAGCATAGCATGGGACTCTAAGAATAATGCCAGGAAGGTAAAAGTACAGAATTTTCTAAGGTTGGCCAACAAATGTAAGAGCAACAAAAAGAGTGGGTTTTTAAAAGTTATATTGTAGGAAAGAGGAAATTCAATTCAGGAACAGGAGCACAGCTTGGGTTAGATGGGATGATAACTGACAGCAGATAGAAAGAGAAGCTGCTCAATTCTCATTTGGTTTCAATTTTCTCTGCCAAGCAGAATGACCTTTGGTGAGAAATAATAAAACAACAGCAGCTAATGGGGAATTAATCAAGCAAGGTGGCAAAAGATTATCCAGTGGCCTCTAATGAATTTGAGTCATCTTATCAAGATGTACTATATCTTTAGGTGTTGACATGTGGGATTGCCAAACTATTGTCTGTGAAAGTTGAAAAATTATGGAGAATAAAGGGAATACCACAGAATTAGAATGCATCATTTTTGCAAAACAATATACAAATGTATATGCACACAGACCTCTACATGAACATGATGTAAATGTATACATACATATATATGTGTGTGTGTGTGTGTGTGTGTGTGTGTGTGTGTGTATGTCTCTATATACATATCTTGGCCAAATTATTTTGCCTCTTTGGTCCTCAGTTTTTTAATTTGTAAAATGAGGGGATTGAAATCTAGTTGTATGGTCATAAACTATAGGCTAGTAAGTTTGACTTTCATTCCTGGGAAATTATCATATGAATTATATGAGAGTTTGTGTCTAAAAACCAAAGTGGTTATAACATATAGCCAACAGGGTTTCATCAAAAATGGGTCTTTCCAGACTCCCCTTAATCCTTAAAAAAACCAATATTGATTGTTAGATAATTGTAATGCTACAAATATGATTTACTAGTTCAAATCTAGCTTCAGACATTTACTAGCTGTGAGACTCTGGCAAGTCACTTAATATTGTTTACCTCAGTTTTCTCATCTGTAAAATGAGCTGGGAAAGAAAATGGCAAACCATTCAGTATCTTTGCCAAGAAAATCCAAAATGGGATCATGAAGAGAAAGACATGACTGAACAACAACAACAACAACATATCATATATTAGCAAGGCACTTGACAAAATATCTCATGCTTTTTGTCTATAAAAGATAGAGAGACGTAGAAAGATTTAGAACTCCTTGAATGGCTGGACTAAAATAGGTGTTATAAGTGATTTGATGTCTACTTAGCAGAAGTTTTCTAGTAGAATGTCCTAAGGATCTTTGATCAGTCTTCTCCTGCCTTACATTTTTATCAATAAACTAGGATAAAGACATAGATGATATGCTAATGAAATCTGGAAGAGACAACTAATTCTTTGAAAGATAGGATCCAAAAGTAGGCTAGACCATTGGACTGACTCTTATAAGATGAAATTTGATAACAATTAATTTAAAAGTGTGCAATTGGATCTATAAAAAATCATCTCTACAAATATTAGAGGCCTAATGAGGTAGTACTTTGAAAAAATTCTAGATATTTTAATGTCATGCAAATGCAAGTTGAATTAATAGCATAGAATGACAACTAAAAGAACTAATATTATCTTGTCTGCATCAAGAGTCATTGCTTTGAAGAATAAAGAGGTGCTAGTTCCTCTGGACCCTTCCTCTCCTAAAGCATTGTGTTCATTCCTGAGTGCCATGGTCTGGTTATTCTTTGTTCTTGGAGAGGACCAAAATGATATCACTATATTAGAAACAACTTAGTGTGTCTGATTGGCTGATCAGACCAATACGAACTCAGAACTCTCTGCCACAGGTCGAACACAAATAGTCCTTATGAACATTTGGGGTGACGTCTCTAATTTTTCACATCTCTCATTTCTTCTGAACTAATTCAATTCTTTTTTGCTCATAGAGCACATCACCTTCTCTGATGAAGGCATGCCATGCTGGGTGGTCCTGTGCCAGTGTCTCCCAAGTTTCACAATCAATTCTAAGGTTCTTAAGAGAGACCTTGAGATTGTTCTTGTATCACTTTTTCTGACCACTTTGTGGTTCTGACCACTTGCTCTATGGGAGTTCTCCATAAAACAGACTTTTTGGCAAGTATACATTTGTATACAAAAGTATACAAAATATACATTTTGAATAATGTGGCCAGTTCAATAGAATTGCACTCTCTGCAGTAGAGTTGGAATGCTTAGCAGTTTAATTTGAAAAAGGATCTCAGTGTTTGTTACCTTATTCTGCCAGGTGATCTTTAGAATCTTCCTAAGATAATTCATATGGAAGCTGACTCAGTATTTGGGAGGCTTTGAAGGAAAGTGGGGGATAGGAGCAGAATCATTGTACTGATCTCATTGCTGTATACCTGTAAAACCTGAATAGTATATCAATGGCATGCTGGGAAAGCCACAGTCTAGGAAATACCTTCATTACTACAGGACTTTACCCCTCAATGGTTGCAGCCTGATCCTCACCCCCCAGAATCCAGGAAGATCTTTCTTTCCCATAGTCTCAGGATCAGATTCCTTCAGACCACCTGAGTAAATAATAGTTGTTTATGCCACTCAAATAAGGAGGTAGTCAACCAGGCATAATTCTTCCATTGACATGGAAGACCATGTTACTTAGTTACTTTAAGTGGCCTTAGAACCTGCCCTATTACTGAGAATCTGCACTTCTTATTATGTAATAATATCCTTATTAATTTAGCCTGTGCTTTACCATAGTGACCATTGGTTCTTACCATCTACTCTCAGGCAACTTTCATGCTTAGTTTTGCTACATTCCACTTAATGAAGTTATATTCTGTCTTACCTTGAAGAGTTTCTTGTGTACAGGTGAAACCTGTTGATTACTGAAATACTTCACAATGGAGCAAACATTTTAAGATAACTTTTCATTGGGATTGGGCCTGGGTATTCTAAAAGGACCATATTCTCAACCTTATTATCTAATTCATTTAAGTTAAACATTACTCATAAGCCCCATGGGTGTCTTTCTTATCTGAAGTTATTGATGATCCAGTGGTGCATAAATGTTGGTAAAAAAGATTGATGTGTTTATCCATAGCTGCTTCTATTAGCACTATTAGTGGCTGTTGACTTAGCCTCTGGTTAAAAGCTACAGATAACATCATAAATATGTTTTAAAAAGGCAGATGAGAAGTTGTTCATTTTCTCTGATTCATGGTCTGTCTTCCATGCTTTCAATTCAGCTTTAGCACTTTCAGAATGGGCATGTAAATTAATTGAGACAGCATAAAATAATTAACTTTATTGACTTTTACAATAAACCTTATAACTTTTTGCATCTTTAAAAACTTTTAACATGCAATAAGTTTTCTTTTTGTTACAACTACTTGTTTCCACACAATTTGGCCTTGGTTTATTAAGATTTTGAAGCATTTTCTTTCATTCTTTATCATGAAACGACATTTTTATCACATTGTATATTAAGCATGCTTTTGAAGGCCAGATCATTTTCCCAGTCTTGTTCATATCCCATAGGTTTTGAATGGGATTTAAAATTGGTTAAATCCCGAGTAACTGGATGTACAGTAGGAATCAGGAGTTAAAATCAGGGCTAAGACACTTACCTGTGTGGTCCTGGGGAGGCCATTTAAGTTCTGTTTGCCTCTGGTTCCTCATCTGTAAAATGGAAACAGTAATATTGCCTACCTCCTAGAGTTGTTCTGAGCATGAAGTAATATAATAATTTTCATGTCCTTAGCACAGTGCATGGCACATAGTAAGTACTATGTAATTATTACTTATTGTTATTATTATTTCCATATCATGGACAATTTTAAAAAAACATTTCTTGATGTATGATTTAGTATAGGTTTATGTTGTGATATTCCCTCTTCATTTAAATAATTTCTGTAATTCCAAAATAATTCTTTTTCAACATAGAGATTTATTTATCAGAGTCCATTCTCTGAAGAGAAATATGAGTTGCAAACGCACTAAAATAAACAATCTCACACAAGGTTTTTTAATAAGCTGGTAAAGATGTCCAGGTTTTATAAGGTCACCAAGACATCTTTTCACATTTGTTTTCATATAATCTTAAGCTGAAAAGGAAATTTAATAAATAAAAATTAACTTCCTCTACATCTTCAATACTCCAATCTGTGTGTTGTCTTGCCTGTGTGATAAACTTCCCCCCTTCATAACAATGATTAGTAGTTTCTTTATAAAAATCCATTCTTACAATTCTTCTAACTTCAAAAAGTTAATGCTCTACTAGAAAAATCAATAACATCTACTTCAGTTGGCTATTTCCTTTGGCATTTAAAAAAATTAATCAACATTGGTTGTAGCAATGGTTTGTTAATTTTTGTATTTTCACTGATTTTCACTTTTGAAAAAATTCTCCTTTGTACTGCACTGCAACTGATCCTGTTTTATCACAAATTTGAGTGAACCTTAAAACATCTGGCTTGGGGGAACAGCCAAGATGACAGAAAAAAGGTAGCAAGTTGCATAAGCTGTCCCTAAAAAGACCTCTGAATACCTTTAAATGATGCGACAAAATAATTCCTGAAACAGAAGAAAAATAAAGGAATAAGATGAAATCATTTGGCAGCCAAAAAGAATTTAGGAAGTTAGCAAGAAAAGTCTGTGTTACCTGAGTGAGACTCTAGCGTAAAGTGGTTCAGCAAAGCCCCAGAACAAGCAAACAATGACTTGGAACTCACTGAATCAGCAATGACTGTAACTTCTTCTGGAGCTCTCATCCCCAGACAGAAATGGAGTAAACAACTGGTCAGAAGGAGACTACAGGGTTTCTTTGCTAGCACTGAGACATGACTCTGTTGCTTTGACCACATTTGGACCCAGGTCACAGTCCTAGATGGCAGTCTCAAGGAAAGAAAGAGCACTAGTATACCAGAGCTTGCAGTCACAGTAGAACAAAGACCCTCCTCACAGGGTCACAGTTATACAGAAGAAAAGAGTATTGGTAGTCACGCCTAGATCAGAGCACATGGTGACAAGAATAATAGTGAGCACATTTCTCCTTAGATCATACTACTATGGAAGAACTGAAAACTTAAAGCTCCTTAGAAGTAACTCTGAAAATAGCTACACAAACCCCCTGAACTTTGGGATAGTGAACCCTCCGGCCTAGAAGCAGGCTTCTACTTTGACAAAGAGTTAAAAGTCAATAAAGAGGCTGGGAAAATGAACAAACAACAGAAAAAAAATCTGACAGTAGAAAGTTACCATGATGACAAGTAAGATTAATACACACAAAAAAGATAACAAAGTTAAAACTCCTACATCCAAAGCCTCCAAGAAAAATATGAGTTGGTCTTAAGCTATTGAAGAGTTCAAAAAGGATTTTTAAAACAAGTTAAGAGAGGTAGAGGAAAAATTATGAAGAGAAATGAGAATGATGTGAAAAAGTTATGGAAAATGAGTCAATAACTTGATAAAAGGAAAACTGAAAAATACTCAAGAAAATAACACCTTAAAAACAGATTAGGTCAAATGGTAAAAGAGTCAGTGACAAGAAGGTCTTAAAAAGTGGAATTGGCAAAAGGGAAAGAAAGATATATAAATCCACTGGAAATAACAACAACAAACCCTTAAAAAGTAGAATTGGCCAAATAGAAAAGGAGGTATAGAAGCTTACTGAAGAAAATCATTCCTTAAAAATTAGCATTGAGCAAATGATTTTAACGACTATGAGAAATCAAGATATAATAAAACAAAATCACAAAAAAAATCCATGAAAAATAGAAGACACTGTGACATTTCTTACTGAAAAAGCAATTGACCTGAAAAATAGACCCAGGAAAGATAAATTTAAAATTATCAGGTTACCTAAAAGCCATAATAAAAAAGAACCCAGCATCATCTTTCAAGAAATTATCAAGGGAAACTGCCCTGCTAATCTAGAACTCAGATGGTAAAATAGAAATTGAAAGAATTCACTGATCATCTCCTAGAAGAGATCCCCAAATGAAAACTCCCAGGAATATTATAGCCAAATTTTAGTGCTCCCAAGTCAAGAAGAAAAATTATAATCAGCCAGAAAGAAACAGGTATTATGGAATCACAGTTAGTATCACATTAGATTAAGGGCTTCCATGTTAAAAGAGTGGAAGGCTTGGAATATGATATTCTGGAGGGCAAAGGAGCTAGGCTCATAACCAAGAATCACCTGCCCAGTAAAACTGAATATAATCTTTCAGGGCAAAAAATGTAAATTCAGTGAAATAGAGGACTTTTTAGCATTCCTGATAAAAAGACCAGAGCTAAATAGATACTTGACTTTCAAATACAAGAATCAAGAGAAACATTAAAAGATAAACAGGAAAAGGAATTCATAAGGGACTAAATAAAGTTAAAGTGTTTACATTCCTATATAGGAAGATAATACTTGTCACAAGAGCACTTTTTGGAAAGATTTTCATGAGCTCATGCAAAGTGAAATATATTATATACAAAGTAATAGCAATATTATAAGATGTTCATCTATAAATAACTTAGCTGTTCTCAGCAATATAATGATCCAAGATAACTTTGAAGAATTTATAATGAAAAATACTATCCATCTCCAGAAAAAGAACTTATAGTGTCTGAATTCAGATCAAAAACTATTTATTTACTTTATTTTTCTGAGGATTATTTTTTTACTTCATGTTTTCTTTCCCAACATGACTAATATGGAAATGTTTTGCATAACTACACATGTATAACCTATATCAAATTATTTTCCCATTCAATTTGGAGGGTGCAGAAGGAAGGAAGGGAGAAAATTTAGAACTCAAAGTTTTAAAAAGCTTATATTAAAATTGTTTTTATATGTAAATATGAAAAAAATAATTAATTAATTAAAACTCCAAACATTTGACTTCTCTATACCAATAACTTCTACATTTCCAATAATCATAGAAGTGTACTCTTTAAGAGCTCTAGCTTTTGCTCACTTCATTTGAATAATATTCATACTTAAAAACCATAGAACTACAAATTAAAAAAGAAAAGTGAAAATTTTATGTTACACAAAATCTTGCATTTAATTGTAAGAAAACTAAAGGTACAGAAACCATAACAATATGATTTTGTCTGGTCAAGCTCATATACTCGTAGTTATCCTAATAGCAATAGAACCCTGCTCAAAAGGCCATGACTATTTTAAAATGAAACTATATTAAGTGTTTTTGAGATATCAAATATAGTATATATTCAGGTGAAATGGGGGATAATGAGAATGAAATGGTTGGCTTATTATAACATAGTTTTTCCTCCCTGAATTTATTTTAGTCTTTTAGTTTTAAGTTGTGTTTTCTACCTCTTTTCCTTAATTGTAGTAGCCTCATATCACCTGGATATTTAGAGGTTCCTGAGATAATCATTTATAATCTATCGTCTTCTATATCTAGATCCTATATCTAGATCCTATATCTAGGATCTTTCACTAATATCCTTGTAAAGCAATAAATTTTAGAGGGGATACCAGGAGTTTAGATCAAAAAATGAACTGTGATATCATATAAAAATTTGTCAGCGATGCCTCTTTTGTGTATAATAATAATAAAAATTAGCATTCATATAGAACCTTTGTCCTAGGCACTTTACTTAGAGTTTAACAACTATTTAATTTGATTCTTAGAACAACCCTACAAGGTAGGTGCTAACTCTTTGTGACCTCTATGTGCACTATAGTGTCCAAGTGGCAAAGATGCTGTAATGATTTGCTATTTCCTTCTTCCATGGATTAGAGCAAAGAGAAACTTATATAGAATTAATTAATTAATTGCATTTAAGAAAGCAAAATTAAGGAAATTGAGAACCAGACAGAATAAGTAACTTGTCCAACATAACCCAAAGAGAAACAAGTGACTTGCACAGGTCCACTTATGCACTGAGCTGTGAAGCTGCCTCCTAATATGTAAATATTTTGACTGAAAGGGTATTGACTGAATATATGACTTTAATCTCTGTGGTCCTCAGTTTCCCCATCTGTTAAATAATAGAGTTGGATTTAATGACTTACATTATGTATAAAGAAATAAAGTATATTAGCCCATTACTATTAGGGCTATTTATCAAAGATATTAAAAGAACAAAGATTTTCTATAGAAGTGATCATAGTTTCTTTATTTGTAATAATTACCTCTTACTCTCCATACATACACACTTGCTTGAAACAATTTGTGTGTCCTTCAACTGGGCAATAGGGGATGGGGACAATGACCATTTCCATGGTATGGGGAGCTCTCAGTGGGATACTCCTTCTACCAATGCCAGCATCTTCTCTGCAATAGATAATTTTAAGCAGTTGTTGAGAGCACTTAGATTTACTCAGAGTCATAAAGCTAGTATGTGTCAGAATCAGGACCTGAAGTCATCTCTTCTTGCCCTCAAGGTTCATTCTCTATTCACTATGCTATGCAGCTTGATTGGATAATAGCTGAATAAATTAGAATTCAGCAGGTAGCTGGTGAGGATAGTCAGTGAATATATTGTGAACAAAGATGCAGGGGTAGGTGTGGTTCTTAAAAGTGATAGGGTAAGTAAATTTTGATTAGAGTGTTGAGTTTGTGTAGGAAATTAGGTTCAAC
Organism: Sarcophilus harrisii; assembly: GCF_902635505.1. Classification (NCBI taxonomy): domain Eukaryota; kingdom Metazoa; phylum Chordata; class Mammalia; order Dasyuromorphia; family Dasyuridae; genus Sarcophilus; species Sarcophilus harrisii. The sequence continues at coordinate 233,492,240 of NC_045430.1, forward strand.
AATAGTTTATGACTGGAAAGTTATCTAGGTTCCAGAAAATATAAAATCTTCAAAGGCAGGGAAACTTTAATTGTTAGATAAAGAAGAGCCAACAGAAAAAATTTGAGAAAACACATGGGATCATCTACTCTATACAAACAGAAAATGAAGTTGACAGGTTCATGAAGGATGGTTTGGAGGATAGGAAGACCTCAGTTTAAGAATATATTGCAAATAGTCTAGGATGATATTATTGTCAGGTTATTTCTATATAGTGATAGCAGACAGATGGGACAGATATTTTGACTGAAATAGGACTTGATAACTGTTAACACATGATAATATGTCAACATATGGGATAAATAGTAGGGCTGTTTACCAAAGGTATTAGAAGGAACAAAAGATTCTATATAAAGGAAAAGAAAGAGAAAAGACCAGAAGACAACAACTAAGTGTCACAATTGGGAAAATGGATGAAAGGTTTTTTCACTGGGGGAAAAAGGTGGGGGGAATAGGTTCAAATTTGGATACCTTAGGTTTGGGGAGCTGGTGGAAGATCCCTGTAAATTTTCCTTTAGATAATTGAAGATGCACATCTAGAGCTCAGAAGATTGTGAAGGGGAGCAATAATGATATTGGAATCATTTGTGAAGGGCTGAAGTCTTCAAAGGAGATAAGTTTGCCATAATAACCCTTTGAACAAAATGGAATTTTTGTAAGAGTTATGCAATTTCAGCATTTGCTTTAATCCTCCTCATTTTTACTCAAAATAAAAGAGTTACAAAGATAATTTACCAGGCATACAACGAGATTGGAAAGCTCATTATCATTACTCATTACTGCGATTTCAGGCTTGGCTGGCCAATAGCATGAATTAAACATTTCTTTCCTGTACCAGGGTGTGTATTACCAGTCATCTCGATCACTTACTGATTATTGGGACTATAGAATATTTTGAAATGATGATAACTTCAGCCAACTTGATTATCCCAGTACATTAAAGTAATAAATCAAGGGGTAGGTTATTTAGATCAGGATGGAAAAAATACATACACATTTATAGATGTCCTACTACAATATCATAGAACATTGGGTAATTTTATCAATTATTTTTACAAAAAAAAAGAAATGTAATTTTACAAACGTGTTGTCACATCAATTAACAATTTAGTTAAGTGCTTTTGTTACATCCAATAGATTTAGAATTGTAATGAAAAGGCATTTATGAAGCTTATGAATTGTTCTTACCAACAATTATAATTTTGCTGTTATTATGAGGGTAGTTCTAAATTCAGATTAGGAGCTGAGTCTAAATAGAAGAGGGCTCACAGAGATGGTTAATACTGCATATAAACAGACCATTGGTTTACCTAATTCTGAATTTGTAGAACCAGAATACGTCAAAAATATATGTACCATATATATGGAAGTAAACACATATTATACATACACACTCTATGTGTTTGTATATATACATACATAAAAGTATATAGATATGTATACACACATTTATGTATATACATACTCAATTTCTTCTTTTTTTAAAATTTACAACACAAGTATGAAGTCTAAGGAGGAAAAAAAAATGGGTGGAATATATCAAGACAAAGACTGATAGGGTTCCATATGTTTTAGACTTCTAACCTGACCATTCTTGCTGTGGTTTTTAAATGTACATGCTATTAGGATGGCCAAAGTTCATTAAAATCTCTCTTATTAATCATTATTCCAACCATCACAAATGATTAGAACTAAGAAGAGACGTCAGACTTCATCTAACCTAATTTCCTAATTTTACAGATAAGAAAAAGGAAGTTCAGTCAATTTAAATGACTCACTAGAGATTGACCAATTAAATTAATGACAAAGACAGAACTAGAATTCAACTCTTCTCACGCATCCACTTCAGTTGCGTCTTTAATACATCCCACTGCCTCTGGAGCAGCAGCCTGATGGTAATTGTTCTTATCTTAAAACTTGAAGTAAATGAATAATGTATTCTTATCTGTTCATGACTTCTACTCCAAAATGAAAGAAATAAATGTACATAAATTTTGCCCAAATTTTTGGATGAGGTAAAATGATTAAATGAATGAAAAGTAGGCTTTATGACGTTCTTCTGATTCCTGTGTATACCATACTCAAATGGATGAAAGTGCTGGGTCAAATCTATTAAGTTGAAATTCAGTTTGGATAAATGCAAAGTTTTGCTCTTGGATACAAAAAATCAATTTCACAATCAGTTGAAATGTATGGTTAAGACAGTAGTTACTCTGAAAAAGACCGTGGGATTTTAGTGGGCTACAAACTGTATATGTCAGCAGTTTAATAGAGCAATAAATACACACACACACACACACACACACACACACACACACACAAATGTAATCTTGGGTTGCATTAAGTAAGGCATTGTTTCTAAGAATTTGGAGTTTATAGAACCACTGTACTCTGCTCTTGTTGGAACTGATTTGGAGCATTATATTTAGCTTATGCACTATGATTTAAGGAGGATATTGCTACCCAGGATTCCATCCAAATGAAAGCAATTACGATGGTGAAGGACAATGAGTCAATGTCATTTGAAGACTAATTGACACAAAAGGGGTTGTTTAGCATTCAACAAAGAAGACTCAGAGGGAACATAATCATTGTTTTCAAGTATTTGAAATATTACAATATAAAAGAAATATTTGATTTATTCTGTTTGTCTCCAGAGAACAGATCTAGGAGCAATGAATAGAAATTGCAAACATTCAAGTTTAGATGTATTATGTAAACTTTCCCTTTACTATGTGAGACCTCATACTTTTCCAAGAAGGCATGTGGATACCTCCTTACTCTCTAGTTGTCTTATTTTAATGTACCCTCACACTCTCAGGTCTAGCTTCTCACCACCATATAGTTACATTCAAAATCTCTCAGGCTCTTAGAGATACAATGATGTGAACAAATATACTATCCCTTGTCAACTACTTTAATTCTCAATCCCCCACTGATTGTGTTTCCATTTATACAAACTTATCATTAACAATGATGAAACATTTAAATCTTAAAAACAACCATTTACTTAGCAGTAAAGAAAAAGAAAGAGTATTCTGATATAATATCAATCATTAATGTAATGAATTATTATCTTTTGATACTTAATTTGCTTTAAATATATGAGAGACTGATACTATTTCTTTGTGTATATGCATGTATATGTGTGTATATGTATAGATATATAATTCTGCTTCATGCTTTCCCATCAAGATATTAGGTATCTGTAATAGAGAGTGAGTATGCACATATAGAAACCTGGCAGAAAGCCATTTGAGTTATGAAAATCCATATATTTAGGATAACTTACTGCTCCATTGTCATCGGTTCATATGGTTTATCAGCATACGAAGCTACTTCTGTATTAATTGCTCCTCTTCTTTTCATTAACTCATGAAGCAATGAGAAGTCTTTAAATTACAATAATCTTTAAAAGAATATTGGAAAACGGTTATACTGTTTAACTGGCTAGAAGGTCCTTATAAGGCAGGGAAAAACAATTTATTTTTAACCTTAAAATTATATTAAAGAAACTTGCAATCACAGATTCTTTTAGAATTGGTATTTCATGGAAAATTTTCTTGTACCGATCTAAATTATTTTGCAAATTCAAGAAGGATAATTTTAAAACTAGTTCACTTTTATAATGATGTATTTCATTCATGTTCAGCCACATTTCTATAGTGCATTACAATTTCCAAAGCACGTGCCTTACAACATGAGAGCATTGTATAGGGAGTGGAAATGTTATTATCTTTATTTCACACTTGAAAAAACAGAAACCCGGGGAGATCATGACTTGCCAAAAAACATAGTTTAGTTAGAGGGAGAACATAATTTAGTTAAAGAAAAAACAGAACTTCTTGGATAACAGCAAAAAAATGAAGATGTTGGGCCAGATAACATCCAAACTTCTCTCTGCATCTAGATCGATAATTGTATGGTAATCAAGAGTATGGATACTCATTTTACAAATGAGAGTAATAAGGACCAGCATCTTCTATTAATTTGCCCAAGATTATTCAGGTGCTAAGTATTTTTGACTGGATTTGAACTCAGATCCTTTGACTAGTTTTAGTGATGTTTTCATTAAACTTTATATTAGGAAGAAATTTTAAGGAACTTTTGCTTAACCCAATTCTATTATAAATGAGAGAATAGAGTTCAAATGAGACATTGGGTTAACTTGAAAATCGCTGCTTTGCCTTTTTGACTCCAGATCTGGTGATCTTTTCCTCTCACCACCACCGTCAATATTAGCAACACAAGCGGGAATAGCATTATATTTTGGTGTTCTATCATTGAGTTCTGCTTCAAATACTTATTGTATGGTTCTGGGAAGTCATTTTTTTTCTTCTTTTCAACATTGGTTGAGGGGAAGGTTGAATGTGTGAAGTATGAAAGAGAAAGAAAATCAATGCTTATTAACTGAAAAAAATAATAATAAAAAGAAAGAGTGGGACTTAACTTTCAAGCTTCCTAGGTCTAGGTCTATAAATCTTATGATCTTTAGTTATAGAAGATATGTAAAGTTCCTCCTTGCTCTATCAGAAAGGACTGTAAGTGATGATAACTAGAATTAGGATTAGCCTGGTGGCCAATCTAAATTCAAGTTTAGTTGAGCCATTCTGTTCTGCATAAGTCACATAATCTTTTAATTTAAAAAATGATGTCTATGATGTCAAATAGATACCTATAGGCCTTAGAAAATCACAGATTATCTATTACATTATCTATATTGTATTATATATTTTTGCTGCACATTTTTTCAATTAAACTTCAATCTGCCTTCCTCAATACTTAGTTGGCCTCCAACCTGACATCCTGACTCTAGGCAACTTTCTTTCTTTCTTTCTTTCTTTCTTTCTTTCTTTCTTTCTTTCTTTCTTTCTTTCTTTCTTTCTTTCTTTCTTTCTTTCTTTCTTTCTTTCTTTCTTTTTTGCTTTTCTAGTAAATTTATTTAATTTTAATACACATTGCTTTATGAATCATGTTGGGAGAGTAAAATCAGAGCAAAAGGGAAAAAAACAGATTAAAGATTAAAGAGATTAAAAAAACAGTAAAAAGAAGTTAACAAAGCATGTGTTGATTTATATTCAGTCTCTAGTTCTTTTTCTGGATGCAGATGACATTCTATGTCCAAAGTCTATTGGGGATGCTTTGGATCACTGAACCACTGAGAGGAACCAAGTCTTTCATGGTCAATCATCGCACTTTCTTGATGTTATTTGTGTACAATGTATTTTTGGTTCTGCTTGTTTTTCTCAATATCAGTTTGTGTAAATCTTTCCAGGTCTTTCTAAAATCAGCTTGTTCATCATTGTATAGAACAATAATATTCGATTACCTTCCTGTAGCACAAATTGTTCAGCCATTCCCCAAAGAATGGGCATCTTCTCATTTTCCAATTCTTTGCTACCACAGAAAGAGCTGAAACAAACATTTTTGCATATGTGGGTCCTTTCCCTCCTTTATGATTTCCTTAGGATTCAGATCTAGTAATGGCACTACTGGGTCATAGGGTTTATACAGTTCTATAGCCCTTTGGGCATAGTTCCAGAATTGCTCTCCAGAATAGCTAGATCATTTCACAACTCTGCCAATAATGCATTAGTGTTTCCAGTTTTCCCACATCCCCTCCAATATTTATTATTATAGTTTCCTATTATCTTAGCTAATCTTCGAGGTGTGAATGGCACCTCTAAATTGTTTTAATTTGCATTTCTCTAATCAACAGTAATTTAGAGCATTTTTCACATTACTATAGATAACTTTAATTTTGTTATCTGAAAATTGCCTGTTCATATCCTTTGACCATTTATCAATTAGGGAATGACTTGTAAATTTGATACAGTTTATTACATGAGACCTTTATCAGAAACACTAGTTCTAAAGATTTCCCCAGCTTTGGACTTCCCTTTTAATCTTGTTTCTATTGGTCTTATTTATGGGAAGTCTTTTTAGTTTAATGTAAACAAAGTTGTCCATTTTCCCTTTTATAATGTTCTATAGTTCTTCTTTGGTCATAAATTCCTCCCTTCTGCAAAGTCTAGGCAACTTTCTAAAACTATTAGTTATACAGGACACCTTCCTCCAAGGAGTTTCTTATCCCAGTGATTTCACAGATCCATTTGCTGTCTCAACCTGGCCCTAAGCTAATCCAAAGTCAGAGATTGTAGTTTTAAGTTCATTTTACCTAAAGACCATATTCTTTTTCTCTTTACCATGGCAGACCCAAAACAAAATGTTCTCCTATCTTCTCCCTGTCCTTCTCTGCCTTCAATATTCTTCTTCAACCTTAGCCTTCTTTACTAAACTATGCTCCTAGTTATTAGGATCTAAGTTCAAATGGATGCCAAAGGTTAGTCAGACTTCTTATTTTACAAATGAGAAAACTTAAACTTATAGGGGTTAAATGATGTTCCCAAGTTCTCACAGGCAGGAAGTGGCAAATATGGTGATGGAATGCAGGTCATTTAAGTCCAAGTCTTGTATTTTTCCACCATACCATATTATGGTAAATTATATTACTTGATAATTAATTATCAAATAATAGCTTAATCCTCAATCTTGCAAAATGATTCAGAAAAGCTTTATTGCATTATCCCTCCTAAGATATAGTCATGCTAATAGTGAATAATTCACTAATATAGAGGAATTGGACAATACTTCAGGAACCACTAAAAGGCATGGGGTGAATCTAGTGGTAGCAACTGGGACTTTTGGGTTCTGCTCATATAATGCTTTCAGAGTAGTTTTTAACCTCCTATATTGGGTTTTTTCCTCTCATTTTGCTTTCTCAATTTCCAAGTGCCAGAGGCATTTAACTTAAGGCCATGGATAGAAAGCTTCAGTTAGCAGCCTTGAGGGGGCCAGGAATCAGAGCAATAAAACGAGACAAAACACAACAAAACAAAAAGCTCTGGGGATTGAATTAACACTCCAAGATCACGTCTGGTACCTTTAGCCAAGATATGCAGCTTCCTGGGAGCACAATGAATATCCCTTTAGTACCCTGATGGGCACTGGGCTTTAGAGCCTCAGAGAAAATTCTGACACACCAGGCTTAATTATTAAGGAGCATAAACCCCTAGCTTATCATCTGGATTCCTATTGATATACTGCCATTCTTTTTCCAAATGTTAATGTTCTTTTAAAATATGAACAAAATTCCATGCCAACAACCAAAAACCACTTTTTAAAAGAGAGACATTTACTACTACTCAGGACTAAGTGCCAGAGTTTGTAAATTGACATTGATAAACTGGAGAGTGTCCAGAGGAATGCAATCAGAAGGGTGAAGAGCCTGAAATAAATGTCATGAAAATCAGTAGAAAACCCTGGGAATGTCTGGCTAGTATTAAGGGTTGAGGGAAGGATGCTAGGTCATTTGGTACATGTCATGGGGACTATTTTAAGGTACTGGACATGTTTAGTTCATGTTAAAGGTGGGGGAAAGATTGCCAGGTACTTTGGTCCATGTCATGAGGATTATTTGAAGTCAATGGACATAGTTAGTGTTAAGGGGAGGGGAGACTAAGTGCCTTCAAATATTTAAAGGACTGGTATATGAATGAAAGCTTAAACTTGTTTCATTTGGTTCTATAGGGAAGAAGCAAAAGCATGTGGTATACTTAGGAAAGTGGGGGATTAGGATTAGTATCAGGAAAACTTTCTATCAAGCTATCTGAAAGTAGAATGTGCTACTTTCCAGGGTGGTGGGTTTTCTTTCTTGAGAGCAGGGAGAGGTTGGATAACCACTCATCAGATACACTGAAGTGGGAATTGCCATGGTATATGAATTGAACTAGAAAGCCATGAAGTTTCTCTCTAATTTTCAAGTGATGTGATCTAGCGATTTTCTCTTTCTTTGTTTAAATGATATTTGAAAAAAATTGCCTCCATGAGTTAAAAAAAATGGGGGATCTTTGTTAAAGCTTGAATTTCTTCATGTGTAAAGTGGGTATCAGTAGCACCATAGCTCAAAGTATTGATGTGAGAATCTAAAGGAAATAATTGGGAAACCTAAAAAAATTTATATTAACTGATAAAAAGTGAAATGAGCAGAACCAGGAATACACTTTATACAATAACAACAACATTACAAAGACAAATGGTTTTGATAGACCTAAAAACTTTGATCAGCACAATGACCAACTATGATTCCAGTGGACACATGATAAAATATGCTTTCCATCTCCAGATAGAGAGATGATAGACTCGAAATACAGATTTTGAATTTTTGTTTCATTTTGGTTTTTAGTCAATGAAATAATTTGTTTTACCTGACTATGCATGTTTCTGAAAAGGTTTTGTTTGTTTGTGTTTGTTTTATGCTGGTCAGTGGGGAGTAGGATGTGGCAGGGAGAAAATGAAGAACTGAAAAAAAAATAGAATCAAATTTTAAAATAATGCATTTCTATGATTGCAAAAATGTAAAGCTTTACTGCTTTTCTTTAAAAGTAACTAAAATGAGGTTTGGAGTCAAAGGTCATCTAGTCTGATCTTTCTCACTTTACAGATAAGTAAACTGAGGCTCAAAAGGTATCGGAGGTGTGCAATATGATAAATGTGGAAATATGTTTAGAGGAATTGTAAATATTTAATCTATATTGGGATATTTGCTATCTAGGGGAGAGGAGTAGGGGGAAGGGAAGGAGAAAAATTTGCAACACAAGGTTTTTCAAGGGTGAATTTTGAAAATAAAAAGTTATTAAAAAAATAAAATGACATCACTATGTTGGGGTCAAGAGATGTTGTGTCTGTGTTTCTGATCAGACCAATATGAGCTTAGAAGACTCTATTACAACTCTGGCACAGAAAAAAAGTCAAAGTTATTTCAAGAATTTCTACCTAGAAGAAACATGAGACTTGAATAGTTGGGCTTTAGGACATGGGAGGCAAAGTATTGTTCAGAGTTAGGGATACAGACAAGAAGGAACTAAGAGAAGGTCATCTTGACATCCATGTTCATTGTAATGAATGGCAGAAGTTCTAGCATGAAATGGATAGGTTGGCATTAATGTTACTCATCTCATATCATTCCAGAGCTGACATATTTTGAATTGCATTAGGATGCAAGACAACTGATATGAAAAATGTTGAAAGGGTAAATAAGTTAATTTTTCAAAAGAACACCTTGAACGGGAAGTTCTGTGGTATCTTGGAGGATATAGTGATGGATAGATGTATACTGACAGATCATAAAGTACCTTCAAGATTAAAATGAGGGTATCTTGAGTAAAGAGCATGGGAGTGGAGAGGGGGGGTCAGCTTGAACATAAATAATGTGAAGATAAATTTACTTTTTGAAGTACAAGGCATTTCAATAGGGGAAGTAGAGAGAGGACAAAGGGCCTAGGACTAAGAGCATACAGATATATTTAGCAGTGAAGTTTTGTAATCAATGCACAGTATGCTTTATCCGATTTCTGTGAAGAGATATGCAGATGGCTTAGAAATGTTCCAGATTACTCTTTTGCTATTGCTGAAAATGCTGTTGACCTATGCTCAACAATTAATTTTATTCTTAAAGAGGGAAACAGTTTGCAGTTTTGATCATAGATAATGTTCATCTATAATTTTTCATATTTACAATATGGAATGGAAAAAGAAAATGGTCTGGGGAGGGAATTGTCTTTCCAGATGATTGGTCTTTTAGTTTAGAAAGTGTTGACTTGTCCAGTTGCATATTTTGAAAGAGGAAAGAGGTAATGTCCTGAAAAACACTTGAGAGCTATTCCCATTGTAATTAACTGCCTTTTTTTGGAGAGAAATCACTAAAACCAAATGTTGTATATATTGAATGCCAAGCCTATGAAAGCATAGTGTTGTTAGTATAAACAGTCTCATACAGAGTGGTAAATGAACCCATTTTGCTGATGTTTTTAATTCTTGGAATTTAAAAGAGGCTTCACCAAAGAATTAATTGGCCTGCTCAGTGCTGAAATCAATAGTTCTTTTTACTTCACTCAGCTCACAAGGGAAGTTCTCTGTCTCTGTCTCTATCTTTATCTTTCTTTGTCTGTCTATCTGTCTGTCTGTCTGTCTCTGTGTCTCTCTGTGCCTTTTGGTCTCTGCCTTTGCATTTTCATCAGCTCCCATGGGTTCAATATCGTCTCTTTGCATATGATTCCCCGAACCTATACTTCTCTTAAACCTATATAACCTCCCCATTCAGCTTCATTTATACACCTTCAATTTTGTATAGCAATAGATGTGTAAGAAACCCTTTTTGTATTCTTAAAGCTTCTTAATTTCTATCACTTTGTTTTACAATGTTGAAATCATATTCAACACTTCCCTCTCTTTCACCACCCACATCTAATCAATTAATTCTACCTCTACAATATTTCTCATGTCATCCTTTTCTTCATTCACAGAGCCATAACTTTAGTGTATGACCTTTCATCCCAACTCTTACAACAGATTCCTTATTATTTTCTCTATCTCCAGTCTCACCTTTACAATTCATTACTTTCACATTTGCCAAATTGATTTCTCCAATCTGACCATGTTACCTTCCTTTTCAAGAATCTTTAGTGGCTCCCATGGCTTCTTTTATTGAATGTATCCTACCCTGTTTGCCATTTAATTCCTTCACATTCTGATTTTTGCCAGTCATGTGGTTGAGCATGGCCAGATTGAAGAGGGAGAGGGAGAAATGTTACACCATCAAGGAAGATTCCAAGGAAAAAAGAATACACTAATGCATTTCTCAACAAACTTAAGCACATTTAGGTGGCGCAATGAATAGATATAATAATGTTCCTGAAGTAAAGAACACCTGAGTTAAAATTCAGCCTTAGACATTTACTAACTCTGTGATCCTAAGCAAGTTACCATCTGCCTCAATTTACTCAACTTTTAAATGAGGACAACAGCACCTGCATCCCAGGATTATTTGAGAAATAAATAAAATAATATTTGTAAAGTGCTTGGCACAGTGCTTGACACATAGTATACATTTAATAAATGCTTGTTTCCTTCTGTTTGACACCCTCAGACTCCAGGGCCAGTGCTCTATCCACTGATTCTAGGAGTTCTAGACTTTCTGGATAGATAGATAGATAGCCTTTAACCCTGAGGGTCAGTTTTTCATTAATTTCCTGAACTTCTGATTCTTCAACATTCAGCATAGAAACAGAAAATGGACAGCATTTTTACAGATATACACATACACACACTGATTTGTGTCTAATGGTAGTCATCTGTAATGTGGGAATGGGGAGGAAAGAAAAAAAGAAATCCACATGGTAATTTTGTTGTATATTTGAAAGTAATAGCAAATTGTACATAGTAGATTTATAGTTTCATGTACAATAATCTTTTTTATTGTACTATGTTATGGAAATGCTTTTTTTATTCCATAAATTTAAAATAAAAAATAATTAAAAAAAGAAATGGATAGTAACTAGGTCCTATTGATGGAGTTTGCTCAACTAATTTTCCTTCTGTCTTCTAACCTATCTCTGTCTTTCTTCCCTCTTCCTTTGCCCCTGGTTATGTTTAAATTATTACCAACCAATATAACATGATATATTACAAATTAAAAAAAATTAATCCTCCCAGTTTTTTTTTTGGTCTGAGCCTGTGATTTTTCTGATGTGGGAAATTCTCCCTATCATTGATAATCATCAACATTGTAACACAGAGTTGGCTGGCACATTGAGAATTAAATGACTTGACTGTGGTCCTACTGTTAGTATGTGTCAGAGACTGGACTTGTGCCCAGGTCTTTTTGCCTCAGAATGAAAACCTCTATCCATTACAATAAAACATTTCTCCACAGAAATGTAGCAATGGACCAACCAGATAATTAAACCCCAACTTGCTTTGCTTTAAAAAACAAAAAAACAAAAAAACAAACAAAAAAAAACTTTGATTAGCCTACTTCTTTAAGGAAGGTGAAAATTCCAGGGGCAAAATGAATATAATTTGATAAACCATGTTGCATTATTATTTTATTTATTGAAATAATTATCGTGGTAATTGAAGCCTTTTTATAATTAGATGTTCTTACTTTAGTGTGATATTTTAAAATCACATTTGGAATATTCATTTGATATTTAGAGATTAATAAGCACACAATTTACCCAAATCAGTAGGTCTCTTATAGAAGCGTAGTTATCAACGAAAAATTATTTTGTTTTGTGGATTAATTTAAGGCAGTTTATAGATGAGTCTCTGAATTTAAGATGTTAGGGTTGCTCCCATCCTTTTCTTTTTCCCTGGGGAATGCAAGTCCAAAAAAGGCAGGAACCTTAATGGACCAAGGTCAGAATGTTTAGATGAGATGTGCTCTTAACATAGATTTTCAAATTATATTCCATACTTACCTTCCCAAATATAGAGTATGTTACATAAACATGTGTGTGAATGTATGATATGTACATACAAACACATATTACATATGTGTAATGTTTAAAGATAATGTTAGAAGGAAAAACAGAAAATGAAGCAGATTTTCAAGCCTTTCAATGTTTATCCCTTCTTATTAGGTGCAATGAAAGAACTATTTACTGCATTATCACATTTGAGCTATAATAGCTCAGTACTTAAAATGCTATGTGTTTAGAAATAGGAATTATATCTGTTTCATTGGTATAAAGAATTCTTTGATGAGGAAACTCCTATTATCAATGTAAATTGATACCTTCAATGAAACTTGTATTTGTAGAGGGTTCCTAGGAAGATGTAGAATTGACTTTTTCATAGACATATAGCCAGTTTATCTCAGAGTCAGAATTTGAACCCAGAACTTCCTGACTGAGATCAGATAATCCACTATTCGATATATCACGTTGCCTTCTTCATATGTTGATATTGCATTTGTAGCATCTTATGTAGAAAGAGGTGATCTACAGTAATTTCTTTTAGGTCTATTGCTTGGTTATGTTTTTTTTAAGTGATAATTAAAAACCTGAAGCTTTCAAAATTTTTACATTGCTTTTGTTTCATCTTAGTACTATACATCTGGAGCTGGAAGTAACTTCAGAATCTATTTAGTCCAGCCCTTTCATTTTACTGCTGAGGAATCTGGGGACCAAGCAGGTTAATTAAATGACTTTTCCCAAATCACATTGGAAGTGTCACAGGTAGCTAGGTGGTTCAGTAGATAAAGTATTAGGCCTGAAATCAGGAAGGCTCATCTTCCTGGATTCAAATCTGGCCCTAGATACTTATTAGCAATGTGACCATCTGCAAGTGACTGAACCCTATTACCTCAGTTTCCTTATCTGTAAAATGAGTTGGAGAAGGAAATAACAAACCACTCCAGTATCTTTGCCAAGGACACCCCAAATGGATTCATGAAGAGTCAGAAATGACTGAAAATGACTACACAACAACAATTCTGACTCCAGAGCCAGTGCTGCGTCCATTCTTGAACATTTTTTGTTATGGGAGGTACAATTAAACAAAACAGATCACCATACTGGTCCTGCCTGAGGATATTCACTTTATTTTATCCTTATAATGTACTCTGCTGAGTTGGTCCTGTTTTTCATTGTTCTTCTGAGGTCACATTAATTGACCAGTCCTGGTGTCTTTCAGAATTGTTTTCCTTTACACCACTATGTTTACCTTGTCCCCTCCCCTCCTTAATTCTGCTTGATTTTTCCTATATTGTTTCATTTAGTCTGATTCTAATTGAGTAGTATGGAACCATATGAAATTATGCATAGTCTCAATTCAGAGAAACTTGGGGAAACTTGTGTGAACTCTATCATTGTCTGGTGTTTTTTTTTTTAACTAATTCCTTTTCAGGAATTAGTGACACAAACTCTCTATGAATGGCTCTTTTGTAATTTAGCTAATTTTTTCTCTTGGCAAGAACATAAAATTGCACTGTGGTCAATAAACTAAGAGTTATTAGGCACCTACTATGTTCCAGGAACTCTGCTGAGTTCTGAGCATGCAAAGAAAGGCAAACGTACATCGTACCTGTAACTACTCACACACAACACACATCCCAAACAAAATGTGCCTTTCCCTTGAGGACTTTATAGTCTCACGAATGCCTCATTCTGATATGGAATGACATCACAGTCTTGAAAAGTGTGCTAGTGGTGTCTGTCCTCCAATAGATCCTTTCCTTTCAGGGTAGGAAGATTTCTAATATGAACTTGATTAGGAATGGGGGTTAGTTAAGCTCAGAAAGACTCATCAACAGAGGATCAACCTGAATAAACAATCATCTTATATAGCTACAGTATTTCCTGAAGGCTGTTAACCAAGGTTGTATTTGGTATTAATGGAAGGAGCATCCAAACTAATGAAATCAATTATCTTTAAAGTTCTGAAATTCAGAAAATGATAGTAAAAATGCTAGCTCTTTTAGAACAAACCACACAGATGATCCCATTCCTGTTTTCCCTTTACTCTTGTTTCTTTTCTCCCCAAGTATTTTCTCTGTTCAGTTGATTAATGGAGTTGACTAATAATCAATATTAGCATTCAGGGTAGAAGAGATATTGCTGCTTCATAAATGATCTTTAAAGATACATTCCTAGAAGAAATCATTTTAGGGCCATATTTGTTATCAAAATGTTGACAACTTTGATACCAATACTTTAATATCCTGTGGGATAATGAAATTTCTGCACAACACAGATTTTTTTCTGTCTTTATAGTTTGATAGCTAACAATTACTTTGGAGGCAGGGAATGGAATTATTATTCTTGGCCTCTGTTCAGAGAGAGGTCCTAAACAGGTTTGCTCTTTCAATCCACAGCATTTCCCCAGCGAGAATTGAGAGTACCAAAAGAGAGGACATTTTGCAGAAAGAACAATCCTTGTTCCCCCCTCCTTGAATCTCTCTGGGTGTCTCCAGTTCCAGGGGAATGTTCTGTGAACTAGGCTTGAACTGATAAGTTCTGATCAGCTGCTGACATCAAATAATGACAAGAATTGGAGAGAAGGGAAAAAGCTCTTTGGATTGAGTAAGGTGAACCAGAACCCTTCCTGGCCTGGTTGTTTCATTTGAACAAGTGAATTATTGGCATTCTGGAGCCCCCAGGAGAAGAACTGGCTTATACCTTGATTTATCTTCCTCTGGCTTACTTCACAACTTGCTTAAGAATCAGTGATTTTTTTTTGGAATCACAAGAACAAACAATAATCCACTTTATTGAAAAAGCTGTCAAGATTTATTCTCATTTTGAGAATCATTGATGGAAGCATCTGCTGGACATTTTTATATGCTAAAACCTTTCCCTCGGCTATTAGCATTCTAAGATATGCCATTCATTGCATAATGCTTACATTTAAAGAAAATCAACTCATAAACATTTATTGAATACTGATACGTGCATAATGTTGGAATATACTTATGGTCTGCAACAGTTACTTTGGCACATAATTATACATGAGAGTAGATAACATATCTACCCATATATATGTATCTACACATAAATACACACATACATAGCATCTATGTTTATATATATATTTAATATATTAAATTATAATACATTTATAATATATAAACAACTATATAGGAGTTGGACTTATTTCTTTCAAATAATTGTAAATTTCTTGAGAAAATGAGATTAGATGGTCTCTGCCATCCCTCCCAATTCTCAAATCTATGATGTTATGAACTTTACAATACTAGATAGCCAAAAGTCTGTTAACATAAAATTTTTATTTTTGTTAAGAATGATTAAATCAACTCTACCATCTGCTTTGCTCATGTTTCTAAGGAGAAATCATAATCCACCCATGCTTCTATTTTATAGTATCTTATATAGGGAGAATTTCGAGATCTATATGATTTCCTTTCTCTACAGGTATTTATATTTGCTACTCACTTGACAAAGATCTAGCGCAGCTAAATGGTGCAGCAGATAGAGTCCTGGACTTGCAGTTAGGAGGATTTATCTTCTTGAGCTTAAATCTGGTCTCATTACCTATGTGATCCTGGACAAGTGATTTAATGCTGGTTGCCTCAGTTCCCTCATCTGTAAAATAATCTGTAAAAGGAAATGGCAAACCACTCCAGTATCTGCCAAGAAAATTCCAAAGAATTGAAAAATAACTGAAATGATTGAATAACAACTGAAAAAAATTAGCCATTCACTTCTAACTCTACAATCCTAGGACTTTCCAGTCTCATTTTTTTCAGGTATTTTAAGTGCAGATTTATAGTTGACCTAAGAATTGTGTGATTGTCTTTATTCTCCAACCCCTTTGCTAGCACTCTACCAACACCATATCACCCATGGGCTTGAGGGTAATTTCTCTTACCAAAGAATTCATCACCAAATCAGAAACTTATTGGTGATAAGTACTACTATCATAGATAATCATGACAGAATAATGTTTTATTATGGTAAAACTTGCCAGAACTTTATCGGTATGAATTCTAGAGATGAAACATTGGAGTAAGACCCCATGAAGAGTCTTTCTCAACAACAAATATTTAGTTGAATTTTGAGTTAAAAATCTGAAATATTATATCAATTATTCTGGATCTGTGATTTCATCAGTCTAGTGAGCAGGTAAAAGAGGTATTTTCTTGCCTCATTTCTTATGTAGCATGAATTGGTGATTGGGTATTGCCTCAGAAAAACTGATACCTGGGAAAGACCTCAGTTTAAAAAGATCCCAGGTCTTCTACTGCATTAGGCCCACCCCTAGTTATCCTGATCCATATTTTGTCACTGAACCCAGAAGGTTCTGGAGACAAGAGTGAGATTGGTGACTCTGGAGACCTCTGCCTTACTTAAATCCAAATTCACTTACAAGTCAAGGCATCAACTTCCTTTTTTTTTATTTAATAGCCTTTTATTTACAGGTTATATGCATGGATAACTTTACAGCGTTAACAATTGCCAAACCTCTTGTTCCAATTTTTCACCTCTTACCCCCCACCCCCTCCCCCTAGATCGCAGGATGACCAGTAGATGTTAAATACATTAAAATATAAATTAGATACACAATAAGTATACATGACCAAAACATTATTTTGCTGTATAAAAAGAATCAGACTCTGAAATATTGTACAATTAGCTTGTGAAGGAAATCAAAAATGCAGGTGGGCATAAATATAGGGATTGGGAATTCAATGTAATGGTTTTTAGTCATCTCCCAAAGTTCTTTCTCTGGGCATAGTTGGTTCAGTTCATTACTGCTCCATTGGAAATGATTTGGTTGATCTCGTTGCTGAGGATGGCCAGGTCCATCAGAACTGGTCATCATATAGTATTGTTGTTGAAGTATATAATGATCTCCTGGTCCTGCTCATTTCACTCAGCAACAGTTCGTGTAAGTCTCTCCAGGCCTTTCTGAAATCATCCTGTTGGTCATTTCTTACAGAACAATAATATTCCATAATATTCATATACCACAGTTTATTCAGCCATTCTCCAATTGATGGACATCCATTCAGTTTCTAGTTTCTAGCCACTACAAAAAGGGCTAGGGCATCAACTTCCTGATGTTATTGGTCCTATTTGAGAGTGAAGAACAAACAACAATCTGTGAGTTAGAGACAAAACTTGAATTCAGATTTTCTGGTATCCAAGCTAAGCACTCTTATTTTTCATATTCCTGCTACTTCTTCCCAATATATCACAATGGTTTATTATGTAAGCTATACTGTATAAAATCTTTGTGATCAAGAAAGAGCAAAAAGAAGGTCCCAATGGGAATAAGAATAAGATGCGCAAAGCCATAGAGAGAGCAGAGAGCTCTGAGTTATCCTGAAATGAATTAGTGTCTACAAAAGGTGGATAAGCAACCCTGAAAAGGGCTTAGCACACCTCATACAAAAGTCACTAGGCTTCCTTGAAACTCACACACCTTGTATGTACCTACTTTGTGTATATAAATATTTATGCACTTTATATTTCTATGGCATCAACAAGAGTTGCCTCATTATTAGTATTTCCCCTAGTACCTAGTACATAATGATCACAGACTAAGCACTTAATCAATATCGCTGATTGATTCATCCTCTACAGGTCATGGTGAATTTTTTTTAACTTTGGCTCTTCTGGTGCTTTCCAGCATCAGTTATTTCTCTTCTTTTTTTCTCTTAGTTACCACAGAAAATACTTGTCAGAGTCAAGCATAGACAGGCAATTTTTGTATAAGTATTGCAGAACTGTGCAACAGTTCCCTCTTTGATAGTGATTCCATTGTTTTCTAGAGCATATACCACTTGAAGAACATCCAAGTCTCCTCTCACTATATCACAGCCTAGGCTTACTGCTCTTGGTTTTTTAGTATCACTAGAGCAAGCCCTGAGAGAGTTCTCCCTACAGTAAACTCTTGTTTCTTCCATTTTATAGAGCAGAGACTAGGCCTGAATGAGTAACCCTTATTTACTTTTATATGTATCCATTCACCTAGAGAATTTTTTGTCAAAGGAGTGGAAACAGAAAAATGATCAAAAGATCCCAGATTTAAAACTGGAAGACACATTACATAAAATTTTCTTATTATTTTAGAGATGAAAAAATTGAGACCTATAACATATAAAATAACTCAATAAACTGGCAAGCAACAGTCTTCCATTAATTACATTTCTAGTCTTGCTGTGTGACCCTGGACAAGTGATTTTTTCACTTTCCATTTCAAGTCTTCCAATTATTTGCAAATTTTATGTGTTTTCTTATAAATCATACAATAGTCAATTTTGTGATCTAAGAAAGAAGCTGTAAAAGACATGAGATTCACAATCTAGAAGTGCTCATTTAAAAATAAGAGACAATTGAGAAAAAATATAACAAAGAAATGCTCAATAAGCAAGTTTTGAAGGAAAAGAGCAAAATGTGACTGCTTGAATTCATAAAAGCAACTTTGGAGGTTGAATTTAGAAATCTAGTCCATATGTGGGGGCTACAGAGAATATGTAGCAAAAAGTCGGGTCATCCAAAGAGACAGTGTAAGTAAAGAAGTGGATTTCATTTTTCTAAATTGACAAAAAGGGCAATGAATAGCTAATGCTTCCACTGGCCTTTAGTCTGAACTATTCAAGTAGCATTCAAAAGGGCCTAGGAGAAAGATCTAAAAAAAGATTCTCTAGTACTTTAGCAAAGAGTGAAAAACAACAATTACAACATACAACCCCCCCCCCCCCAACGCACTCATCCTTGGGCGACATATTGAGTGACTAAAGAAATACAGGGGAATTTTTATGAAAATATGCCAGATAATACAGTAATAGGAGACAAGATATAAATGAGGAAAGCTACTTAGGGAGTGATGACTGCTAGAATTAGAGGTCTGAAAGTAATTAGTGATTACAAATTATTTTTAAAAGTTATAATTTAACATAATGAGAGGCAGCAGGCTTCTGCAGGTGTTACAACTAAGAAATATTCAGAAAAGAAGGTTCTTGTCTCCAGAGTCCTTGGCACTATCAAATGATTCACAATAGAAACTGATAAGAATTAATCTGTGGTAATGGCACTGAAGAACATTACCTTATGTTTTGCTGCTGCATCCTCAGGAGCAAGAGGCTTTTCCATTGGATTTGCATTTGAAACCTTTCATTGTGCTCGTTATAAAGTCATTATAAAGTGAGTTTTCAGAGAACAAGGACTGTCTTCTCTCTATCTCTACGTCTTAGCACACTGCTTTAAACATAGAAAGCATTTAATAAATGCTTCATCCATCCTCCATCCGTTTAGGGTAGAAAGGTTAAGGTTTAAATCCTACCGTACGGTCATGTAAGTCTGGATAAGTCAGGAATCTTTTCAGTGTCCCAGATTTCAAACCAGAAGCTGAAGAATAGGGGCCAATCAGTTTTTATAGAGTAAATGCTTCCTTGGGAGTCCTCTATACCAATGAAATGGAAAGCAGCCAGTATTATGACTCTCATTAGGCTCATCCTGATATCTTCTAAATGCAAGGTTTGAAGTACATAATGGAGAGATTTAAGATTATTGTTGGAAGGTCAATAGACTAGAAGAGCAATCTAGTTATTCATCTCTGCAGATATCTTGTTGACCATCCTATCCAGCAGGATATCGAAGCAGTCCTATGTAAGGGATTTTAATAACCAAGTATATCTTTCAAGGTTAATGGGGTTCCTCTATGAGTACGCACAGTGTTTGTTGAGTGCTGTCCTTTTGTTGCTAACCTGGGAGTTTCTTCCAAAAGGTTATCTTGTGGACGATGTCTACCAAATGTCCCACTGTGTCAATGCAGCTCCATTCTTTCATTTCTTAATGTTTCCATCAGTTCCACCTTCAACAAAGGGGAAAGCAGAAGTCCAACTTACAATTTAGGGTTTTTTGGTGGACTGCAAATCACCTATTTTCCTTTTGTGGCTACTTTTAAATTAGATTATGGAACACAACAGAGGAAGGAAAATAGAAAATGCAAATGAGATATGTGCTCTTAGTCTTGATCTGCTATTAGCCACATACTTTATCCATCTATAACTGAAACAGCAGTACAGAGATGAACTCTTTATTTAAAAAAAAGAGAATGGCTATTTTTTTTTTTTTACATATGAGGGTTTTCCTTCTTTCAAGACTTGAATTCTGATAACCAAGTCTAAAAAATGAATATGCTAACTCTTCCCATTTTTAAAAAGATCTTAAAAATTTCACTGTAGTAGGACTGAAGATAGATTGAATGTTCTAAATTCATACAAGTTGCCATAACACTCCAATTCTTGGGTCATTTGTGTGATGAGGAGGGAGGACATTCCAGGCATGAGAGATAGAATTTCACATGTAAAAAAGCAGCAAATGGACAATTTGGTTGGCATAGAGAGTGTACGAAAGGAAATATTATACAGAAAGATTAGCCATATCCATTTTGTGCATGAATTTGCATTTTATCCTACAGTTAAGACAGAGCCATTAGATTTTCTTTTCTTTTCTTTTTTTTCTGAGCAAGAGAGTGACCTGGCCTTAGTAATATCACTTGGGCAGCTGAATGGATAATTGATTGGAAAGAGAAAAGACAGGAGGCAGGGAAAATAATTAGGAGGCTATTCTCATTGTTTAGGCAGGAGCTGAGGAGAACATGAACAGTGCTTACTGAGTGACTACAGAGAAAAGAGGTCAATGTCAGGCATGTTATTGAATAAAAAGGCAAAAGTTCTTGATTTTCTAATATTTTTACAGAATCCTTACTTTGTAAAAAATTTTATTGATCTTAATGCCTATTACTTCAAAAGATTATCTTATAGTCATTCCATTCATTTTATAATATTCTCATTGAAATTTAGGTTATTTAATTTATCTTACTTATTTTAGAGTCTATGTCTTTTTTCTTCAGAACAATGGAGTGTTTATCAAAGAACCAGGAAAAGAGAGAGAGAAACAGAAAGAGACAGAGAGAGAGAGAGACAGAGACAGACAGAGAAGTACACACACAGAGGAGATACTTATACAACTCTTAAGAATTAAAAGAATAGATTCTGGGCAAGAGGAGTGTTAGTGCTTGTGTCTGCAGGGGATCAGGGGCTCTTCCTAATAAAGACCAAAGTACAAACCATGCACACCTTTCCCCAGATCATACCACCTTGAAAGTAATGAAAACTTTTAGAGCCCCAAAATCATCTCTGAAAACAGTAGCACAAAAAGCCTGAAGTTTGGGACTTCCTATTTCCAGGTGAACAGATCCCAAATTAGCATGAAATTCAAAGTTAAAAAATAGATTAGAAAAAGTGGTGAAATAACAACAACAACAAAAATAACCTGACCATAAAAAAGTTTCCCTGCTGACAGAGAAAATCAAGATACCAACCTGGAAGAAGACAATAATATGAAAAAAAGTACAACCACAGCCTTAAAGAATTAATGGGAATTGGACACAAGTGTAACAAGAATTCTAGGAATTGTAAAAGAGATAGGAGTGATATAGGAAAAATTGTGAAAAAAATGAGAGATTAAAAAAAAACTTATGAAAAAAGAATAAACAATTTGATAAAAGAATTATAAAAACGAAGAAAAAATCTTAAAAACAGAATTGGCCTGATGATAAAAAGGCAAAAAAAAAAATTCATTGAATAAAAGAACTCCATAAAAAGGCAGAAAAAAGAAGAATTGGACAAATGGAAAAGAGAGGTACAAAATTCGTTGAAGAAAATAATTCCTTAAAAATTACAGTTTGGCCAAGTGGAAGCTAATGACTCCATGAGATACCAGATACAGTAAAACAACATCAAGGTAAGAAGAAAAAACATACATTTAAGAATTGGACAATTGGAAAAAAAGAGGTACAAAATTTATTGAAGAAAATAATTTTTTAAAAAAAATTAGAATTGGCTAAGTGGAAGCTAATGACTCCAAAAAATTTTAATGAACAAAACAACTCATTTAAAAGTTCAATTGGCCAAATGCAAAAAGAGGTAAAAAAAAAAAAGCTAACTGTTTACATGAGAAACTCTTGAAACAGATACAGAATTAAAATAAAGAGCTGGATCAGAACCTAATGTGCTTCAACTCAAATAAAAAAATCATGTAGCAATCAGGATCTCAATCAAAGTAAAAGGACAAATAGATCTGAAAGATAATCAAGAAAATTATACTTTACTTTTAAAGTACCATATATAAAGTACCATATACAATATATAATATAAACAAATTATAGCAGGTTTCTCTTATAAGGCCTTATTTCTCAAACACATAGGGAATGGAGTCAAATTTCTAAAAATAAAAGCCATTCAAAAACTGATAAATTATAAAATCAACAGCTAGTTTTCAGAAGAAGAAATTAAAGCTATCTATAGTCATATGAAAAAATGCTCTAAATCACTACTAAGTTAGAAAAATGAAAATTAAAACAACTCAGATATCACTTCATTAGAGATCAAACAATTAAAAAGATCTATGTGTACAAAAATATTTATATCAGCTCTTTTTTTGTAGTACAAAGAACGAGAAGTCAAGGGAATCTTAGTCAATTGGTGATTAACTGAACAATTAATAACAAATGATTGTGATGGATTAGATTGAGGACAAAGGCTATCTTTTGCTGCTGCTTCTTTTTCTGTGAGGTCTTCGGAATTAAGTGACCTGTCCAGGTTCACAGTGCTAGTGTCAAGTATTCTGAGACCAGATTTAAACTTAGGTCCATCTAATTCTAGCTGGTGTTGTATAAACTGTGCTACCTAACTGTATCTTGTTCTTTGCTTTTTTGTGTATCTCTAGTACTTGACACACAGTAGGTGTGTAAAATATGTTTATTTATGTATTGATTCTAGTAGATGTTAAATCATTGTAATCTACAGTGATATGTTTTACATATTCCTCCATTTCATTCAA
The DNA here is from genome assembly GCF_902635505.1 of Sarcophilus harrisii. Lineage (NCBI taxonomy): Eukaryota > Metazoa > Chordata > Mammalia > Dasyuromorphia > Dasyuridae > Sarcophilus > Sarcophilus harrisii. The sequence continues at coordinate 233,515,495 of NC_045430.1, forward strand.
TGTTTTCATCCTTAAAAATGATCTTTTTATCATTTCTAGTGGCAATGACCTGATCTTGTCAGATAGATTCTCTTATTGTCCTCATTTTATAGTCAGTAAATGGAAGTTCAGAGAAATTAAATGATTGCCTATTGCACCAGAGTCAGAATGCAGATCCAATTTTCTTCTAACTTAAAGCTCAAAGAGCTTTAAGAAAATAAAAGATTTTCACACCAATTCTTGTTTCCTCATGACAATCAGAATGAGTAATGGAGAGTACTATGGTAGATTTAGAGAAAAAGAAATAAACATTCAGTACTTGAAGGAACCTTAGAGGTCATCCAATCCAACCCCTTGAATTTTTAAAGATAGAGGAATTGAGCCTCAGTGAAATGATGTGGCTCCATTAAGGTCACACAGGGTGCAAGTGATACATATGAGATTTGAACCCAACTTGCCTTATTCTAAAGCTGATGTACTTTCCACTGGTGCATAAATGAATAGTGCAATTACACCACAGAGAAATGAAAACTAACTGAACTTGGGAAGAAATTTCTAAGAGAACATGGTGTTTTGAAAATGAAAGTTTTTTTCATGTAAGGGCCACATGACCAGTGTATATTTGACTTTGCAAGGAGTTTATTGGCGATGCTTCTTCTCCATTTATCCCAAATTCCATTAACATACTAAAAGTAATAGAAAAGACGTGTGTTGATCAAATACAGAATGCTCATAGGCATGTAATGTTGAACTCTTTTATTTGGGAGATTCTTAGCGTCTTAACTGTCGCCCTTGGTAGAAGTGATTTTTACAAATTTATGGGTCTCTTTGCATAAGAAATCTGGACAAGATATATTGGATGAACCACTCACCATCTAAATGTTGCATGCATTCAGTGCACAGTTAATGAAATCCCCAATTTAATTTGGTTAAGACATACCACGCTGAATCAGCTTGAGGGAAAGTGGAAAAAATTGAAAAAGGGACTTCTGGGATTTTTAAGCACAGAAAAAATGGGTTTGGATAAAATGAGGCAAGAAATTAAGAAAAAGGATTTCTTAGCACAAATAATGATTTCAGCTATTATTAGATTATAGAAAGGTATATACTTTAATCAGGTTTTTTTTTCACTCAATGAAAAATCATGGTAGCTGTTATACACTGGCTTAAGGAACATTTATCTCCTTTCTCATGGATTTTTAGCATCTGGGTCAACATCATCTTCTCTCAAACATTTTCATTTACACTAAGAAACTTAAATATTAAATATGATCACTTTGTCTCCTGAAATTTGGGATTCTTTTTAAAAGTTTTTTATTATAGCTTTTTATTTACAAGTTATATGCATAGGTAATTTTACAGCATTGACAATTGCCAAACCTTTTGTTCCAATTTTTCCCCTCCTTCTCCCCATCCCCTCTCCCCAATGGCAGGTTGACCAATACATGTTAAGTATGTTAAAGCATATATGTCCTAACAGTTATTTTGCTGTACAAAAAGAATCGGAGTTTGAAATAGTGTACTATTAGCCTGTGAAGGAAATCAAAAATGCAGGCAGACAAAAATGAGGGATAGGGAATTCTATGTAATGGTTCACAGTCATCTCCCAGAGTTCTTTTGCTGGATGTAGCTGGTTCAGTTCATTACTGCTCTATTGGAACTGATTTGGTTCATCTCATTACTGAAGATGGCCACGTCCATAAGAATTTATCATCATACAGTATTGTTGTTGAAATATATAATGATCTCCAGTCCTGCTAATTTCACACAGCATCAGTTCATGTAAGTCTCTCCAGGCCTTTCTGAAATCCCCCTGCTTGTCATTTCTTACCTAACAGTAATATTCCATAATATTCATATACCACGATTTATTCAGCCATTTTCCAATTGATGGGCATCCACTCAGTTTCCAGTTTCTGACCACTACAAAGAGACCTGCCACAAACATTTGTGTAGCTGGAAGATCCCTTTCCCTTCTTTAAGATTTCTTTGTGATGTAAGCCCAGTAGAAACATTGCTGGATCAAAGGATATGCACAGTTTGATAACTTTTTGAGCATAGTTCCAAATTGCTCTCCAGAATGGCTGGATGTGTTCACAAATCCACCAACAATGTATTAGTGTCCCTGTTTTCCCACATCCCCTCCAACATTCCGCATTATCTTTCACTGTCATTCTAGCCAATCTGACAGGTGTCTAATGATATCTCAGAGTTGTCTTAATTTGCATTTCTCTGATTAATAATGACTTGGAGCATCTTTTCATGACTAGAAATAGTTTCAATTTCTTTATTTGAAAATTGTCTGTTATCCTTTGACTATTTATCAGTTGGAGAATGGCTTGATTTCTTATAAATTAGAGTCAATTCTCTATATATTTTGGAAATGAGGCCTTTATCAGAACCTTTGACTGTAAAAATGTTTTCCCAGTTTATTGCTTCCCTTCTAATCTTGTCTGCATTAGTTTTGTTTATACAAAAGCTTTTCAATTTGATATAATCAAAATTTTCAATTTTGTGATCAGTAATGATCTGTAGTTCTTCTTTGGTCATAAATTCCTTCCTCTTCCACAGGTCTGAGAGGTAAACTATCCTATGCTCTTCCAGTTTATTTGTAATCTCATTCTTTATGCCTAGGTCATGAACCCATTTTGACCTTATCTTGGTGTACAGGGTATTCTTTAATTCTATTAAATTCCATTTGCTATTCCTTCACTTTGCCTCTGGATATTTCCATTACTCACAATTCTTAAATTAGAAATTTATATTTTTCTATATGGCTATATTCTTTTATAATTCCATTTCTCCCTGTGCCTTATCCCTCCTGAACATGTACCTTGTGCAAATTAAAAACCTCCAATGACTGTACCTTTTAGTGCTTTCTGAGGTCATTGTATGTACTTTGACTATATTTTTCTCTATTTCTTATTTCAATTCTATTTCAACCATTTGAACACTCTCTTCTTGAGTTCCTCAGTTGCTTGTTCTATCACTACTTATCTCTGACCAAACTTCAGGCTTCTATCACTGCCACTTGGCTTCTTCTACTCCTATTCACTGTTTACTGAATGGAGCTGGAAAAAATCTCACAATTGTACTTTACTGGTATATTAAACGTCAAATCATCCCACTTCAACTGGAACTTCACTTCAGTCAGGTTGTCTTTTTATTCCTAATTGATTCCTTAGCTCACTCCTCACAGAAACCATCCTAAACCTTTTCTTCCCTGTTCTACCCTTATCTCCTGTCAGCTGAGGACTTTGCTTTTTTTTTTTTTTTTTGACAAAAACAAGATTCCATTTAATGTAAACTCCTTTATCTTCCATCCTTTTCATCTCAAAAATCTATTGACATCACCTCCCACTCTCTTCTTGTTTATCTCTGACAAAGAAGTAGCCCTTCTCCCTACCAAGGCTGATTCTTTTATGTATTCTTACTGATGACTTCAACATTATCAAATGTAATAGTCTTTTAGCTTTCATTGTTCTCAGTTTATTTGCTGTACTTGATATTGTTTACTTCCTCTTCCTATATATACTCTCTTCTCATTATTTTTGCTGTGCTACTCTATCCTGGCTTTCCTTCTACCTGTCTGACTTCTCCTCTATCTACTTTTCTGGCTCATCTCCCATATCACATCTTCTCTTTCTGAATCTTCCTAAGGTTTTGATGTATCCTCTCTTAACCCTCCAAACACTCTGGATATCTTTATCAGTCCTCACAGGTTGAAATATCTCTAGACAGATGACTCCCAGATCTATATATTCAACCTCAGCCTGCTCCCAAGTTTCAGTCTTGCATAAACAATTGCCCATTGGGAATTTCAAACTAGATGTTCCAGAGACATCTCAAATTCAATATGTCGGAAACTGAGCTCATTATCTCTACCTCTTTCCCAATAAATGTTCACCTCTGTCAGGTTTCCTTATTTTTCTTAAAGGCACCAAATCCTTACCAGTTTCCTAGTTCTATAACCTTATCATTATCCTACACTTTTCATTCTCTTACTTCACATATCCAATCAGTTTCCAAATTTTGTTGTTTGCATTTTCACAGAATATCTTGTATGTGATCCGCTTCTCTTCAGACAAAGAAACTCAGTCCAGATCTTTATCGACTCTGTCCTAGAATATTTTGAAAGAGTACTAATTGATTTCTTGATTGGACTTCTCTTGCTTTCTTACCCATGTTACTCTATCTCCTACTTGTTACCTTGATAGGTCCCCAGCTTTTGTCCTCAAAATTTTCTTCCCCAAAAGACAGAAAGGGGAGAGATATTGGGTCAGAGTCCAGGGTCTACTCAAAACTGTATATCTAGCTAAGAATGTACAACAATAAAACCTCTTATATGTTGTTTCTTATTTTTGCACCATTTTTGTCTGACATCTTATCTCTTTTCCTGGATGAAAAGATATCCTGGCTCCTTCCTTATCTCTTTTTTAATAATTTATAACCTTGTAGGCTATTAGCATACTAAGCCCTATGTTTTCGGCATGTAAAACTCTCCTCAAACTCTTTCTAAATGCTAGATTTTATTAGCGTATAGTCTACCAACTGGAGTGTAAATAAATTCTTTTATGACTATAAGAGAATCTTATTGAATTCTTTCAGGCTATGAACTGTCACACTACAACTTTGCATGGGATGTTTGCTGAGCCTGGATTTGTTTCCTCTTCAACTCTTTCCTATAAAACCTTTTTCTGATTTTAATACACAAAGCAAATACTCCTTCTACTAACTTTCCCCATTATTTCTCAGCTGCTAGTGGCTTCCCTTCCAAATTATGTTTATTTAATAACTTTGTGTTTACTTGTACATATTATTTCAATATTTATTCTGTATATACTTCCATATGTGTTTGGCTTCTCCATTAGCATATAAGCTCTCCAAAGAGGAATTATTTCCTCATATTTGCATCTCTTGGGCAAATCAATGTTATATTGGTGAGATATACCTCTATATTTGTATCTGTCTGTATGCATGTACCTAAGTGAATCTTCTGATAGAAACAAGTAGTAAGACTGCCAACTATAACAAGTAGTTAAATTTCTACTAAATGAAGTTGATTTCTCTATTAATGTTCTCCTTAAAGACTTTGATGATTTTAATAGTTGGATGAGCATTTCCTAACCTATCCTCAATTTCAAATAACTCAATTCTGTGTAGAACAGATCGAATGGGAAAGAAATGGAAATTATCTTTTTTCATCTAGCAGTCAATAACATAGTAGTTACATGTTAGATTGAACATATAATACTAGATTTTTAAATTAGATCTGTAGATAATTGATTTATATAGACATTTTTGCTATAGACTTATAAAGAAGCTATCTTAAAACAATCCTGTAATGAAGCCATTACAAACATTTTTATTCCCACTTAACAATTAAAGAAGGCTCAGGGAAATTAAATCAATTGCTTATAGTCACAACACCAAGATGCATCAGAGCTAGTGCTCAAATTCAGGTTTTTTGATCATACCATATTTCTTTCATGCTACCAAGGGATATAGATGACTGACATCCATAAGCTATGGACTGCCTTTATATGGAGGCAGGTGGGCTGACTGTGTGATCTTTGTAGAACCAGAAAAGGTTAGTTTTAGTTTTATATGTCAGCTTAGAGGTTATATATTTAGAATTAGAACAGATTTTTTAGAGATCTTTTACTTCTATCCCTTTCATTTTCCAAATTAGAAAATTTAAGCTGGGAGGGAGAGAGGGGAAAAGAAATGTGTTCAAGGTCACACAATTAGTATTAGAGTCAGTGATTTGAGTTCTAGTCATGTGACTCCAAACCATTAGCAATAACTTCATTTAATATGTGAGAGAATTTAATGTCCTTCACAAAAGGGACCATCTTAAGTCCTCCCTCTAATTACTCAATCTTTTGGAGTAAGTCTTCCTTTTCCAGCTTCAACTTTTTAAAATGTGAGAGTTTTTTAGTTGTTGAGTCAATAATAACTTAGGTTAAATGAATCTGTCAAAACATTTGAACACCAGCTCTGATACTTCTTGGTGTTGTGACTGTAAGCACCTGATTTAATTTCCTTGAGTCTTCTTTAATTGTAAAATGGGAATAAGAATATTTGTTATGGCTTCATTATAGGATTGTTTTAAGATAACTTCTTTTTAAGTCTATAGAAAAACTTTCTATATAAATCAATTATCTACAAACCTAATTTAAAATCTAGTATTATATGTTCAATCTAACATGTAACTACTATGTTATTGGCTGCTAGAGGGGGAAAAAAGATATTTCCATTCCTTTCCCAATCTGTTCTACACAGAATTGAATTATTGGAAATTGAGGATAGGTTAGGAAATGCTCATTCAGCTATTAAATCATCAAAGTCTTTAAGGAGAACATTAATAGAGAAATCAACTTCATTTAGTAGAAATTTAACTACTTGTTATAGTTGACAGTCTTACTACTTTTCTCTATCAGAGGATTCACATAGGTACATGCATACAGATAGAGACAGATATTGAGGTATATCTCTTATGGGAAGGAACACAATGAAAATACTGGATCTTCACAATGGGAAGAAGAAAATATCCAGGAGAAAGGCAATAAAAGAGGAGATAAAATGCTGGGAAGAAAGACTTCTCCCTTGCAATTTGTCCAGAACTCATTCTTTTCCAGAGTGCCCTGTATCTCAGCTGATTTTGACTTGGGGAGAAGGGGAATCAATTAGATGAACTAGTTGTTTGGCTTCTGTAAGAGAAGCCTCAGGGTTTGGAATAGAGGCACTATAGAATAGAATATGCCCAATAGAAATTCACAAGTCTAAACTACAAGAGAGCCATTAATATCTTGTGATCATAGGATTTATAATTGGTTGGGATCTTAGAGTGTTGTTCATCCTTCATTGTGCAAGAGCACTAATGACATTAGGAAGGTGAAGTCTTGACTTTCAAGTGAATTAGATTAAAGTGAAGCAGGGTTGTGTAAAGTCATCATCCTCACTCTCTCCTCAAGAGTCATCAGAGTCCAGGATAGGTCAACAGGACTGGAGATGGTCCCAGATTCAGTGGGAAACCTTGGTGTTTTTAAGTTAAGGTGTTTCCCAGATTTCACTTTGTTGAATGTGAGGCCATTCAGTGATTAAAGGCTAGGCAAGGACTGAGGCAGAAAATGATCTAGTTTAACTTCATCATTAGTAATACATTGTTTGGGTTTTGATGGGACTTTATTTTTTTAATTTTTAAATTTAATTTAATTTTTAAAATAATTATAACTTTTGATTGCCAGAACCCATGCCTGGGTAATTTTTTACAACATTATCTCTTGCACTCACTTTTGTTCCAACTTTTCCCCTCCCTCTTCCCCCTCCCCCAGATGGCAAGCAGTCCTATACATGCTAAATATGTCACAGTATATCCTAGATGCAATATACATGTGCAGAACCAAACAATTCTCTTGTTGCATAGGGAGAATTAGATTCAGAATGTAAAAATAATCTGGGAAGAAAAACAAAAATGTAAACAGTTTGCATTCATTTCCCAGTGTTCTTTCTCTGGGTGTAGCTGCTTCTGTCCATCATTGATCAATTGGAACTGAATTAGATCTTCTCTTTGTTGAAGAAATCTACTTCCATCAGAATACATCCTCATACAGTACTGTTGTTGAAGTATATAATGATCTCCTGGTTCTGCTCATTTCACTTAGCATCAATTCATGTAAGTCTCTCCAAGCCTTTCTGTATTCTTCCTGCTGGTCATTTCTTACAGAACAATAATATTCCATAACATTCATATACCACAATTTACCCAAACATTCTCCAATTGATGGACATCCATTAATTTTCCAGTTTTTAGCCACTACAAACAGGGCTGCCACAAACATTTTGGCACATACAGGTCCCTTTCCCTTCTTTAGTATCTCTTTGGAATATAAGCCCAGTAGTAGCACTGCTGGATCAAAAGGTATGCACAGTTTGATAACTTTGGGGGTATAATTCCAGATTGCTCTCCAGAATGGTTGGATTCGTTCACAACTCCATCAACAATGCATCAGTGTCCCAGTTTTCCCTCATACCCTCCAACATTTATCATTATTTTTTTCCTGTCATCTTAGCCAATCTGACAGGTGTGTAGTGGTTTGATGGGACTTTAGAGAACTTCTGGTTTAATCCCAGAAAACTGAGACCCAGAGATCTTTGGGTAGAAGGTCTGGGATTTAGATTAGACCCTTCTCCCAAACTATACTGCTAAGAGAAAGGCAAATCCCCATGTAAAATGACATGTCAACAATTAGCTAATAACAGGATCAAAAATTAAGGTTTACAGAGTGTGAGGGACTTGGGATACTACAGTTTACTTGATTCTTATATGCCTTTGTTTCATTTTGTAATTAGTGGGCTCCATCTCTGCTATGAACTTCATAAGTCATAGATGCTATTGAGTAGACTCATGTACCCCCATAATAAAAGCATACTTTTAAACAGCACTTAAAAATTGGTAAAGCACTTAGCCTATATCATCTCACGATTCTTTAGGATGAGATTAGTGTTAGATGGAAGTGGGCAATGCTAGACTTGATGGCAAGAAGACCTTAGTTGGAATCTGACCTCAGATTTAGTTGTATGTCCTTGTACATGTCACTTTATGTGTTATCAGGTAAACTACAAAATTGAGGGGAGGGGATACTTCCAACTCCAATCCTGAAACACTGTTCCATGATGCCTCACTTAGTCAACAATAATTTGTTAAGCATTTACTTGGTGCTGTAATGCTGGAGAAACTGAGGCAAAACAGAAATTGGTTTTTAATATTTTAATTATGGAGAATTGAGTAGTCAAGGCCAGCCAGCTGCATGTGATTCTTGTCTCAAATCATTCAGCAGCGAGAAACTAAGTTAGGAGGCATATAGCTAAGGGAAACAAAGGCAGATAAGGGGGGTGAGGATACTGGGTGAGCAGACAAGCTCAGGAAAGGATCATAACTTAGTCGTGACAGGAAAAGGGTCAAGATAATAAGATGGAAAGCAGGAGACAGAGAGATGAGGAGCAATACTCAAACAGAGTGGGAATTATCCCAGCAAGGATTTGAGATAAGGCACCTGGAGATTTATGACTCAATGGAATTTCTTGGCTTCTTTTCTAACTCAATTATCCCAATCCTAATGGCAAGGAAGGGGGGGAGGTTGACCATAATAATTTTATTCAGGGCATAGCATTAATAATTTTAATAATTCAGGGCCCAACAGTGCCACAAGCCCACTGCTAAGTACTGAGAATACAAAACTTAAAAAAAAGGATAATCCCTGCCTTTATGAAGGAATACAACATGAATAGCTGAAATGGTTGAGTGAGAAAATATCCTTCACAGGCTTGTGATAGAGGAATCTAGATTGCAGCCTAGTGAGAAATAAAGTGATGTCTGGCCCAGGCCAGCCTTAGATCCAGATTCTGGGAAAAGTTTTGGCTCTCTCAGATGACTAATTCTACTCTGACTGGCCAATGGAGATAAGGAATAACCCCTCTACCCCCTTCCATTGGAAGATAATTTCTTCTGTCCCTGTTTATTTTGGCTCTATAAAGTGATTTTCAAATTAATTCAGGTTCTCAGGAACTGAGTATAGTGTGAAAATGCCTGTGAGTAAGACTGAGCAGTGAATAGATACCAAAAGTTTATTGATTTTGAAAAGTACTCTTTAAAATAAAGTAGTGTAGATTTAGGAGCAAAGAAAAGGAAAATTGTCATTCCAGAGTGAGATTGGAAATTCCTTTCCCTGAACTCCTTTTAAACTTTGGGATATCTCTTTTAAATTCCTTTTCCTACTTTTATCTCATGATTAATCAAATTACAAGTAGCATTATACATACTAAATTATATATCATATATAATGCTGCTTGTAATTTGCTTAACTTGGGCACTATTTTGGTGATGGTTTTATTTTTATTTTTTTAAGTCAGCAGCAATTTTTCTTTCTTCTTTTTGTTATTTGGCTTCTGTGTGATAGTCCCTTCCCTGTGTGACCAAAAAGAGAGAGAGTTGGCATTTCAGATCCTGAAAGATTTTAATGATCTCATTTGAGAAACAAGGAAAATTGAGTCTTTTACAACATACTAAGGAATTTGATATGAGGAGCAGCTCCACATAGAGATGAGTGAATAGCTCTGATGTGTCCAAGATCTTAAAAAAAAACAGCTCCAAACATTTCTTTATTAATGATGTCTGAATTTTCATCATTATTATATTTTTACTCATGTAAATGGGTTAATAAGCTGTATTCAAATAGAAATTGTTGTTCTCAAAGAGGACCATGACCTCAAGGAGGTGACACTATGACATGCAAGTGATTTGAATTTAAGTGAGGGAGGGCTGGGCAAGGCCAGTAGCCTCATTTTCCTCTCCAGAGCTATCTGTATCCATTGGCCAGATAGAAATCAGGATGCTTGCAAATGACCCTGGATGTGGGAGAAAGGATGGAAAGTAGATGGGGACATTGAGCTCCCATGGCCAGAAAATGAAAGAGGAAATAGAATTGAACACTGAGAAGCAGAGAGGGATGACAGGAAGAGAAGTGGGAGGCTGCCTAAGACAAACAACCTGATTCACTATTTGGCTCAAGGCCTGTTCTGCTGGGAAATGACCACTTTTATTTTTTTTTAATGAAAAGAGCAGATGAACTCTTAATATAAACAACATTTATTATTGCTGTTATTGCCTTATTTAGTGAATCTTCTCAAGGTAAGAGTTAAGTTACATGACGATGGCAACCAGTGTCTTTTTTTTTTTCCTTTCTTTCTTTCCTTTTTTTTTTTTTTTTTCTGAATCCTGAAAATGTTTTGCTTTCTCAAGCATGGAAATAGAATAAAGACAAATTTAAAGGATCCAGTCACCCAATTAGGGGACTGAAGTCACTTACCTTTATGTCATTCTTCTTGATATTGAAGCAATCATGCTCTTAGAGGATAGGGAGTAGAGAAAGACTACAACTAAAGAGGAAAATTTTTCTGTAGAGAATTTTTTAAAAAAAGCATTTTTGGATATGTATGTATATATGTACTGAAAAAAATGATAATCAAATAAGGAATTATTGAGGAGATTCAGGGCTTTTTTTTTTTTCTTTTGCTTTCAAGTCTAGTTTTTTAAGGAGATCCCTGCCCTTGCTGCCAAATTTACCCCAACTAGACCATTTTATCTAAATAGAGTTATTGCCCATCTACTATAAAAAACAAAATTTTAATGGAGGTGGTCCTGAATTTCAGCCCATTGTGTTCCACTCAGGTTTGAGGGAGGTAGAGAGGTTGAATCCTTTGTCTAGCTTGCCTAGGGGTAGGGGTAGTCAGGGATTAAGTGATGTAATCAGTCAACACCCCAGTTGCTCATTAGAATAGGTCCACCTTTCATTATAATATTCATTCTTATTACTTGTTCACTAGAGTTGATTTCTATATTCCAGAACTCCCACTCTTCCAAGGATTTGTAGATATTGAATGGGTTCCTTGAGGGGTTGTTTAGGAGAGAGAGCCAAAAGGCCATCCTTTTGTTAATTATTCACTATATAATAAATAAAATAATGCATTATCCAGAAACTGTCTCTCAACCTTTTTGAAATAGAACATCTACGAATGTGAATGCATGTGTGCATGTGTATGTTGATATGTACTGATTTTTAGAAATAGACATATATTTTATACACATATGCATGACACATATGTGTGTATACATGTGTGTAGGTGTGTTTTATGTACATATACACATAAACATTTGTATATATGTACATGTATATAATATAAATGTGTATATACACACAAAAATGATATTTGTATCCATGCCTAGAAATCAATAAGAATCAACAAAAAAGCATGTTAAGCTCCAAACAAAAAAAAAAAAAAAGAGAAATCTGGGAAAAATAAAAAATAAAAAAGCAAGCCAATCCAAATCTTCCACTAAGTGAAGAAAAAAAATGAATTGCCAGAGAAGCTATTGAATGGTATGAAAAATGATGCAGACGGGCACAGAAAAACAGGCAAATAAGTCACAAGAGTTGCTGGTTCAGAATATTTGGCAATGCATTTCTCACTGATGATGACTGTGTTGATGGAAACAATTCTATGTGAGATTAAGTTATTTCAAACAATTTTGTCATTACCAAAACTCTCTTAATCTGCCATGCCTTAGTAACTTTAAGTTGAATGTATAGATTTGGGAGCTTCAGACTTTTATTTGATTAAAAGTTCATTTTCAGGGGAATGTGACCTGTGTCCACTAGACTATTGACCATAAAAGCAACATGAGTCAAAAGAAGAGAACTGTTGCTGGTTCTCAGAGGCATCCACTTATTGTTTTGATTTCAGAAGTGAGCCATGTTTTCATATTCCCTCTCAATGCTAGAACCTGGTCTCCAGTGTGATGGGATGGGGTTGGGGGTGGCATTTCCTTTTAATGGCAGGCCATAAACATTCTGGGTAAGGAAAATCAACAGAACATGTAGGGAATAAACAGATGTACATTATGGTATTTTCTCTGAAAAGGGGATTGGGGGATAATTTAATTGTTACACACAGCAGTGAGAGTGCCTGAAAGGATTACAGTAAAGTACTTCATGAATATGCATTAAAGTGGTAAATAAAAATGGCTGGATGTATCTATATAGCTGCACTCACCCAATGTCTTTCCAGGGAACTATATAATAGGAGTATGGGAAACGGCAAAGTTCTTATGGCCACATGTGCTCCTGAACCATATTACTCACAAGCGGTGGAGCCACACTGAGGATTCTGCCATTCTCTATCCAAATAGCAATTATATTTTACCATCCCCTCTGTACTCATTTGATTTATGCCACTTAGTTTCATTGTCCAGTCTCCCTTTGAACCATGAGTGGGTATATAGTAGATTGCTGCTGTTGACCTTTTGAAAGAAAGCTCTCATGGCCATATTTTGTGGCTTGGATCTACTAGGCAAATTCTTGGTAGATGGTTTGGGGGTAAATATTGAAGTGGTGATGGGTTGCTGGTCATGTTTAATTCTCGCCCTGATATGATGCAGAAGAGTAACCAGTATAGTTCAGTCTGCATCTTATGCCAGGTTCTGACATTTGGAGAAAAGGTACTTCCTCCTACTGCCCTTTCCAAGGCTCAGGTTTCTCCTCCTGAATTCTGATTCCCTATTCACAGAAATTGTCCATGACATGTTCTAGTGATCTTCACTCCCTGAGATTTTTTTCTGGTATTAGATGGGGTTTTATTAGTTAAAGCAGAGTTGGAGTTGGAAACTTTTCCAACTTTTCCAAAAAGAAACAAGAGAGAGAAAATTATACAATTATTAGATTTAAAATGTAACCCTTGCTTTTACATATATAACATATGGGAGTAGGTCTAAATGTCCCTGACCTCTTCTTTTCCTTGACTGAATGAAAATCTTTCTCTTAATTTATTTAATGGTTAGCTGACCTTGTTTTTGTCTGGATTGTGTCCTGCCCCTAACTCTTAAATGTCTAGGGTCCTCCTAGATGAGGCAGAATTAGTTGGCACATTCTTAGAACTCTCAATTGCTGTTAAACTTAATTCCTCATTTTATCTCTGGGTGTGGGCTCTCTGGGCAAAGTAAAGTCCTTTGCAAGTTTTCTCATAGAGGAAACTTTTCTAGAATAATTTTTCTTTTGAAGCAATGGGGCATAATGTTAAGAATGCTGATCTTAGAGTTAGGATGCTGACTCTGATGCTTATGCGCTGTGTGATTTAACATTTCTGACCCTCAGCTTCCTCATCTATAAAGTGGGGATAATAATCTCACATATTTCATAACAAGAGTTAAATGAGATCATGTAGCCAAAGCACTTGTCAAATGTACTAGTTATTTTTGCTATAGTTCTACGTTAACCAAATTATCTTAAGTATACAGCAATAAAGAAATCATCTTTTCTTCCAAGGCACCCTTGTCTTGAAAGCCTCCTCACATCCCCTTTCTAAATTATAATCCTGTAGTCCTGTTCCTCACCATGAATAGGTATGTTTTTTTTTTCCTTTGGGTCATGCAAAGTGACTGAATGGCTAACATATGTAATATGTAATATCAGTGTCAGTATTTCAATGATGAACTATTACAAAGTTGTGAATATCTTCCCTTCCTTCTTCAATGGTTTGTTATAAATAGAATGGCATTTTTCTATATTGACTTTTGGATCTGGAGTCAGGAAGAATTGGCTTCAAGTCCCACCAAAAATAATAGTAATAGTAGTAGTAATAATAATAAAATTAGTATTTAGAAGCTCTTAAACATTTTTTTCAGAATAATGATTTTTAAAATGATTTTTAAAAATGCTAAATTTCAATTGGAGATCAATAAAAATAAAGATGTAAAAAAATTTCCATATTCAAGTTCATGTTTCTCTTGAAATCTCTCCATGGACTATTCCAAGTTAAGAATCCCTGGTGTAGACAAAAGGAATTTCTACCTTGATGAAATCACAGGTTAGGTAGGAACTCAGTAACATTTCATGTTGTAAACCTTCCATATTTTATGTACTCAACAAGTTGCTATGGAAGGAAACAGTCACTAGACTGCCGTTCCCTTGAATATGAACCTTTTCCAATTCATTTATTTTCAGTGATCCTATCTCAAGTCTTTCTAACTTGGTGACCCCTTCTCTGACATAGCTTTCAAGAATCCAAGAATACTGAGTTGTTGCAATAAGGCAACTAGGTAGACTTCCCTGGAGGCTAAGATAGTGATTAGAGGCAATGACTTAATTTTGATTGATTAATTGATTCATACTTTCTAATCTCTTCTTACATTCCTAGATAGTATACTTGAGTTTCACTAGTGATCTTAAATGTTTTAATGTAAGGGCATGAGCAATGTTGAAATTTCAGATCCTATATCAGGAAGAGAAGTCTTTTTGGTCTTCTTTATTATGCACAAAGGCATCTTGCATACTCCTTAAGCATGTAGGGTTGGTTTTGTGTATATAATACACAGTTTCTGTGATTTACAATAAATTCATATTTAATTATTTTTTATTGACTTTCTATCTATACTAGACATAAAATTGGCCACACTTTTATTTTTCAAAAAGAGAAAAATGCTTTTTGGCAAATATCATTCATATTGTCCCATAAATACACTCTCATTTTGAGGTAAATGTTCAAAATCTTTAGAATTTCATTTTTGTATTTATTCTACCTTTATGCATTCTGTTTATGACAAAACTCCTCTAACGCTAATATTGGAACAATTGAAATTCCAGGATAGCATTTTTTTTTGGTAGCTCCTTAGTAAGTTACAAGAAGAGATAGCCTGTTCAGGAACAGAGGGATATAGAATATTAAAGATGGAGAAGGACAATGAGATAATCAAATATAAACTTTTATTTTCTTTAAAAATACATTTTTGACAAATTTTGTTTTTACAACACCTAAATTTTCCCCTATGTCTTTTTACCTCTCAGAAAACTATCCCATATAACAAAAAAATGAAAGAAAAAGAAAAAAAAAAGATGAAGAGGGAAAAGAATCAACAAAAATGAGCACATTGAACAGAAATCTGTGAACAACATAGGATGTTTCATACCCATAGAAAATCACCTTTGTAAAAAATATTAGGGGATATATCTTCTCATATCTCTCCTTTGGGGTCATGCTTGTTCTATGCAATTTTTAATTATTTAGTTTTAATTGATTTGTGGTGGCTATTTTTTCAACTTAGATTGTTGTCTTGCATATTGTTTTCTTGGCTTTGTTTACTTCATTTTTGTCAATTCATGTAAGTCTTTCCATTCTGCTTTGTTGTCTTTAAATCCATCAGTAGTATTATTCCTTTTCATTCATATATCACAATTTGTTTAGCTATTTCCCCCAAATAGACATTTACCTTGTTCCCAGTTTATTACTGTCACCAGAATAAACAACAGTAACCACAACCACAATAACAATAACAAAATGGGGCTAATAAGTATCTCTCTCAAGTTTTTATGAGAATAAAATAATTTATATAAGATGCTTTTAAAAAGTTTTGTATACATTTCTTCTAATCACTATTACTATGGCTTTAGGATATAATGGCTAACATTCTGGATTTGGAGTTTAGGTGTATTTCTTCCATCTTTCACCAACCACCTATGTGAATTTGGCCTAGTTATTTCAATTGCAAGATTTCATGTTATTCATCTGAAAATGAGTGGGTTGACTCTATCAGATTACTTGCTATCTTGAGATGGGAGAGGTATGGAAGGGAGGGAGAAAAATTTGGAACACAAAGTTTTACAAAAATGAATGTTGAAAACTATATTTACATGTATTTGGAAAAATAAAATACTATTTAAAAAAAGAAAATGAGGTGGTTGAATGAATGACTTCTAAAAATCTCTTCTAGGTTTAAATAAATAATCTGTGATTCTGAATCCTGAAGGCCTGTTGATACTTAGATGATCAATCACAGTCAAATTTCAATATAAATAATAAAATGTACTTTGCAAATCTGTAATGTTTGTAATGCTCATACCACTGTTCTTTTTACTACATATAAAATGGGGAGTTGATTATTCCATATGTGCATGCTCAGCAGCTTTTTTAGGTCTTCTAACTAATCCTGTTTTTCCTTTGCCTTAACATTAACTGTGTTGTACATCTGACTTAAAATTAACACACAGAAAAGCAATTTAGAACTATGCCCCCAAAGTTACTGAATTATACATGTTCCTTGACCCCAAAATACCACTACTTAGCCTATACAATGAAAAAAAAAAACAAAGCAGAGGAAAACAGGTATAAAAATATTTACAGTAGCTCCAAATAGGAAGATAAAGGAGTGCCCAACTTTTGGGAAGTGCCTAAGCAAATTGTGCAAATGTTTGTAATAGAATATTATTTTGTTCTATGAACTAATGAAATGTTTTCAGAGGAAACTAGAAAGAACTCTAATATACTGATAAAGTCTGAAGTGAGCAAAAGCAGGAGAATTTACATAATGAAAACAGCACGATAGAGAAAAATAACTTTGATAGACTAGAATTCTGATTAATGCAGTGATTAAATACTCATCAAAGAAGGTTGAGAAAGAATTGTGTTATGCCTGCCAAATATGAACTAAAAATCCAGAATGAGATTTTAATAAAAATTCAGAAAATTCTTGATATAGCTAATGTACAAAATTACTTTCCTGATTTAAATATGCTTGTTTTAAGAATTAAAAAAAAACAACCTTTAATTGGAGGAGGGCTACAGTGGGAAGGAGATATAATTTTAAAAATGTAGACAAAAAGATGTATTCCTGCCAACCTATATTATTTTGTAAAATAGTTCTTTGAAGAATTAATTTTAGAAGAAAAATATCTTTAAACAAGTTTGAAAGGAAGTTGACAGAAGAATTAGATAGAAATATCTAACATGGATTTTTTTGGTAACGATAGGAAATCCTAACTCTAAATCCCCTTCTGAGTCATCCCTAGTCAAGCCACTGACACGTGAAATTTTACAGCTGCTTGGGCCAGCTGTTCTTTTCTGGTGCACAGGTGGGCAGAAAAAGCAGTTGGACCCCTCACCACAATTTCAGAGTTCGTTGTCAAGCTTAGATCAGTAAGTTTGAAGCAGCAGCCAATGGAGGAGACTGGAGAACAAAATACAATCCTACAATTTGGGACACATAAAATGTGTCGACCGTCTAGAAATCTGAAATTCAGCTCTTTCCATTTTGTCTTTCCCAAGTGAACGATTTTACATCTTTAATGTGCAGATGTGCAAGTTTATATTGCCAACTAGTGCCTTTGAAAATGGGCCATTAGGGGCATGAGGAGGAGTAAAGTAGCCCCCCAAAAATTGTCAAATTACTAAATTATCCTCCTGGTTCCTATGTTGGGCTCCATTTTCTGAGTCATAAGTTAGAAGGACACAGACATTACCTTTAAAGTTTTCACTATTAAATATCCAGGCCCAAGTCTTACCTGTGATCATTTCAGAGACAGTTGGATGCCATTCTGCTTTTATAAGATCTAGGGGGTCCCTGCTTCTTGCCAAGAATTTGATGGTTACATCTTCTGAAAGGTCTACTTTGGGCCAGTGATAAGTGCAAATATCTCTGTGATCTTTGTACTCTGAATTTGACTCCAAACAACCATTTGAAGATATATTTTTCTGATTCTTAACTCATTTAAGACTTTTACAATGATAGTTTTAAAAGTTAATAACCTGGTGACTTTTTCTCTCAATTAAGGGTATGTACATGCATTTTTCTTTTTCTTAAAAAAATTATTCAAGGTTTTGAGAGGGCAGGTACCCTTTGTCCTTCCTGCATGGATGCATGCATTCATTGACTCTGTGAGCATTTATTAAGTATCTAGTGCATTGACTCTGGGGATACAAGGTCAGACATAAAAGTTCATGTTCTCTGGGGGAAATCAGGATAGGTCTTGGGTAAGATATGGCATTTGAGCTAAGCCATAATTGTGTGGTTTCCCAACCTCCATGAAGGCAATGAGTGTTTTTTTTTAAACCATGTCATTTAACATCCTTTTGCCACCATTTTCTCAACTATAATCTTCCTGAGAGCAAGGAAGTATTTCAGTTTTTAGTCATTTCAATTCCTTAGTTGAACCATTAAGTATTGTGAGTGCTGTAGATCTTTCTCCAAGATGATACACTTTGAGAACTGAAGCAACCATGTTTTTGATCTTTGTTGGCTAAAGAATATTTATTGGTTTATTTATTTCTGTCTGCTTTTCCAATAGCTTGAAAATGAGGGTGTCTGATTCACTTATAAGCCCATTTAGCATGTAATTTCATTTTCTTTTCTTCCCTTACCTCCATCATAAACAGTTGCCTTCTAATTTTCTTCTTTCTCTGGGTAATGAATGCCACTGGTGGGTGAAACGAACCTTCAAATGAATTTATATTATTCATAAAAAACAATGTGTTATGTAGCCCTGTAGGCACAGGGGCAACAGTACTCCAAAATTAAAAATCAAGTGATTACAAATTAAGGCCCAAGATTTCCCAGTCAGCTGCTGCTTCTTTATCTTTGGTGGAAGCACCTGGATATACAAATAGGACTTTCACTCTGTCCTGAGGTCTAACAGACAGGAACTGGAGCCTTAAGAGAGAGGAAGGGAGGTTCTGAAATGTGATTCCTTTCTGGGCAAAGGCTTTGTTTCTGTCCTCCAAACTGTCAGCATTTGGAACACTGGTTTATTTCAGCTGACAGAAAATTAGAGGAGAAATATTTTCAAAGTCTCTCATGGCCCCAGGACTATAGAGACAAGGGTCCTTCGGGGACTGCAAACTCTTATGTGTGTGTGTAGTTTACAGAGCAGTGTTGAGTCTAAGATGTTCTACTCAGTGAATTAGAAAGAAACAACAATAATAGCTATAATAGTAATCACAATAGCTAGCAACTATGAGGTAATTTAAAGAGCATATGAAAGACAAGTTCCTCAGATTATGTTCTCCTATCAGAGAATTTTCTATACAGATTTGAGCACTTTCTTTACCAATATAAACCATTACTTCTCTAAGTTTTCCCTTCCTATATAATGGTTATCTAAACCTTTGGATAAATTCTCTATAGAAGATCCAACCATTTTATTGTAGGCTGCATCTTATACCTCTAATGTCAGGAGTATATACCTTTTGCATCTAATTCCCATTATATAACCCAGTTACCTTCTCTTTTCCCCTTCCAACCCTTTCTTGCAGCAAATCATCTTGGGAAATAAACTGTAGCTTCTTTAAAATCACCATGCATCTTTCCATTGTTTTTTGTGTCATATATAATTATGATTCTTATGAAATCATGGTGTTCCATGATTCATAGCCATTTCATGATAACCTGCTGCTAAAATATCTAGCTCACTGCAGCAAAAAAGCAGTTCATTGCCATTGAACTGATTCTCAGCATTTTCTGACCTCTTTTCTTTCCATCTATCACCATGATTATGGAGGCAGAATGGAGCCATTCAGGCTTGAGGACAGTTTTGTATTTGAGTCATTCTATAAGCTATAACAAAAAATAGAACATGAAACTATACTATTTGGTGAAGGTCAAGGGTCATAGGGGGAAGAAGCCATGGATAATGAATGCCACTCTCTACATTCTTGACTAGTACTTAAAAATCTAGATTGTCACTGTGTACTCCTTTTTTAAAATTTTTAAACTTAAATACCATTTTTCTTTTTTTTTTATTAAAGCTTTTTATTTGCAAAACATGCATGGATAATTTTTTTAATATTAACCCTTGCAAACCTTGTGTTCCCCTCTTTTCCTGCTCCCTCCCCTAGATGACTAGTTATCCAATATAAGTTAGACACCATTTTTCTTAAAAAGAAAAAAAAAAGAAGCAATGCAATATACATAGCAGAACACTAAAAGGCTTGTACTATATATGAAATCATGTATTTCAATATTTCATATGACTCAAAAAGTATACAATTAATTCCTCTTTCATTTCTCTCTTGCTAGCTTATATGTCTTTCTGAATTTCTTTCTCTTCTCTGTATTTATTTTTTAAAAAGTAAATGGCTTGGACCCCTTTATGAAGTCCTATTATTTTTGTATAACCTTCTAAATCTTGTACTCTACTGGCTTAGCCTTTGAAAATGGCATCTCCATTTTCTAATGAAACACTAGACTAGTACTTCACATATTTTTATTATCTTATATTCTTTATTGAGAAATATTGAAACCAGATCTTCTCAATATGTTTATGGTTAGTTAACTTAAACTAAGTGTTTGATCTAGTAGAACAAAATGCTACTACAAGCATTTCAGAGAAACCAGTTTCCATGTCTAGAATGCACTCCCCTCTCACTTTCATTCCTATCAGTTTCTTACTCCCTTAAAGTAAGAGAACCTGTTTCTCATTTATACTTGACAATTACATAATATGCTCCAATTGTGACATTACTACAGAGAAGACTTTTCAGTCAAGCTCTGTGTCAGTGTCACACATAAACTTTAAACAAAACAACACTATCCCAAGGATGGTGAAAATCTGCAATGCTTCTTTTAGTTGTTGACAGAGATGGCATAGTGGATAGATTGCTGGACTTAGAGCTTGGAACACCCGAGTTCAAATCCTTCCTCAGGTACTTTAGTATCTATGTGACCCCTGGGCAATGTCACTTAACCCCTCTCTGCCTCAGTTTCCTTTTCTATAAATTGGAATAATGTAATGTGCTTTGCAAAGCTTAACACATCATATAAATGCCAGCTATTATAAAATTATTAATCACTTTTAAATCCATTTATACAATGGATTTTAAAACAACATCCACAATATTATGAAAATAGTTGATCTGCTAGTCTAAATGAAACTATGATATGTAGCTATTTAATTAATTTATTAGCATATGCACACAATAAATTAATAAAGATATGGACCCAGAATTGAGCAGAAAAAATGTGATTGCATTTTAGCAACCAACTGTAACTCACTCCTGTAAGAACCTATTTTTTTTTTTAATACTGATATTCTACTTGGTAATGGCATATGTCTATGAGTCATAGAATAGAATAATACCAGAAAAAATTGAAATTAAAAATAACCCAAAGGGAAGAAGAAAGGCATATAGTTGGCCTAAGTAGACTATAGCATGTTACTAATAAGAAATGCTATAATATAAATTCTTAAGGCTTCATATTAGTACAATAATATGTGGGTCAATTGAATATAGAGGATAAGGGAAAAAAAAAGATGAATTTTCTTTGTATTATCTCTATATCTAGAAAGTATGGAAAGGAAAAGTAAGGATAAAAGTACATTGGGCAGATAGATTTCTTACAGAATATTTACAGGGAAACATGGGCAAGAATCACAGAGTCAGAAGACACAGAAAGATTATGATCTGAGTCCAAGCAAAAGTATTTTCACAACAAAATCATGTATTTCAAATTTTAAAAAAATATTAAAACACAATGTTAGCAGTAGTATATTATGATCAAGTTACAGGTAAGTTATTAATTTGATATATCTTATAGGGTTAGAGTATTCAGAAAATATCATTGGGTGGAAATTTCAGAGACCCAAATGCTACACTGAGATTTATAAAGTAATGCAATACTTATTAAACCTACATGAAGCAAAAAACCTTGAACAGATACAGCAAACTTTGATTATCTCATAAATGTTTTGCTAGCTTGCTATTCCCCTAGGGATTACATCTGTAGTAAAATGAATGTAATCTGCTATCTTTTTTTTTTCTTGGCATAGGCAGTTTATACCTCAGCCTCTCCTTCTTAGGTTTGTGACTTTGGAGGAAACCCATTAATTCTTTTAAGATTCAGAGTCCTCATCTGTAAAATGGGGATAATAAATATAGAATTATCTGTTTTATAGGATTGTGTGTGTGTGAAAAGTTCTTATTTTGCTTAAGGCACATATAAGAATATGCTGTGACAAAATGATTTAAATATATAATAGATTTTTTTCACAATATTGGCAAGTCACTTAACCTTTATGTTAGTTTCCTCATCTCTAAAATAATGACAATAAAGCAACTACTTTTCTTGGGTGTTGGGAAGAACAAATGAGATATTTATTATTTGTAAAAAAAAAAGTGCTTAGCATGGTTCCTAGAACATAGTATAGACACTGAGTAAATGCTCATTCCCTTCCTCTGCCATAATGTCAAGATTTGGGCATCAGTTTGTTAACATCTTCTTTAATCTGATCAAATTGTAGCTGTTCATTGAAGGAAATTGTATACAATCTCTTTCCTGGAATTTGGATGTTTCTCTGTTAAAATGGATTGCATAGCTTTTTTATTTGATCAGTATCTCCCACTTACATTCATTTAGATTTGCAAGCTTATGAAATTTAGGAGATTAAAAAAAGTTATAAGGAGTAATCCAATATTTGCCTCACTACACAAATTTGCCAGTTTCAGTTTTATTGTTTGGAACCACTCTCTTGTCCTTGATGCTGCAACTAGCTATAGTGTTCATTGAGGTTTCTGTTTGTCCAGTCCCTTGAAATAAAAGCTAATATAATGAAACTCCTTGGTTTAGCATACAAATAGTCTCTGCCAGTCGAGCTATAAATAGAACAAAGGTGAAAATATAACAATCAAGGCTGACAGTATATGCAGTATTCTTCTACCTCTGCACAGAAAAAAGATAGGTACCTTCAGTTTTCTTATATGAGGTCAAACTGGATCATAAAAATTATGCATAATTCAATTTGGGTTTTGTGTTATCTTCATGCAAATCTTCTCTTCTAAACTTCCCTATTTCTTTTAAAGAGATCACTATTCTTCTAATCTTGAAGGTGCATAAACTGGAAATTGGTGCTTGAGTTGGATCTTTAAGGGAGTAAGAAACCGATAGGAATGAAAGTGAGAGGGGAATGCATTCTAGACATGGAAATAAGAGATAGGAAGTGAAGTATCATGTGCAAGAAATAGATAATTTGCAGTAAACTGCAGAATATGGGAGGGTGTGTGATGTCCAAAGTTAGAAAGATAGGACAATGGAGATTTAAAGGACTTTAAAAGCTAAATGGGATTGTTTATATTTCATCTTAGAAGCAAGGGGAACCACTGGATTTGAATGAGTAATAGATGATCAGATCTACTCTTAAACAACATGACTTCATTAGTAGTATGGAGAATAGAAGTGGGAAAGATGAGGCAAGGGAAAACAATCAGAAAGTTCTTGTAATGATGTATTTAAGAGGTGAAGAGGACATTATTTAAGGTGGTAGTTGGGGAGGATAGAGAAATAGGTTCAAGAGATGTTGTGGAGATGGAAATGACAACATTTGGCAACTGATTATGTGTGAGGGAGAACAAAGAGTCAATAAAACAGAAATTATGAATCTTAGATGCTGGAGGAATAGTGATGCCTTTAACAGAAATAGGAAATTTTGTAATATGGGAGGATTTTGAACATGTTGAGTTTTAGATGTCTCTGGGACATCCAGTATAAAATGTTCAGTATATATATATATATATATATATATATATATATATATATAGATAGAGAGAGAGAGAGAGAGAGAAAAGGACTCGGGATGAAACTATGGGGGGGGTATCTTGTGTGTGTGTGTGTGTGTGTGTGTGTGTGTGCATATAATATGGAGGATGAGTGTACAAAGGAGATTTAGAATGAGTAATCAGACAGTTGAGAAAAATCCTGGAGAAGAGAGAAATTCCAGAAGAAGATGATTAACATGTCATGCAGCAGATGAATCAGGAAGGATGAGAACTAAGAAGGAACCAATGCATTTATCACTCAAGTGTTCACTGGTAACTTGAGAGTGTGTAGTTTCAGTTTAGGGAACTGAGTGTTCCACACTCTGTTTATAGGAAAGGAAGCTAACAAAAGATTGTATTTAAGAGCTCAGTGGCATCTTCATTGACTGTCTACCATGTCTGAAATTCTTCTCCTTATTATCTCCTCTTAATTTCTCTGGTTTCCTTCAAGACTTGGCTCCAATTTGATTTTATGCAGAATGCTTCCACCAATGCTTCCTCATCCCAACTATTCCTAGAATCTTCATCTCTGATATTACTTTCCATTTACTCTGTGTTATATCATATGAACCTAGTTATGGACATGTTATCTCATACATTAGAAAATGAACTTTTGAGGATCCAAACTCTTTTTTGCCTCTTTGTTGTATACATCTAGTGCTTAATATAGTGACAGTTATGTGATCGCTAAATGAATGCTTACTGTCAACAAATAAACCAAAACACAGTGAAACTTATCATCTAACCTGGGAATTTGAAAATGACTGGAAACTGTCATTTCTAATATTTCATGACTATAGGAGTAGTGTGGAGGTAGATTTCTACTTTGAGAGCATTTTTATAAAAAAAATTAAGAAGATAAATAGAAGCACTCTTGAGCAACATGAATTACTCCTGGCTAAAACTATTTTTTTAAATTAATGTTTCTCATTTTCTTTTTTTTTTTTAATTATAGATTTTTATTTACAAGAAATATGCATGGGTAATTTTTCAGCATTGACCCTTGCAAAATCTTCTGTTCCAACTTTTCCCCTGCTTCCCCATACTGCCTCCCCTAGATGGCAGGTTGACCAATACAGGTTAAATATGTTAAAGTATATGTTAAACACAATATATGCATACATATCTTGTTACACAAGAAAAATCAGACTTAGCAATAAGGTACAATAACCTGAGAAGGAAATGAAAAATTCTAACGAACAAAAACAGAAGGAGGGGAAATGCTATGTTGTGGTTCACATTCATTTCCCAGAGTTCTTTTGCTGGGTGTAGCTGGTTCTCTTCATTATTGAACAAATGGAACTGATTTGGTTTATCTCATTGTTGAAGAGGGCCACGTCCATCAGAATTGATCATTATACTGTATTGTTGTTGAAGTGTATAATGATCTCCTGGTTCTGCTCATTTCACTCAGCATCAGTTCATGTAAGTCTCTCCAGGCCTTTCTAAAATCCTCCTGCTGGTTATTTCTTACAGAACAATAATATTCCATAACATTCATATACCATAGCTTATTCAGCCATTCTCCAATTGATGGGCATCCATTCAGTTTCCAGTTTCTAGCCACTACAGAAAGGGCTGCTACAAACATTTTTGCACATATAGGTCCCTTTCCCTTCTTTAAAATTTCTTTGGGGTACAAGCCCAGCAGTAATACCACTGGATCAGAGGGTATGTACAGTTTCGTAACTTTTTGAGCATAGTTCCAAATTGATCTCCAGAATGGTTGAATGCATTCACAATTCCACCAAAAGTGTATGTGTTACAGTTTGCCCACATGCCCTCCAGCATTCAGCATTATCTTTTCCTGTCATCCTAGCCAATCTGAGAAATATGTAGTAGTATGGCAAAGTTGTCTTAATTTGCATTTCTCTGATTAATAATGATTTGGAGCATCTTTCATATGGCTAGAAATATTTTCCATTTCTTCATCTGAAAATTATTTATATCCTTTGATCATTTATTAATTGGAGAATGATTTTATTTTTTATAAATTAGAGTCAATTCTCTATATACTTTGAAAATGAGGCCTTTATCAGAAACTTTGACTGTAAAACTGTTTTCCCAGTTTATTGCTTCCCTGCTAATCTTGTCTGCATTAGTTTTGTGTGTACAAAAACTTTTTAACTTAATATAATCAAAATTTTTTATTTTGTGATCAACAATTTACTCTAGTTCTTCTTTGGTCATAAATTCCTTCCTCCTTCATAGGTCTGAGAGGTAAAGTATCGTATGTTCTTCTAATTTATTTATAATCTCATTCTTTATGCCTATATCACGAACCCATTTTGACTGTAACTTGGTGTATGGTGTTAAGTGTGAGTCAATGCCTAATTTCTGTCATACTAATTTCCAATTTTCCCAGCAGTTTTTGTCAAATAATGAATTCTTATCCCAAAAGCTGGGATCTTTGGGTTTGTCAAACACTAGATTGCTATAGTTATTGACTATTTTGTCCTATGAACCTAACCTACTCCACTGATCAACTAGTCTATTTCCTAGCCAATATCAAATGGTTTTGGTGATCATTGCTTTGTAATATAGTTTTAGATCAGTTCCAGCTAGGCCACCTTCATTTGATTTTTTTTTTTTTTATTAGTTCCCTTGAAAGTCTTGACCTTTTGTTTTTCCAGATGAATTTTGTTAATTTTTTTCTAGGTCATTAAAATAGTTTTTTGCGAGTCTGATTGGTATAGTGTTGGAATACACAGGAGAGCTGTTGGAATATGTGGGAGCCACCTGATAGTGGCTAGTGGAGATCCAACCCAGAATGGATCTCCTCTTATGAAAGGATGATACAAGGAGACCGAGAGGCAGTTGGTGTTCTCTGACCTCATTGAGAGGCCGTTGCATTGTCTGACTTCTCTCCTCTTTCCTCTGCCTCAAATTTATCTTATTCCCAGTCTATAACACTTGTGTCAGCAAAGGCTACCCTGCAACTCCTTCAGATATTATGATACACAGCTCTGGAGGTTCTCAGAGAATTGATCTGTCCCTTAAGTGTGAAGATCGTGTATTTTTAAATCAGTAGGAGTCAGGAATTCAGGTTAGGGGAAAATCGTCAGTCTTTATTCTCAGTGAAGAAGGATCGGAGGTGGAAGAGAATCGGCGATCACAATGTGTGCAGCTGAGTCAAGAAGCTCGCTTGACCAGCAGCCACACAACCAGCACTCGGAGTCTGGAACCCAGGCCCAATCTCTCCCAGCTTCTCTTCCTGTCTCTCTGCCTCCACCCACCAAAATCATCATTTCCTATACAACACATCAGGACCTGCACGGAGAGTGGGCAGGGACCATTCTTTATCCAATCATGTATATTAATAGAGTATAGCCCAATTACTATTTAGCCTCACATACTTGGGACCTCAGTGCATCAACTCAACCTCAGCCCATTACACTTAAGAGTATAGCACTAAATAAATAGATTAGTTTAGGTAGTACTGTCATCTTTATTATATTCGCTCCACCTATCCAGAGCACTTAATATTTTTCCAATTGGTTAGATCTGATTTTATTGGTGTGGAAAGTGTTTTGCTCATATAGTTTCTGACTTTCCCTGGGCAGATTAGATTCCCAAATATTTTATACTATCAGCAGTTACTTTAAATGGAATTTCTCTCTGTATCTTTAGCTGTTGGATTTTGTTAGTAATATATAAGAATGCTGATGATTTATGTGGATTTATTTTGTATCCTGCAACGTTGCTAAAGTTGTGGATTATTTCTAATAGCTTTTTGGTAGAATCTCTGGGGTACTCTAAGTATACCATCAGATCATCTGCAAAGAGCGATAATTTGGTTTCCTCAGTACCTACTCTAATTCCTTTAATCTCTTTCTCAACTCTTATTGCCAAAGCTAGCATTTTTAATACAATATGGAATAGTAATGGTGATAGTGGCCAACCCTGTTTCACTCCTGATCTTATTGGGAATGGTTCCAGTTTATCCCCATTACATTATAATGCTTACTGGTGGTTTTAAATAGATGCTACTGAATATTGTAAGGAAAGGTCCATTTATTCCTATACTCTCTCATGCTTTTAATAGGAATGGATGTTGGATTTTATCAAATGCCTTTTCTGCATCTACTGAGATGATCATGTGATTTTTGATAATTTGCTTATTGATATAGTATAGGCTAATACTTTTCCTAATATTAAACCAGCCCTGCATTCCTGCTATAAATTCTATTTGGTCATGGTGTATTTTCTTGGGGATGATTTTCTGTAATCTTTTTGCTAATATTTTATTTAAGATTTTTGCATCAATATTCCTGGTTTAGGTATTAGTACCACATCTGTGTCATAAAAGTAATTTGGTCAAGTCCTTTATTCCCTATTTTTTCAAATAGTTTATATAATATTGGGGTTAATTGTTCTTTAAATGTTCAGTAGAATTTACATGTAAATCCATCTGGTCCTGGGAATTTATTCTTAGGGAGTTGATTAATAGCTTGTTCTATTTCTTTTTCTAAAATGAAACTATTTAAGAAATTTACTTCCTCTACTGTTAATCTGGGGAGCCTATATTTTTGAAGGTAGTCATCCATTTCACTTAGGTTATCAAATTTATTGCATAAAGTTGGGCAAAGTAACTCCTTATTGTTGCTCTAATTTCCTCTTCATTGGTGGAAAGTTTTCCCTTTTTATTTTTCAGACTAACAATTTGATTTTCCTCTTTCCTTTTCTAATCCGATTTACCAAAGATTTATCTGTTTTATTGTTTTTTTCATAAAACCAAGTCTTAGTTTTATTTATTAATTCAATAGTTTTTTTTTACTTTCAATTTTATTAATTTCTCCTTTTAACTTTAGAATTTCAAGTTTATTATTTAATTGGAGGTTTTTAATTTGGTCTTTTTCTAGCTTTTTAAGTTGCAAGCCCAATTCATTGATCTTCTCTTTATTTTATGCAAATAAATATCTAGAGATATAAAATTTCTCCTAATAACTGCTTTGGTTGCATCCCACAAATTTTGTTATGTTGTCTCATTGTTGTCATTCTCTTGAGTGAAATTAATTGTGTCTATTATTTGCTGTTTTACCCCTTCATTCTTCAGGATGAGATTATTTAGTTTCCATTTACTTTTTGGTCTATTTACCACTAGCTTTTTATTGAGTGTAATTTTTATTGCACCATGATCGGAAAAGGATGCATTTACTATTTCTGCCTTTCTGCATTTGAATTTGAAATCTTTATGTCCTAACATATGGTCAATTTTTGCATAGGTTCCATGAACTGCTGAGAAGAAAGTGTACTCCTTTCTGTTTCCATTCAGTTTTCTCCAAAGATCTATCATACCTAACTTTTCTAATATTCTATTTATCTCTTTAACTTCTTTCTTATTTGTTTTGTGGTTTGATTTATCTAATTTTGAGAGCGCAAGCTTGAGATTTGCCACTATTGTGGTTTTGCTATCTATTTCTTCTTGCAATTCTCTTAACTTCTCCTTTAGGAATTTAGATGCTATACCACTTGATGCATATATATTTAATATTGATATTGCTTTATTGTCATGCTACCCTTTAGCAAGATATAGTGCCCTTCCCTATCTCTTTTAATTAGATCAATTTTTGCTTTTGCTTGATCTGAGATCAGGATGCTATACCTGCTTTTTTGACTTTACCTGAAGCATAATAAATTCTGCTCCAGCCCTTTACCTTTACTTTGTATGTATTACCCTGCTTTAAATGTGTTTCCTGTAAACAACATATTGTAGGATTCTGGCTTTTGATCAAGTCTGCTATCATTCTCCACTTTATGGGAGAGTTCATCCCATTCACATTTATGGTTAAAACTACCACTTCAGTATTTCCTGCCATCTTCTTATCCATACTTTCCTTTTTCTTTCCCCCCTTACCACCCTCCCCAGTTTTAAACTTATGGGCACCACTTGCATCACCTAGCTCTCCGTCTTTAGAATTCCTCTCATCCCCTTTGAGTACCCCCCTTTCTTATATCTTTCTCTTATTTTTCTGTATTTCCTTCTATTTAGCCTACTCTTTTCCTTTTCCCTTTTTATCTCTACTTTTTAATGAGGCGAGAGAAGTTTCTCTGTAAACCAAATATGTCTAGTATTTTGTCTTTGAGCCAAATGTGATGAGAGTAAGATTCACACAATGTTCCTTCCACTCCCTTAATTTGCTCAGATAGATAGGTTTCCTTTGCCTCTTTGTGAAATGTAATTTCCCTCTTTTTACCTCCATATTTTCCTTTTTCTGTTACAATTCCCTTTCTACTTCTAATTCCCTTTTTAAAATATTATAATAGTAAAATCAAATTATACAATGCTCTTTATGTATGCTCATAACAGAAATACAGTTCTCAAGAGTTTTTTTATATTTTTATGCTTCTCTTGAGTTCTATATTTGGAGGACAAATTTTTTGATTAGCTCTGGTTTTTTCATTAGGAATAAATGGAATTCACCTGTTTCATTGAATGTCCATCTTCTTCCCTAGAAGAAAATGCTCAGCTTAGCTGGGTAGTTTATTCTTGGTTGCATTCCAGTTCTTTTGCCTTTTGAAATATCAGATCCCAGGTCCTTCGATCTTTTAATGTGGATGCTGCTAGATCCTGAGTGATCCTTATTGCGGCTCTTTTGTATTTGAATTTTTTTTCCTGGCTACTTGTAATATTTTTTCCTTAATCTGATAGTTCTGAAATTTAGCCACAATATTCCTTGGAGTTTTTTATTTATTTTTGGGTCTCTTTCAGAAGGTGTTTGATGAAACAGAACAGGGACAGATGGACAGTAGCTGCCCTACCAATGGGTTGCAAAGAGCAACTGAGCTGCAGAAGTGTGATTGCCTTGGGAAGAGTCCCACCAAGAAGAAGTGCCACTGACCTGGGTTGAAATTCTTCTCTTTGTATTATCTACTTTGAATCTTGTTATGAAATTACTATGATTGCTATCTCTTTTAGTGTTGATCATTGGTTGTTGTGGACATCTGTGTTTTACATAATTAGAGAATTTTAGAATTAAGAGGCATCTCAGAATCCAACAAGTGAGGCCCATATGCTTCTCAGATCTTTCTATCCTTCATCTGTAAAATGAAGGATTGAATTGGATGAATTCTAAATATATGACCACTGATTTTATGAACTTTTTCTTTAGAACTCCATTTAGGGACCTAAAACCTTTAGTCTCTTCTTTCTAGTCCCAAATTTCATAATTCTTAGCAATATTTTCTAAATTCCTTTTTCATTTGTGCCCAATGAATTACCAGAAATGGATAGGAATTCTTTGGCTTGACAAGAATAGCAAGTTCTCCATAACATCCTGGTTACATGTCTAGGAAAAACAAATATCCCTTTATTGGTATTGTTAAATAAAACAACCCCCATTTTACAGAGGAGGAAACAAGGACTCTGAGAGATTAAGTAATCCACTCATGGTCACATTTCTTTTTTCAGTTTTTTAAAAAAAATTTTCATTTTCCCTAGTTACATGTAAAATATAATTTTTTGGTTACATATGTACACTCATTTTAACATGTTTTGCATATTCATACATTAAGATGTTGGGAGTGAAACATTACACACGTTGGGAGTGAAAAATCAGAACAAAAGGGAAAAGAGGGAAAAAAAAACTGAAGAGAAAGGAAAATAGCATGTGTTGATTTACGTTTAGTCTCCATAGTTTTCTCTCTGGATGCAGATGGCATTTTCTATCCAAAGTTTATTAGGATTCCCTTGGATCACTGAAAATGATCATCCCACAATCTCCCTGTTGCTCTACACAATGTTTTTTTGGTTCTAATCATTTCACTCAACATCAGTTCATGTAAATTTTTTCAGATTTTTCTAAAATCAACCTGTTCATCATTTTTTATAGAACAATAATATTTCATTACATTCATATACCATAACTTATTCAGCCATTCTTCAACTGAATTTCCTGTCATCTTAGTCAATCTGAGAGATGTGTTATTGTAACTCAGAGTTGTGTTAATTTGCATTTCTCTAATCAATAGTGATTTAGAACATTTTTTCATATAATTGGAAATGGCTTTAATTTCTTTATCTGAAAATTGTATTGTATTTATCATTTGGAGAATGACATATTCTTATAAATTTGACTCAATTCTTTACATATTTTAGAAATGAGGCCTATGATCACATATCTTTTCAGTGATGGAGCCAGGTCTTGAATTCAAATCTCCTAACAACAAGTTGTACCCTCCTCCTACAAGACAAAACTGTCTCTCAAGAGTTGCTACACTTTAGTACTGTAACAGTGTAGCTTTAAGTATTTTTTTTTGAAATGCTTGTTTTGTTTCCAATTAAATTCTCATCCAAGCTACAAATTACATCTTCAACTTTTAATATAGGTTTGACTTTTAGCCAACAATACTCTATTTTCTCTTCCTCATCTCCAGGCTTTTATTTGTCCTCTGTTTGCCTCTAAGGAAGCAGAAATGGATGAAGGTCTTAACATGCCAGGATCCCTTTGAACATCTGTCCAATCATCTGATCTTCCATTTCCTCCTCCTACTCACATAACTCCCACAGAGCTTGGACTCGCCCAGGTTTGTGCATATGGTTGATGTTCACAGCTTGAAAATGTCCAGGATATTTAAGATTGATATTCATTATAATGAAAACTCCTGAGTTGTGCCTTTGAGATGAAAGCAAGGTGCTAAAAATCCCCAGATTTCTAGGTCTTTAGATCACTGGTTCTCTTGTGGCTGCTCCATTTTCCCTGCTATAGATCAATGAGCATATCTCAAAATTATTCATTGTAAATGTATAAATGGTCCAAAGGGTAAACCAGCTTTCTGGTTTAAAAATACTTTTTACTTTCTCAATTGTGATTTCTATAACCTTATGCTCTTAGAATAATTATCAAAACTATCTTAATAAATTTAACTATATTGCATAAAAACATCCATTTGGAAGAAATGAATGCAATGTGCCTACATGGAATTATACTTTTTTTTACATAGGAAAAGTTATTTTGTCAATGAATTTTCCTTATGCAGCAAGTCTTTTTTGGTCGCTATTCATCTTAAAATTCCCTTTGGTTAGCTTAGAGGGCTGACCTGCCTAATCAGGAGTATTCTGCCAATCAACTATAAAAAATATTACAAGCCATTATAGATTTGTATATTCGAAGCCACCTTTTCCCAAAGCAGGCAAACCCAATCATAAGTACATTCTAATCACAGTGAGTCTTCCCTTCCTCCCTGCTGTCCTTTATGATACTTTAAGTTCCTCCCATGTCTATTTGGAGTTTTATAGCATGGGAAGATATGGAAACCAGAACATCTCACACAGATATTGTGCCTATATCTCCCAGGCATGTGGTAGAAAATATCCACATTCCCATAATACATAAGAATGCATTTTGCAACAATAGTCACCACAGCCTTCTCTCCCTACAAAAAGTCAAAGAAAAACATAAAAGCATGTTTCTTGAAGTTGGTGACCAACTATTCTGTATATCTAACAAAAACATAATGAAATTGACTTAAAAGAGTAAGGAGTAATGGTTAATCTTTGTGTCAAAGATGGCAAGCGTAGACTGATTTACTTTATAGGAGTTTGACATTTCTCTTGGCTCAAACTGGCAGCTTGGTATAATAGTGGCTAAAGAATTGGAGTTGGAGTCAGAAAGAGCTGCATTTGAATCTTGCTTGAGATACTGTTAGGGCAACTAGAAAGCCTCTTAACTTTCTTCAGCCTTAGCTTCTTTATACCATAGAGATTAAAATAGTACTTCATAAAGTTGTTGTGAAGATCAGTTGAAGCAGTAGCAATAATTTGCAAACGTCACAGTGTTGTATGTTACCTATTGTTACTCTCAAAAATCTGGGGAAACCTCTTCAGTAGTTCACTTCCCCTCTGCAAACCTGAAAATCATAAAAGTGCTAGAAATAAGAATTTATAGAGAAATGGCAAAATAATGAAAAATTATATAATTTGCTACAAATAATAGTAATTCAATATCTGGCAATGATCCAGTATTTCTCAATTTTCTGTAATTAAGCAATCACAGAGAGGAAAAAGATCAGACATTAGAATCTTTGCTTGAAGTAGATAGGATTATACTAAGAAACAAAAACAAAATTTGAATTCTTTAATGTCAAATGAAAAGCAGTAATCATAAAAAAAGATGAGTGTTTTTTTCTCCTCTCTTCCAGTTTCTATTCTTTTGCATAGGATTAGGTTTGGGGAGATCAGTTAGTTGCTTTCTGAGTAGTCCTTGCTACAGGGCATGGCAACTGATAGAGGGGCCCATTTGGGAATGATCTCCAGGAGGCTTAGTAGACTCATGGGCCTGGTGTATTAATGAGAGCAGGGTGCCAGGTGGGAATTAAATATCTTGGGGTCTTTTCCTAGCTGTGTTGCTGATACGTTGTTTGACCTGGGGAAAATTAATCGCATGTCCTCCTCTGAGTTCTGAGTCTTTCAGTTTCATAATATGTAATTTGTTTTGGTGGTTGTTGTTGTTGGAATAACATCAGGTTGTCTTGCGTCTCAAGCATTCTTTTTTTTTTTTTCTTTCAGAAAATTTGTTTTTCTCTGCTGAACTAATATCCAGTTTTAATTTATGCCCGAACCTTTCAATCCATTTTAATTTTAGATCAACCCACTGAAACTTCAAATCCCCTTGCAGTTTCAAAAAGTTACCTGTTCATTTTTTGATTTACTTGTCCTTGCTTTCAGTCTAATATAAATCTTGGATTGGGAGACAAAGGTTCTGGCTTTGATTCCTGTGTCTGACATTGGGCAAGTTATCAGACCTCAGTTTTCTTATCTGTAAAATGAGCTGGTTGGAGAATCTGATTTGTAAAGTCTCTTTTTGCTCTAAATTATGGGATCCAATGATGAGATTACATGAACTTGCAAGTTCCCCTGAGGTCATCTCTTCTGAACTAAGAAAGCATATCTTCAAATTCCTGGATGACACTGTTTACAATCATAAAAGTCATCTTTTAGAATTATGATATGAATCACTTAGCAGTCAAACCAGCTGCAACCTATTAGAACTCTAGATGATCAGTGTTTTTTTTTTTTTTTTTTTTTTTTTTTTGTACTCCAAACATGTGTGACTGACATAGTTAGTCTTGTTCATTAAGTAAAACCTTAAAAAAACACATTATCCTGTGAACCCACATAAAATAGATCATAAAGAAATCAGAGGTTTGTGCCTGAGCCAACAGCTGTCTGGACTCAAATTAAAAGCAGATAGAAGGGACATTCTTTATGCATTGAATTGGGTTCATAGATCAGGGTGCATCTATACTGAATGCTTCATTTTACAGATAAGGAAACTGGGACCCCAGACTTGTTATGAGAATTGCCAAAACTCACACCTGCACTGCAGTAAGTGGAAGAAATGGGAATTGAGCTAAATTCTTGACTTCAGAGCCTATTATCTTTCCCTTGTAAATGCTGCCTCTGCAGGCAGACTGAATTGTTTGTTGATTAAGCATCTAATCCCTCCATTGTTTATTAGACTTGAGGGCTGTGACCTGCCCTATCCAACCCTGAGGTCTCACCACTCCCTCATTCCCTAAATTGCAGAAGCTTTTGGGACAATGAGGTAATGGAATTGCTGAATTAGCAGTGAGGGAATGGTGGGGGAAAGTTGTGAAGAGGAAAGTCTTTCTTTGACTGTTTAATGGAAAAGGTAATCTAAAAAAACTATTGGTTTTCTAAAGTTGCTAATGAATGGGTAAGAGGTACACTTGACATTTCTTTGGGAAGAAGATACCAATCACACTGATTTTGGCCCTTGCAGCAACATGAAGAAATAGATTGATCTGAAAATTACTTTTAATCCAAAGTCAATTGAATTGGTTCATGCCATTTAAGGTTTGGAAATTCCCACTCAAACTGATTGGTATCTTTTGATACAGATATATTAGTTTTATACATTCCTTATGACTGACATTCTGTTGCTGGAAAGATATAGTTCCTAAATAATAGAAGAGATTAGAAAGCTTTACACTGCATGGTTCAAAGGATTGGGTAACTGAGAAAATATTGCTTAATGATAGTCAGAAAGAAGAGCAGAGTTGAAAAACATTAAATGCAGCTTTATTTGTGCCACCAGCATTTTGAGTCAAATTACATAAGGTCAGGCACTTTTCATCTAGAACTGCAAAAAGATGGGAATCATTTTTATGCTTGAGTCAGGGAATATTTTTGAACATAATTAAGAGAGAAAGTACATATTAAGGATTCTAAGACTTGGTTGCTTGAAAATAACAAATCTCAAATGTGCAATTATTTACATAAAGTCTCTTCTAATTTAATGATTAAATTTGGAATAAAAAATAACACTTCTG
This sequence comes from Sarcophilus harrisii, assembly GCF_902635505.1. Classification (NCBI taxonomy): domain Eukaryota; kingdom Metazoa; phylum Chordata; class Mammalia; order Dasyuromorphia; family Dasyuridae; genus Sarcophilus; species Sarcophilus harrisii. The sequence continues at coordinate 233,551,681 of NC_045430.1, forward strand.
GATTAAGTTAGAGGTTCAGTAGATAAAGGATGAAACAAACTTTATTTTTCAGCCTGATTCAGAGAAAGAAGAGAGGGGAAAATATTCTTACTTTAAAGTGACTTAGAAAATATTTAAATTACTTCATTATTTATATAAACAAACTCATTGTGCTATTTTTCACCTTTAATAACTTAGTTTCCTTTTATGTAAAATTTAGAAATGGACTCTGTTATTCTTCTATCTAATGTTTTAATCTTCTGAACATCTACATAGAAAACTAAACCCAAATATCTTCAAATTAATTTTGAAGGAGAGAAATAAATTTGAAGAAGTGAGTACAGGTGTAATGAAGATCAGTTTGGTAACAATAAAAACACATATTTGAGAACTGCCAAGAGTAGGGCACAATTTAGCAATGTGGATCTTCCCTTGATAACTACAGAATTAAGAGAGCTAGAGAAAGACTTATAATATGTTTGGTATATCCCTTATGGAAAGTTTATAGGTGGACAAGGGCAAAAGTTGTCCCAAATTAGAAGGTTTGATGATTACAATATACAGTGCTACATAGAATACAAACATCAATGAGATCAGAGCTTTATACAAGTATGTTCATTTTTAACTAGATTAATAACTTTCTAAATTTTTTGTATTTTACTTTGAATTATATATATATATCCCTGTGTGTACATATATGTATAAGCATATACACATACATATATAGTTATTATATATATATATACATATGGATATATATATACACATAAATATATGTACACATATAGTTGTATATATACATATATATGCACATATAGAATTTTATATATAGGGTTATATACATACACACATAGTTATATATATATGTGTATATGTATAAACACACACATATATGTATGTGTATGTGTGTGTATGTGTGTGTGTGTATATATATATATATATATATATATATATAGTTATACACTTCTAAAGGCACACAAACATGATGCTTACTTCCCCATAAGCCCTCCTCCGATGACTAATCATGGCATGAAGCTTTCAAAGCTGATATGAGAAGGGCACACATCCTGAGAAGGTCCTGTCAAGTTTAATGGCTTTGAATAAGGCTTCCAGTAACAGACTGAGAACTATCTTAGCTAAGTTCAGATAGAATTGCTATAAGTTCGTGAATTTTTCAGCTATAATAATTTGTGAAGACAATCTTCTAAGGTGTAGAGGGGCAATGATCTTTGGTAGTGGGAATGTCTATGTTGGTGAACTCATCACTCTTTAAAGTATTAAATAGAGTCACTCACTGCAGCAATTGGAATAAGAGCTATCTCTGTGAGTTGAAAGAACTTCAGAGTATGGAAGAGACACGGTCAGTTACTCCTGTCCATTTCACTTCCTACAATTGTTGATATGTGTTCTTCCCCAAATTAATGATTATGGCATTTATACTAGATAAGGGCAAAAGGAAATGACATGCACAAAACATACCATCCTAAAAGAGAATGATTAGAGGACATTCTTTGCATCTACCTAGAACTGGAAATAGGATGCTGAAATTTTCCCAATATGCATCCAAATCAGGGAGCTGGTATGACAGCTACTTCAAGTTGACTTCAAAATGTTCTCTTTTGTATAAGAAAAGTTGTACCTTTAATGAATGTTACAAATACTGAGTTTGGGTTTCTAGGATAGTGATTGGTGAAAAGCAAAGTATAATTGACTTCAACTTCCAACTCTTTGCCATGCTTCCAGGGCAGTGATTTTCTTTTAAAACAGTAAGAACATGACATTAGAATATTTCTTTATTTGCCATACATCAGCTAACAAGGAAGAAGATGGAGGATTTTATCTATGATCATAAGTTCTCTGGAGCTATTCTAAGCTTCTAAGAATATTCTATTTAGACTTTAGAGCTATTCTAAGCTATTCTAAGCTATTCACACATGAAATGTCAAAGATGGAATTTGAACTTCTGACTCTAAAGTCATTGTATCAAACTACTTCTCCCTGAGGGTAGGAATATTACTAGAACTAGGTGGTAATAGAGCCCCACAATCTGGAAAACCTGAGTTCAAAGCTGGCCTCAGATACTAGCTGCCATTCTATCTTGTTTACTTCAGTTTCCTCCTCTGTAAAATGAGCTGGAGAAGGAAATGGATACCAGTCCAGCATCTTTGCCAAGAAAATTCCAAATGGAATAAGAAAAGTCAGACCTGAGAATATGACTGAAAAGCAATACTCTTTCTTATTTACTTCAAGGTAACTTTTATAATGTAAAGTAGTAATTAGCCCTCCATGAGGAAGTGTTGATTGATTGACATTGTTATCATCCTTGTGGTAGCTACAAATTGAGTCTTATCTTTCTCCAAAGTTTAGAAGGAAAATAAAATATCTCACTCCTCTTCAAACCAATTATCTTTTAACAAGAGAAATATTGGAAACCAAATTATCTTGCCTTTATTGGGGAAAGGGTGAATTCTCCTTCTGGTCTTCCTTCCTAACAATACCATCCCTGAACTCTAGGAAGAACAATACACACACAAAAAAAAACTCAGACTCTGGGAGGTCCTAAAGAAAATGGTCCTTTTTCTTTAGTATTTGTGTACCTGTTTCTGTGCTTTGAATCTTCGTTACTCTTTACACTCAACATAGAAAAAATAAAAACAACAACAACAACAACTGCTGAGCAGATGCAAAAAGAAAAATAAAATGACTTTGATGGATGAATTACACTGGTTGGCAATGTGAAAGTATATGCTGCTTGTCATTTCTTAAATGGTTATTTACATTTATCTATAATGCTGCCTCTTGAAAGAAACTGATGGAGTGGACAGATTCAGCATATTCACATAACAGAGGCAAAAAGAAATATAGTTAGATGCAATAAAATATTGGAAAGAACATTAAAGTAATTGAAGTAATACAGCTAATTTTCTAAAGGCTTTATCCCTCCCTCTTTTCCTCCCTCCTTCCATCTCTTCTTCTTTTCCTTTCTTCCTTCTAACTGAGATGAGATAACAGTATGGAACCTACCACATGATTGGAGATTTATAAATACTTATTTCTTTTTCTTCTCCTTATTAATACAGTTTGACTGAACATACATAGTGTAAGGAAAAAAGATTTTTTTTTCATGAGGAAAATAAATTTAAATAATGGTTTTGTTTGGAGAAAGATGTTAACTAAAGATGGAATGGGATATCTCTGTGATACCAGAGAAATTGTCCAAATCTGGAGTAGATAAATCCAATATCTTGAGATTTACAAAATCAGGTATGCCAAAATCATATGATGACCAAGTTGCTTTTATTTATTCCTTTGCATTCCATTGTTCTTGAAATATTTATGTCACAAGATAAAATGTTTAGTAAAGTTTAGGATGAATATTTGAACCATCTGAAAAATTCCATGCAATACCAATGACTTATTTGTCACTGATGACTTAATCATATAAATAAATCATAACTAACATTACCCACAGTAATCACTTGCATTTTCATTGGACTTGGATCCCACTGATTTTTATCCATTTCTAAAAATCACATCCATCTTGGAAGGATGCTAGTTTGCAACCACTGAGGATGTTGATGAGAAATTGCAATTCATATATTAAGTGCTGAATACTACCTTGCTGAACTAAATAGTAATGAATATGTCACTGGCTCTGAAAGTAATCCCAAGAGTTCCAGATGCATTTTGAATAATAGCAATATCTTTTGAATAATCATATAGCTTCCTAAAATGACCACTTGGAAGAAGAAAACATTGTCATTTTTATGTTGTCATAACTTATTTTATAGTCGCACGAAACATGTGCCCTGACACACTTCTAAAGAGGAATGGAAAATGGGGGATCCAATAAAGCTTAGTAAAGTATCTCAGGACCTTCAAAGAATACTAATCACTTAAAATAAAAAAAAAATCAATAAAATGTTAATGTTAATAATATTAATAGCATTAAAATAACTCAAAATCAATTTAATTTATTGATTTCACTATTTGTTAATAATACTTAAATTAATTTTAATGGTTATTATTTCAGTTTCAACAGGATTTTTATTATGAGGTGAGTTAAAATGAAGTGAAGAGGAAAAAAAGAAGGCCTTTCTTTGTTGAGCTCTTAGCAGAAAACCGGGAACCTTCTAAGATATTTTATTTGGCCTTTATTTTCAGTCATTTAAAGAATTGCTATATAAAGATATTTTAAGCATATGGATATGTGTATGTATGTATAATATGTGTATGTACATATGGTTATATATAACAGCTCTGCCATTAATGATTAGGTCCTTATATTCTTGGGAATCAAATTATTCATTATTAAGGGAGGGACAAAAAGTCCCCTATACCAGAATTACAGGAGTAATTCTCAGGATGTGGAACATCAGTATGATCTGTGGAATGACAATGACTCAGACATAACTGAATGAATAAACAATAACACTACTAGTGTTTTAGAGAGCCAGCCCTAGAGTCAGGAGGACTCTTGAAAAATACCATCTGTATTCTGCATGATTTTATCTAAAAAAGTTAGTGCCCAAAGTAATTCCCTAAGTGGCAGAGAAAGGGCTGATCTGCATTGCTAATGGAAATTGTTTAACAATTAAAAACTGAATCCAAATCCTTTTTCTTTCAACTCCTTTTTATAGAGGAGAAAAATGAGGACAAGAGGGATTATGTGGCTTGCTCAGCTTTTGTAAGACACAATTTAAGCCCATTTTCTTGAGTCCGAGTTCAATCCGAGTCCAATTTGAGTTCTATATCCTATATTTTTCTACTTGCCTAAGAGATGAAAGAAATATCTGAGAATAGATGAAAAACACATTTAAAGCCTACAAAATTAAATCAGTCAGGAAAACAAGAGCAAGAATAGATATCTACCTTTGCTAGTTGAGACTAAATGGTTGAATTACAGTGAACAGTTCAATTGAGAGCAAATCCCCAAACCATTGCTACTTTACATATATATCAGGCTATTCTCTTTTCTCACAAGTTTGGAGGAAACTATCTTTATACTTTTGCATCCCAAGTGGGGCAGGTCTCCCCACTTAATGTTTTCTTACAGTGTAAAGGTTGTTGTTTGTCCTTTGTTTTTAAAGTGAGCCATGACATCACAATGATGCTGTCATGACATGTAAGTAAATTGGATTTAAGTGAAGAAGGGCTGTTCAAGCTCACCTGCCTCACTTTATCCTTCAGAGCTATCTTGGTGTTCAAGGATAGGTAGCAATGGAGGCAAAGAATCTTCTATCATCTAGGCAAAAAAAAAAAAAAGTAAATAAATAAACAAATAAATCTGGTCTTTGGCCTGGGACCTATTGTTGGTCAATTAATGAGATTCAGAAAATTTTGGGTTTAAGACATGGTCCTTAAGAAAGAAATCTGGTCAGTAAACCCCAAGATATTTTATGAGGGTTCAGCAGTCCTCCCCAAAAGAGCAGCTGTAGGTAAGGATAGGATACCTTCTGTGGACAGAGGAAAGAGGAAGGAAGGAAAGGGGAAGGGGAAAAGTGAGAGAGGAAAGGGGGACAATAAAACAAAATATCTCCAAACCAACACATTCTCAGTGACATTCTTAAAAGTTTATCTTTACTTGTTAAATGTTTATAATAGTTTGTAAAATCATCGAGGAGCAAATAATACTACTGAATTTATATTAAAATCTATGCTGTTAATGCCTGCTCAGGAGAAGGAGCCTCAGCCAAGACTGATTATAACATCTTGGGGATCATCCTGTGCTTTGTATCATGGCGGTGATGTTCAGCTCCGTGACAAAAAATCTTTATGTAAGTTTGATTGTAAACAGCTACTGGCTATAACCAATTCCATTTACAGAAAAGACTATTTCAATACACAGCCATGGAAGTCTATTCTTTAGAGTGATGACCTGAAGATTCCTAGTTTTGTCAGCAACAGTACAGCTATTTTTCAGTGACAAGAATTTAAAGATTACATTCCTTCTCCCCCAAACACTAACCGTATGTCTCCTCCCTTAGGGGAAGCAGATGTTTATAATTCTAATGTAGATAGTCCTTTGGAAAGGTTGCTTCCTGGGTGCGTGGGGAGTAGGGGTGGATAAGCTATTGCTGAATTTTATGCCCACATAAAGATAGAAGGCAGCTGCAGATCAAAACCATAACTAAATCTTGGTGACTGGGGCTGTTCTGGTCAGCCAGTAAGCACTTTTTAAGTATCTACTATATGCCAAGACATGTGAAAAACAATGAGGATACAAAGAACAGTAAAAACATGATTGCTGCCCTCAAATAGCATATATTCTAATGGAGAAAGACAGCATCTACATCATAGGCAATCAAGATCTCTCTCTTCTTCTCCCTCTCCCCCCTTTCACATCTATCCATCTATCTAAAACATATACAATAAAATATAGCACTATAGATATAAATATTTTGCAAATGGAAGAGTTTTGTGCATATGTGTATGTTTGTCTATTTTGGATATTGTCTTCCATATGTGTACATATGTGTGTGTGTGTGTATGTATGTATATGTGTATATATAAATATACAAAAACCATTAGTAGAAGTAGAGAAGCAGGGAAAGTTAGAATAGGGAAAGCTTCTCTATAGAAGATAGGATTTGGGCTGAATCATGAAGTAGTTGGAAAAGCCAGCAGATGAAGGGGAATTATAAAAGCATTCCAGGCATGGGGGAATAGGAAGTATGGAATATTATGTATGTGATCCCAAGAAGGCCAGTACTGTGGGATTCTAGAGTACATGAAGAATAAAATATAATAGAGTTAAGAAAGCTTATATTCAATATTGGAGATAATAATTAGTTAAACATGGAAACTGCCAAATGCCAGACTTAATTTCCCCTTACCAATGTTGTTTCTTCCTTCTCTCCCCACCAACTCAGCAACACATTTTCTGGGCATAATTTGTGGTGTTTGTCCAGGCACAACAATTCCCAGTTATATATTTGGTTCACAAAACATATGCATGGGTAATTTTTTCACACTGACCCTTGCAAAACCTTCTGTTCCAAATTTTCCCCTCCTTCCCTCCACCTCCTCCCCTAGATGGCAGGTAGTCCAATACATGTTAAATATGTTAAAGTATATGTTAAATCCAATATATGTATACATATTTATACAGTTATCTTGCTGCACAAGAAAAATTGAATCTAGAAAGAAAGAAAAAGAAATCTGAGAAGGAAAACAAAAATGCAAGCAAACAATAACAGAAAGAGTGGAAATGCTATGTTGAGGTCCACATTTATTTCCCACAGTTCTCTCTCTGGGTGTAGCTGACTCTCATCATTACTAAACAATTGGGACTGATTTGAATCATCTCATTGTTGAAAAGAGTCACAGAATTGATCATCAGAATTGATTATCGTATAATTTTGTTGTTGCCATGTATAGTGATCTCCTGGTTCTACTCATTTCACTTAGCATCAATTCATGTAAGTCTCTCCAGGCCTCTCTGAAATCATCCTGTTGGTCATTTCTTACAGAACAATAATATTCCATAATATTCATATACCATAATTTATTCAGCCATTCTCCAATTGATGGGCAGCCATTCAGTTTCCAGTTTCTAGCCACTACATTAAAGGACTGCCACAAATGTTTTTGCATATGTGAGTCCCTTTCCCTTCTTTAAGATCTCTTGGGGGGGGTAGGAGGACAAGATGGCAAAGAGAACACATAAGTCTTCCTAAAGCTCTTCTTTACCCTCAATCTATTTTAATGAAATTCAGCCTCAGAATTAGTGCTTAACTATTAGAACCCAGGAGTTCTATATTGGGAGTATAACATATTACCAACCAAAGATAATCTTGAAATTTTCCAGAAAAGGTCTGTTTTATTCATGTAGGAATGGAACAGGGGCAGGCCAGACACAAACTCAGGGAGGTAGTGAGAGCACAGGAAACAGCTCATGCTGAGCAGACCAGAGAGGGGTGGGATGTGGTCTTGGCTGGCAGAAAAGGTGTGGGGAGAACTTTACCAGTGTTGGATTCTCTGCCCTGGCAGCAAGCCAGTCCATGACCAGAGAAGCTATAAACACAGGTTATAAAGACTATAACCCCAAAGCTAGAGTCTCTCAGGACCTGGCCACACCTACCCAACATCTGGAGTGACTCAGCATGATCCAAGCACAGCCACAGTTGCTGATCCCAGTGCAGCCGGTGGTTGTTGTCCCAATGCCCTTTTACTGCCACTTCCTGTTGTCTGTAGAGGCAGCTTGGAAATACCCCATTGCCCCCTATAAGCAGACTGTAGCTTTTTTTTTTTCCCAAAATGAGCAAAAACGCAAAGCAGGCTCTAATTATAGATAGTTTCTATACTGAAAGAGAGCAGACTTCAAACCCTGAGGAGACTAAAAACAGTTTGTCCCTATGTCCAAAGGTGGATATGATCTGGTCCCTACCACATAAGGCTTTCATAGAAGAAACTTAAAAGAATCTTAAAAGAGAGCTAGAAGAAAAATGGGGAGAGGAAAGCTTTGCAAGAGGGTCAGAATAAGGCATATAATTTATTAAAAGATAGAGTGGAAAAAGAAAACAACTTTCTGAAAAACATTATTTGCAAACTGGAAAAGATAAACAACTCCCAGGAAAACAGAATTTGTGAATTGGAAAAAGAAAATAATTCTTTTAAAAAATAGGTGAAATGGAAAAAAAATTCTATAGAATCAAACACTTCATTTAAAAAAATCAATTGGACAAATACAAAAAGAAATAAAAAAAGGTAATGAAGAAAATAATTCATTAAAAAGCAGACTTGAACAAATGGAAATGAATGACTCGAGCAGACATCAAGAATCAGTCAAACAAAACCAAAAAGAAATGAAAAAAAAGAAAAAAGTCTTAAATACCTACTTGGGGAAACAACAAACTTGGAAAATAGATCTAGGAGAGATAATCTAAGGATTATTGGTATCCCTGAAAATCATGATGAAAAACCAGGCCTAGAACTCTTTTTTTTCAGGAAATCATCAAAGAAAACTGCCCAGATTTTGTAGAAACAGAAGGTAAAGTAGACATTGAAAGATTCATCAATCACCTACTGAAAGAGATTCCAAAATCAAAACTCCAAGAAATATCGTGGATAAATTCCAGAACTATGAGATCAAGGAAAAAAGTACTACAAGCAGCCAGAAAAAAAAAAATTCAAATACCGAGGAGCCACAATAAGGATCATTCAGGATTTAGCAGCCTCTACATTAAAGGACTGAAGGGCCTGTAATCTGATATTCCAAAAGGCAAAAGAACTTGGTATGCAGCCAAGAATAACTTACCTAGCCAAACTGAGCATTTTATTCCAGGGAAGAAGATGTACATTCAATGAAATAGGTGAATTTCATTTATTTCTGACAAAAAACTAGAGCTAAACAAAAAGCTTGACCTCCAAATATAGGATTCAAGAGAAAGCAAAAAGAACTCTTGAGAACTGTATTTCTGTTATGGGTATACATAAAGAGTACATGTATAATTTGGTTTTACTATTATAATATAAAAAAGGAACTAGTAGAAAGGAAATTGTATCAGAAAAAGGGAAAAGTAGAGGTAAAAAGAGGGCAATTCATCTCACCTAGAGAAAAAGGAAGCCTATTATATTTGAGGGAAAGAAGGGACAGGGATGAACATAGTGTGAATCTTACTCTTATCAGAATTGCCTCAAACAGAAAATACTAGACATATTTGGTTTACATAGAAACTTCTAACTTCATTGAAAAGTGGGAGGGGAAAAGAGAAAAGTGAAGGAGTAGGCTAAAGTGAAGGAGGGAAAACAGAAATAGTAAGGGAAAGGTTTAAGAAAAGTGGAGGGACTTTAAGGGGGAGGAAAGGATTCTAAAGAGGAAGAGTGGGTGAGGCAAGTGGTACTCATAAGTTTAATACTGTGAGGGAGGTAAGGGGGGAAGGAAAAGAAAAGCATAATTTGGGGATAATAAGATGGAAGGAAATACAGAATTAGTAGTTTTAACAATAAATGTGAATGGGGTAAACTCTCCCATAAAGCCAAAGTAGATAGCAGACTGGATTAAAAGCCAGCATCTTACAATATGTTATTTACAGGGAATACACTGGAAGCAGGGTGATACAAACAGAGTGAAGGTAAAAGGCTGGAGCAGAATCTACTCTGCTTCAGGTGAAGTTAAAAAAAACACAGCAAAAAACAGGGGTAGCCATCCTGATCTCAGATCAAGCAAAAGCAAAAATTGATCTAAATAAAAGAGATAAGGAAGGGCACTATATCGTGCTAAAGGGTAGCATAGATAATAAAGCAATATCAATACTAAACATATATGCATCAAGTGGTATAGCATCTGAATTCCTAAAGGAGAAGTTAAGAGAGCTCCAAAAAGAAATAGACAGCAAAACTATAATAGTGGGAGATCTCAACCTTACACTCTCAGAACTAGATAAATCAAACCACAAAATAAATAAGAAGGGAGTTAAAGAGGTAAATAGAACACTAGAAAAGTTTGGTATGATAGCTCTTTGGAAAAAACTGAATGAAGACAGAAAGGAGTACACTTTCTTTTCAGCATTTCATAGAACCTATACAAAAATTGACCATATATTAGCACATGAAGACCTCAAATTCAAATGCAGAAAGGCCAAAATAATGAATGCATTCTTTTCAGATCACAATGCAATAAAAACTACATTCCACAAAAAGCTAAGGGAAAATAGAGCAAAAAGTAATTGGAAACTAAATAATCTCATCCTAAAGAATGAATGAGTGAAACAGCAAATCATAGACACAATTAATAATTTTACCCATGAAAATGATAATAATGAGACTATTACCAAAATATGTGGGATGCAGCTAAGGTAGTAATAAGAGGAAATTTTATATCTCTAGAGGCTTACTTGCATAAAATAGAGAAAATCAATCAATTAGGCTTGCAACTAAAAAAGCTAGAAAAAGAGCAAATTAAACCCCCAATCAAACACTAAACTTGAAATTCTAAAAATAAAAGGAGAGATTAATAAAATTGAAAGTAAAAAAAAAACTATTGAAATAATAAATAAAACTAAGAGTTGGCTTTATGAAAAAAACCAACAAAATAGATAAACCCTTGTTAAATTTGATTAGAAAAAGGAAAGAAAAAAAAATCAAATTTTGTTAGTCTTAGAAATGAAAAGAGAGAACTTTCCACCAATGAATAGGAAATTAGAGCAATAATTAGGAGTTACTTTGCCCAACTTTTTGCCAATAAATTTGATAGCTTAAATGAAATGGATGAATACCTTCAAAAATATAGGTTGCCCAGATTAACAGAGGAAGAAGTACATTGGTAAAAAAAAGTCCCATTTTAGAAAAAGAAATAGAACAAGGTATAATCAAAAAATCAAATGAAGGTGATCAAGCTGTACCTGATCTAAAACTATATTACAAAGCAGCGGTCACCAAAACCCTTTGGTATTGGCTGAGAAATAGACTAGTTGATCAGTGGAGTAGGTTAGTTTCATAGGACAAAATAGTCAATAACTACAGCAATCTAGTGTTTGACAAACCCAAAGATCCCAGCTTTGGGATAAGAATTCACTATTTGACAAAATCTGCTGGGAAAATTGGAAATTAGTATGGCAGAAACTAGGCATTGACCCACACTTAACAACACTGTACACCAAGATAAAATCAAAATGGGTTCATGATCTAGGCATAAAGAATGAAGTTATAAATAAATTAGAAGAACACAGGCTTCTCAGATCTGTGGAGGAGGAAGAAATTTGTAACCAATGAAGAACTACAGGTCATTATTGATCACAAAATAGAAAATTTTGATTATATTAAGTTAAAAAGCTCTTGTACTAACAAAACTAATGCAGACAGGATTAGAAGGGAAGCAATAAACTGGGAAAGCATTTTTATAGCTAAAGGTTCTGATAAAGGTCTCATCTCCAAAATATATAGAGAATTGACTCAAATTTATAAGAAATCAAGCCATTCTTCAACTGATAAATGGTCAAAGGATATGAACAGACAATTTTCAGATGAAGAAATTGAAACTATTTCTAGTCATATGAAAAGATGTTCTAAATCACTATTGATCAGAGAAATGCAAATTAAGAAAACTTTGAGGTACCACTACACACCTGTAAGATTGTTTTGCTTTGTGTGTTTCACTTAAGATTTTAACTGAATCGTCTTCCTCCTAAAATCTTTGGTAAGTTTAGTCTCTTTTCCTTATATTCCCCAATTCCTTACATTAGGAGCAGTTTCTTTTTGTTGATGGTTTCCCAGGACCTAGGTCTCAAAGTTGTCTCAATATTCTTCCAAGATAGGTGATTCTCATTTCATAAGCCTTGGTTTCTGCCTTCTAAAGAGACAGGATTAGAGATAGCTGAAGACCAGTCTCCTTTGTAGAGGCTAAATAGTTGTCCAAGCCAGAGAAAGCTTCTGTTTTTTTGGATTTTGACTGTCACAGGAAGTGGGAAGGAGAGTTGATTGTTGTTGCAGGACTGTGGGTTGGCTAAAGTACAGAGACCAGTAGAGGAGAATGTGCTGAGTAAGCATTTTAGGGATTAGAGATTAACCTTTTCTCCCTTTAGTTCATAATATTGTTATCTCTTTAGTATTTCTGTTATCTTAAGTCATAGAAAGAAATTAAATTGCTTTGTTTCTTTTACATAGTTTCTATTTTAAAGATATTTCAGAGACAGAATCAGAAAAAGTGTTTAGCTTCTATCTTGTTGGTCTCATAACTCTATTTCTTTCTTGTTTATATGTATTGATTAGCATATTTCTTTCCTTGATTTTAGATTGTGAGCCCTTTGAGGACAAGGATTGATTTTTTTCCCCTTCTTTCTATCCTCAACACTTAACATAGTACCTTCCCCTGGTGGGCCTTTAATAAATTTTTATTGACTTGTTGATTTAACTGTTTTGGAAAGATAGAATCAGATTTTGGATGGCTTTAAATCTAAACAGAAGAATTTATAATTGGTCCTAGTAGCAATAGAGAACCACTGGAGTATATTTTGTAATCATAGTTGTCTCTCAAGGAACATACTTAGGCATTGAATGGACAATGGATTGTAGAAACGAGATAGTTAGGAGACTATCATAGTGATATACATGAGAGATTATCACCTTTCATGTGCTTTGGCAATATAGTCATATGACTAGAAAGGAATCAAATATGAGAAATGTTGTATAGGTAGAAATGGGTAGATGTTACAACCAATTGAAAATGTAGGATAAGTGGGCAAGGAGTTGATTTTAGTATAGAAATTTGGATGTCTGAAAGATTGCTGGTGCCTTCATCTGTATCTTTATAAACATTCTATTATTGATGCCTTCTGCTCCCCTGCATAACTCTGTGACACTTTCTTATTATTCACTGTATTTGCTAACACTATGGAGTGTGCCTCCCTGTCTGTCAAGGCTCCCTTATTTTACTAGATTTCTGCTCCTTACCATTTTTTGTCTGGCCTCTCCTTTTGTTACCAAATCCTGTCATGACAGTTATACTACCCAGGACCAATTAATCAGTAATCAATCAGTTTCATTTAGGGAAATTTAACAATTATGTAATGTTAAACTTTTAATGGAGATAATAGCAAAAATTCCTGGTGAGAAGGATTAGCTATTATTGATAATCTATTGTAAATAATACAGCAGCAATTGTAGTCCAATATGGATAAATATTTTTCTCTCCATAGGTTGCAGGGTAGGGAAAGAAGAAAGGCAAACCCAAAAGAAGTACTCATGGGAAATGAATTTGAATTGCCTTTACACACTGGGCCAGTGTTATCACAAGAGTGGGAAAAATTAGGGATTTGCCACAGGTAATATCACATCAGTGCGACCTTCTTTTCATTCTGCTAATCAGGATGCATTATGAAGGACTAGGATAGGAAATATGACTGCTATTCTTCCCCTATTTTAGTATGCCACCTTCAGAATCCTAAAGTAAAAAAGGTTCTCCCAGATTCCCTTTCCCAGCATCCCCCTTCAACCCTCACCCATGATATCTTCTTACTCTCAATTTCTATTAGAATTTGAGTGCTGATCAGTCTGGAGGGGAAGCAGTGTGGGCCAGATTCTCAGGGGGAAGTCCTTACCCATTTCTGAGAACTACTTTACCTTAGGTAGATCTGTGCCAAACTAATGTTTTCCTTCTGCTCTACCCCAAGTGTATTTGTCCTGGAAGGAAGAAGGCTCTAGTCCTGGTATCCTGATTTTATGTCTCTCTACTTCCATTTTCCTCTACATTACCATTTACTTAGCTAAAGATACCATTGTCAAACTGTTAATTTCCCTTTTGAGGTTTCCAGTAGTACAGGTACAGACTTTTGTTCATGGATTTCGAGATACCATATCAACTAATTCCTTCTTTCCTGAGTTTGCTGTTTTGCACAACATTACTATTTTTACCTTTGCCACATCTCTACTTTACACTAACAGCCTTCTCACCCTGTAAACATTTCCACCCCTCTGGCTATATCTTCTGCTTATTGAACCCCTTCCTGAAGAAGTGCTTCAGGTCAGCCTTCTCTCTTGACTCTGCTCCTGACTATTTTCTAACCAATCATTCTAACTAGCTTCCTTTTGTGTGTTATCTTTCACCATTCCCTGATTATAGGATCTACATTTTTTATTATATGCATTTATATTTCCAATACTTAGTACAATGCCTGGTACATAGTGAGTTCTTAACACATGGTCTCTCTGTCTCTCTCATTTATCTATCTATCGATCTCTCTCTCTCTCTTTCTCTCTCTCTCTCTCTCTCTCTCTCTCTCTCTCTCTCTCTCTCTCTGTTTTTCTTTCTGTCTATTGCAAAACCTATATTTAATCCTTTTTCTCATTCCAAGTAACTACTACCTGAGAACTGCAGCTGGTAACTATGCTCTAACCAGCTTGCTTCACCCATCAGTCAAACTGCTTTCTCCAAGCTTTCAAAATACAGTTCAAAATAATTATTCCCTCAGAATCTTCTCCTGAAAAAAAACTTAAACCCACTAGCTGTCTTTCCCCATTTCCCTAAATGCAGAGTACATATGGTTAACACAATAATTATATCATATGTGGACAGATATAATTTATGTTTACCTCTGCTGTCTCTTCACCAAATTTCATTTTTCTCAAGAGCATGGACCACTTCTAGCATAAACTCAGTAAGTTACGCAGTACTTTAAATCAAGACCAAAGAACTCTCAGTCTCCAAATTATACCATCTTACACTGGTGATGAAGAGCTAAAATAAAAATTAGAGGATCTCTTAACCATGTGGGCTGCATGTTTACTTAGAAAATCACATATTAATGTTATTTATGTTTTATTGTATTCTTATTATTTTGTTATATATTTCCCAATTATAATTTAATCTAATTCCTGTTATCCTAACATGTTATTCATGTTATGAACTGGTTGTTTGACAACCTTGTTTTAAAAAACAACAACTGTGAAGTTGTAAGTTGGAGTGGTGGCGAGTAGAGGAATAGTGAATAGAAGGCTAGCTTCACAATCGGAGAGACATGGATTTAGCCTCTGTCTCTAATATATCCCAATTCTGTGACCCTGGAGAAGTAATTTAGTCTCTCAGTGTCCCATACACCTTTCTAAGACTTCACATTACAGATTAGTTGATGTGCATTGAAAAAAGGATTTCCCTTATATGGGAGTTCCTTTCACCAGTGAAATCATAGATCTGGACCAAAATATCATGAAAATATTAAGTGCCATTGTAGAACTATTTCCCTTTGTCCAGAATGGTAGTAACTAAGCCTTTTTTGATAGTCACTAGGCCAGTAAGCCATTCTGGTACTCTGAATTGTTATTTCAGTGAACAGCTTTTCTAACAATTATTTGGAAACAAATAGGTCTTGGAAGTAAATTTGATTTCCTTCCTGCTTTGACTAATACTCACACCCTGTAAAAGAACACTTGATCCTTTTGCAGCTCTGAAATATGTACCAAAACCTTTCTTAGTTCAGACTCAATCCCTGGGACTAATCCCCTAGCCACTCTGTGAGACTTTCCCTTCAATCTTTCTTCACCCCACAACCTGTTGTAGCTGCTTGACTTGCCACATCTCATCATCCGGGAGAGGAGCCTGGATTTCTCAAGAACCCATTCCTCTTGGGACATCACCTAGAAGTGATCCTTTTCCAAGAAAAATGAAGACCATGACCTTTGAACAAGAGGGTTCTTGTGACTGAAAACAGCTAACCTAATCGACATTCATTTACTCTGATATCATTTCAGATCTTTGAAAACAAAAATATTTTTGTCTAACTCTGCCTTTTGGAAGGGACATTTAGAAAGAGGGTGGTGTTTGGCATAGAACACATTATGACAAATAAGTGAAGATCCACCATATTAACAAATTTCTTGGTGTGTGTACATTTATATCTTTCCTTTGGAATCCCCCAGATGTCTTTCTTAAACTGCAAAACCAACCCTTAAAATTATTAAGAGCAGCTATACAAAATTTAAGCAAGATTACCCATTAATTTTTCTTTTACTAATATATTTATGACCTTTCCCAAACATTACAGGAAAAAAATATGGATTTGAACTCTGGTTCCACAGTAGGAGTCAAGTTCATAATTCGAGTGTATACTTTGCTCAGCCTAAGCCATTCAAGTTTACTACTTCCTACTGTATTTCCTTTAAGGTTTATGAAAATGATAAATTTCAGGGAATAATTGAGTCCATTAAGGTTCATTTTCTTTTAATACTCCAAACCTCTGAGGAGGCCATTATGGTAATTATTTCTTGAATGATTGCCCAGTGTTTAAGTTTTGCTATCTTTGTGCTTACAAAACCATTCTAAACACACACACACACACACACACACACACACACACACACACACACACATTCTCCTTCCCTCTGTTCCCCTCTTCTTCCCTCCTCTCCTCTCCTTTCCTTTCTCTCCTGAATTCTTTTACAAGAAAAGCAGGAGTAGGGAACTTTTTTCTTGACTTTGCAAACATGTTCCTTGCTTTCTTATCAATCTTCTAAAGAAATGGTAACTTGCGTTTGGCATTAACTAGGCTACTTACAATTTTATACACTGAAATTAAATTTCTCCTCAATTGTCTTTTTATAGGCCATAAATCCAGGCTTTATGGTTTGTTTGTTTGGAACCCTTTTTTGTCTTTGAATCAATTGTTTTGCCCTTCTTCTGGACTTTAAAAGAGGAAGATGACAATGCAAAGCGCTGTGTCCAAAACAGGACACATTCTTTCTAGGAAGAGTTTGGCCCATCAGAAACCTTCCTTTGCTTGCGCAGTTTGTTATCTGTACCCCGTTCTTCCTTTAGTTGATTCTTGAGGGATTTCTATCTGAGGGATTTTCAAACATTCCTCCCCATCACTGAACTTGAAGACGGAGGACTTGAAGAAATGTGTCATTTAGCACATTTTTTTAAGTCCTTGATTTTATTATTTATGAAGTAAATTGGAACTTCTCTGGGTTGCCATTCAATTTTTCACAAGAGAATAGGCAAAACTAAAATAGCCAGTAGTCTCTCTGACTTCTTAAATACTTAGCATTTAAGAGATGGATTGACAGAATAATTTTTCCTTTAGAACATTAGATGCTACTAGTTAAAATTCATGTTAAAGTTTCTTTTACTAATTAAGTAGAAAAATCATGATTTGGGGTTTAAACTAGGAAACAAAGACCTTAATACTAAGCCTGTCTCAGATGCTTCCTATCTGGATAAGGAACTTGACTCTATGAGTTACAGTTTCCTTGTCTGTGGAATGGGAATATTACCTAGTTCCTAGGGTTGTTGGGCTATCAATAGAGATGTTATATAGAAAAATAATTGAATATGTATGTGAGCACATATTTATGTTTATAATTGGTCATTTTCACACACATGTATATGTTGTATGTGTGTATGTCTTTTCCATACATGTATGTATGGAAACGTGTGTGTGTGTATATATATATATATATATATTCACACACATATGTATATATAAACAGATATAGCTATGTCTTTTTCACAGAGATATGTGTATATAATGTCTTTTAAAAGATATATGCATATTTTTTCACTCATATATATATATGAACATATATTATTTTTTTATAAAAGCATGCCATTTTAAATTACCTACCTGGCAAATATTTGAAATGACACTGGATAATAGATTAAATAGGAAAGATAGAACATTCATGTAAACAAACTTTTGTTACTAATCTGACAGTGGCTAATCAATTTTTAGGTATGATATGTAGATAATAGATATTATGTTGATACTGATAAAATGATTTCATTTCTGTTTTCCTTTTGTTTAGAACAATATACAATATTGCAGTTTATTGCTATTTGCTTCCTAATGTATATTCATTCCGTCTGGAACAGGGAGATGATTTTTATCAGTCTGGAGGATATGAGAATTCTTAGGCCAACTTGTACTGGGAAGTAATAAAATGTCATAGTTTTTTTCTCTTATCCCATCGTAGTTAATTTATAAAGCAGGCCTCTTCAGATGTGATTTGCTACACTGCTTCATAACATAGCAGAACTGAAGGAATGCAGGACTGGGAGACCAGGGACCTTATACTAGTTCTATCTGGAAATGTAACTTTGGACAAATTATTTAAATTCTGGATCTCATGGTTTTCACCTGTGAACTAAGGAGAAGAAAATAAATACTCTGTAAGAGGATAGTATAATGCAAAAAGTACTGCTTAGAATTGGAAAACTTTGCTTTGAATTCAATCTCCCCATACTTACAATGACTATGATCTTGCCTCTTTTTGTCTCTTCTAAGAATAAAGACATTTGAATTAAATTGTTTATTAGCTGTCTATAACTCTAAAAGTAGATGATTTTGTGATCAATACAGATATTCCCATGACTAATTCTAGACCAATATATAACATAGTTTATCAAGAAGTCTTCATGATCTTTCTAAAAGAATGGGAGGAAGATTGAAGGTTTGATATATTCCGGTCTTCATTCAATTTGGCCATTGAGAGATCATTGGTAACATTGGAGAAAACAATTTCAGTTAGATAATAAAGTCAGAAACCTCATGTTAGAGATGAACAGATGATATTGGGAACAGTGATGGAAAATACAGGGCGTGATATGATTGGGAGTTCATGTAGAGGAATAGGTTTTAGCAAGATGAAGGGCTACCTCTTTATCATACATTTTTATTTAGTCATTTTTAGTCATATGACTCTTTGTAACCCCATTTTGGAGTTTTCTTGGTAAAGATACTGTAATGTTTTTGCCATTTCCTTCTCCAGGTCATTTTTCAGTTGAGGAAACTGAGGCAAACAGGATTGATTAACTTGCTCAGGTTTACATAGCTACTAACTATCTGAAGTCAGATTGAAATGACCTCACAAAATTAGTCTTCCCGACTTTAGGCTCAGTGTTCTATCTACCTAGATGTCCCCTATCAGATTAGAATAAAGGAAAGGATAATGGAGAAGGTTGTTGGAGGGATATTAGAAGAGAAAGGGAAAAGGAACTTTGCCGGTGTTTTTTGTTTGTTTGTTTTGATAAAGTATGAAGCTAGGTCTTGAGAAGGTAAGGGGAGAGGGTGCCATGGGAGGCTTGAAAAGAAATGAGAAGGTCTGAAATAGCTACCATGGTGAGATAAAGAATCAACTAAGGAGATGTAGGATTACCTTGTTGCAAGGAGGCTCCAGCTGAGATAACATAAATCTGAAATGGACCCAAGTAGTATAGATGCATGATTTTCTACAATTCCATTCAGCAGTAGGTGAGTAGGAATGGAAGAGATGAGTAGTAGGAATTCTCTAGACGTTGGTTTTGGCAAAAAGTGTTAGTGATTCAGGAGCAGAAGATCAAGTAGAATTGAAAAGATTCTCCAAAAAGGATCAACGTTGAAAAAAGAGAAGGATATGTATATATGTGTGTGTGTGTATGCACATACATACACACATATATATGTATATAAAAGTATGTCTCTATCCACACACATATATATGTATGCATATATACACATATGTATATATTTATAAGCACATGTGTACATGTAGATATAGATGTATGTGTGTATGTATGTATGTAACCAGTCCAAGAATGATGATTTGGAAAAGCACCAAGGATAAATTCATACATAGTCTTTACCATAAACTTCCATGTAAGGCATTGTAAGGCATAAGAAGAGATGAAGTTACAAAAGATTATGATCAGATAAAGGAATTTTGTAGTTCATAAATATGACAATAGAACATTTGTGGATATTTGCTGAGATTAAGAGCACAATGATAATCCTCAAGGGTGATGAATAGACTAGAGAACTAGGAAGATAAGAGTACTTGAAAAAATATCAGAATATATGTTAAAGTCTTTATCACATGAGAATAACTGTTGGAGCAGAGAGGGAGATGGTGAGGTAAATATTACAATTACTTAGAAATTGAGCAAAATGTTGTCTGGTACATAATGCTCATAAAGCATGTGAATTGGATGATTACTTTGGATAGCATGAACCTCAAGAAAGAAGTATCCACTGAATGATGGTGAAAGAGAAAGAGTCTAAAAATGTCAAGAAGAGCAAAAGAATATTTGCAGTCTTCCACTAGGACTAGTACTAGACTTTGGGAGAAATTTCAAATAGGCTTGGAAGAATTTTTCCTACTATCTTTATCAAAACAGACAATCCCAAACAAAACCCCAAACCCCCCCAAATCCATTGTATCATTCAATCAGACTCCATCATGGACTATACATGATGGAGTATGTCTTCTTATATTTAGGTTTGCAATTAGTTCTTTATAAGAACACTGAGAGGGTTCATGACCAAGGCATAAAGAATGAGATTATAAATAAATTGGAAGGGCATAGGATAGTTTACCTCTCAGACCTGTGGAAGAGGAAGGAATTTATGACCAAAGAAGAACTAGAGATCATTATTAATTATAAAATAGAAAATTTTGATTATATCAAATTGAAAATTTGTACAAACAAAACTAATGCAGACAAGATTAGAAGGGAAGCAATAAACTGGGAAAACATTTTTACAGTCAAAGGTTCTAATAAAGGTCTCATTTCCAAAATATATAGAGAATTGACTCTAATATATAAGAAATCAAGCCATTCTCTAATTGATAAATGGTCAAAGGATATGAGCAGACAATTCTCAGATGAAGAAATTGAAACTATTTCTAGCCATGTGAAAAAATGCTCCAAGTCATTGTTAATCAGAGAAATGCAAATTAAGACAACTCTGAGACACCACTACATACTTGTCAGATTGGCTAGAATGACAGGGAAAGATAACACAGAATGTTGGAGGGGATGTGGGAAAACTGGGACACTAATACATTGTTGGTGGAGTTGTAAATACATCCAGCCATTCTGGAGAGCAGTTTGGAACTATGCTCAAAAAGTTATCAAACTGTGCATACCCTTTGATCCAGTAGTGTTTCTACTGGGCTTATACCCCAAAGAGATACTAAAGAAGGGAAAGGGACCTGTATGTGCCAAAATGTTTGTGGCAGCCCTGTTTGTAGTGGGTAGAAACTGGAAAATGAATGGATGCCCATCAATTGGTGAATGGTTGGGTAAATTGTGGTATATGAATGTTATGGAATATTATTGTTCTATAAGAAATGAACAGCAGGATGAATACAGAGAGGCCTGGAGAGACTTACATAAACTGATGCTAAGTGAAATGAGCAGAACCAGGAAATCATTATATACTTCAACAACAATATTGTATGAGGATGTATTCTGAAGGAAGTGGATTTCTTCGACAAAGAGATCTAACTCAGTTTCAATTGATAAATGATGGACAGAAGCAGCTACACCCAAAGAAGGAACATTGGGAAATGAATGTAAACTGTTTGCATTTTTGTTTTTCTTCCTGGGTTATTTTTACTTTCTGAATCCAATTCTTCCTGTGCAACAAGAGAACTGTTCGGTTCTGCACACATATATTGTATGTAGGATATACTGTGACATATTTAACATGTATAGGACTGCTTGCCATCTTGGGGGAAGGGTGGAGGGAGGGAGGGAAAAAGTCAGAACAGAAGTGAGTGCAAGGGATAATGTTATAAAAAATTACCCAGGCATGGGTTCTGTCAATTAAAAAGTTATAATTATATATTAAAAAGAAAATTAGATTAACAGTAAAAAAAAAAAAAAAGAACACTGAGAAAAACACATTCTTCTGTAATTTCTCTGGTTGTTTTTCTATATAGCTTAAGTATCTCACTATTCTCAACTAAATGCTTTCCAGATTTATGGATAATGGGAAGGTTGAGGAATGGAAGGAAATATGCATTTATGGACTGCCTATTAACTCAGCACTGAACAAATATCTTATTTTGGGGGAAGGAGGATGAGGAGACATTGTGGGAATTGAAAGAGAAATAGTTATGATAAGTTTTTCATTCTATTTCTGGATAGGTCAAATTTCAGAATTGTTCATCTCCTTGTCAAATTGGTTTCTCTTTTCCTGCTGTATCCATTTCAGTACCCATCTGAAGAATTCATCAAGGCAACGACAGGGGTAAGATTGCCGTTTTTGAGAAGCTATGGCTCAGTATGCTTTAGATTACAGTGGCTTTATTGGTGGAACTCTTGAGACAGTTTCAGCTTTTGGCTTTTGATGTAACATATGTGGTTCCATATACCAAAAATGGCTTTAGTATAAAGGAAAGAAAGCCCATGTGGTCCAATTTGTACTGCAGATCAACTTTTGGAATATTAAAATGAATTAGGGGAATGTTGAAGTCATTTCTAAATTTCCAGAAGAAGGTAGGTAATTTCTTTCTGATTTTTTTTTTCATCAGAAGTTTGAAAGTCCAAGAGTTGCCTGAGGCTGTTCTGAATGGAATAGCCCAAATGGATTCTTTTAAAGATTTTAAGTAATAAATGTGAGAGATACAAAAGGCTAAAGGAAGGTTGCCTTACAAATTTTCAACTCGGACAATTTCCCAGTTCTTTTGTGGTCAGTCAGTCAGTCAAAAAGAATTTATTAAGCACATAATGTGCCAAACACAGTGCTAAGTATTTGGGATACAAGAAAAGGCAAAAACACAATCTTCCCTCACAGTGTGTGGTCATGCTAAATCATAGCATCTTAAGTATCAAAAAGAATCTCAGAGGTAATGGAATTCACACAATATTGTTGTTCTTTCAGTCATTTCCATTTATTTCAGTCATGTTTAATTCTTTGCAATCCCCTTTGGGATTTTCTTCTCAAGCATATTGGAATGATTTGCCATTTCTTTCTCCAGATTATTTTACAGATGAAGAAACTGAGATAATAGGTTCAACTATAAATGTCTGAAGTCAGATTTTAACTCAGGAAGATGTTTTCTTTATTCTAGGCCTGACCCTCTATGCACTATGGCACTACTTAGCTGCCCTGCCTGAAGAGAAATTCCCTCTGACATCCCTGCAAAATGTTCATTGTCTCTCTGCTTGAAGACTTCCAGTCTTCCACTTCCAGAATTCACTATGACTCAAGGCAGTCCAGTCTATTTTTGCACAAGCACTAACTCTTATGCTGCTCTTAGTTTTTTTTTTCCTCTGAGGCCAACCAAAATAAATCTAATTCCTCTTTTACTTGAGAGGCAACAAGGTATAGAGTATAGAGAGCCAGTCTTGCAGCCAAGAAAACTCCTCAGGGCTCTAGGAAACTATTTATAAATTGATCTTTATTGCTGTTGGGAATTTTTCTACCCAAGAGTCCCTGTAGAGGGATACTATATTGTTAGCTATGAAATCATAGGTCTAGCCTCTCTACACTCTTTAAATATTTGAAACTAGTCACTTGTATCCCTTATCAATATTGCCTATAAGCTCAAAATAATAATAACAATAATGATAATGATAATAATAGCTACCATTTTCTCATTTGCAATGCATTTTATATGTTGCTCATTTGAGCCCTATAATGCTGCTATGAGGCAGGTATTAACATTATTCCCATTTTACAGACGAAGAAACTGAGGTTAAGTGGTTAAATGTTTTTCTTGGGAGTCACAGATACTAAATTACTGGAGTCAAGATCTGACCTAAGATCTTCACATTGTGTCACTTTGCTATGTCTCAAGGGCATTATAGAATTTTTGAATTGGAAGAGGCCTCAGAGATCAGCCTGAGTCTGAATATGAATCCCTTCTGCCTTGTCTTCCACATAGTCATCCAGTCTCTTCTTGAAGACATTTGATGAAGATTACCCACTTCTATCTGTGACATTTGTTCCCCTTTTGATTAGTTCTAGCAGGAAGAATGTCTTTATATTAACCCTAACACCGCTTCTCTTTAACATCTAGCCTCTGCCTTTTTGAGCCAAGTAGACTACCTCTCATTCAATAGAGAATGATGCTTTTTACATTCCTCTTCTGACCGATTAAGTGATCAGACAATACCAAGGATTCCTATCACTATTCCTTGGAGTACAAACAATAACTTCCTCTTTAGAGGGCCCAGTTCTCTTCTTTCTAGCACCAGCATCATAAATATACTTCTTTCCAATAAACAAATTGAGAAACATTTATTATATACTTATGTTAGGACAGGTACTGTGCAAAACACTGGGGATATAAAGACACATATGAAAACAGTCCCTACCTTATTCTAACGGAAGACAGATTGAAAGATAATGTGCACATACAAAGAATAAATACAAGGTATTTTTTTGAAGGAAAAACACTAGCAACTGAGAGGTAGGGATCAACAAAGGCCTCACTTAAGCCTCTCTTTTTTGCCCCACTATATACTTCCCCCATTCCTTTTTACTTAAAGATCTTCCCGCAGTTTTTGAAAGAGTATTTCTTCTAATAACTTGAGGGTGAAAAGGTGTTCCCAAGTTGTTTTAGCTTGTCTTCTAATAAAGAAATCAACCTATACTTTGAGTATACATAGTGATGTCTTAGTTTTGGAAGGAAAATATTTGCTAAAGGTGCCAACACAATCTCTCCTCTTCTCCATCCTTGCTAGAAATATCAGAATCCTAGTTCTTAAATAATTCTTGCTAATTCCTCCAAGTGACCCTCACATGACATTATTCACCTTCTTACCATTCATGGGGTTGAATTCCAAGTTGCCAATGTCTTTTCTTAAATGAAAAATGATTAAAAAAACTATCCAAAAAATTGTAAGGTAAGTATTAAGGAGGTTACTGAACTAGAATAACCAAATGATTAGTCCATGATTACACATATAGAAGTATCAAAAGTGTAAATTCAGCAATCCTGACTCTAAGCCTAGCACTTTCTTTTCTATACTATTTAAACTATTTGGTAGATGGTCACACTTGATGAAGGCCTGCCAGATGATGAAATAGAGGACTGGGCTTGAAATCAGGAAGATCTGAATTCTCAGACATTTACTAGCTACGTAAGCATGGATAAGTTACTTAACCCTATTTGCTTCAGTACTTCATTAGTAAAAATGGGGGCACGTTGGAGAAGGAAATGGCAAACCACTTCAGTATCATTGCCAGACAAATTCCATGGACTTGTCCATGGGGTCACTAACCTCAACAACAAGCACTTAATATTTACTAAATTGAAGTATGCCTTGTCAATTTTCTTAGACTCAGGACCATAGAATAGTAGAACTGGAAGGAACTTTGTTTTAGCACTTTAGCACTTATGTGCTAAGTCCTTCCAGTCAAGTCTCCCCATTTTTACATATGAGGAAACTGAGGCTCAGAAAATTGATTTGCCTAATAAAGGCCACAGGTAAAATAAAAATCCAGGTCTCCTTACTCCACATATAACATTGTAATCTAACATTGTATACCTACAATATAGGAGCAGTAAAATAGAGACAGAACTAGAGATTATTGTATCTTTCTGGCAGGGTCAAACATGGTATTCAAGGAAAAAGGTCTTTTTTCATCAAAAATAAGCTCTAGTAAAAGTACTCTAAATGTGTTGTCTCTCATATTCTGTTTATCTTATCAATTATTCAATCAAGTATCTATTAATGGGCCAGGCACAGTTTCATGAACAAGTGAATTTCTTCATTTAAGGAGCTTATAATTTTACTGGAGAAATTATATATGTTATATGTATAGATATTTATATATCTATATCTCTCTCTATATATACATATGTACATATATAGATATTTACAAAATAGAAACAAGGTAATTTTTATTGGTGGAAGGGTAGGTGGTACTAGGTCCTGATGGGAATCAGTAAAGATTTCATGGATAAAGTAGAATTTCAGTTCAACCTTGAAAAATAAATGAGTAATCTTTCTCTTTTTGCCATTTCAGAGCAGCATCTTAACGGGAAGAATATCTCACTGGCAGGTAATACTAAAGCCTGTCTGTATTTCTTAGGAGTCTGACAGTTTTTTTTTTATTCTGACAGTTTGATGGAATGTTTTTATGTCACAGTACAGGACCCCCCTAGACTCCCCTTTTTGACACCTGATGAAAGAGATGATTCAATCCAAGGGACTTCCTAAACATAAACCTTAAGTCTGTAGCATTTATCAAAAAGAGTGTTTTTCCTTCCCAACACTGTCCTGAAACCTATGTCTTGAATTGAATGGTTTAGTTACTTTCCAAGTAGAAACATGAGGAATTGGAATGTCTCTGAATGAACAGAGATTCTCTAATTGTTTATGGGAGAACAGTAATCAGATATTTTGCTTTTGGAAATACTTGTAGCCATAATAAGGATATGCAATGGGGAATGGCATGGGGAAAATAACTGTATAGGTAGAAAAATGAAAAAAAAAGGAAAAAGGGAAATAGCAAACTTTTCTACTTTCTGCAATAAACCTTTCTCCTACTATGCCCCCAATGCTAGTGTTTTCCCTTTAATATTATACTGCATTTATGCTGTCTTTTGTCTTGAATGTATATTAGTTATTTGTATGAATGTAAGCCCCTTAAGGTCAGGGACCATGAGCTTGCCTTTGCTCTTATCCTCAGTATACCTAGCATATAGTAAATATTGAATAAAATTTTGCTGACTGAGTGACCTGACTGTTTAAAAGGAATATAATATAAATGATAAGAATGAGAGGCAAGGACAGCACCCACTAGCATTGTGTGGAGCAGTTGGCATCAAATTCTGGAAAGTCTATGTGTTGTTACCTGCTAAAAGTGACATTTTTTATTTCCCCCTTGAACAAAAATGTCAAAAAATGTTAGCAGCCAGACCAAGGGAGACTAGTAATTTCTAAAGGTAAAAGGACCAATTAGAAAGCAATTTAATGAGGTTTGTGACATAGGGGCAGAAAAGGCAAATAGTTAAGCTTATACAAAATCTTGTTCGTTAGCTAGGAAGGGTATAATTTTCAAAAGTTTGAGTTTTCAATCAGCTCACTTTGGAAAGTAAAAGAGGGCATCTGAAAGATGTTCAATTGAACATCATGGTTTTTGTGAGCACTAAGAACCTATCATTTTAATCTGCCTGGAAAACTGAGCTCTTCTCTCTAATTATATTGTACATCAAAAAGGAAGCCCTGGATGCTTTGGAGATTTCTCGAAGAAATGAAAAACTTGAGCAGTCTCCACAGGGAGACTGTTTGCTGGGATTGATCTCCATTCGGGTTACTTCACACAGAGGCACAGCATGGTCTGTAAGGAGGTAACACCGGTTACTTGAAAATTGCAGCTTATTTTCCCCTTTTTTTTCTTTTACCAACAGGTGGGGGCAGAGATCATGGTAATGGGGAGGAGAAGCCTCCAGCTTGGGCCTATTTAGAGCTGACAAAGGTCAAGTGTAACCAAGCTCTCTTCTGGGAAAAATGTAGGAGATGATCAAATTTAAAATAGACTTTGGACCAGCATTTTCCCCTATAGTTACATCAAATTCAGAGAAACACTGTTAGGAGTTTGGGTTCTGTTTTTATTCCATAAGCATACTATTGTTGTTGCTATTGCTTATACTAATAAATAATAAAAACTGACTTTTACATAATATTGTAAGGTTTGTAAACACCAAATAAATAAGGGCTTAGCATAGAACTCCAACATTTACCACACTGTCTGGCATATAGTAGGTTTTTAATAAATAATTAATGATGTGTCATACTGTCAATTACAGAGCAATTGGTTATCTGCATGCATGGAGGGATTTTCCTTATGGGAAGTTTTCTGCATTAATTAAATACAAGAAGCCAAATGAGGCAAAAAAAATAAAATGGTGCAATGGGATTACATGGTAATTAAAGCTCATTTGGCCCTTAAAATAACCTCAAAGAGTGTTATTGTCATCTTAATTATGAAGATGAAGAAACTGAAGTTCATATATATTGTAACAATACAGGGTCACAAATTAGGAAGTGTTTGGTGTGGGATATCAATCCAGGTCTTCCATGTAACACACTGGTGCCCATTCACTGGACCATGCTACTTCACAAAATGAGAGTGTCTGGAAATTTTATTCTTATGAGAGTATGAGATTTGGGTTATTTTTATTTCTAATTTGGGAATATCAAGACAGACCTTCATAATGATAATAGCTGGTATCTATATAGTGCCAACTATGTGCCAGGCAATGTATTAAATGCTTTACAAATTTTATGTCATTTGATCCTCACAACAACCCTATGTGCCTAGGTGCTATTATTATTTCCATTTTATAGATGAGAAAACTGAGAAAAACAGAGGTAAAATGTGCCTACAGTGACTTGCCTAAAGTCATATAACAAGTAAATATCTGAGGTCAAATTTGAACTCAGTACCTCCTGATTGCAGCCCAGGACTTTAACCACTGCTCAATGCAGCTAGCTGCCTCTTTAAGTGTGGGGAGGGTCTCTAAAGTGGAAGAGCTGTTTGAGGGAAGTGGTGATCAGAAGCAAAATGCTGAGGAGAGAAGAAGGAAAGGAAAGAGAAAAACATAACTTAGGGTAAATTAGATGGCAGGAAATACAGACTTAGTTATTTTAACTGTGAATGTGAATGGGATGAACTCTCCCATAAAACAGAAGCAGATAGCAGACTAGATTAAAAGCCAGAATCCTACAATATGTTGTTTACATGAAATACATTTAAAACAGAGTGATACAGACAGAGTGAAGGTAAAGGGCTGGACCAGAATCTATTATGCTTCAGGTGAAGTAAAAAAAAAAAAAAAAAAAAAAAAAAAAAGCAGGGGAAGCAATACTGATCTCAGATCAAGTAAAAGCAACAATAGATTTAATTAAAAGAGATAAGGAAGGAAAATATATTTTACTAAAGGGTACCAGATATAATGAAGCAATATCAATACTAAACATATATGCACCAAATGTTATAGCATTGAAATTCCAACAGAAGAAGTTAAGAGAAATACAAGAAGAAATAAACAATAAAATTATACTAGTGGGGGATCTCAACTTTACTCTTTCAGAACTAGATAAATCAAACCTCAAAATAAACAAGAAAGAAGTTAAGGAGGTAAACAAAATATTAGAAAAAGTTAGATGTGATAGATCTTTGGAGAAAATTGAATGGAGACAGAAAGGAACACACTTTTTTCTCAATGGTTCATGGAATCTCTACAAAAATTGACCATGTATTAGGGCATAAAAACCTCAAAATCAAATGAAAAAGGAAGAAATAGTAAATGCATTTTTTTAGATCATGATGCAATAAAAATCACATACAATATAAGGCCAGGAGAAAATAATTTAAAAATTAACTGGAAATTAAATAATCTAATTCTAAAGAATGAAGGGGTGAAACAACAAGTCATAGACACAATCAACTTCATCCAAGAGAATGACAATAATGAGACAATATATCAAAATTTGTGGGATGCAGCCAAAGCAGTTATTAGGGGAAATTTTATATCTCTAGATGCTTATTTACATAAAATAGAGAAAGAGAAGATCAATAAATTGGGGTCACAACTAAAAGAGCTAGAAAAAGAACAAATTAAAAACTCTCAAATGCCAAAGTTGAAATTCTCAAATAAAATGGGAAAGTAATAAAATTGAAAATGAGAAAACTATTGATTTAATAAATAAAATTAAGAGTTGGTTTTATGAAACAAACCAACAAAATAGATAAAACTTTGTTAATTTGATTAGAAAAAGTAAAAGAGGAAAATCAAATTGTTAGTCTCAAAAATGAAAAGGGAGAACTTTCCACCAATAAAGAGGAAATTAGAGTAATAATTAGGAATTATTCTGCCCAATTTTATACCAATAATTTGATCATCTAAATGAAATGGAAGAATATTTACAAAAAGGTAGATTGCCCAGATTAACAGAAAAGGAAATAAATTATTTAAGTAGTCCCATTTTAGAAAAAGAAATAGGACAAGCTATTATTCAACTCCCTATGAAAAAATCTCTGGGGCCAGATGGATTTAAATTTGGCTTCTACCAAGCATTTAAAGAGCAATTATTTCTAATACTATATAAACTATTTTAGTATATTACAAATAAAGTCCAGCAGCAAGAGATACAAAGAGAAATTTCATTCAAAATCACTGTCGATAGTATAAAATATTTGGGAATCTATCTGCCAAGGGAAAATCAGGAACTATATTTGTGAATCTATCTGCCAAGGGAAAATCAGGAACTATATGACCACAACTACAAAACACTTTCCATACAAATAAAGTTAGATCTAATAAGTTGGAAAAATATCAAGTGCTCATGGGTAGGCAGAGCTAATCAAACAAAAATGAGAATGCTACTTAAATTAATCTATTTATTTAGTACCATTCCAATCAAACTCTCAAGAAATTATTTTAGAAATCTAGCAAAAATAATAATTTTTATCTGGAAAAACTAAAGATTTTCATTAATTCAAAGGAATTAATGAAAAAAAATGCCAATGAAGGTGGCCTAGCTATGCCAGATGTATAACTATATTACAAAGCAGAGGTTATCAAAACCATTTGGTACTGGCTAAGAAATAGAGTTGTTGATTAATGTGATAAGTTAGGTTAGGTTCACAGGACAAAATAGTCAGGAACTATAGCAATCTAGTGTTTGATGTAATCAAAGTCCCCAGATTTTGGGATAAGAACTCACTATGTGAGAAAAACTGCTGGAAAAATTAGAAAAAGTATGGCAGAAACTAGGCATTGATCCACACCTAACACCATACACCCAGATAAGGTTGAAATGAGTTCATGATTTAGACATAGTGATATTATAAGGAAATTAGAAAAAGATATAATAGTTTACCTCTCAGATGTGAGGAGAAGGAAGGAATTTGTGACCAAAGAAGAACTGGAACTAATAATTGAACACAAATAGATAATTCTGAGTATATTGAATTAAAAAGTTTTTGTACAAACAAAACTAATGCAGACAAGATTTGGAAGGGAAGCAATAAATTGGGGAAACATTTTTACATTGAAGGGTTCTGATAATTTCATTTCAAAAATATATAATGGATTCAAATTTATAAGAATTCAAGCCATTCTCCAACTGATAAATAGTCAAAGGATAAGAATAGATAATTTTCAGATTAAATTGAAACCATTTCTAGTCATATGAAAAGGTGCTTTAAATCACTATTGATCCGAGAAATGCAAATTAAGACAACTCTGAGATATCACTATACACTTCTCAGATTGGCTAAGATGACAGGAAAAGATCATGATTATTGGAGAGGATGTGGGAAAAAGGGGACACCAACACATTGTTGGTGGAATTTGAAAGGATAGCTATTCTGGAGAGTAATTCGGAACTATGCCCAAAAAGTTATTCAATTATCCATACCCTTTGATCCAGCAGTGTTTGTACTGGGCCTATATATCTCTGAGAGTTCTTAAAAAGAATGTGAGGGACCCACATGTGGAAAAATGGCTTTTTGTAGTGGAAAGAAACTGATAACTAAGTGGATGCCCATTAGTTGGGGAATGACTTTATAAGTTATTATATGTGAGTCATGGAGCCTCCTACCTGTAAGAGCTTCAGAGCTTCTCATAAATGAGAAAAACAAGGCAATCCCTTAGCTGGTCAAGTACAGGTTATGGAACACAGACACACACAGTCTCAGTCTGTCTCTCTCTCTCTCTCTCTCTCTCTCTCTTTCTCTCTCTCTCTCTCTCTCTCTCCTTCCCCCCTCCTTCCCTTAGACTTTAAAAGTCTAAACACCTGAGAGTAAGCAACTTGGGGCAGTAAAAGAGAAAAATGAAAGAGGATATCAGTCAAATAAACCAGGAAATGAAAATGAGTCATTTTCTGGAATTCCGCTAATATTGTAACCACACACACACAGTTGTTGATACTCCTAGCCTTTTATCCTGGTAACCGATTGTGACGTAGCAATGACATCAAACAGAAAACCATTTTTCTGTTATATCAGTTACTGCCCTTCAATCACTGCTGTGATTGAAAGACTGGAATATATGTGCAGAAACAGGAATTTTGTGCATTACATAGTTTCCTGAACTGAAGCCACTCTGCCTTAAATGGATTTCAAACTGTATTTCCCACTGATTCTCATTAAACAGTTTTTTCATCTTCCAAATAGAGTGGATCCTTATCTGCTGATCATCAAACTTCCTTTTAAATCTCACACGCAAGATAGGGACTCTGCCTCTCTTGAAATCATCTTGTGAATTTGACATAGCCAGTTTGCCAAGGCACTGGTAGATTTGTTGTGAAAGTGTTAATTTTAGCTTCTATAATTCCCCTAGCAGTGCTACAAATCAACTTGAAAATAGATGGAAAAGGGCTTGATTAAGTGGGCAATTTTTTTCTACCAGCACCATAAATCCCTGTTCTTCCTACATATTCATTTGATACTGAAATATATACTTTCTTGTTATGTCTCTTCTCTTGCTATTTTATATGCTTGACAATAAAAATTTCCAATAATACCACAAGTCTGACTTTTTTCCTATAGACCCAGCTATGGCCAAGAAGGGAGCTAGAGAAATAATGTGAGCTAATTTTTGAGAACAATGAGTAGGGAGTTTGGCTCTTGGTTATTTCAAGGCTGAAAAATGCTTAGCATAAAACATGTTATATGAGTGTTAACTTCTTTATTGGATTTAATTGCTTCATATTAGATAACTTTATATGGAATGTTAGATGTGACCAACATACAATGCCAATGTTTGTGAAGGTTTTCTTGGAGGCAGCCTTAGTCTCAGTTGAAATAAATAATTACTCCATTATTGCAGCCAGCTGGTAAATATGCAAACGTTTATTTCTCCTTCTAAATTAGGTCAGTTAGTTGAGACCTAACTCTCTGCTTGAGCTCTAAGAGATCTTGCAGCTTTGTCCTTGGCTTCTGCCTCTGCTTTCTTCAGCCTACAGCCAGCACCAAGGTAGAAGATACGATCGATCTCTCTTGCCTTGAAGATAGGGCTTGTAGGCTTTTCTTCCACAGTGTTCTGTCTCCGAGCCCCATCGATGTTCCGAAGAAATCCTCTTGAGTCACTCCCTGGAACTGTATTTATGCTACTTCTCTGAGAGTGGGATTGTGGGATATCTCCCAGCATGCTCTCTGAAATCTCCCAAACATGTGAACTCCATTGAGTTCTTAGATACTTATGAGCTCTCTAAAGGTGTGAACACAAGCATTGTTTCCATCAGTTGTACTTAGTACCTAGTTCAAGTTCTGGCCCAAAATAACTCTTTCTAAGATTAAATCAACTCCAATGGCTTAACACTTTATAAAGATTCCAACAAATGTTGAGATAAATGATTTCTGGGTTTAATCTGGAAGCAAATTCAATTGAACTCAACTAAATTCAAGTCTCCATGAGGAGGATGGTACAAAAAGTAAAGAGAGTCTTTCCCTTTCTTCCTCCTTCTCCCATTCTCTGACGGCAGCAGGAACGCATGAAGAAGTGAGAAGGAAAGAAAATATTCTTGGTCACTTCAGTGAAATTTGTTATTTGAGATATAATAGTAAAAACAGTTTTAAAAGATGTCTAATCAAAGCTCACTAAAGGGATACATAATTTGTAATCTCTTTGCACTGACTGTGTTAAGAGAAGTTTGAAGAGATTGAGAATTTTAGGGAAAAACAGAAAAGCAGTTGACTGCCTTTAGAAGGCAGCAAACAGCCTAGTCCTCAAGCATTTTCTGATTCAGAGAGGAAAGAGTGACATATTTGTGTGGACTGGAAAAATCAATCAAAAGGTAATGTTTTCTTGTTAAACTTGTAGAACTGAGATTAGGCTTGTAACTTTTAGTTTAGTTTAGTATCTGTTTAGTTTAGTTTAGTTTTTGTATCTGTAACAAAAAAAAGAAACTCAAAACCCCCAAAATGTATCTGGATCAGGGTTTGTACTTTAAAAGTCTAAACACCTGAGAGTAAGCAACTTGGGGCAGTAAAAGAGAAAAATGAAAGAGGATATCAGTCAAATAAACCAGGAAATGAAAATGAGTCATTTTCTGGAATTCCGCTAATATTGTAAATTTATTGGGCTTTTTGAAAGTATCTTGTAAATAAGCTTGTTAACCCTGAGAAATAACTAGTTTGAGTTACTTAGGTACCGATGAAGGATGAGTTTCCTGATAATCTACAGTTTTGTTAAGTAGGAATAATTTCTAGTGAATGGCTTTTACACTAGGAATGTTGATCTTAAGATCATCTCCTTAGATATCAAGGTAAGTTGTAAATTTCATATAATGAATCTCTACTAAAATTACATAAGACAATCACTATTCACTGGTATGTGCTCGATTTGGGAGCTGGGCAGGGAGCTAGTGTGTTGTGGTGTCCTCCAGGCACCAGGGAATCCTGTGAAGTTCTTAGAATACTCTGTTCTGGTTGCAAGCATGCTTTTTTTTGTTTTTTGCTGTACAACCCCCCAAAAGGGAATACAGAAGGCAGATTGTAAACCACTGAGTCTGGGATGAACTCTGTACCTAGTTGAGATTACCCAGCACTGAAGGTCAGTCAGAAACACTGGCCCCAAGGTACATTAAAGCAGCTGTCATTTCTTTACCTTAAGAGCAGATCTCATCCCTTAAAAAAGGAACAAAAAATCAAAAAGAACTTTGACCATAGACAACTTCTATGCAGAGAAAGAACAGATCTCAAACCCTGAGGTCCCTAAAGGCCAATCAACACTACATGAAAACTCAAAAGGAGATATGAGCTGGTCTTCATCTCACAAGACTTTCTTGGAAGATTGCAAAAAAAAAAAAAAAAAAAAAAAAGATCTTAAAAGAGAGTTAGAAGAAAAACAGGGAAAGGTAAGGAGATCATTATAAGAGGGTGTAAAAAAAAGAAAAACAGAAATTATCAGAAAAAAACTCCTTAAAATACAGGTAATAAAACAGAAAAAGCATATAACTCCTTAGAAAATAGATATGAAAAAGATACCAATTTGTTGAACAACATAATTTGTGAAAAGGAAAAAAAAATACAATGAATAAAAAAAAATTGATTGGCCAAATACAAAAGAAGCAAGAAAAGGTAACTGAAGAAGATAGACTAAAATTAGAATTGAACAAATGAAAGTGAATGACCCAATAAGACTGCAAGAATAATTTACAATTCAGCCAGCAAGAAAATAAACTTGTATGCTGCCCACCTTAGGAAAAAAAATCTGACTTTTTCCTGTAGACCCAACTCTGGCTAAGAAGGGAGCTAGAGAAATAAAGTGTGCTTATATTTGAAAACAATGAATGGGAAGTTTGGCTATTGGTCATTTCAAGACTGAAAAATGCTTAGCATAAAACATATGATATATGAATGTTAACTTCTTTATTGGATTTAATTGTTTCATATTAGATAATTTTATATGGGATTTTAGATATGACCAAAATACAATGCCAATGTTGTGATAATTTTTCTTGTGTGTGTGTTTAATCTGGAAGCAAATTCAACTAAATCAAGGTTTCCACAAGGAGGATGGATAGAGTAAAGAGAGTCTGTCCCTTTCTTCCTCCTTCCCCCATTTCCTGACTGCTGCAGCAGAGGTGAGAAGGTGTGAAAGAAAATATACTCACTCAGGTGAAATTCATAATTTGAAACATAATAATAAAAACATATTACTCCTTACACAACAGATATAAAAAAGATACCAATTTGTTGAAAAACAAAATTTTTGAAATGGAAAAAATATGGAGTGAATAAAATAATTCAGTTGACCAAATATAAAAGGAGCTAAAGTGGTAATGTAAGAAAATACACTAAAATTAGAATTGAACAGATGGAACTTACTGACAATATGATTTCAAGAATCAGTCAAACAAAAAATGAAAAAAAAATAGAAGAAAATATGAAATACCTCCTAGGAAAAACAACTATCCTGGAAAGTACATGTGTGAGAGACAATCTAAGAGTTATTGGACTTCCTGAAAGCTCAGATGAAAAACAAACCTAGATATTATCTTGCAGAAAATCATCAAGGAAATCTGCCATGATGTCTTAGAATCAGAAGGTTAAATAGCCATTGAAAGAATTCACCAGACTTACATGTACTGATGCTGAGTGAAATGAGCAGAACCAGGAGATCATTATATACTTCAACAACAATACTGTATCAGGATATATTCTGATGGAAGTGAATATCTTTGACAAAGAGAAGATCTAACTCAGTTCCAATTGATCAATGATGGACAGAAGCAGCTACACCCAGAGAAGGAACACTGGGAAGTGAGTGTAAACTGTGTGTATTTTTGTTTTTCTTCCCAGGTTATTTTTACCTTCTAAATCCAATTCTCCTTGTGCAACAAGAGAACTGTTTGGTTCTGCACAAGAAAGATTGATTTGCAAAGCAACTGATGGCTTGAATGGAACATCTAGTAAGAATACTACAAGGTAAAGTTTTGATTAAAAAAAAAACTTTTCTTAATTGATGTATATGTTGATACATATCAAAAATGGATAGGAATACAGTCATTTCCAATAAGTGTAAATTAAATGAGATTCCTATCCATTTTTGTGATAGGCCATGCTCTGTTTATTTGGCTATTACTTATGAAAATTATAAAATTGCTCATTATTTTATATTGTCATAATATAATGACTATTGTTATAATGATGAAACCTTATTGTTAAGGATTATTGATGTAATAGGTTGATAGAAAGAAAACAACACATGGGGTGGCCCATGGGTAGATTCTGTGGGGAGGATTTGTCTGCAGACACATGAATGGGATTTCTGGTTGGACAGGCCAGGGAAGTAGACTTTAGCCCCTGCTTTACAAACTTGCTGGGTTTGAACAAAGCTTGGTTCTGGATATAGAGTTCCAGCCTCTTTACCTTTAGGTTTCTGGAGATTTTTGATTGGGATATTTGATAGTTAATTGAAAATTTAGCATTGCAAACTCTATACTAGATAATTGCATGAAGGCAAGGTCATTTCTGATGTAGCATCAAAGATTCTAGTGCTTAGCAATGCAAGAATTTTTTCAGAAGTTTATTATGACTTCAAGTTTTCTAAAAAAACTCTACCAAGGTCTCCATCTTCAGCAAATTATTTATTTAAGTGCATACTGATCTCGTTGCTTAATGAATAGGATAAGAAATATGATCTGTGGCTTTTTTGAAGTACCCAGAGCAGGATGATAATCTGTCAGTCCTGCATTTAGTTTTTGCTGTGCTCTGCAGGCAAATGGGATAGACAGTTGAGGATCTAAGAAGTGATGAGTACACCTCGCTATTGAGATGAAATCTCTTGGGACTGTAACTAATATTGATTTGAGCTTCCAATTTGGGTAGGATTGCCTGATGGATCATAAAATCAGTAACCTACCATTTGGAAGGAATGTCCTAAGTTACTTGGTGGGATGCTTTCCTGAACTGTTAGAGCTGGATGTCTTTTCTGAGCAAGGGTTGGGAGGATAACCTTGAGCTCTGTTCAAGGGGGGATCTTTCTGATTCAGTTTCCCAGCTCTATTTCTTTGTCTCCCACTTGATTATTCCTGAGTCTGGATATGAGGTGGAATATTACTGCATGATTGGTTGTCAGAGGTAAAGGTCTTTATCCTGTCATGTATGTGCTCTCAGGCTGAGGCCCTGTAGAATTGATTTTGACTAATATTATAATCATGTCCCTGCTTTTTTTTTCTCTTATGGCAAATTTCTGTAATCAGAGCACAGGGTCAGCAGAAGCCATGATGTACAATGCAAGTATATAGTGGATATCTTGATCTGCTCCCCAGCCCTGGAGAGTGCTCTGGCAACTACCATAAAAAACCCTTAACTTTTTGTCAATTCTGTGTCTGAATGCCCAATTTGTCTATCTCTCTGTTAAGTATTTGGGCTACCTCCCATCTCCCTTTTGCTCACAGTGCAGAAGAAGCGGGCAATCTGATCACAGCCTGATCAGGCCAAGGCTTTTGAAGACCTTGAAAACTAAACTGACCTCTCCCTCATCTTAACCCTATCTAAAGCCTATTACTTTGTATGTTGATGAAAAGCGGGGCCAGGTCCTAGGAGGTCTTGATTGAATCCCTGGAACCTGATCCCAAACTCCTTGCTTACTTCGCAAAACAACTTGATGTCTTTGAGGTGACCCTCCTGCCTAAAGCAATGGCTGCCATAGTCTTTCTGAGGTAGGTCTAAGGTCATCCTAAGCTAATCATTGGAGGTTCTAACTCCTCACCAGATTTGGAGGATTTTCCTCCCATCAGAGCTTTACAATTAGGGAAAGGAATGAGAGTGAATATTTATACTAACTCCAAATATGCCTTTCATGTTTCACATGCTTATTGGAGTGTTATGAAATGAAATGTTTTTTTTTTCTTTGACAGCTCTAAATTCCCTCAATACATATGTAGGGGAACTCCAAGCTGTCCATGGACCTAGCGAGGTTCCTAATATGTTTTGTAAAGAACAATGGAAGAGGGATTCACTTCAGGCCAAGGGAAACAGGCTTGGCAATATAGGTCTATGCTGCTTTCTGTTTGCCCCTAACCAGGGCACCTTTAATTCCTCAACTCTTGACTCTTACACTCCCTCAGAAAACTCCTAGACAAGTACATTCTAAAAGGGTGTTAAACCCCCCATCTTGAAACCTGTCTGCAAGAGAGGTACATCCTTAGGGGAAAATTGGCAGATGGATTTTGCACAAATGTCCACTGGAAGAAGGTTCAAAATTATTTTTTGAAGGGGCAGAGTTAAGATGGCAGAGAATAGACACAACTTTCTGTGACCTCCTCCGACCTTCTCTTAAATAAACAGTAGATTTAGCCTCTGAACTGTCTTTGAAGTGACAGAATTCACAAATATCTGGAGTACAACACATTCCCAGAAGAAAATGCCTTGGAAGAACTTCAGAACAGGTATATTCAGGAGAGGAGACATTCTGCTGAGCCCAGACCATAGCACAGGGATCCTGAGGCAAGGAGCTGGGGTGGGGACTCAGGGAGTTGTGATGTCCTCCAGGCACCAGGGAATCTTCTGTGAGGCTTTTAGGCTACTCTGTCCTGGTTGCAAGCATGTAGTTTGGCATATTTTCTGTACAACCCCACCAAAAGGGAATACAAAAGACAAATTGTAAGACACTGAGCCCCTGAAGAACTTAACACCTAGCCATGATTACACAGCACCAGAAGTCAATCAGAAATGCCAGCCCCAGAGCAAACTAAAGCAGCTGTCACAGTCCAATAAATTCCAGATGAAGTCCCAAAAGGAGATATAAGCTGGTCCCCATTTTACAAGGCTTTCTTGGCATATTTCCAAAAGGATCTTAAAAGAGAATTAGAAGAAAAATAGGGAAAGGAAAGAAAATCTTTGCAAGACAGTATGGAAAAGGAAAAATAGAAATAATTTCAAGAAAACTCCTTAAAAATAGATTTAATGAAATAGAAAAGGCATATAACTCATTACAAAGTAGATATGAAAAATATACCAATTTATTCAACACCAGAATTTGTGAAAAGGGAAAAAATCCAATGAATAAAACAATTTACTTGACCAAATATAAAAGGAGTTGGAAAAGGTAACTGAAAAAAAAATACATTAAAAATTAGAATTGAACAAATGGAAGTGAGTTATTCAATAAGACTTTAAGAATCAGTCAAATAAGACCAAAAAATGAAAACAAATAGAAGAAAATATGAAGTACTTCCCAGGAAAAACAATTGACCTGGAAAATAATGCTAGAAGATACAATCTAAGGATTATTGAACTTTCTGAAAGCCATGATGGAAAAACAAGAACCTAGACATTATCTTATAGGAAGTCATAAAGGAAAACTTCCCTGATATCCTAGAATCAGAAGGTAAAATAGCATTGAAATAATTTGCCAATCATCTCCTCAAAAAGACACTCAAGTGAAAACTCCAAGAAATATCATGATTAAATTTCAGGCTTATCAGACCAGGGAAGGGGAAAAAGGTTTCATGGAACCAGAAAGAACTGATTTAAATACCAACAAGTCACAATTAGGATTACCCAGGACCTACACTGACAGCCAAGAAAAAAAGAATATGCAGCTAAGATGAACATTATTTTTTTAGGGAAAAAGATGGACATTCAATGATACAAATGAATTTCATTTATTTCTGATGAAAACACCAGAGTTGAAGAAAAAAACTGATCTCCAAACACAGAACTCAAGAGAAGCATAAAAAGGTAAAAAGGAAAGAACCCTTGAGAACTATATTTCTGTTATGGGTATACTTGGAGAGTATTAGAGAGTTAGAGAGTTTTACATATATATACATATATGTATATATATATATATCCATATAATTGGATTTATGATAATAATATGAACAAGAAACTAGATATGGAAATGAGATTGTACTGGAAAAGAGGAAAAAGAAGTTTAAAAAAAAGGAAATTAAATCTCATGAAGAGGCAAAGGACTATTATAATAGAGGGAAAGAGCGGAGGGGGATGAATAGTATGTGAATCTGACTCTCATCAGATTTGGCTCAAAGAGAATATATGACATATTTGGTTTCACAGAAAAACTTGTCTCAACTTACAGAAAAGTAAGAGGGGAAATGGGAATAGAAAGGGGAAGGCTAATAGGAGGAAAAATAGAAATAGTAAAGGAAAGGTATAAGAAAGGGTAAGGGGCTCTAAAGTGGAGGGCTGTTTGAGGGAGGTGGTGATCAGAAGCAAAATACTGGGGAAGAGAAGGGAAAAGGAAAGAGAAAAATATAACATGGTAGATAAGATGGCAGGAAATATAGAATTAGTTATATTAACTATGAATGTGACAGGGATGAACTCTCCCATAAAATGGATGCTGATAGCACACTGGATTAAAAGCCAGAATCCTACAAAATTTTGTTTACAAGAAACACATTTAAAGCAGAGTAATACAGACAGAGTGAAGGGGAAGGACTAGAGCAGAATTTATTATGTGTTAGGTGAAGAAAAAAAAAACAGGGGTAGCAATCCTAATCTCAGATCAAGTAAAAGCAAAGCTAGATATAATTAAAAGAGATAAGGAAGGAAACTTTATCTTCCTAAAAGGTACCATAGATAATGAAGCAATATTAATACTAAACATATATGTAACAAGCAGTATAACATCCAAATTCCTGGAGAAGTTAAGAGAGATGCAAGAAGAAATAGCAAAACTATATTATTGGGGGATCTCAACCTTGTTCTCTCAGAACTAGATAAATAAAACCACAAAGTAAGTAAGAAAGAAGTTAAGAAATAAACAGAATATTGGAAAAGTTGGGTATGATAGATCTTTGGAGAACACTGAATGGAGACAGAAAGGAGAAAACTTTTTTTTTTTGGCAATTTGTGGAACCCATATAAAAACTGACCATGTATTAGGGCATAAAAACCTCAAAATCAAAAGGCAGAAAGGTTTCCTCATTACCTACTCTAATTTCTTTAATCCCTTTTTCTTCTCTTATTGTCAAAGTTAACATTTCTAATATAATATTGAATAGTAATGGTGATAGTGGGCAGCCTTGTTTCACTCCTGATCTTATTGGGGGATTCTAGTTTGTCCCCATTACATATGATGTTTGCTGATGGTGTTAATTAGGTGCTACTGATCATTTTAAGGAAAAAGTCCATTTATTCCTATACTCTCTAGTGTGTTTTTAATAGGAATGAGTACTGGACTTTATCAAATGCTTTTTTTCTGCATCTGTTGAGGGAATCATATGAATTTGCTAGTTTAGTTATTAATTAGTTAGTCAATTATGCTAATAATTTTCCTGGAATAGAATTCAAAGACAGAAAGGTAGACATAAAAAAAAAAAATTCAGATCATGATGCAATAAAAATAACAGGAAAAAAAAGCCCAGTGGAAAATAGACCAAAAATTAATTGGAAACAAAATAATCTGATCCTAAAGAATGAATGGGAAAAACAACAAATCACAGACACAATCAATAAAGTCATCCAAGAGAATGACAATAATTTGACAACATACCAAAATTTGTGGGATGCAGCCAAAGTGGTTATTAGGGGAAATTTTGTATCTCTAGATGCTTACTTGCATAAAATAGAGAAAGAAAAGTTCAATGAATTGGGCTTACAATTAAAAAAGGTAGGAAAAAAACAAATCAAAAACCCTCAATTAAATACCAAATTTGAAATTCTGAAAATCAAAGGGGAGATTAATAAATTGAAAATAAGAATACTATGCAGTTAATAAAACTAAGTGTTAGTTTTGTGGGAAAAAACCCAACAAAATAGATAAATCTTTAATTAATTTGATTAGAAAAAGCAAAAATGAAAATCAGATTGTTAGTCTCAAAAACCACAAGGGAGAACTTCCACTAATGAAGAGGAAATTAGAGCAATAAGTAGTAGTTGTTTTGTCCAATTGTATTTCAATAAATTTGGTAGTCTAAATGAAATGGAAGACTACAAAATATATAGATTGCCTAGATTAAGTGGAGATAAACTATTTAAATAGTCCCATTTTAGAAAAAGAAATAGAGCAAAATGTTAATTAAATCCCTGTGAAAAAAATCTCCAGGTCCAGATGGTGAATGTAATGGAATATTATTGTTCTATAAGAAACGATAAAAATTTACATATGAATTCTACAAAACATTTAAAGAACAATTCATTCCAATACTATATTTCAAATTCATTTTTCTATTTGAAGAAATAGGGAAAGAAGGAGTTCTACCAATTTTCTTTTATGTTACAGATATGATGCTTATCGTTAAACCACGTAGGGTGAAAACAGAGAAAGAAAATTATAGACCAATTTCCCTAATGGATATTGATACAAAAATCTTAAGTAAAATATTGAGAAAGGGATTACCGAAAGTCATTCCTAGGATATTTCACTATGACCAAGTAGGATTTATACCAGTGATACAGGGCTGGTCCAATATTAGGAAAATTATTAGCATAATTGACTATATCAATAACTAAACTAACAAAAATCATATGATTACCTCAACTGATGAGGAAAAAAAGCATTTGATAAAATCCAATACTCATTCCTATTAAAAACACACTAGAGAGTATAGGAATAAATAGACTTTTTCCTTAAAATGATTAGTAGCACCTAATTAACACCATCAGCAAACATCATATGTAATGGGGACAAACTAGAACCCCCCCAATAAGATCAGGAGTGAAACAAGGCTGCCCACTATCACCATTACTATTCAATATTATATTAGAAATGTTAACTTTGACGATAAGAGAAAAAAAGGGATTAAAGAAATTAGAGTAGGTAATGAGGAAACCAAATTATTACTCTTTGCAGATGATATGATGGTATTCTTAGAGAACTCTAAAGAATCAACTAAAGAAATAATTCCCAACTTTAGCCAAGTTGCTGGAAAGAAAATAAATCCATATAAATCTTCAGCATTTTAGTATATTACCAATGAAGTCTAGCAGCAAGAGATACAAAAAGAAATTCCATTCAAAATCACTGCTGATAGTATAAAATATTTGGGAATCTATCTGCCAAGGGAAAATCAGGAACTATATGAACACAACTACAAAACACTTTCCACACAAATAAAGTCAGATCTATTAAGTTGGAAAAATATCAAGTGCTCATGGGTAAGCAGAGCTAATAAAATAAAAATGAGGATACTACTTAGTCTACTTTTTTACTGCCATGCCAATCAAACTCCCAAGAAATCATTTTGCAGATTTAGCAAAAATAATAACAAAGTTCATCTGGAAGAAAAAAAGTTCAAGAATTTCAGAGGAATTAATAAAAAAATGCCAATGAAGGTGCCTAGCTGT
The DNA here is from genome assembly GCF_902635505.1 of Sarcophilus harrisii. Taxonomy (NCBI): domain Eukaryota; kingdom Metazoa; phylum Chordata; class Mammalia; order Dasyuromorphia; family Dasyuridae; genus Sarcophilus; species Sarcophilus harrisii. The sequence goes on from NC_045430.1 coordinate 233,595,588, forward strand.
GCCAGTCTAAAACTATATTATAAATCAGAGGTCATTGAAATCATTTGGTACCAGCTAAGAAGTTAGAGTTGTCAAACAGTGCAATAGATTAGGTTCACAGGATAAAATAATCAGCAACTATAGCAATCTAGTGTTTGACAAAGAGAGGTCCCTAGCTTTTGGGATAAGAATTCATTATTTGACTAAAACTGCTGGGAAAATTGGAAGCTAGTATGGCAGAAATTAAGCATTGATCTATACTTAACACCATACACCTATTTAAGGTCAAAATGGGTTCTTAGATATAAAGAGTGATATTATGAGTAAATTAGAAGAACTCATAATAGTTTACCTCTCAGATCTGTGGAGAAGAAAGGAATTTGTGACTAAAGAAGAACTGGAACTCATATTTGAACACCAAATAGATAATTTTGATTATATTAAGTTAAAAAGTTGTTGTACAAGCAAAAATAATGCAGACAAGATCAAAAGGGAAGCAATAAATTGGGAAAACATTTTTTACATTTAAAGGTTCTCATAAAGGCCTCATTTCTAAAATATATAGAGAATTGATTCAAATTTATATGAATTCAAGCCATTCTCCAATTGATAAATGATCAAAGGATATTAACAGCAATTTTCAGATGAAGAAATTAAAAACATTTCTAATTACATGAAAAAGTGCTCTAAATCACTATTGATCAGAGAAATACAAATTAAGATAACAGATATCACTACACATCTCTCAGATTGGCTAAGAAGACAGGAAAAGATAATAATGAATGTTATAGGGGGTGTGGGAAAACTAGGACACAGTTACATTTTTGGTGGAGCATTCTGGAGAGCAGTTTGGAACTATGCCCAAAAACTTATCAAACTTTGCATACCCTTTGACCTACAGTGTTTCCATTGGGCCTACATCCCAAAGAGATGTTAAAAGAGGGAAAGGGACTCACATGTGCAAAAATGTTCGTGGCAGCCCTTTTTCTGGTGGCAAGGAACTGGAAATGAGTGGATGTCCATCAGTTAGAGAATTGCTGAATAAGTTATGGTAAGTGAATGTTATAGAATATTATTGTTCTATAAGAAACGATAAGGAGGATGATTTTGGAGAGATCTAGAAAGACTTACATGAACTGATGTTAAGTAAAAATGTGCAGAACCAGGAGATCATTGTACACAGCAACAACAATATTATAGGATGATCAATTCTGATGAATGTGACTTTTTCCAACAATGAGATGCTTAATGTCAGTTCCAATGGTTTTGTGATAAATAGAACCATCTATACCCAGAGAGAGAACTGTGGGAACTGAATGTCGATCACAACATAGCATTCTCACTCTTTTTGTTGTTTGCTTGCATTTTTTTTAATCATTTTATTTCATTTTTGATATTTTTCTTGTGAAATGAAAAATTGTATAAATATGTTTACAAATATTGGATTTGACATAGGTTTTTAATATGTATAACATATATTGGATTGCTTTCCATCTAGGGGAAGTGGTGGGGGGAAAGAGGGTAAATTCTGAACCAGAAGGCTATGCAAGGGTTAATGTTGAAAAATTATACATGCATATATTTTGAAAATAAAAAGCTTTTTTTTTAAAAAAGAAAGTACTGAGGAGAGGAGTCTCTGAAGGTCTTGATAAAAATGAATATATGTAGAAGGTAGAATGTTAAAAGTCTCTGCTAAAGTAGGGGAATCTCAGAGTTTATAATTAGAATTCAGTCATTTATGAGTAATGATAAGATCAAGTATGTGATGGATTATCAATCACCCTGTACATGTAACTGAGGACCAGTGAAGGAACTTTAGGAAAAGTTCGGGAATTCAGGGTTTAGGGAGTTGGAGGGAGCATCTACCTATACATTAACTCCCTTCACCTTCCCACTAACTGGACAGGAATTATGGAGGTAAAGGAGATGGCAAATAGCCCAGAGGAATTTGCACTTTACACAGGTTATTACCTGGCTTGAGGTCTTTCATCTGGTCTTCTTGGGTTGTACCAGGAAGATCCCTATTCTTCCCCAAGTTTTCTTGTTTTCTTGTTTTTTTTTTTTTTTTATCAGCCTATGTTCTCTCTGAGGTGAAAATTTGTTCTATTTGTGAGGGAAATATGGAGAGCTTGAAATTTACTGACCTACTCAGCCATCTTCACAGAATCCTGCCAAGGAATGCAAAACTTTAAATAAAAACATTTTTTTTTAAAAAGAAAAAAACCCATCAAGCTATAGCAATTATTTGTGCTGATTATCAATTCTTTTAATAAATACGAACAGAAATGTTTTAAATAGTCATATGTATCCAGGATCAGGTATATAGAAATATACATATGTCTATATTTAATTTTCATAGAACAAAATCAGGTTGTAAGTTAGACATGATTGAGAAATGAATGATCCTATTTCCTTGCCAACCAAAAAACTGAAAAGTCAGTCTTTTTTTTATTAGTGGCTAAAAATGATCTTTTTTCATTCAGAATTAATTTTATATATTCATATAAAAAGCCACTAAAACGTATCCAAATAATTATATCCTTAACATCCTCCTCTTTCTTTAATTAAAATAATTGTCTAGTTCTTTTCGTTTCCACAAAATATATTAGAACAACATGTGATATTTGAAAGGGAACTGGCCTCAAAGCAAGGAAGGCCTAGGTTCAGGTACAGCCCCTGTCATTTACTGGGCATGTGACTGAGAAATTTACTTAATCTCTTAATGTTCTGAACAACTCTTTAAAAAATTGTAAAAGACAAATCACTCACATTACAGAGGAAATTTCCTTATCTGGAAATTCATGCTACCAATAAAATCACAGATCCAGTGTCTATCTGAAATGGATTTATGCCCCTAATTTGGTTGTACAGTCATCTCGTGTCTTGAACAAGCAATATCTTTTATTAAACAAGCAGCAGCTGTGTCTATTCTGTGATTCATTTATGAAGGTTATTTTATTCACATTAGAGCACTGAATAAATGGCAGCTTGTATGGAGGGCTAGGCTGGTAACCAAGGAGTCCTGGGAGCACAAAAGGGTGTAGAAGAACTGGGGGAAGAAAAGAATGTGGCCCAGCATTAAGCAGAAGTCTTTCAAGCCCAAAGCAAATACAAACTTCTCAACACAATTCCATCTGACATTCTAACGGCTCAAGTGTCCATGAGACATGAGTGAGAATGAGGCTAAACAAAGCTCTACTGGAGGTAAATAAACTTACAAGTTAAAATTCCAACCACAGAGAATCAGGATGTGGACAGGGGCATATTAACTCTCAAAATAAGGCTATATGAAAGATAATGAAATATATCATTAGAAACAGAATGAATAGGTTTCCTCTCCCAGCAAGAATACCAATGTTTTACAGAAGCTGTTACTTCATCCTTATAGTTTGTCAGGAAAAGTGGTTTTTCTTTTTGTTTCTGGGATAGCATTTTTAGTTTGAGAGCAGTTCTTTGATTAGTCTGGCCTTAAGCAGTATATTTTCAAAATTTTTATTTTTTTTTTGCTACTATGGACTTGACAGAACTAACAAACATGAATATTTCCATATAAAAGAAAAAAAGTATATTGTATATGGAACTGTGACTCTCTTAGATGACTTTTTAAAACACATAATAAATTCAAGATGAGTTTCAAAGCTGTCTGGTTGCTCTTTGTCCCCTTAAAAAAATTCATTCTTTGTGTGCATTTGAAAAATAATTCAATGTCATCTTTTTCTTTCTTTTTAAATTTTATATTTTTTTGGGCATTACTTTCAATAATCTATCTGCTCCCATTTTTTATTAATTTTTTTCACATATACATAGTCATATATTGGTCATTGCAAAAATATGTATCTTATGTTGCGACTAGACCACAAACTCTTTGCTGGATTATAGTGACAGGCTTCATCCATATAGATAATTCCTCCAGAATTATAATTAGTCATTGCATGGATCATTGCTTAAAACTTTCAGTCTTTTTTTTTTTTTTTAACATTGTTGTTGAGGGGAATGCTGGATCACAGCTCAAACTTGTACAAGAGCTGATTGACAAATTTTCATTGTGAAATTTGCACATCAGATATCAGCAAATGCTATAAATCAAGGCTTTTAAAAATTATTGTGTTGATTGTTTAGACTTAAGAAAATGTTAAATTTGATAGTTCAACATTTACTAGCACATACTTGGTTGTAGTCATTGTCCAAAATGTTTTTCCCGGTTCTGCTCACTTTATTTTGCATCTCTTCTTACAAGTCTTCCAATATTTCTCTATAATTGACCATTTTATCCTTTCTTATACTAGAATGCTTTGCTATATTCATATGCTAAAATTTAGTCCACCCTTCCTCAAATGATGAACCACACTCTTAATTTCAACTTTTTTTTAAATAACAAAAGCTCCATTAGGAATTCTTTTTAAGTACTGGTCTTTTCCTTCTTTCTTTTGTCTCTTGGGGTATCTGCCTAGTTAAGATTTAATTTTCTATTCATTTTCTTCTCTTCATTTCATGAGTAGGGTTCATTGTTGTTATTTTAAATAGAGCTTTATTTAGTGTGTATATTATTTCCCCAATTCTATTTTCACACTACATACATTATAACACATATTTTCCCACATTTCTCTTTACTTTTTACTTTTGTCATATCTCATGATACAGTAATATTTTATTCCTTTGATATTTCACAAATTCTTCAGTCATTATTCTCTCTTTTATCAAGTATTGCAACTAGAATTATAAACAGTATTCTAGCTGTACCATAGCTTAGTACTGGGGTGAAACCATGTTTTTCTGTTTTGTCTCTACTACATCTATTTATATCTATATGAAACCTCATCTTTAGCTGATTTGGGTATTTGTTTCATTTTTTTCCTCTTGCAAAATCAGCATTCAAATTTCTTTATATCCAATTTATTCTTACCTTGCCTTCTTATCTTCTACATATAGCATCAATTTCTAGAGAAGTATGTCTATGAGTGGAAGTACAAAGAAGGCTTCCATTTTCAAAGGCTGTGCAGAAACTCTCATAAGCTCTGTGGTATTTTTCATTCTTCAAAGGATTATTTCTTTCAGAATCTGGTACCTGGAGATGACTCAGAGGTCGATCTTTTCTAACACTGCAATATATAAATAAAAGTCATTATTTAAAAAACAAATGTTTATTTCTCTGTTTATACAAACTTCTCCAGAAATCCTTTATTTACAGAGAGTAAAAAGACCCTAAAGAGCCAAGGGATCAGGACGAGTTAAATCCAAAGAAATTCCAATGAGAAATACATTTTCTTCTATCTCTCTCCTTGGATTAATTTGAAATGGTTCATTTGCTCTTTCCATTGAATTATACAAGTATGCTTTCATTTTTATTTACACTAACTACAAATATGGCTGAGGATACAGGTCAACAATTAAAATAAATAAAATAAATAAATATAAAGGCCATATTGAAATCATATTACTAAAAATAAAAAAAAAAAACCATGAAACAAGACAAGCAAACAAAAAAATAAATTGTATCATACTGATACATACTGATCCTGCTAATATAAACTTTAATAATGAATTATGTGGTCTTAGTATTAAAAGAGGCTTCAAAGGTTATCTAAAATAATTTCAAAGGACCTATGATAAAAAATGCTATCTAGCTCCAGAGAGAGAACTGATGAACTCTAAGTGTATTTTCAAGCATACTTTTAAACTTTATTTTTCTTACTCTTTTGTGTGTTTCCTTTTGCCACATAGCTAATATGGAAATGTTTTGCATGACTTATTTCACAAATATGATTGATATCTTATTGTTTATCTTCTTAAAAGTCAGGGGAAGGCAAGATGATAGGAGAGAATTTAGAACTCAAAATAAAAAAATGTTAAAAATTTTAAACTAAATTTTAAAATATTTAGCAAAATACAATATTTTTAAAAAGTTATATTCGTCATTTAATATAATGTCATAACAAAAATTGGAATCTTCTCTACAATTTTCCTAGAGCCATATTTTCCAAACTATGTAATGCAACAAACTCACAGAAATATCTCAATATATTTTAAAATTTTCAAGGATAACATAAGAGATATTTGACATTTATCTACCAATTCCAGATAGTTCCCAGTTTCATTATTAGATCATTAAATTGATAGCTTTCAGGTTTTATTTGTTTGTACTTTTGAACATAACAGTAACTTTTTCAATTGCAATGTCCTATCTTTTCAAAACTAACATTTCAGTGGTAAATATAATAAAAAGCAAGTACCCAAAAAAAAAAAAATCAGTGTGAAATAGGATATGAGGATGGTGGTGAACAATCTAATTCAAAAATTTAAGAAGCTGTGCAGTACTCAGAAGATTCATAATCCCATTAGTGTTCGCAATTGTTTAAGTATGAAGTAAAAAATTCCCCCCACCAATGTATGTGTAAAATTTTCCCTCCCGAATGGCTACCAGGTTGTTGGGACAAATACTTTTAAGGTACTTGGACTGCACTAATTGAATGGAATTTTTAGATATTTCTTTATGCCTAGAGGCACTATGAAAAAATTAATGAGATACCAAGGATACTATAAACTGAGAAAGTTTGGGAATCTCTGTTCTAGTCTGTTTGAATGGCTTGAGTGCTGAGAAACTTTATATATATTATATATATATATATTATATTATTTTATATATATATTATATATTACTTTATAATTCAGCCAATTGGTCGGCAACCCAAAATCAGAATTTAAATTCCTTCCTCTCTCTTCCTTCCTTCCTTCCTTTCTTTCTTTCTTCCTTCCTTCTTTCCTTCTTCCTTTCCTTCTTTCATTCTTTCCTTCCTTCCTTCCTTCCTTTCTTTCCTTTCTTTCTTTCTTTCTTTCTTTCTTTCTTTCTTTCTCTTCATCTCTCCATCTATCTATTTATCTATCAGCTATCTAAATATATTTCTATATACAAAGAAAGATGAAAAATGAGAATTGTAGAGGAAATTGTCAATTTACCACATGCAGCTTTTTCTTTAAAATATTTGTTGCATTTAACATGGAAGCCCCCCCAACACTGCCTTTCTTGTCTTTTTCTGCTCTGAACTTCCTTTTACTCTTTTCTGTATATTTTGAAAACATTTCCTTTATGCTTTTTTCTTTGCTCTTTTAAATTACTATCAATATCAATTCTCAACTATTAAAAATAAGGTTTTGTGAAACCCATGTATTTCAGGCATGTAACAGATTACTAAAAATATTAACCTAACTTTGGAAGTGAACAAATTAGCCAAGCAAACTCTCTTATAATCCATAACTTCTTGCTTCTGTCAGTAATAGAGAACTGGATTTGATGAACCTTGGGTGTGACTTGGAGTCAGATGTACAAAGTGCTTTATATTACTCTCTGAAGTCTTTAGCCAGTGGGCAATGTATGTGGTATGAGTATCTCAAGGAATTTTTATACTTGCATGAATATCCAGATGAGATATTGCATTGTAAGTGATATTTCCCCAATTCAAAAACTAAAATTCACAAAAACCTTGTAACAAACAATGATGAATTGCAGAGAACTGCATTGAATTAAGAAGATTTTATATTGTCTCAAATGTCTTGTGTCATTCTAGACATGACAAAATAATTCACTAGTATGTTACTGTTCCTGAAGTTAACCAAGTTATATGATACAAGTAAGATAATGTAATTATTAGCAGAGTTCCATGTCTCCTGGGACCACTGGTCTGGTGCCTTTTTTGGCATTTGCTTCATATAAGTGCTTTAAAAACTGACAGATTTGTGTATAGTGAAGAAGGACAAACATCCTGGGCCATAAAATGAAATTCCAGGTAGCTAATCTATTCATGAGTTAATTGTAAAATGAAGATAATAACACCTCTCTGTGCAGGTAATATATTGGACTAAATCTCTAGATTTTATTAGGTCTGTGTTAATTTAAATCTCTAGATCTTATACTATTTGTAGAATCAAGGACAAGGGAAAAATGTTTCTCTCATCCTCATGCAGTACTCAGAGACTCTCTCATTCACCAGTATGGACTATGAAAAAAACAATAGATTTTGGAATCAGGAAGGGATCCAAATTCTGTCTTAGAAACTTAATAGCTATGTGGTCTTGACAAGTTATATATACTCTCTGTGATCAGTTACCTCATTTTAAATGAACATTTTGGGCTTGATAACCTTTAAGTTTTTCTCCAAATCTGAGTCTATTATCCTATATTGAAACAGCCCTCTTAAACAGTCACATATCAAAACTGGAATAAAAACCTCAAGAATTGTATTCATTTTATGTAAATGGTCCTTAGTATTTGAAAAACAAAAATAAAATAACGAAGGGGAAGGAAATAGGCATTTATTTAGTGTCTACTCAGTGTAGGCATTGTATCAGGTACTTCACAAATATCTCATTTGATCCTGGCAACAACACTTTTAAGTAGGTGCTGTTATTATCTTCATTTTACAACTGAGGAAACTGAAGCAACAGCATTTAAGTGACTTGGCTAGGATTACACAGCTAGTAAAGTGCCTGAGATTAGAACTCAGGTTTTAGAATTCCAAGCCCAGTTACTCCATCCATTTGAAGCTAGCTGCCTCAAATAAACCTCAGTCTATTAGCCCAACTTCAAACTACAGCATAAAAAGTTACATGGATTTTTTTTTTTTTTTTTTGAGGCAGTTGGGGTTAAGTGACTTGTCCAGGGTCACATCACTAGGAAGTGTTAAGTTTCTGAGTATTTGAACTCAAGTTTTCTTGACTTTTGGGTTGGTGCTCTATCCACTGCGCCACCTAGCTGCCCTAGTTATATGGATTTAAAAACAAATTATTGTGACAATTATTTCTAAATTAACACCTGTTTTTATTGAATTTTCTTTTTTTTCACTTGTTATTTATTTTTATTTTTTGTAGATTCGTTGATGTAGGATACTCCTGATAAAGAAATTTTTACCAATAGAGAATATCATTTATTCTGCAACTGGTAATTTATTTTTTTTATTTACAAAACATATGTATGGGTAATTTTTCATCATTGACCCTTGCAAAATTTTCTGTTCCAGATTATCCCCTCCTTCCTCCCATCCCCTCCCTTAGATGGCAAGTAGTCCAATACATGTTAGATATGTTAAAGTATATATTAAATACAATATATGTATATATATTTATACAGTTATCTTGTTGCACAAGAAAAATTGGATATAGAAAGAAGATAAAAAAGCCTGAGAAGGAAAGCAAAAAATGCAAGCAAACTTATTGCATTTTCAATGAATTAGGATCTCTTGAAAAGTATTCCTTCTGTGAAAAATGCTGACAGAATCAGAAAGAGATACTTATATGAATATTAAGCCTGGGCAATAAATAATATATGGCATTTATCCCCCACAGTGGGTTTATTTGAGATAATTATTTAATGTTTCTCAGTTTCTGTTTCAGTCTAGTAGCATCTCCTGTATTCCTCCAGGGCAAAATCATTTTTATTTCTTAAGGACACTGAATTTTGTTGGGTTCATCAGTGAACCAGCCTCTAAGAGAACTGTTTTCTAAGAGGAAGTACTAAAAAAATACAAGTTTGATTTACAGAAGCCCCTAACCTATGTTCAACACAGGTGGTGATTGGGGAGTGACGGAAAGAGGAGACTAGTGTTAACTGGAACATAATATCACAAACAAAATATCATTTATTGATTTGAACCAATGCAATGAGACTGGACAAACAACTCTACTGTTACAGGGCAGAACAGGCTCATTTGTAGAGGTAGAAATGACCTTTTCAGTTTTTTTTAATACATGTCATGTGAGAAAGCCTAGCATTTCCTTTAGGAGCTGAGAAATTCAGATAGTACTTACTATCTGTGTTGCCATATGTGCTTCCAAGATAAAGAAACTTTATGATGTCGGGATTCTCTTGGACTTGGGATGGCATAGGTACTACATTTGAGTTCAGAATAATTTCAATATCATGTAGGAGCTTTGAATAAATGTTAGGCAGTAAAAATACAGGCTTACAAATACTGAGAAGTAGGTATAGCTAGGCTATCTATATTTCACCACTGACTTTATCACACTGCTTTTGGGGTAGCTCTGATGTAATGGACAGAATACTTACTTAAGAGACAGGAAGACATAAATTCAATCTCACCTTTGACATATACTGTATGTTGTTGGGTGAATCATTCAACAGCTCTCTGACTCAGTTTCTTCATCTGTAAAGATTGCTTTAAAATCCCTTCCAGAAGCAGCTGGAACCCTGGGAAATGAGTGTAAACTGTTTGCATTTTTGTTTTTCTTCCCAGGTTATTTTTACCTTCTGAATCCAATTCTCCCTGTGCAACAAGAGAACTGTTTGGTTCTGCACACATATATTCTATCTAGGATATACTGTAATATATTTAACATGTATAGGACTGCTTGCCATCTAGAGGAGGGGGTGGAGGGAGGGAAGGGAAAATTCGGAACAGAAGTGAGTGCAAGGGATAATGTTATAAAAAATTACCCAGGCATATGTTCTGTCAATAAAAAGTTATAAAAAAAATAAAAAACCTTCCAGATCTATATCTCATATCTGCTATTACATTTTTATTTACTTTAACCTTAGCCAATCAGGTACCAAATCCAGTTGGTTCTTTCCTTCCTTTCCATTCTCTCTGCCATAAATGTATCACAACTCTTATGTTATTAAAAGTATTTTTATGGGGGCAGCTAGGAAGCACAGTGAATAGAGCACCAGCCCTGAAGTCAGGAGGACCTGTGTTCAAATCTGGTCTCAGACACTTAATACTTCCTAGCTATTTTGTCCTGGGCAAGTCACTTAACCCCAACTGCCTCAGCAAGATATATATGTATATATATATATGTGTGTGTGTGTGTGTGTGTGTGTGTGTGTGTATGATCATCTCTTTTCCCTCTCTTTCACTCTCTCTTTCCATATTTAATCAGTTATTGTTACTAAATTTTGTTATTACTAGCTCTCTTATGTCTTAAGTTATAAGGAAATAGTGTATCTCTTTATGACGAAATAAAAAAAATCTCTCTTCTGTGTATTATTATATAAGAGATTAACAGATCTTTGTTCTTGATTGTCTGAGATCCTTGAAAAGAATTGATAAGTTAATGAGCCAAGCAGCAAGCTGAGAAGTAAATTTTGGTGTGTCTGTTGACCGATGTATATAACCCCGATCCCACATAGGCTACAATTAGGGATCACTGTTGCTAAAGCCTTCTACATATAAAATGAGCATCTCTCAGATTTCTTCTTAAGTTTCTGCCTCATTGTAAATCTTAAAAACAAAAACTGTATGAACACTTGTCAAGTATGCTGTAGAGGAATCTCTTTTTGAATTAGATTGATGTCCCTGTCAACCTTGAAATTCTGAGATCCCTTTTTGTGGTAACAGACTTAGAAAATCAACAACTGAGCAACTGAGGATATCACCAGCTGAGGAATGGCTGAACAAACTGTGGTGCATGAATGTAATGGCAAGCCTTAATAATACCAGAGGTGCTAGTCTTCCATGAACACTCCATATATTTCTTGACTTCATTATATCACCAAGAAGAGGTGATATTTAGCTAACTAATTCCCAGAACAAAGTCCCTTTTCTGCCCTGATTTTTAGTGTTTCTCTATAGGATACAATAAGATAAATTTTTATTAAGCACTTACTATATGCCAGCTTCTATGATAAGCCCTGGGGATACAAATAAAGAAAATAAAAACAGTCCTTCTCTTAAACTTATAGTCTAAAGAAAGGAGACAATATGCAAATAAAATTTCAGATAAAGGAAGGAGTGTTCCCTTAAGTTAGGTACTGTATCATTTTTCATCCCATTTCTCATCTAACCTGCATGCTATAGGTACTTAATAAATGCTTGTTAAATTGAATTGAATGAAAGTTGAAAACCACAACAATGATGATGATGATAATGATGATGACAATAAGGTCTTAAATACTGCAATAATCATTTGTCTTTTTTTGGGTAATTACTGTAGCCACCTAGTTTGTCTCCAATCTCCAATCTATTTTCATGCTTTATCCAATATTAATTTTCTTCAATTGTCACTTTCCTCATGTCAGTTTCTGGCAGCAATCATTTAATGAGTCACTGTTTCTTGTTGCCCAAAGCCCTCAATACTTGGATTGATACTGAAGAACATTTCCAAGTTTATCTTCCACTTTTTTCAATCTTATTTGATTCTTCTACTTCATCACTCTGTTCTTCTCATTGTTATTGAATATTCTGTGAACTTTCTATTTCTTTGAACCTTTGATCATAACTTTCTCTCCCACCCAATATATCTTCAACCTGGGGCATACTGGGAAATGTTAAACAGCTGGTTCTTGGGGGATGAGGGTAAGGACATGCTTTTAAGTTTGATCTGCATCATTAACATTTTTTCCCATCACTTTCTTACATCTAAACCAGTGATGCAAAACTTATGATGGGACTCTACATCATAAACTCTACATGAAGATTCCTGTGAATATATTTTGGCTTAGACTGTTATCTGTGTTTTATCAGTTTTCATTTATTTTATTAAATATTTAACCTGATCTGGCAGCACTTGGGAGTCTTGTAAGCTAGGTATTGTATTTGATATCTCCAGTCTGGATAATAAACAAAGAAACAAACAGACAAATAAGTGAAACACTGATTTATATCAATTCCTGATTTCTGAGGTATAAATGCTCACATTGAAATTTTAATAGTTGACTACTAAAAGCTGTTATAAGCTGATTCTAATATATTATTGTTCTAACCAAATAAAGATCTACCCATCCATTACTAGTCAGTTCTAATCTACTTCCTTTAAGAAATCTTCTTTATTCTCTTTCCAACAAGAAATTTTTGCTTACTCTGAGCACCTATAGCTTGTACCCTTTCATACTTCTTCTCATTGCTATTTAATCATTTAGTCATGTCTGTCTCTTCTAGCCTCCATCTCATGTCACGTAGTTTTCTTGGCAAAGATACTGCAGTGATTTGCCACTTCCTTTGCCAAGGGATTGAGGCAAACAAAGATCAAGTGACTTGAGAAGGATTACACAACTAGTAACTCTCTGAGATCACATTTGAACTCAGGGCTTCTTGACTCCACACCCAGTTCTCTGTGTACGGAGCCATTTAGCTGCCCACAGTACAAAAATACTTTTTTTTAGGTAATCAAATATCTATTATGTGTAAAGCTTCATACTGATCCTGGGAATAGATAGAAGAAACAATTTTTAACTTTGAAAAATATATTCTATATGGTTAAAGTTTTCATAATGCTTTGAATTATAGTTATTTAGAAAGAGATGATAGGATCATAGACGTATAAGTGAAAAGAATCTTCAAGATCATTTAGTTGCCTCCTTACTTTTGGTCTGAGGAGAATGAAGTCCAAGGAACATATATGACTTCCCTTAGATCTTCTGATTCAGGTGATCTTAACTTGAAATTCTGTTAACTTTTATAATATCTTGATCATGATGACTGTATATTTTAAAATCAGCTGGAGTCAGGAATTCAGGTTAAGGGAAAATCTTCAATATTTATTCTCAGTAGAGGTGAAGGGGGATAGCGATAGGGATGTGAGCAGCCCCGACACGAACTCAGCCAGCAGTCTCTTTGCCTCTCTCCCTGCCCCTCCAAAGTTGTCCCTATGTCATTTCCTATACAATACATCAGAACTTGCACAAAGAGTGGGCGGGGACCATTCTTTCTCCAAGCATATATATTAATAGAGTATGGTCCAATTACTATTTAGCCTCACGTGCTTGGGATCTCAGCGCATCAACTCGAGCTTCAGCCCATTACACTTGATAATTATACATCAACATAACTGGTTCCTATATGTTTTATTTTAATATATTTAAGGAGATAATTCTAAGAAGGGATCTTTCGTTCTTTCCAAAGGCCTTATGATATATAAAAAAGGTTAAGCATCCTTGTTTCTGTCTCCAAGTTGGACACAGTTTGATTTGCATCTCTCATCTACCTAATTGTATTTATAAACTCCTTGAAATGAGGGACTAGATCCTATTTCTTTATTGCTGAGTTTGATATGTACTGTGTAAAAGAGAGGGAGAAGGACAATAAGCTCAGGCAGATGTTTTATTGTTTTAAGTAGGGGGATCCTAAGAAAAGAATTCACTGATGCAAAATCTGTGGCAATGAGCCTGAGCCTAACTATAATTCTCTCCTTTTCAAACACACACATGTATATGTAATACATATGCATACACAAATATAGACACATGTATGTATGTGTACATATATAATACCATCCATGCATATGTCTTATGATTATCCATTTTTCTATCATCTATCTATCTTTACATTCTATCAGCCATCTATCCATATCTAATGGCCCTACACTTATTTTGAAAGGAGCTACTCTTTTGGGATCTTTTTTCCAGTAAAAATATAACTATATTAAGGAAGGAATTGTGGATCTACCATAGAGAAAAGAAGACTATGTTAAGAGCAACTGCCTGCAAAGTTTGAAAGGGCTGTCTTATATGAGAGAATAGATTTGCTAAGCATAGCCTTTTGGGGGAGAGAGAGTAGGTAGGACAGAATTAGAAGCAATGGAAGACAAGTTGCAAAGAGGAAAATTTAGAACTATATGACAATTAGAGCACTTTGAAAATCGAATGCAAAATCTTTCATAGAGGGAAGGTAGGGTCCAGGGCTCAAGAGATCTTTAAGGAAAAGCTGGGTAATTCTTTTTGGGGGAGGCTGTAAAGAAAGTTCTTGTTTAGACATCATTTAAAATGATTGTCTCCTTGTTACTCCTTTTAACTCAGAGATTTTGTGATTTATGTGATATTTGAAGATTACATTTTCTAATATTTTCCACATCGACAACATTAATGAAAATACATATTCAGATAGGTATTCTGAGGGATTTTTTTAAAAGTATGTGGATGATGTCTGACCTTTTCTTTTCCAAATAACTAATGAATATTTGCTTTATCCATGTTGCAACTCTTTAGAGGTTTTCATTGTGAAATTTTCTAAGATTCCATTAGTTCTGGGGTGTTATTGATGTTCACATTTCCTCCAGCTGTGTTAATTATTAGTCATCCATGCTTTCTTGGTGACTAGTACATATCTTCCTGTAAATTCTCCACAGTAATTTCACCAAATGTTTTGGTAGTATACCACTTGGACTATTCATTTATTATTTCTCGGTCTTTATGACAGTCAACCTTTTTTTTACCTATGATATATCTTTTCAATGATATCTCTTATGTAAATTTTTGTTTATATAATTCCTTGTTGGTGGTAATCCAAAGGGTAGTTATGTATCTCTCCATTGCCTTTTTAATAACTCAAAACTCTGATTTCTTTATGAGAACTCATGATTTACAACATTGCAGAATCATTGAGGAATATTGACATTGAAAGAATAGATTCCTTTGTTTGAGGGAGAAGCTTGAGGTCATTTCAGTTTAACACTTATTCTTAAGTCTAATAACATAGCAAAATTACCCGCAGAATAATGTTTTAAAATTTTACTAAAAAAATTTTTTTTTTACTTGGGGGAACTTTGCTGACAACACTTTCCTTTGAAATTCTTTTTTTCATTAAGATAGATTACTGATGTAATATCTGGGAAAATGGAAAATGCTTAACTCAAACATATTGTAATCCCATAGAAGGAGATGAAGACATGCTATAAAAATCTGTGTATTCTGACATCCTCAAATATATGGAGAACTAGATGACTAATAAATAATTTACATAATTTTCAGATCCCTTCATAAGAAATATCAGTGCCATTTCAAAAATGGACAAATAAGGTTGAAGTGTACATGCATAGACTAGGATAGATGGAAGAGTAGAGAATGTGGATGAAATAAAATGCTTAATCCATTTATTGAACATTTACATATCATTTTAAGGTTGTAAAACACATTACAAATATCCCATTTTAGCTTCACAACAAGCTTGAGAGGTAAGTACTGCTATTTTTATTATCTCTACTAAGAAAACTGAGGCTGAAAGAGAGTAAATGATTTACCAGGGTTCATAGAGTTATCTCCAGAGTGATGGTTTTAACTAAAGTTTTTCTGATGCCAAGCTCAGTGCTTTATCCACTTAGCCATCTCTAATTTTGCATTGTGGTTCTCTGGAACCCATTTTTGAGAGAATTTCATCTTAAATGTTTCTTTTTATAAAAATCAATATTCAATTTTTTTAACATTTAGAATTTCAAAATTTTCTCCCTTATTCTTTCTCTCTTCCTTAGGAAAGGAAGTAATCTGATATATACTACATATGTACAGTCATGCTAAATATATTTCCATATTAGTCATATTATAAATGAGGAATCTGAACAAAAGGAAAAAACCAAGAAAAAGAACAAAACAAAACAAAGCAAAAATGAAAATCATATGCTTCAATCTAAATTCAAAGTTCATAGTTTTTTCTCTGGTTGTGAATAGCATTTTCCATCACAAGTCTATTGGAATTGTCTTGAATCACTATGTTGCTGAAAACAGCTAAAAGTCTCTTATAGTTGATTATCCACACAATGTTGTGTTACTAGGTACAATGTTCTCCTGGTTCTTCAGCTCACTTCTTTCAGCATCAGTTCAAGTAAGTCGGTCCAGGTTTTTCTGAAATTTTGCTACTTGTTATTTCTTACAGACCAATATTATTCCATTAAATTCATATACTATGTCCACCACTCATATACAGTTATTCTGCAATTGATGGGCATCTCCTCAATTTCCAATTCTTTGCCATCATAAAAATAACTGTTATAAATAGCTTTGTACCTGTGGGTTCTTTTCCCTTTTTTTATATTTCTTTAAGAAATAGATGTAGTAATAATATTGCTGAATCAAAGAGTATTCATGGTTTGATTGCACTTTGGCATAGTTCTGAATTACTCTCTAGAATGGTTAGATCATCTCACAATTCCACCAATAGTAGAGTGGTGTCTCAGTTTTTCTACATTCTCTCCTACACTTATCATTTTCTTTTTCTGCCATATTAGTCTATTTGATAGGTATGAGATGTTACTTCACAGTTCTTTTAATTGCATTTCATTAATGAATAGTTATTTAGAGATTTTTTTTCATATTGACAAAGCTTTGATTTCTTCATCTGAAAATTGTATATTCACATCCTTTGACCAATGATCGATTGAAGAATAATTTGCATTCTTATAAATTTGACTCAGTTCTTTGTATATTTTAGAAATGAGGCCTTTATTAGAAACATTGGATGTAAAAATTGTTTCCTATCTTTTTGCTTTCCTTCTAATCTTGATTGCATTGGTTTTATTTGTGCAAAACTTTTTTTTTTAACTATGTAATCAAAATTATCCAGCTTGCATTTCAAATCTTCTTTATCTCTTTTTTGGTCATAATTTCTCCCTTCTCCAAAGAACTGACAGGTAAACTATTCCTTGCTTTCCTAATTTGTTTATAGTATCACCCCTTGTGTCAAAATTATGTATTAATTTTGGCCTTATCTTGGTATAATGTTAATTGTTTTCAATCTAGTTAATAAGTTAGAATAGTTTATATGTATGTGTATACACACACACACCTACACACATAGGCACATGTATATTTCTTGTGATTTGGATCATTCCATAGACTTCAAGAATTAAAGCTACAAAGGACACTTTTATGACACCTTCATTTAACAGGTTAAGACATGGAGCATAGCACTTCACTTCCAGGTAAGAAATGAAGATGTCAATGAGGTAGCTAATTTGGATGACTCAAAGGACAATAAATAAAATTCTCAAAATAATTCAGAAGACATGGATTTGATGGAAAGTGTAGTGGAATAAGTTTTGTGATATATATTGGAACCCATTCATGTCTTGCTCATCCTATGCAAGTCACTCTGTTCCGCCCAAAATAAGTAGGGGTAAGGGAAGGCCCTAATTCACCATCAATGCCCTGGATCCAGAAACAGGTCCCACCTCAAGGGGTTCCTGCAGTAGCCATAATGTGATCCTGGGGAAAAGGGACAGATGTGTTATACATTTATGTGGAGGATAAAAAAAAGAATTTCTTTGATAGCACATGTGGAACTGCTTCTGCAGGTGTCCAGATAGCAGTAATTCATAAGAGCTCTGAGGGATCAACCCTTGTGCAGAAGGATGAGGGTATGGAGTAAAATATAAGGGGATGAGAAGGAATAAAACTAAGTGAGATTATAGACAGGTCCACCATTAGCTTTCATGGGGGAACCTTTGTAGGGGAAGGATTTTTCCCATCTGCTTGATCAAACATCTTTTGATATCAGGTCACAATTCCTGTGGCATCAAAGCAGTCAAGAACTCTATGCCCCCATATAGAAATCAGTGACACCAATTGGTACTCTAAATATAGCTCCAATCTGAGCATCTGGGGTTTTCTGAGGCAACATCCCCCTCCCTCCCATGCTCTTTCCTCCAGTTGTTTTCAGCTAATTCTAGTGACTTCTTTTTGTTTTGTGTTCCAGCTCCCCATTGCTCTTCAGTCATTAGCTTCCCATAGATCTATTCAAGTCTTTGCAGAAGTTGTTCCATCTATTTACTAGAGTAATGCACAGAAGAACACTCCTCATGCAAAGGCATTTGCAAATTACACTTCCAGACTAAAGTGCATCTGTTATTCTGCCAATTATGGATCTGCGCAAGAGTTTTTACAAGGGGATAGGAAAACTATCTTCTTGTATTTTATAATCATGACTTTGCCTCTAATTTTTTTTCATCATTTGTATTCTTTCAGCCAGTGTTCTTCATAGTGCAATGGCCCAAACCTTTATTAGCATTTCTCCAGAGGTCTAGGGTAGACTATTTTTGGTGTCATGGGTCACTTTGGCAGTCTGATAAAGACTTCGGACTCTCAGGAAAAAAATCACAATTGAAGGAAATGACAAATTTCCATTAGACAGTATAAATAAATTTGTAATTTTCCCTCCATCCAAGTTTATGGACTCTGAAATCTGTCTCTGAATTCTAAGTTAAGAACTCTTGATCTAAAGAGACCTTGGAGAATCTGTTGGGGAAAGGAGGGAAGTACCCTATTTTCTCTTCAATTTTCTCAGTCTTCTCCCTTTCTGTAATGCCTCTTTGGAAGGGTTTGATCACATTTCATTTGGGTTACAAGAGAAAGAGAAGAATTCTTGTCACAGAATATGAAGTATTATAGGAGATACATAGATGAATAAGACCCAGGAAGTACATTCATGTATTTCATTAAAAAAATTTCCAGACCTATGCTCTCAGGGAAAGACAGTGGGACACAGAAGGGAAATCAAAGTTACTTTCTCTTCCTTTGAGAAGTTTACCGTTGACTGGACATTATGCCCCTATGTCTAACTTACTTACCAAAATTAACATAGGATAGAATAGAGTCCATTAGTTTGCTATCTGAACTTCCACAAGGCATTATTAAATACCAGAGAAAGACATAAAACTGAAAATTTGCAGATCTGTGTGAAACCCAATATTTTATAAGATCTTAATTGATGAGAGGGAACCATTTGAGGCTCACATTATGAAATAGTCCAGGTTTAATCATTCATTTGTACAGAGTCACATCTCTTTTTTTTCCTTCTTGTTATACATTCTGTGACCCAGCTTATAGTTTTCAGCCAATTAAGCTACAGTGAAATTGATGAACTAGGTATAATTATGCATTCTGTTCCATTTCTGAGTGTTAATATGTTATTCTCAAACTAATATTAAAATCTACTTATGCTGATTCTTTTTGTCAAAAGAAACACTCCTACCACCACCCCTTTTTTTTCCTTTCCAAAGGGCTTAATGGCAGAAGCAGGTAGCTCTCTTACTACCAGAAGCTTCACCTTATTTTTATATTACTTCTCAAAACAATTAAGACAAAGTGATATTGGGAGATCTTAATTTATATGTTTGTTTGTTTGTTTGTATTGGTATATTAAAAGACAGAATTCATCTCAATATAAGGAAGAATTTTGTACTATAGAATCAAGTAGAATGATTTAATTGAGTTAATGAGAGACAGAGATTTCCTTATCACTGGAAGGGCTAAAAGGAAGACTAGATGACAGTTTTTTTTTTCTCGGACATTGTAGAAAGGGGTCATACCACAGGAAGAAGGATATCTGGAATGAGGATGATAGTGAAGGATATTGCTGTTGCTATTACTGCTGCTGCTTCTACTGCTAGTAGTAACTACTATTACTGCTACTTCTAGTACTACCACTAGTATCTATATAGTATTCTAAGTTTTGCAAAGTACTTTATGAGAATTAACTCATTTTATCCTCACCACAATCCTGGGAAGGGGTGTTGTTATTATTATTTCCATATCACAGATGAAGAAACTGAGGCAGACCAATGACTTGCCTGGGGTCACATAAGAAGTGTTATTTCTTATTTTTCTTTCTTTTATTCTTTCAGTTTATCTTTTCTTTCATCTTTCATCATATATCCAAAAGATATATAGTACCTAGATTATATAGAATATACTACTCTATAGAGAGTATATATATCTATTATATATATAGCATCTATCTATAGATCTATATATATACATATATTTTATGTATTATGTGAATGAACATATAGATTATTGTGTACATGTATACATATATGCATACACATACATTTGTGTATATATGTATGCATGTATTATACTAAACAGTTTTAAGTAAGGAAAGAACAGAAACAAAACAAGAAAAGCCTTCTAGTACTTTGACATCTTAAATTAGAATGTTGGTTTGGTGAATAGGGGACCTGGGAGCAAGAATACAAAATAGAGTCCAAGACTCTTCATGTCAATCACTGAACAGATGATTTAATTTTTATATTCAAAATGTAGTCAAGTAATCCAAGTTCTTAATGACATGAGATACAGATTATTGCTACAAATATTTAAGAGTCAGGGATGCCAGAAATGATAATATCATGAGGCCAATTGGGTCATTGTTATCAATGAGTAGGTCAGTATGTGAACTGGAGGGGGTTATTTTGGAAGCTAGGGATATGACCAAAGTCAAAGGAATCTTCCAGTGCAAGGCTTGTGGTTTCCTGTTTGTGGCCCAGGAAGTTCAATAGCCTAACAACAAGAATGCACACAGGCCTGTGGAAGAGGAAGGAATTTATGACCAAAGAAGAACTAGAGATCACTATTGACTACAAAATTGAAAATTTGGACTATATCAAATTGAAAAGTTTTTGTACAAACAAAACTAATGCAGGTAAGATTAGAAGGGAAACAATAAACTGGGAAAACATTTTTACAGTCAAAGGTTTTGATAAAGGACTCATTTCCAAAATATATAGAGAATTGACTCTAATTTATAAGAAATCAAGCCATTCTCCAATTGATAAATGGTCAAAGGATATGAACAGACAATTTTCAGATGATGAAATTAAAACTATTACTACTCATATGAAAGAGTGTTCCAAATCACTATTGATCAGAGAAATGCAAATTAAGACAACTCTGAGATACCACTATACACCTGTCAGATTGGCCAGAATGACAGGGAAAGATAATGCAGAATGTTGGAGGGGATGTGGGAAAACAGGGACACTGATACATTGTTGGTGGAATTGTGAATACATCCAGCCATTCTGGAGAGCAATTTGGAACTATGCCCAAAAAGTTATCAAACTGTGCATACCCTTTGATCCAGCAGTGTCTCTACTGGGCTTATACCCCAAAGAGATACTAAAAAAGGGAAAGGGACCTGTATGTGCCAAAATGTTTGTGGCAGCCCTGTTTGTAGTGGCCAGAAACTGGAAAATGAATGGATGCCCATCAATTGGAGAATGGTTGAGTAAATTGTGGTATATGAATGTTATGGAATATTATTGTTCTGTAAGAAATGACCAACAGGACGAATACAGAGAGGATGGGCAAGACTTACATGAACTGATGCTGAACGAAATGAGCAGAACCAGGAAATCATTATATACCTCAACACCGATATTGTATGAGGATGTATTGTGATGGAAGTGGATTTCTTCAACAAAGACAAGATCTAACTGAGTTTCAATTGATCAAGGATGGACAGAAGCAGCTACACCCAAAGAAAGAACACTGGGAAATGAATGTAAACTGCTTGCATTTTTGTTCTTCTTCCCAGGTTATTTTTACCTTCTAAATCCAATTCTCCTTGAGCAACAAGAAAACTGTTCGGTTCTGCACACATATATTATATCCAAGATCCACTGCAATCTATTTAACATGTATAGGACTGCTTGCCATCTTTGGGGAGAGGGCGGAGGGAGGGAGGAGAAAAATTGGAACAGAAGTAAGTGCAAGGGATAATGTTGTAAAAAACTACCCTGGCATAGGTTCTGTCAATAAAAAGTTATTTAAAAATAAATAAATAAATACAATTAAAAAAAAATGCACACAGGAAGCCCGTGAGTACCAAGTAAACATGTTTCTCTTTGTTGAAATATTTAGTAAAATAGCTCAGGGAATATTTGGCAGGGTGGGATTGTCATTGCAGCCAAGTGTCAAAGATGCTCCTTCATTATGTTAATAAAAAATTTCTTCTTCTCTTCATAATGACTTACTTCATAATAATTTCCATATGTTAAGGACTTCCCTTAGAAATTTAGTGTCGTGAGCCTTTTTCTGGAGACTTTTATGATAGCATAGCTACAAATTGAACAACCAAGTTTCAATCAGAATAAAATTAAAATGAGCAATTCTCTAGTGGGACTGTGTCTATATTTTCCTTATACTTTACCTCCTTGTCCACTTAATCTTCTCCATCATTAGTAAGGTTATAGCAATCCAGGAAAGTGCCAAAGCTAGAATTTTATACTTTGTAATAACCCATGTATTATGTCAGTGCTTATATACATGGCAACTTCAGTATAGAACTTATGGAAAATCTCAAAAAATTTATGTTTGATAAATATCCTGATAATGGCAATACATTCAAATTATTATATTTGGAAGTCCAATGTAAAGGAATATTGAATTCTAAGATAATTAATTTGTATTTTGATGGTACATAATTAAACTATGGCATCTGGAAATTATTGACTCTAGAAAGAAGATAGTTTTTAG
The DNA here is from genome assembly GCF_902635505.1 of Sarcophilus harrisii. NCBI lineage: Eukaryota > Metazoa > Chordata > Mammalia > Dasyuromorphia > Dasyuridae > Sarcophilus > Sarcophilus harrisii. Next base: position 233,618,536 of record NC_045430.1, read on the forward strand.
ATTTACAGTAGGGTAAATTACTCAGCTTATCCTAACTCTACAATTGTTAAGGAGTGGTTCCAATTCAAAGAGACAATTCAGATCTACTATTGTTTACCTGTTCCTGGCAGGAGATTCACTGCTTTATTATTTTTCACCTTTTGCCTTATTGACTCATCTCTCTTGAAACCGTTTTTTAATAGTATATAAAAAGGAAAGCCATTTATATCTATTATACTGTAAACATCAAGTCCTGTTTTGGAGTAACAATCTTCCCTTTAAGATAAAATACTCTAAACATCAGAGAAAAGACCAGAATTCAAATTAGGTCTATTTGTCCTACATGGCACACCTACATGGTGTTCAGCTTGTTAGCAGTTACCCTCTTTTCTATTATAATGAATTAAAAATCTTACCTTTTTTTTTTTTTTTTTTTTTAAACAGGGACTATGTGAGAGGAATGGGCTAATTCTCAGCATTGCAATTACCTTAATCTATAGCCTGTCTGTTGTTATTATTTACTATGGAACTTCCTGAGCCTCCTCCATGATTTACTGAATAACTCCTACTGAATAAGTAAAACCCTTTATCTAATAATCTTACTTGGAACAACAACCACAGCAACCCTTACCATTAGTTATTGCTGTTACCTTTGTAACACATAAAGAAAGGGCCACAGAAACCTGGCCAAATGAGTTGGTCTCTTGCCCCCCATTCAGAGTGATTCTTTTCTTTGTTGGCTATGAGCTATTTCATCTTTTGGCCAAGCAGATGTTTGTTAGTGGGTTGTTTCTTTTCTTTTTTTTTTTTTTTTGATGACAATGAATTTAACAACTAAAAAGGATAATTACAAACTTGGTATTTATGAGGTAAAAGTTTGCTTCATTTTTTTCCACACATTTTTAGATGTGAGGACACCAATTCAATTTGATGTAGTTTCTCATTGCATGAACAGACTCATTTTTCTGGGATTCTTAGTTCAAGAGAAATTTTGCCACGAAGCAAGGCTCCTTTCTATATTATATTACATTATATTATTTTATTTTCTAGTGAGACAATTTGAGTTAAGTGACTTGTCAAGGGTCACAGTTAGTAAGTGTTAAGTGTGTCAAGAGTCTGACTCTAGGGTCAGAGCTCTATCCACTTTGTAGCCTGTCTCTCCTCCTTTCTATTAAAAATATTTAGATTTTATTCTCATTGAAGATTTTTATCCCAAAACGATTTCTTCATTTTCAGTTTCATAAAGTCACGTGTAGATAACATATCTTACCAAGAGAAATATGAATTCTTCTTAAGGATTTGTGATTGAGAGAAGATATGCTTCTTTTTATGGAGTAATTTGCATCACAGAAGGGTAGATTGAGTTTTGGGAAGTTCTTATTATAATAAAAATATTTATTGAGTTCTTATATGTCCTTTAGTATTAAGTTTTTATAAAATAAAATAAATAAATAAAACTGTCTTAGAAGAAGCATGATATAATATAGAAAAAACTGTATTTGGAGTTAAAGCACCCCATTTAAACCTTAACTCACTAATTAATATCTATGTAGTCTCAAGTAAGTTATCTGACCTCACTGAGTCCAAGTTTCCCCAAGATTGAAATTAGGAAATTATATTATTTAGCCTTGAAAGTCTTCTTTTAACTCTTGTGATTTAATGTGCTCTTTAAGTAGAGGGCAAAAGTTATATTCTTTTGCATATAAACATTCATGTTCTATGTATATACAGTATTAGGGCATCTCTTATAATATTTCATTGATATTTAACTTTTATCAAGTTACCTTTTCATGTCTGTATGCCTTGTAATATCCATAGGATCAGGAATCATGTCTTATTCTTTGTATTCTCCCCCAAAGAATATAGTACTAGACATTTTGTAGGTGATTGATTAAAATTTGCAATTACAAATCTGAAAATATCACGAATTCACAGCATTTCAAAACTAGAATGGACCTCAAAAATTAGAAAAAAAATTCCCTTAAAATATTGAAATATGGTCAGAGTCTCCATATGAAGCCCTCAAATAATAAAGAATTTACTTCATATGAAGTTATCCAATTACATATATGGCCATCTCTAATTATTAGAAATATGTCTGTATATCTAGTATAGTTTCTCAGAACCTGATCACTTAAATGAATGGATCACACACAAATGCTTCCTTATTATCTTTCCATTTAATGTAAAATGTTCACTTAAATCATCTGTGCTTGCTATGAAAATCTGACTATTCCCAGCCTTGAACTTTCTACAAAATCCTGTCTGTGAGAGAAGATTCCAGGAAATTCATGATTAATTTTATTCTATCTAACAAAACTTCCTCTGAGAAATTTAATGAACTCATTCACCTTCACTTGTGAATCTATGTTTCATTTTCTGGGACAACATTCTGGCCATGACTTGGAGGTTTGATTTTGTCTTTCAGGTTCCTGGGAGGGCAGCATAACTTTGTTTATTTAAAAAAATTCTCTCTTGCTCTCACCCTTCTTTTTCCTTTTCTTTCTTTTTCTTTCGTTCCCCCCTTCCCTTCCCTCTTTCTTACTGCCTATCCTTTCAATTTTTCCTTCTTTTCCCACACTTATTCCTTTTCCTCCCTTCCTCCCCTTTTTTCCCTCCCTCTTCCCCTCCCTCAGTCATCTTTCTCATTGTCTCTCCCTGTGTCTTCCTTTCTCTCCCTCTCTCATCTCTTTGTCTCTCACTGTGTCCCACCACTGGATCATTAATATATCTACATCTATATCTATATGGACAGAGAGAGACAGACAGAGAGAGAAAAAGGAGACAGAGAGAGAGAGAGAGGAGAGAGAGAGAGAGAGAGAGAAGAAAGTCCAGCATTATATTGAGAGGAAAAAAAAATTCAAAATGAACATATTATTCTGTGTTTCAAGTCTTCTTTACCTGTTTCTTGGGTGGTAGATAGCATGATTCATTCTGCTAAACTTGTGGGCTATGGTTGTATTGATCAAAGTTCTACAGTCTTTCAGGTTTTTTTTTTTTTCTCTCTCTCCATAATAGTGTTGCCAATGTGTAAATTTTTATCCTAATTTTGTTAATTTTGCTCATTGGGATCTGCTTATTTCAAAATTTCTTATTACAAATGTTCTATTACATTCATATACTACAATTTAGTTAGTCACTCCAAGTTAAGTGATTACTACCTTAATTGCTGGGTTTTTTTTATTATTATTATTATTTAATAGCCTTTCATTTACAGGTTATATGCATGGGTAACTTTACAGCATTAACAATTGCCAAACCTCTTGTTCCAATTTTTCACCTCTTACCCCCCCACTCCCTCCCCCAGATGGCAGGATGATCAGTAGATGTTAAATATATTAAAATATAAATTAGATACACAATAAGTATACATGACCAAAACGTTATTTTGCTGTACAAAAAGAATCAGACTCTGAAATATTGTACAATTAGCCTGTGAAGGAAATCAAAAATGCAGGTAGGCATAAATATAGGGATTGGGAATTCAATGTAATGGTTTTTAGTCATCTCCCAGAGTTCTTTCTCTGGGCGTAGCTGGTTCAGTTCATTACTGCTCCATTGGAAATGATTTGGTTTATCTCGTTGCTGAGGATGGCCAGGTCCATCAGAACTGGTCATCATATAGTATTGTTGTTGAAATATATAATGATCTCCTGGTCCTGCTCATTTCACTCAGCATCAGTTCGTGTAAGTCTCTCCAGGCCTTTCTGAAATCATCCTGTTGGTCATTTCTTACAGAACAGTAATATTCCATAATATTCATATACCACAATTTATTCAGCCATTCTCCAACTGATGGGCATCCATTCAGTTTCCAGTTTCTAGCCACTACAAAAAGGGCTGCCACAAACATTCGTGCACATACAGGTCCCTTTCCCTTCTTTATAATCTCTTTGGGATATAAGCCCAGTAATTGCTGCTTTTTAATATTAGAAAAAAGAAGTGGTATAAATATTTCTGTACATATGGGCCTTTACCATCTTTTTTGTTCTCTTTGAGGAAAAGTAGTGATATAGGTGTGCTAAAGGGTATATACATTTAATAACTTTGGGAGTATGGTTCTAAATTGCTTTCTACAGTACCTCAAGCAAATCATAGCTCCAAGAAGCACAAGTCTAAATTTTTCTGTCTCTCATATAAATATATATGCATATATACATATGCATACAGATGTTTGCATACAGATGTATATATAGAGACATACGTGTATATATATACACATATGCACCCAGATATATGTATATAGACACAGATTTATACATACACACATATACATACATATGGAACTGGATGGATTTAAAAGCAGAGGCTGAGGCTATTAGGAGTGTGTACTGATGACAAACTGATCCTGTTTCAGAGGCTCACTCTTAAACTGGGTCTCTCCATGAAGTACTGGGATTTCAAAAAATAAGAGAAACTTCCATACTGGAAAATCCATTCCTTAGAATACCTTTTGGCGAGTTTTCGTCATTTAGATGTCATCCTTAATAATCCGCAAATGATAAACAAGGAAAAGTTCAGATTTTTAGAGTTCCCTCATGGAAATAATTGCAAATGTTTCACTGACTGTAGCAATTTTGTACTTGAGCACTCTGAATACTTATGCTGCATGGGAATTTCTATCAGATGTGTACTCAACTTGGGGAAGGGAAGTCCTCTTGTCCCTACAGTACCACAACTTCCCTCAGCTTTTTAGTCCTGTAAAAAGTAGTTTACCAAGTAAGTAGTTTTTACCAAGAAAGTAGTTTCATTTAGCAGGAGAATTTGATAGTCAGCAAATGAGTTCCTTTCTCTATTAGTTTTTTTTTTTTTCCTTCTTCCCCATACCTGATCATCTCAGCTCACCAGCATCATCTTGGCTCACCAGTGTAATGGGCTGAAGCTCGAGTTGATGCACTGAGGTCCCAAGCATGTGAGGCTAAATAGTAATTGGACCATACTCTATTAATATATATGCTTGGAGAAAGAATGGGCCCCTCCCACTCTTTGTGCAAGTCCTGATATGTTGTATAGGAAATGACGATTTTGGTGGTTGGAGGCAGAGGGGTGGAGAGACTGCTGGCTGGCTTCTTGACCTAGCTGCTGACATTGCTAATCCCCCCTTACCTCCGATCCTTCTTCACCTCTACTGAGAATAAATATTGAAGATTTTCTCTTAACCTGAATTCCTGACTCAGGCTGATTTTAAAATACACGGTCATCACACACCAGCATCATCTTTAGTACTGATGTGCTGTCCCAGAGTGTCAGTGTGATTATTTAGTAAGACTACTAAGTTTGACATGTTACCAACATTGACCTCTATGCAAGAGATAATAAAAAAAAATCTATAGAAATCTTGACTGATCAGGAGTAAGAAGTAGATTGGTCATGTGGTGAGAATGAATGTAGGAAGTAAGAGAGATTCACTGGAATAAGTGAACCTTCTGAGATAGTAAAAGCAAAAGCCAGTGGTTCCAGGGCACTGGGTTGATTCCATAAGGAGTATTTGGAGGGAGGGGAAGATGAGATTGTGCAGAATGAAACATTGTACAGGGGCAACATTAGAGGTAATATGCACATCTAAATGGTTAATAGCTTTAAAAGTTTCAAGTGAAAAATATAATTGATACTAAATGCTACTTATTTATAGCTTTATTTGCAAATTAAGTTGATATTAAATTGTTCTTTCTCTTGATAATTATGCCAAGGGCTTGAGGAGCTATTTAAATTTACTCCTAATACAAGATATCAAAACAATGTCATTAGTCTAAAAGGAAAATGGATGGATAAAAAAGCATTAATTACATGTTTGCTCTCCTAATCAGTGAGGAGACAAATAAAAAAGCTCCGGTACTTGGCATCAAGAACTATACTTTCTATTTAGAAGAGACTATATATTTAAATGGGTGGTGTCCAGGAAGAAGTATTTTGGTATGAAAATTCATAGGGATAATAGATTGTCACACTCTTACCACTGGCAAAGGAAGTATGTTTAGTGATGATTCTGGATTTGGAAAATGAGAGGATAAGAGTAGGATACTTGTCTAATGATAAGGCAATGTAAAGTGTATGTAGCCTATAAAGTGAAACAACTTTAATAGGGACCTGATAAAGAAGGTGAGCTACGTGAGGCATTCACCAATGAATATATCATTGGCTCAAAAGTGTGTGAGCTGGTAAATATTTAACCAGATGTCTGGTATATCTGGTACGCTTCTGAATTTAGTTCACATTGTTACTATTTACTCATTCTTTTTCTCAGATCCAGACTATCAACAAAACAATAAGTCAAGTCTTGATTTGTAGTACTTATTGACTTCTAAGGTATAAATAAATGCTCATCGTGGAAAGTTAACAATCAGTTCTCTTAAGCCTTCATGAGCTGACTCATGCAGGAGCCTTGGTAGGAGTTCCAGAATCAAAAAGATTATCTTTCAAGGAATGGATTATGAATCTGAGGGGACAGTAATGGAGAAGATGACCAAGAGAGAAAATATTCCATGAATGGGGCTGACTAGATAGCAAGGATCTTATAATGCACTCACTAGTCATGACCTTGGAGGAGAGCACTTGTGTTCCTGTTTGATCTTTCTAGAAGACATTTATTTTCTTTATTTAAAGTGTTGTATGTAGTTTAGGCCAGAGTCTCATTCTGTGAAGTTCAGGACTAGAATTTCATCTCTTGAACAGATGGTTTGACAGCTCTGGTCTGACTGGCACTGTTTTGCTTTTTACAAACAAATCTTCCCCCAGTTCACTCTGTTTTGCTTCAGCATGTTGAATTGTTTGTGTGTTTTCATCAGCTCTTACAGATGATGAAGTATACAATTCAAAGACATGATTTCAGACGCTGTTTAGATTCAGCATGATTTGGCACCAAGCTAAAGGAGAAGGACCAAGGAGCTCAGTATTCAGTGAACATGAGGGTAAGGAATGATTTCATTTCCTTTATTCTGACATAGTTATACTGTTTAAGAGCAGAAAGCCACAAACAAAAGTCTTGGCCAGGATTAATCTGGTGCTTGTAAATATGGGTAGCCACCATCTTAACATTGAGACTCTTAAGTAAACATTTCACTCCAAATAATTTTCAAATGGCAATGTTGATCCTATAACATGTTGTGTGGAGGGAAGGGAATGTAAGTTTAATGAGTGGAAGTTGAACCATTATAGTAGGTTATTTAGGAAAGGAATTTTTAACAGCAGGATGCCTCCTGCCATTTTAGGATTGTGTCCTCTGATAATATCACTTTTGCAATAAGAACTAGCAGAGTTTTTTATCTTTCCAAAGTTAGTTTTAAATCCAAGGCCATCATGAAACAAAAACAAAAACAAAAAAAAGGGAAATGAGTGTTTTTTTTCTTAACAAGACTTTGTAAGCTCTATAGCTAAAAAAAAAAAAGAGGAAAATCTCATTATGACACAGGATTTTCAGTTCAGTTCTTTCAGTAATTCAGTTCAATTACTATAGAAAATAGCAGGTATTTATCAAAAAACATACCTGCTTATTTCAGTAATAACATTCTTTATTTTGTTGGAGTTAATCTGAGGATATAGCTAGGCAGCAGAAGGACTAGGGCACTGGACTTGCCTTCAGGAGGACTTCAGTTCAAATTCTGCTTCAGAAAATTGCTAATTATGCAACCTCTGGCAAGTCAGTTAACTCTAGTTTGCCTTAGTTTTCTAATCTGTAAAATAGGGATAATACCACTTACTTCACAGGGTTGTTGTGAAGATCAAATGAGACAATAATTGTAAGGTACTTAGTACAATGCCTGAGATATAGAAAGTGGTATTTGAATGGTAACTATTATTATACTACCAAATATTAACATTATCATTATCATCACCATCTGTTCCTGCTTGCTCCTCAATTTAATTCCCAGAGAGATGACTAGAAGATGAAACAACATAACTTTTAGGAGGTAGTATGAGTACTAATCTTGTCTCAAGCATGAAAAATTTGTAATAGGTTTACATCATTTAATCTCATCCTCTGTGTCACATATGAAAAATGAGGATTAGTTAGACTTACCTCCCATGTTTTTGTTGTTTGTTTGTTTGTTTTTTGGTGAGGGGGTAGGAATTAAATAAGATTAGCTATGTAAACAGTTTTCCAAACTTCATAGTGAAAATGTGAATTTTGCGGGGACAAACAGATGAAATGCAAAAATACAAAAGAAGTTGTAATACTATAAGAGAAATTTAAACTTTTAAGATGGTAAAATAAGGTTGCATAGTTTGGGAAAAAAATTGTAGTTACATAAATGATATTCCAAAAGTTCTCATGTAGTTTCAAGCAGCCTAAAACCACCTAGAGACTTTTGGGACATCCTGTATCTTTTAAAGACATTAGAACCCATTTTAGAGAAGCATTCTTTAAAAGTTTAGATCACAATTTGGAATGAGGATTCATTTGGAAGTGACTTGCAGATGGCTTTATTAACAATAATTTTTCCTTCCAAAGTCTGGCACATTTCAAAGACATTTACTATAAAATCTTTGCATGTATTCCTAGGAATAACCTTTTCCAATTTTAAACTTTTGGGAAATGTAAAACTAAGGTTTAACCACCATCATTAACTGTAATGTCAACTTATTAAAAAAAGATCTAAAACTAGCTTCTCCTGTTCTCTCCTCCATTTAGAAAGTAAAGCTACTTTTATAACTAGGCCCAATCAATGAAAATAGGGAGCTGTATGATGATGTTAATGAATAAATAATTATCCTAATTCTCCTCTCATGTTCACAATATACCCTTTTACTAAAACAAGGAGCTGCTCATATATAACATTTTCACTCAATCAATAAGTATTTTTAAAATAATTACTGTGTAACAAGCATTGTTTCACAGCTCTTCTAGGCAAGGGTTATTAAACATAATGTGGCACCATTTATTTACTCCTTAAGAAATCATCTGTAGATAGAAACAGAAGAAATTGACCAAGACACTTTTATTATAATAGAATCTAAAAGTTTTCCATCTCTTTCTTTTGCTATATCTTTTCAATTGATAATGATTGATAGTCACAGGATTACAGAGTTGGAGATAAAAAAAATTTAAGAGATCCATTGATCCAACCTTCTCATTTTTCTTTTGAGGAAATTGAGCACAATGGAAAATGCTTGATTTGCCCAGGGTCACCCAGGTAGGAAGCATCAGAGTTCGACTTTGAGTCTAGCTTTTCTAATTTCAAAGCCAGTTTTCTTCTTATCATACCATGGTATCTCTCTTTTTTTTTCAGACAACTGGTCAGTCAAAAATAATAACTAATATTTATATAGAACCTACTATGTACCAAGTACTGTGCAACAGCTGATGAAACTGAGACAAAGCAAAGTTAAACAACTTGTCCAAAGCAAAGGATTTGCACAGTTTTGCACTTATTTGGCATAATACCAAATTGTTCCTCAGAATGGTTGGATTGCTTTATAACTCCACCAAAAAATGCATTAAGTGTCTGAGCACAAATTTGAAATCCTTCCTAACTGCATGCCCAGTACTCTATCTACTAGGTCAGGTAGCTGCCACCTAAACAATATTTGTTGGGCCTACTATCTTCAGGCACTATGGTAAGCACTGACTGGGGATTCAAAAAGAAACAAAGCAAAGCAAAGCAAAACAAAACAAACAAACAAAAAACCTCACATTCTCATAGAAATCTCTTCCCTCCCTACTTCTTCAATAAAACTCTTCTTAAGAGAAAAGTATAACCCTATCCTCTCATTAATTAATTTCCACTCATTCCCTTCTTGGTTCATTCACTAATGTATTTATATTAGATTAAAATAGTTTATTTATGTATTTATTGATTTAAGTATTCATTCATTCTTTTAATTTTGAGTCTGTGTCACCCTGTTTCAACTCAGGTAGGGAGTAAAATAGCCATTCATGGACCCTGTCCCAGCACGGGAGCTTTGCCTTATTCTATTTCTATTTCCTTCTGATGTACTCCCTCTCAGGTAACTTGTTACCTCTCTCATCACTTTTCCAGACTTGGAACAGATATCTAATTAGTTTAATCCATTACAACTCAGAATTCTTGGCATCTTAAGTTATCTACCAGCTTCAGCCTACCTAGTAGCAGGGATTATATATATAAACCATCCCCAGCCCTAAAGTTAAGCAACACATACTCCATTGTCACAACTTTTTACCAAGTCACAAAATATAACCCTCATGACTCTATGCTTTCCAGCTAGTCTAGAAAAACTAAAGTAAATGATATGTAGATCCAAAATTGATCCCAGAATAAGTTATGCTACCTCCACTGGAAGTACTGATGTCATATGGACTCTGACCCAAATCTTCAGCTTGATAAAGTGTGTGATTAATTATGTGTTATTCCAGATTTGTCTGTGTCCCAAGCTACATAAAGGGTATGTCCTTCAGAGATATTGCTTGAGGAATTTGAGTTATTCAAAACTCTTAACACGCCTATAAAAGATGGTTTTTATGGGAGAAATCATGTTATTATTCCCAGAAGACTGTCTTGGCCACATTCTCTTGGCCCCACCATAAGTACCACATCTGGGAATTGTTCATATGAAAGCTTTGGCTAGGAGCTATGTCTGGTGGCCTGGAATTGATTCTGATAGTGAAAAGACTAAGGGAAAGTAGCCAGGATTACTAGCATACCCTACCCAAGGCATCTACTTTTCCGTGGGATATAACCAAGAAGTCTTGCTTGGATATCCATATTGATTTTTCAAGACCACTTCAGGGGAAAAATTAATTATGGTTGGATTACTTGTTAAAATATCTCTGCCAACAAATTATACCAAGGAATGTTTTTTTAACAGTTTTCTCTTTTTAAAAGATATATATTTTATTTATCTTGTTAAATATTTCCCAATTGCATGCAAAAAAATCAACAATTTTAAAAATATTCAGTTTAAAATATTTTTCCTCCCTCAGACTGTCTCTTCCCCTTCTTAGGAAGGAACGCTATTATAGATTATACTTGTGAAGTCATGCAAATCATATTTCCATATTAGCTATGTTGTAAAAAAAAGTTCAAGAAAGATATAGTTTTAAAAGTACATTTCAATCTGCATTTTCATCTGTTTTTCTCTGGAAGTGAATAGAACTTTCAATCATGGATTCTTTGCAATTGTCTTGGATCATTTTCTTTTAAAAAATTTTTTTTCTTATTTTGAAAAAAAATTCGTTACAACATTATCCCTTGCATTCACTTCTATTCTGACTTTTCCCCAGTGGCAAGCAGTCCTATACATGTTAAATATGTCACAGTATATCCCAGATACAATATCCCAGATACTGCAGAACCAAACAGTTCTCTTGTTGCACAGGAAGAATTGGATCCAGAAGATAAAAATAACCCGGGAAGAAATACAAAAATGCAAACAGTTTACATTCATTTCTCAGTGTTCTTTCTTTGGGTGTAGCTGTTTCTGTCCATTATTGATCAACTGAAACTGAGTTAGATCTTCTCTTTGTCAAAGACAAAGACAAAGATACTTCCATGAGAATACATCCTCATACAGTATCATTGCTGAAGTATATTGTTGATCTCCTGGTTCTGTTTGGATCATTTTCTTAATCAGAGTAGCTAAGTCTTTCACAGTTGATCATCCTTACACTATTACTGTTCCTTAGCACAGTGTTTTCTTGACTGTGCTCACTTCATTTTACATGAGTAGATACCAAGTCTTCCCAGGTTTTCTCTGAAGCCATCCTGCTTGGTGTTTCTCATAGCACAATAGTATCATATCACAACCATATAGCACAATTTGTTTAGCTATTTCTCCTTGGCGAACAAATACTCAGTTTCCAGTTCTTTGGCACCACAAAAAGAACTGCTCTAAAGTTTTTGTACAGATAATTCCTTTTCCCTTTTCTTTGATCTCTTTGAGATATAGACCTAAGAGTGACATTTCTGAGTCAAAAGGTACAAATTGTTTGATAGCCTTTTGGGTGTAGTTCTAAATTATTCTCCAGGAGGATTGGACAAATTATCAACTCTACCAATAGTGAAGTAGTGATGCAAATTTCACACATCTTTTCCCCATCTCCACAGCATATAAGGAAGAGCTTTTATAGTAGAGGGAAGATGGTGGGATGGGGAAGACAAGCAAGGTTTGAATCTGTCTCTCATCTAAATTGGCTTAAAGAGGGAAAATATATACATTTTAATTGGTAATAGAAATCCGTTTTAACCAAAAGAGAAAGTGATCCTCTCCACCCTTGGAATATGATCCAGAAGTACACATAGGCTGTAGATTTGCCAAACAGAATCTGGTTCTGGGCCCATTGAGAGCATGGGGTCGCTATCATCTCTTTCTGATTAGTTGTCAGGTCCTCTTACCATCTCTGGCTTGAGAGGTCCTAAAGCTTGTTATTGCTTCTATTGCTGCCATCTGGTTCCACAATTGGTGTTTCATCTATATGACACTGAGTTGGCTTTTGCCCTCCATGTCATAATTTCTCTTTATAACCTCCTAAGTTTTCTTGGGCTGAAAGAATATCTCATGCTGACCTGTTGACTCTGCCTCTCCAGAATTTGATTGGAGTCCTTCCTTTAAATATAGTTGAAGGAGACTTTTAGGAGATCTCAAATGAGTGCTTTCTATACTCTGCTGTCCTAGCCCTGCCCCATGTCCATTTTTGGTTTTTATAATGATTCCATTTAATTTTAATATATGGTAGACAGAAATCTTACCATATTGTATGACTCACTGAATTAAAATTTGAATAATATACAATTAAAAAATCTTAGATTTGGAAGGAGAAACAGATCATTTAGCACATAATGTACCTGATCAAAAATCTCTACAAAATCTTTGGCTAATATTTATCTTTTTGTATTTTCAGAACACGCAATGATGGAAAGACCCTGTCTTCCAAGGCATTTATTATTTTACTTTTGGACATCTCTGACCATTAGAAATTTTTCTTTTATATCCAAAAGAAATCTGCCTCTCTTCAATTTCCTCCTATTTCTATGAATTGTACTCTCTTGGAGAAAGCATAAAAGTCAAATCCCTCTTCTGTATGATAGTCATTCAAAAATTTGAAGACTGTGATCATGTTCCCTCTAAGTTTTCCTAACTTCAGGCTACGTATTTCTGCTGTTTCCCCCATTTCCCCAGTTTTTATATGGTATGTTTTTTCAGTGGCTATAAATAGGTTTTCTTCATCTGCACTTGCTTTAGTTTATCAACATATTATTAGCTTTTAGAGTCCCTGATACTACCCTTCTGAGAACAATGCAACCATTTTGTATTCCTAACCAGTTACCTGTTCTTGGTTACAATCTCTATATTCACTATGCATTTTTAAAGCTTTGCCATGAGCTTTCTATGTACTTCTCCAGCTTCTTGAACTGTGTGTCACAACACCATATATGGTCTTGTAATTAAATGTGGAGGTCACCAAAAAAAAAAATTGGCAGCTTGAAAAGGTATCAAATATTGTGCTGATTTAATTCTTTATTTAAAAATAAAACAAATTTATTTTATATACTTTAAATATACTTTACATACTATACATAAATATACTTTATTTAAAAATAAACAAATATATCCATCTCATTAGTATGTGAATTTGCTTTTGTCTTTAATAAATGATAAAATTATATATAATATAAAAGAATTGTTTTAAAATAAATTTCTTTATGATTCATCAGAAAGTGTTTGATTTATATACCTATTTTGTATACCTATATATCCAGTCATATAATTTTTTTTTTGGTTGAAAAATTTTTTTGGTTTTCTACTCCAGTAGAAAAAGTTTAAGAAACCCTGATTTAGAAAATTTGGGCTCAAATCCTGCCTCATTTAAGCTTTCTGGGTTTCCATTTCCTTATCTATGAAATGAGGGAATGGACTCTGGTCTCTTCCAGTATTAAATCAATAATCCTATAAGATCTTTTGATACTGAAATTCTACAATGTGCAGGAACATTTTTAGTTTCTAAAATGTTATATCATATTTTGTATCAGATAAGAAACACATAGCTCAATAGTTTTCCTTTTTGTGCTAACTGCCAAGAAATTCCAAATTAAATCCAAGCTCATTAGTGCTACTTAATTCATCCCAGGTGGTTGATGGGATGTTTTCTATTAAAAACATTAATTTTCTTGCTTTGTAAACCACCTAGTTCTTTAGGGTCTAAACCCCAAGTAAATGCAATCATTTACTTTCCTTGATGTGTGAAGAGTGGCCTGTTTAATCCTAGAGAACATGGGAAAAAAAAAATTAAACTATGGTGTTATCTACCAATGGCTTGATTGGTTGGGTGTATAAATATATTTGCTCCTAAGTTACTTAACAATTGGATGCCATTTACCCCTTTTCAAGGGGCAACATGACATGGTGGAGAGAAATCTAGCATCAAGGCCAGGTAGACTGATTCAAGTCTGGTTTTTTAGGCCTAATGGCTGTGATATCCTGGCGAAGTCACTTAAATCTCTAGACCTCTAAACCAAGGCTTCTTAAACTTTTTCCACTTATGATGTCTTTTTTCCCTGAGAAATTTTATGTAATCAAAAGCATGTAGGTATATAAAATAGATACACAAATCAAACATTTGCTGATAATAAATCATGAAGAAATTTTTTTAAACTTTCTTTGGTATACATATAATTTTACTACTTATTAAAGATGAAAACATACTAATCAAATCGATGTGCTTGTTTATTTTTACATAATTAGCAGAATATTTGATGCTTTTTGTAGTTGCCAAATAATTTGTGACACCCCCCCTCCATTCAGTTATTCGATCATATTACCTACAGTTTAAGAATCTTTGCTCTATGCAACTCTGATTTTAAAGTGAAAGAAGGTGCTGCCCTTTATATTCCCTTATTTGAGAATTCCCTATATTAGTAATAATACAGATTTGCTCCCTATTCATAATTTTCTCCTAATGTATTTTTGGATTTTCCATGGCAAGATGGAGGGAATCAAGTATGTCTACTTAGTTGTACACTGAACATATTTATTAAGAAATATTTATTATAGAAGCATATTTATTAAGGGATACATGTATAGGTAATATGAACTGTCTGGAACCTCTTATAATTTTGATTAAGCTTAAGACAAATTAAGTAATTTGCTCATTCTGGCAAATGAATTTGAATTATATATTCGTTCTGGCTAGCCACTCACTACAACAATTTGGAGAGAAAGCTGCGGAAAGACAAAGGGCAGCTTTTGTAGATAGGAATAATCTTGTATAGGAAAACACACTTTTTGACTCTCCTGGAAATAGTGTTTTTAGTTATTGCTTCAAGGCACTTTTAAACTTTTACTATAAAAGCTCTTTACTTTTCTGCACCTGGAAGCTTAAGAAAATTTACTCTTCCTTTCTAAATTCTGATCTTGAATCTTCTATCCTTTTTTTCTATTTGCCTAATCCTTGTGAATTGTTAAGAGGTAGAGCCCTGAGGCTGTGATGAGCATTTCCTGAAAGAAAGTTTGTGATTTTTCCATAATAAAAAGAGCTTACTTGTTTTGAATTAAGATTTGCAAAGTATAGGTAGGTGGCTGAGGAAGTAGATCCCTAAATTTGGAGTCTGAAAAACCTGAGTTCAAATTCAACCTCAAACACTTAATGTGTCATTTTGAGCAAATCATTTAAGCTTTATCAACCTCAGTTTCCACATTTATGAAATAGATATAACAATAGCATCTACCTCACAGTGAGTATATAGATCAAATGAGATTATGTATTTAATGTGCTCTGCAAATCTTAACCTGTAATGGGCTGAGGTTTGAGTTGATGCACTGAGGTCCTAAGTACATGAGGCTAAATAGTAATTGGGCTATACTCTATTAATATACATGCTTGGATAGGAATGGTCCCTGCCCACTTTCCGTGCAAAGTCCTGATGTGTTGTATAGGAAATGAGGATTTGGGTGGGTGGAGGCAGAGAGAGAGACAGGAAGAGAAGCTGGGAGGGATTGGCCTCGGTTCCATACTCCTAGCTGCTGGTCGTGTGGCTGCTGGTCTAGCTAGCTTCTTGACTCAGCTGCACACATTGCTATCGCCGATTCCCTTCCACCTCCGATCCTTCTTCACTGAGAATAAAGACTGACGATTTTCCCCTAACCTGAATTCCTGACTCCGGCTGATTTTAAAACACGCGATCTTCACGTTAACCCACAATATAAATGCTAGATATTATTATTTATATGCATTATCAATTTAATTATGAGAATATATCTATGACATAAATTCAATTGGGATTATTATCTTCATTTTGCAAATGAGGAAACTGAGACACCACAAAGTTAAACTGCCTTGTACACAGTAGTGCAATCAATCAATATTATAGTCTCAGAACTGGAAGAGACCATCTAATCCAACTCAACAAAAATTCTCAATACAACACGCCAGATGTGGGTCCTGTAGCTTTTGCTTGAAGACCTCTACTAGGGAAGAATTCCATTTCTGTTTAAAGCAAACTATTCCACATCAAGAAAGCTCAAATTATTAGGAAGGTTTTCCTTGCACTAAGCTCAAATTGGCCTGCTTACAATTCCATAGTTTATTCTATTTGTGATTATGCTGCTTTTTTTCCCTGGAGTGTTCTATCCATCCCATTAATAAGAGAATTTCATCAGGAAACAAAATCATCAGTTGTCAGTTGACTTCTTCCTGTTCCCTCCTCCCTTTTTTCAATATTTACATTTCTGTAGTGTTTTATACTTCTCTTCTACTTGAATTTTCAAAGATTGTTATTTAACAATTTCAATAATTATCTAGATCTTTTGGCATGACCACATTAAGCCTACTAGATGCTCATTTGCTATCACCATTTTAGGGATTCAATTCTTTATTAGCTATTTCTCATTCTTGCTTTTCTAGCTCGAGTATACAAAAAAAATAGCTTTGAGTAGTTCAGACCTCCAAGCATTCATAGGTCCTACACTCCTATCTTTTGTTTGATGATCTTCTTTTATTCAGTATGGCTTTTAAAAAAAAATTCCAGGTCTTTCAATTCCATATTGAGCACGTATCCCTCTAGTCATATTTCATATGGTGTACAATATAACCTGGGATGGGAAATAACCTGATTTATAGTATATTCATGGATAGACCATATAGTTTGAAAGGTATAATTTCCAGTAATACTTTCCTTGAAATATATTAAGATCAAAATAAATTAAATATGCTATTCTTTCCCCCCTGAGACTCTTATCTTCTTTGATAAGATGGAAATATTTTCAAATACTTGAGAAAAGTCTACTGAAATTTAATGTTTTCAAATTTTCTTAAAGGAGATTGAGAGAAGTTCTGGGTTTCCTAAGCAGAAATTGATTCAGCTGTATTATTACCTAATATATCTTGATTGAGTGGTAAGCACATCTGTGACACAAGTAATCTTCATTGAAATTACATAGATTCATACCTAATAAAATGCTTTTTGAGATTATCTGATTAATCTATTTTTGAATAAGATTTATCTTGTCATTAGAGGAAAGCATTCATTCTTCCCTATTCCTTTGTTCTAATCCTTTCCACAGTTGAACTAATGAGCCAGATACCTTTTTAGTTCAAACCTAAACTAGACAAAGCTCAAATCAAGTGCCACCTTAGAGGCAACTAAGTGAAACAATGGATACAGCACCGGGATTGGAGTCAGAAACTCCCGAGTTCAAATCCAGTTTCAGTCACTTACTAATTATATGACCTGGACATCAACATCTGTATCCTCAGTTTTTTCATATGTAAAATGAGGCTAACAAAAGCACCTGCCTCACAGAATCATCTGAGGATCAAAAAATAATAATAATAATTGGTGCCACTCTTCAAGGTCCTATTTTAATATCAGGGACAAGATGATACAATATTAATTAAAGTCTCATCATTTAACTCTATCCCCTATTATTCTGTTTTAGATTTTATTAAACAATCAGTCAATCAATTTATTAAACATCTTGTGCCTGACAGTCACTGTTCTAAGTACTTTTTACTTGAATTTTATTTTTAAATTAAAGCATTCATTTTCTTTCTCTTTCACATTCCTTGAAAGAGAAAAGAATAAGACCCTTCTAGCAAATATTCTCAGTAAAAAATACCAAATTGCCACATTATCCATGTCCAAAAGTATATATCCCAATGTGCCTCTTGAGTCTTTTGCCTCTCTCAGGAGATAGCTGGTATTCTTCATTACTGCTTCTCTTGAATTATCAATGGTCACTGCATTGATCAGAGTTTTTAAGTCTTTTCTAGCTAGCTCTAAGCTTTAGGTATTTCAGAGTAGTAAAACTCCTTGTAGGAGCTACTTGTCCTTGGTTATTCAGCTTCACGCATCTAGAGTTAGAAGAAGCATGCAGCTGCCTTTCCCTTATATTCCTTCTCCTTGCACAGTGTATTACTTCAGGTATGATTCACAATGGAGACCAGATTGCTCCCTTAACCCATGATGAACCTATACTTTATGTCCATCTCTGGTGCCACAGAACGCATCTGTCTCCTGGATCTTTTTCCTGCTCTGCACATGTCATATAGCTTCAGGCTCCACTGTGCTGAATGCATAACCACACTCCTTGACCTAGTATTCAGCCCCATGGAACTTAGCCCAATCTCTACCATGGAAGGATCTGTGTAGTCCTTCCTGGCTGGATTCCCTCCCCAGTGCCCAAGGCCTCTGGCTGTCTCCTTATATTGCTCTTGGCTGGAAAAATAACTCACTGTGGTTTTTCCAAGTATTTGCCTATCACTACTCTGTCTAGTGCTCCTGCTTGATCACTGCTGTTGAAGTTATGGTCAGTACTCCCTCTTCTTACTCCACCATCTTTGTCAAGCACTTTCTTAGTGTTTTGAAAGACAGAACCTATGATGTTTTGAAAAACATCTCTTAGTGATATCCATTTTTAAGATAACTGTGAAAAAAATCTACTGAGATGGTAGTAGTCATTTTTCATACATTTCTGAGGGTGACAAGAATGCTGAAGCACAACTATCTATCTCAGCTCAAGTGAATAAAGATTTACATTTTTAACAAGCTTACTGTATGCAAAGTCACAATTTCCCACTGAATCATATTTTGTAAGTGCCTAATGAATACTTATTGAACTTAGCACTGATGATTGATGTTTTGGTGAGCTATACTATCTCAGGCTATTTTCAAAAAATGAACTATGGCCACAACGTTGTATATTCAACATCGGCATCTATTATTCAATGCTTTGGAGTACATAACACCTGCATATTTAGTGAAGGGAATGATTTTCTCTTTCTAAATATAGATTCATTATCTGATGGTTCACATATGGATACATGTGTCCATTCAATGGCAGGGACAGAAGGAGAAGCTTAAAATTAATTGCCATAGAATTTAGACATTACTTGATGTAGGGGCTCCTTTTATAATTTAAATAAATACTCAATATATTTATTAGTTTGAGATTATCATGCCTGAATTGATCAATGCTCCTGGCAGGAAGTAAGTGACAGACACCTGGGCTGTTTCCTGGGCCTCTTGCAATGATGTGGTTGTGAGGATCTCGGAAGCTGACCTAACATTTCCAGGTGTGACACATCATTTATTTTATTTCACCATTTCCCAAGATTCTAGACCAGGGGTCCTCAATTTATGGCCTGCTGGCCAGATGCGGCAGCTGAGGACGTTTATCCCCCTCACCCAGGGCTATGAAGTTTCTTTATTTAAAGGCCCACAAAACAAAGTTTTTGTTTTTACTATAGTCTGGCCCTCCAACAGTCTGAGGGATAGTGAACTGGCCCCCTATTTAAAAAGTTTGAGGACCCCTCTAGATTATTAGAAGGCTGGCTGTGGCTTCAAACTGGGAGTGGGTGGTAGGTGAGTAGAAATTGCCTGTGTAACTTCATACATGGACAGTTCTTCATGAAGCAGGTGAGGAGAATTAGCAACGGAAGCAGCATCAGTGTTGGTAACTGCTTTAGGACAGTAGGGCGGGACACATAAGATTGGTATCTTTGGAAGGCACAGACAATTTAAGAATTAGGGACCTTTGATTGTCCTGTTTGCTATAAATGGTTGAACCCAAATCTCAACATTAATGTTAACTCTATGGTGGGTACATGGCTTAATGAAGAGAAGAATCAGAGAGGTAGAGAAAGACAGAGACAGAGAAAGAAACACACATACAAAGATATAAACACACAGAGAGACAGAAAGAGAATGAGAAAGCATTTATTAAGTGCTTAGTATGTTACAGGCATTGTGCTAAGAACTGAGGACACAAACATAATCAAATTAAATAATATGTAATTTCAAAAAGATTACATTCTAATGGAGGGAAACAATATAAAGGGAAGCTAGAATGGGAGTGGGAAGGGAAATTGGGAAGGGAAAACAAGTCAGTCCAGTGAATATGATTGAGGTCAAAGATATGGTGGAAAATCTTTAACAACTAACCTCCTGGTGGGTTAAAATACAAGGGCACACTTGGAAATTTAATCTGCATTAACATTTTCTTCATTCTTGTAAGTCTACACAACAAAAAAGGAAGTCAAGACATGATTTGTAGCTTTTGCAGAAGTCTGAGATATAAATACTCAGACTGACAACTTAACAATTGGCTCTTGATTGTTGGTTTAAGTAAGCTTCAGAGCACCTCACTGGGGCCCATTATGAAATAGTAGTGAGATGAGGAATTATCCATCAAAAAAGTAGGGCCTTAGGTTGGAGATTTCTGTTGTGAAGGAGGGCAGTTGTGAAGGAGAAGAGGTGAAGTTTAGAGAGTGACTCATATTGGGATTGAAGTGAGCATGGTTAGGTTTGAAAACAAGAAAAAAAGAGGAAAGCTAAAGACTCATACTAAAAAGAAAAACAGAATGAATTAATTGATACAAATGTGAAATATTCATTTTTTCATTTTCCTTTGAAGAGACTGACTAAACGTTTGGCTTATTTCCTGTCATTTCTTCTCCTCTTGCCTCACTGAATCTCAGAATTAAGTTATGTATTTATGTATTAGCTTAAGAAGCACATGAATAACTACAAGGGTACGTGATTTTAAATAAAATTGTTTTCAGGCTTGGGAACTTGATGAAATGGATTCAGTTTATAAAACTACTTTTTTCAGGTCTCAGCCAAGTTGTCAAACCCAATTTGGCCCTAGAATAAACTCGAACTGGACTCAGAGGTCTCACAACCTCTTGGGACATCTTGACCTCAGCTAATTATTGGTTTGTTGATTAGATTCCAAGGCCCTGTCCAGTTATGAGCCAATGCTTTTAAGAGTCTTTACATCTGGTTAGTCAGACTATATACATTCCTTTATCCAGATATAAAATGAAAACAAAGATAAAGGGCATAATGATGGCAGGCCTTTCTTTTCTTTCTTTTCTTTTTTCTTTCTCTCTTTCCATTCCTCCCTTTTCTTCCCTTCATCCTTCCCTTCCTCTCTCCCTCTCCCCTTCCCTCCCTGACTCCCTGACTTTCTTCTTTCTTTCCTTCCTTCCTTTCCTTCAATATACTTATCTACACACATATAAATACATATCTGTGTATATGTGTATATATTTATATATACACACACATACATATATATACATACATTTTTTTTCTTCAAATTAAATATGACCTTTACCTCCAGTGGGGCAGCTGGATGGCACAGTAGATAAAGTGTCAGGGTTAGAGTCAGGAAGACTTATCATCTTGTGTTTAAATCTAGCTTCAGGTACTATTAGCTATGTGGTCCTGGGCAAATCACTTAATCCTATTTGCCTCAGTTTCCTCACCTGTAAAATGAGCTTGAGAAAAATGATATAACACTTCAGTATCATTGCAAAGAAAAGTCAAAGTTCAACTAAAAGAGTTAGCCACTGTAACAAAATGACAACAACATAAGGC
This sequence comes from Sarcophilus harrisii, assembly GCF_902635505.1. Taxonomy (NCBI): domain Eukaryota; kingdom Metazoa; phylum Chordata; class Mammalia; order Dasyuromorphia; family Dasyuridae; genus Sarcophilus; species Sarcophilus harrisii. Next base: position 233,640,309 of record NC_045430.1, read on the forward strand.
TTTGGGGTGTGAATGTAGTCAGAAAAATTTATGTTTAAAATACTCAAAATGCCCAATTTTGAGCCCCAAATTTGGCTCAAAAACTAATAATACTTTATTTCCTTATATAATTTTAAGTAACTTGAGACTTATGGAGAAAGAAGGAAATAAACATTTATTAAGCATTTAATATGTACCAGTCATTGTATTAGGCATTTACAAATATTAACTTATTTAATATCCACACCAACCCTGGAAGATAGCTACTATCATTATTCCCATTTTACTATTGAGGAAACTAAGGAATATAGAGAAATTAAGTGAACTGCCTAGATCCACAAAGCCAGTAAATCTCAGGCTGAATTTCAACTCAAGCCTTCTCTATGCACCTAACTCAGGTTGGCATGGGAGACATTTGGGGTGGGGAAAGTTGAGGTAGGAAAAAAAGAATTGATGAGGACAAAGTAAAAATAGCAAAGGAATTTTCAGGTCTTAGGAAGTTTCTTTAAAACTTTGCCTCAAACTGCATAGTAGCATCAAACTCTCATTCCACACACATTCATTCTGGAGTGAAATTTGTTGCTTGTTAATAGATGAAATCTATCTATAACCATATGTGTTGTCCACATAGTAACAGTAAAATTTGTACTTTTTTTTTCATTTTCTGGAACATTAAAGGCCTGCAAAACATAGTCTAGTTATGGTAATTATTTCCCTGTCATTAGATGAAAATCTCAGTGATGGATGAAGTACCTCTATTGGCAATTTATGCATTGTGTGACCAATATGTTCTCAGGGAACAGATAAATGTCTTGGTTTGTCAAAATCCTATTATTCTGATTTATTTGGTTGACTTTTATGTTGTCAAAGAGGCTTAGTGATTGATTGGGATGGATTCTTATTTGTTTGTTTGTATTTCTTCACTTGAGAACAGTTATATTTCTAGAGAACCAATTGGAGGGAACATAAGGATATCTGTTTTGAGCTTATAATTTCGTATTTATTTGGGAAAAAAAGCTTTGGAAAGATGCCTTTATCTTGCAACATGTCACCCTGGATGCATTATATTCCAAGTTGCTTTTTATAATAAATTTTTTTTCATAGACATTTTTGAATAGATTCATCATTATCATTTTCATAAACACTGATTATTTATGATTGTGATTTATGCTACATCTACAATTAAAAAGACAATTTGCCTTTTGGTGACTCATAATTTGAGATAAATCATAATGAAATAAAGCTATTAAAATATACATTAATTATGCAGACTTGTGATTCCCCTTTATTTATTTGGCTCCTCATCTTAGTATTACCTATAGGTTTCAGGATTGGGGAGGAGGTATGTACAAGTAGCATGTGACATATTATTTTTAGAGAAGAGAAGTATAGTGGTCAAACTCAGAGAGAGATGAGAAAGATACCAGATTAGAATATCTAGAAGCTCCCTTTGTTGAGACTGGTTGCTGAATGTCTATACCTTGAAATGAGATGAGGTTGGCAAGCTTAATCCCCACAAATTCTAAGAAAATGCATTCATTGGCCATCACAAAATCCAGTTCACATTACTTTCCCCAGGCTGTGTCTATTACTAGGAGAAACTTAGAATTCAAAGTTTCTGGGTCTTGGACTTCCAGCCAAGATGGTGGCAAGCAGGCACACAGCTGTGTAAGCTCCGCATTTTCTCTCAGAATCCATCTCATTATAACCCTCTGAATTAATGCCTGACTGAAAAAAAAACCCCACAAATAGTTACCAAGAGAAGACATCCCGAGATTGGCCAGGAAAGGTCTGTTTTGCTTTGAGGGTGGGATTTTTAGACGGGGCACAGGCTGAGGGCAGCAAGAGCCTCAGGCAGCTCACACCAACAGACTGAGGGGGGGTGGGATTCCGAGTCCTGCAGGAGGCGCACACAGGATTGGAACTTTGCCCCAGCAAGCAAGTCCAGCAGAAAGTAAAACACCGGGGGAAGAATTCAACCCCAAACAGCTGGAGTTCCTTGGGATTGGCCAATTTTTCCACACACCGTCCAGCACGCCTAAAACTCGGACAGGTGCAGCACAGTCCTGCTAGTGCCCACTGCTGCCCCCGGTCTGTAGAAAAGGCCTGGAACACCACCCAGCCCACCCCCAAAAAAAAAAAAAAAAAAGATTCCATTTGGTTTTTTTTCCAGTTTGTCTCATTCTTCTCTGACAAAATGAACAAAAAATTGAAAAAGACCTTAAGCATTGGGCTTTTATATGGAAGAGGGGATTAAACCCTGAGGAGACTAAAACAGATTATCCCAGGTGAATCCCATTAGGAAGAGATCATCTGTCCCCCCAAATGAATCTCAAGAAGAAATTAAAAATTCCCCACAAGAGAGCTAGAAGAAAGATGGGAAAAGGAGAGGGAGGTTTGGCAAGAGAGACTGGAGAAGCATTCCACCAAAAAGACAGAGGGAAAAGAAAACAAACCTTGAAAAAAAGGATTGTGAACTGGAAACAGAAAAACCTCTAAAGAAAAAATTTCAAAAAGAAAAAACATTCCATAGAACAAATTGGACAATTAAAAAAGATATAAAAAAAGTGAGGAAGAAAACACTTATTGAAAATCAGAATAGAACAAATGGAATTAATGACTGGGAGACAAGAATAGTCACAAAACCAAAAAAATCAAACAATGGAAAAATGTGAAATACCTTTCTGGGAAAAACAACACCTGGAAAAAACTAGAGAGAAAACCGAAATTATTGGACCTCAGAAAATAATAAAAAAAAGAGCCTGGACACATTTTCCAGGAAATTTCAAAGAGAACGCCCAGAAGTCATGAAACAGAAAAATAGACATTGAAAGGATTAAGACACCCATGAAAGGGATCCCAAATCAAAACACCAAGAAACACAGTGGCCAAATGCCAGAACCCACAAACGAAGGAAAAAAACCAAGCAGCTAGAAAACCCAATCCAAATACAGAGGAACCACAAAACCCAAAAGACCAGCATCCACATTAAAAGATCAAGGCCCTGGAAATGATATTCCAAAAGGTAAGGAACTCACAAACCAAAAATCTTAAGCCAGAATGAGCATCTTTTCCGGGGAAGATGGTCATTCAACCAAAAGGAATTTCACCATTTTGGTGAAAAACCAGAACTTAACAAGAAGTTTGATCTGCAAAAAGAACCAAGAAAAAATCTAAAAAGGAAAAAGAAACTTGGGAACTATATTTTGCTGTAAAGATGTTAAAATCAGTAACCTTGTTCAGAAATTAGAGGTGGAAAGGACATTGTAAAAAAGGGGAAAGTGGGGGTACTATATCTCATGAAGAGGAAAGGAAACCAATTCTGAGAGAGAATGGAGGGGGATGAACATAGTGGGTATTTTACTGCCATAAGAATTGGCTTTAAGAGAAAAAATTTAGAATACAATGAGGGGAAATTCCTCCCATCTCACTGAAAATGAGAAGGGAAAAGGAAAAGGGAAGGAATGCTCAGAAGGGAATATAAACTGGGGAGGGAAAGGAGTGATGGGGGAGGAACCTAATGGGGAGGAGGGATACTAAAAGGGAGGGCTTTGAGAAGCAAGGGTGCTCAAAGTTTAAACTGGGGAGGGGGGGGGGGGAAAGAAGGGAGAAAAAAACAAAAACAGGGGTTAACAAGAGAAAGAAGAATTGGAATTTATAAATGGAACGGGAAATTCCCCCATAAAAGAAGAGACAGCAGAATGGATTAAAAAGCCAGAATCCCACAAATGTTGTTTACAGGAAACACACCTGAAGTGGGAGATACATGCAAAAAAGGAAAAAGGATGGAGCAAAAATCTACTATGCTTCAGGTGAAAAAAAAAAGGGGAGCCATCTTGGATCCGTAAGCAAAACAAAATTGATCAATTAAAGAGAAAGGAAGGGCACTATATTTTTGGGAGCATAAGATAATAAGCAAATAAATTAAAAATATGCACCAATGGTTAGCATCTAAATTTTAAAAGAGAAATTAAGAGCCAAAAGCAGAAAAGATAGCAAAACATAAAGTGGGAGATCCAACCTTACCCAGAATTAGATAAACAAACCAAAATAAATAAGAAAGAAGAAAGAGGTAAATAGAATACTAGAAAAGTTAGATATGATAGACCCCTGGAGAATAAATGGAAAGGGAAAGGAGACACTTTTTTAAGCAGTTCAGGAACCTACAAAAAATAGACCATATATTAAGACATAAAACCAAACTCAAATGCAGGGCAGAAATATAAATCCTTTTCCAAATGAAAAAATTACACCAACAAAAGCCAGGGAAAGTAGACCAAAAAAAATTAAACTAAATAACTCATACTAAAGAAATTTTGGGAACAGCAAATCATAAATAATTAATAACTTCACCCAAGAAAATGCAAAGACATCATACCAAAACTGTGGGATGCACCAAAAGCGAATAAGGGGAAATTTCATTCCTAGAGGCTTATTCATAAAATGAGAGGGAAGGTCAACGAATTGGGCTTGCAACTAAAAATGCTAGAAAAGGAAAAATTAAAAACCCCAGTCAAACACTAAACCTGAAATTTAAAATAAAAGGAGATATCAATAAAAATTGAAAGTAAAAAAATGATTGAATTAATTAAAAAACTGAGTTGGTTCATGAAAAACCAACAAAAGACAAAAAACCCTTAGTAAATCTGAAAAAAGGAAAAGAGGAAAATCAAATTTTAGTCTTAAAATGAAAAGGGAGAACTTGCCACTAATGAAGAGGAAATTAGAGCAATAATTAGAAATTACTTTGCCCAACTTTATAGCAATAAATTTGACAACTTAAATGAAATGGAAGAATACCTTTAAAAATGTAGCTTGCCCACATTAACAGAGGAAGAAGTAAATATCCTAAACAGTCCCATCTTTAGAAAAGAAAGCCTAATAACCAACTCCCTAAGAAAAAAAATCCCCAGGACGATGGATTTTAATTGAATTCTACCAAACATTTAAAGAAAATTAACCCCAATGCTTATAAACTATTTGAAAACTGGATTGAAGGAGTCCACCAAACCCTTTACAACACAGACATGGTACTGGATACCCAAACCAGGTAGGTTGAAAAAGAGAAAGAAAAAAAACCCCTCTAATGAATATCGATGCTAAAAATCTTAAAAAAATATTAGCAAAAGATTACAGAAAATCATTCCCAGGATAATACACTTGGACCAAGTAGGATTTATACCAAGAATGCAGGGCTGGTTCAATATTAGAAAAATTTAGCATAATTGACTTATCAATAAGCAAACTAACAAAACCATAGATCATCTCAGATGTAGAAAAGCATTTGATAAAATCCCCATCCATTCCTAATAAAAAAACTTGAGAGTATAGGAATAAATGGGTTTTTTCTTAAAATATAGACAATATTTAAAATCACGAAGCACATATGCAATGGGGAAAAATTGAACCTTTCCCAGTAAGATCTGGAGGAAGCAAGGTTGCCCACTGTCACCATTATTATTCAAAATTTTGTATTGAAACACTAGCCTCGGCAATAAGGGTCAAGAAAGAGATTAAAGGAATGAATAGGGCAGTGAGGAAACCAAACTATACCTCTGCAGATGATATGATGGTATATTAGAGAACCCCAGAGATTCTACTAAAAGCATTAGAAATAATCCATAACTTTAGCAAAGTTGCAGGTTATAAAATAAATCCCCCAAAATCCTCACGCTTTTATATATCACCAACAAAAAATCCAAAAGAGAAAAAGAGAAATTCCATTCAGAATAACTTTTCAAAAAATATTTAGGAATCTATCTACCAAAGGAAAGTCAGGAATTATATGAGCAAAATTACAAAAAAACTTTCTACACAAATAAAGTCAGACTTAAACAATTGGAAAAATATTAAGTGCCCCTGAATAGGTCAAGAGAATATAATAAAGATGATAATACTCCCTAAACTAATCTATTTATTTAGTGCTATACCAATCAGACTTCCAAGAAAATATTTTAATGATCTAAAAATAACAACAAAAATTATATGGAACAAAAAAGGTCAAGAATCCAAAAGAATTAATGAAAAAAAATCAAATGAAGGTGGCCTAGCTTTGGATCTAAAACTATATTATAAAGCAGCAGTCACCAAAACCTTTTGGTATTGGTAAGAAATAGATTAGTTGATCGTGAAACAGGTTAGGTCACAAGACAGAATAGTCAACTATAGCAATTTATTTTTGACAAACCCAAAGTTCCTAACTTTTGGGATAAGAACATTATTTGACAAAACTGCTGGGATAACTGGAAATTAGTATGGCAGTTAGGATGGACCCACACTTTTAAGGATACCAAGATAAGATCAAAATGGGTCCATGATTTAAATAAGGAATGAGATTATAAACAAATTGAAGGAACATAGGATAGTTTATCTCTGACTTTGGGAGGAGGAAGAAATTTGTGACTAAAGCTTTAACTAAGACCATTATTGATCCAAAATAGGAAATTTTGATTACATCAAAAAAAGCTTCTGACAAACAAACAAAAACAAGATTAGAAGGAAGCAACAAAATGGGAAAAATTTCTTCACAGTTAAAGGTTCTGATAAAGGCTCATTTAAAAAATATATGAGAACTGACCTAATTTATAAGAAACCAAGCCATTCTCCAATTGATAAATGATCAAAGAATATGAACCACAATTTCAGATGATGAAATTGAAATTATTAACATAAAGGAGGTTCCAAATCATTATTAATCAGAGAAATGCAAATTAAGATAACTGAGATACACACACACCGTCAGATTGACTAAGATGACAGGAAAAAAATAAATGATTGTGAGGGGATGAGGGAAAACTGGGGACACTGATACATTGTTGGTGGAGTTGGGATTAATCCAACCATTCTGCAGAGCAATCTGAATTATGTCCCAAAAGTTATCAAACTGTGCATACCCTTGATTCCAGCAGTGTTTCTACTGGGTTGTACCCCAAGGAGATACTTAAAAGAAGGAAAGGGACCAGTATATCCAAAATGTTTGTGGCAGCCCCTTTGTAGTGGCTAGAAGCTGGAAACGAGTGGATGCCCACAATTGGAGAATGGTTAATTGTGGTATATGAATGTTATAGAATATTATTGTTCTGTAAGAAATGACCAAGGATGAATACAGAGAGCCTTGGAGAGAATTACATGAAGTGATGTTAAGTGAAATGAGCAGAACCAAGAGATCATTATAAACGTCAACAACGATACTGTATAAAGATGTAATCTGATGGAAGTGGATTTCTTTGACAAAGAGACCTAATTCAGTTTCAATTGATCAATGATGGACAGAAGCAGCTACACCCAAAGAAAAAACACTGGTAAATGAATGTAAACTGTTTGCATTTTTGTTTTTCTTCCCAGGTTATTTTTACCTTCTGAATCCAATTCTCCCTGTGCAACAAGAAAACTGTTTGGATCTGCACACATACATTGTATCTAGGATATACTAGGTCATATTCAACATATATAGGACTGTTTGCCATCTAGGGGAGGGGCTGGAGGGTGGGAGGGAAAAATCGGAACAGAAGTGAGTGCAAGGGATAATGTTGTAAAAAAAATTACCCTGGCATGGATTCTGTCAATAAAAAGTTACTATAATAAAAAAAAAAGTTTCTGGGTCTTCCACTTGATAGCAAGGCCTTTTAGATATGCGAGTCAGACATCACCTGAGAATTTCATTATATTGTCCATACTTCTTTGCCTGCTTGTCAAAAGAAATGGATAAAGGACACAGACTTTCCCATGCTCTTCCTAAAAATTCTGGATTCCAAGAAGACTAAATTGAGTATGAAACAGTCTAATACTTAAATCTTTTTCCTTGAACAAGTCCATGCTATCCAATTAAATTTGTTGCCCAATATAAAATGAATTGAAAAAAAAAGAAATGGGAATTTGGACATTCATGAATTTTCATTTCACCTCTATGCAGTTTAGCTTTTTTTAAAAAAAGTATTTCCTCTCTCCTTTGAAGTTGATTGGTTAGTTTGCCCTTGTTGGTTACTCCCTCTGAGAAGCATTAGATGGGAAGATCATATATGTTTCCTTTTTGGTTAGGCAGGGTTGATCAGATACACATGGAATCTAGCTCTGGAAGGAATTTCAAAGATCATCCAAATTAAACCCCTCATTTTATAGATGAGATGAAGTGTCCAGCTCAAAGTTACATAGATCTCTATGTAAGTAGCAAAACCAAGTTTTTGCTCTAGAGTCCAAACTCTAGAGAGTACTGAGCCTGGGGTGGAAAGGTGAATTTAACTTGATCCTTAGAAATGCTGAAACTTTCACCTTCACACTGGAGGAGCCACAGAACAGCTGCTGAGATGCTTAAGTTGCAATAAAGCTCACTAATCTGAAAACTTAAGGGACAGTTGAATGGATGCTTTAGAAGTCAGCTTATCCTTTCCTGTCCTTGTTTCAAAACTATTTAAGTTTTTAAATGATTTATATAGGTTTTTATTTGTACCTGTGATTTTACTGCTGTAGTGAACTCTTAGTGGGGAAATGCCCTCTACCAATGTAAATCAGAAGTCATGCACAACATCAACAGAGTTGTTTGGAGTGGTAGTGGTGGGGGAATGGTACAGTGAGAGGTTCAGTGTTTTTTCCAGGGACACATTCGCAAGAATCCTCCTGAGTTCTTCCAGAACACAGGGTTAACTCCTTATCTATCACACCATGCTACCAAATATACACCCATCCACGTGCACATTATTGCCATTTTTTCTTATGAACATTTTAGGAGTATGCATACCCTTAGGCTTTGACAATTTTGAAGAACAAAAGGTACAATTTACATATTCCTGGAACGAATCAGAGTCATTTTGACTCAAATAGAAACTGTCACTAGCCCATAAACCTTGCTCTAACCCAATTTTGGCCCAATGAAATGGCTGCTCACATCAGTCAAAGGTAGAATACAGTTTTTTTTTTATTCTCATCTCATACAAAAGTCCTATGCAGCCACAACCTGAAAGCCTTGTCTGTGAAAACTGCTCAGAAATCAAGGGCTAAGAGGGATTAGTGCCTTCATCTATACTGGCTAGACAAACGATATGCTTTCTGTCCCAAACTGAGCCATCATGGGAGAATCACTAGATTTGAAGTCAGAGGGCATAAGTTGAAGTCCTGGTTCTCTAACTTATGGTCTAGTTGTTTGACCATGTATTAATTATTTAAAGTACTGCCCCCAAATGTAAATAAAAACATTTTCATTAATCAATTCACAAATATTTGTTTCTTGCTGTGTGTTAGAACACTGAACTATGATAAAGGATTTAAAAACAAAATTGTGTTTTCTTCTAAAGAAATATATCTTCTATTGAGGAAAGTAATATACATAGACAAATCAATGCAAAACACATGCACTATCTGTATATACATGCACACCCATACGCACATAAATACATATACATATACATACAGAAAGCACACACACACTTTGCTTCAAGAGGAAGTTAATCATAATCATAAATATTTATATAATGCTTTCTGTGTGTCAGGGGAAGAGCTAAGTGATTTACATTTGATCCTCACAACCATGGGAGATAAGTGCTATTATTATTCTTTTATTTTTTTTAAAGATGAGGAAACTGAGGCAAACTTGCCCTCGGTCACACAGCTAGCAAGTGTCTGGAGCCAATAAGTCTTCTTGACTCCGGGCCTAGTGCTCTGTGTACTATGACACCACCTAGCTGTCTCAAAAATAAAGTTGACAATAAAATGCAATATTTTTCAAACTATATAGGACCATATATATGTGGGTTATTATTTATAATAATTTCCATTTCGATTGGTTTATACAAATAATCCTTCTTTTAGATGAATGTGCACATAAATGCAGATGGGATACATATCTGAACAGAGGCTAAAAATGTGGAGCTTTCTCTGAGTTTATTGAATTTTCTATTAGACATAAAACAAAAAAAGCTTGCTTTAATGTTGATGTACTTTCTAATATAGATATTCCAAGGCATTCTAGACAAATGTTTTCAAGACAAACTTCTACATATATATTTTTTGAAATATCTTTCTAAAAACATACTTTGAAAAATGATTCATGCAGATGTAAGTTCCAGATGTTTTACATTTATATCAGCCACTGTGAGTTAATTTATTTGCAGAAATTTTTAAACTACTCTCTCATCTTCTGCCTACATCTTCTGAAATCTTGTGTAATAATGCCTAGTTTTAGAATTGTATTAAGATACATTAAATTTCCTTTGTGACTCAAGATGAATTTGAAATATTTTTCACCTTAGTGAAAATCATATACAGTTCTGTTTTCTTTCTCACTTGTTGAAATGAAAGCTTGCTCAGTATTGTCCATTGTGTAAACCTAAAAACTTCAGGGAGAAACAGCTTGCTAATCCTTGGGAGGGAAACAGCAAACAGTGATGGGTATTCAGAGGATTGTAAGGAATTCAGTTAAGGGACTTAGAGCAAGAATACCAATAAAGCCAGGTCTGTTGATCAGAGGAGAATCCCTGGCATAATTTGCATTTCTGCATATTTTGAAGATAAATGGGGAAAGTCTGAATTTATTTAGTTGTGAGAAAAAAACTAATGAATATTGACCTCCCTATTCAGAGGGGAGTCTATTGTACTAAGAGTAATTTGATAAATGTCATAGTAAAATATCAATGAAGAAACCCAGGAAATATCTGTTGTTATGATGGTATTTAATAAAGTATCTAATATAAAAAGTCTTCCACTTTTTTTTTACAATAAGGACTACAACAATTCATGTTCTGGGTCCCCAGTGGATTCTCCATGTTGAAGATAGCTAAGTGAGAATTGATAGCCCATTAGTTTGTAGAATGAAAATGGGAAATTAGATTTCATTTCCCAGGAGTTGGCTTAAAGGAAAAGTTCTCTTGCTCCAATTTGGAATTCTTTCTTAAAATGTAGAGATTGTTGATGTAACTATTCAAATAATCTGAAAAACCAGAAGTGTAGAATGTTAGCACTAGAACAGTATTAGAACTAGAAACAGATTCAGAGCACTGATTCTCTGTTCATTTGTTTATAGATTATTAGCCCTTGATGTTTTCTCCATTTTTGTGATTGTAGAATAAATGCTTTCCTGTGCCTAGTATTCACTCATTACCTCCAGTGCTTATGTGGGAGCTAGAGTCCTGGTTGCCAACATTTGTGGAAGCCCCAAATACAAGATATATGACATACTTACATACATACAAATTTGGTCAGTTTCATAAACTTTGGAGTTTTGGAGAGTGAGGTATGAATATATAAAAGACCAAAGAAATATTGTTTTCTTGGACACCCCTGAGATTAGACCCAAATTATATAAAACCAGAGCTCAGGGATTGTGATCCATTAGTTACAGTTTTAAAATGTATCTTTCTTTGGAACCATGTATATCTTTTCTCCTTGAAAATTATGTTGAATTATTTGTAATTTCTTAGTGATGTTTGTTATGTTTCTTCCACACTACACCCCCAAACACAAAATTTAATCCATGTAGCCTAGGGTTTATGTGATTTTTCTAAAATAACATAGCTTCTCTTGAGGTTCTCTCATTGATTCCATTCAATTAGACCTATATCTCTTCCCATCTCTTTGAAGTCTTAAGAACCAAACCTGAGCAGTGAAGCTTTTTTTACATTCACCTTTAGGATGTAGAAATGAGAAAATGTTCAAACTGGCTTTACCAATCTTTTATGTTCATATTATCTCTCTCTCTCTCTCTCTCTCTGTCTGTCTCATTTCTCGAACCCATGGAAATCAGAGGATTTCTACCATGGTTAAGGGGTTTTCTACTTTCCCTCTTTTCTTTTATTTCAAGTGTCTCACAACTGGATAAAATTGTTGAATTAAAAATAAAAATTATCTGATAAGGTCCTGACAGATTTCCTCTAATTTGTCTGTTATTTGAAGCCAATTTCTTTGGTTCAAATGTTATTTGTGGTTATAATCCAGTTAAGATAGAGAAAATCTAACTGGTATTCATCCAATAAACACTTATGACCTATTATATATCAAACAATAGATTTACATAAAAAACAACATCAAATTCAAAATAATCCCTGCCCTGGAGGAGCTTACATTTCATTGACTCACACACATGTACAAGTGAGTATAGATAGATACATATAGATATAAATACCATGCTACATGTACATTGATGAGTAAATATAAAGGATCTACAAAATAATTTTAAGAGCATGAAATTACTAATAATTGGGATGGGGTAATTCAGTAGGAGTATGAAGAAAGATTTCATTTATTTTGGAGGACAATTGTTCATTCTTTGTTTTCTTTTTATGGTATTTTTTCCAATTACACATAAAAAATAGTTTTCAACTTTCAGTTTTGTAAGACTTTGAGTTCCAAATTTTTCTCCTTCTCTCCCACCCCTCCCTTTTCCCAATCCAATATAGGTTGTGCATGTACAATCATGTTAAATATATTTCTACCTTACTCATATTGTGAAAGAATCAGAACAAAAGGGGAAAACTACAAGGAAGAAAAATCAACCACAAAAAACAAGTAAAAAGTGAAAATAATATGCTTCAATTTGTATTCAGACTCCATAGTTCTTTCTTTGGATGTGGATGGCATTTTCCATCATAAGTGAAATGTTTCATTTGCAGTAGATATCCCCTAAACTGTGCTTTGAAAGGAGGTGAAGTAAGTCATTTAGGCATTCAGCAAGTCTTTATTGAAACTACTAAGTCTTTTGTACTGTGCTAAGCACTGGGAATACAAAGAAAGGTTAAATATAATCCTTTGCCTTTAGGACCTTACATTCTAGTGAAGGTAGCCAACATGAAAATAAACAGTTACATCTGAGAGATATACAGAATAAATAAAGATAATCTGAAGGGGGAGGGCCTTGGAAAATGCAAAGATGAGTGTGGGGGTTGGGGGAGGAGGAGGAAACACATCTTGAAGGAAACCAGGGAAGGTAAGAGGCAGAGATGAGAAGACAGTGTATTTCCAGCATGATTGATGGTCAGTGCAAAAGCTGTAAGATGAGAGATGTAAGAAAGGAGATTTGAAATAAATGAATTGCTACATGTTGAGTCACATGTAAATTCTGGTGCCCATTCAAATTAGTAGAGAGTCTGTGGGAAAATAGTGGGTTATGGAAGTTAATAAAATGCACTTAAAAGAAAAATTATTTCCACTGAATTAAAAAAAACGTTAAAAAACAATAAAACAATTTTGCTTCTTCTTGAACTAAATGAAAGTTTTCTCAAAGTAATTAAAGAATTTCAGTGTTTTAAAAGTCATTGCAAATGTAATGTTTTTATTTTGTTCCATAAATCTTATTCACCTATTTTTTTTGGAAAATAAAACAGAAACTGATAAATGGATTAAAAAACAAAATACAATAATATCTAGGAGTATTCAATTTTTGCTGCTATCTTTCAAATTTTATGGCATTTAAAGGTATTATACCTGAGAGCCCATTTGTACCTTAATACCATACATATGCTCCATATATGATGACATGGAGTGACTCAAGTTCAATCATACCTTGACCAAGAAAAATAAGTAGAAATACAAATATAAACAAGGTCTCAGGACAGATTTCCATTGTTCACTTGTAATAATCAGGTGGACAACATACTTTCTAGGAATTATTTTCCTCCTGGAGCTCTCTGTATGAATATGCCCTATTCATTGTTCAATGGAAGGATAAGCTGTTATTAAAAAAAAAAAAAAAGAGAGAGAAAAGGAAAATACTTCTTTTATATTTCTTTTTTGTTCCTCTATAAAAGAAGTCTAATTTATATTCCAAATTCTTCCTTTTGTTGACTTGTAAAGTTACTCAAACAAGGGCGGTAATCACCATTTCTCAAAATTTAAGAGAGAACTTTAAAAGAAATTATTCAGATAATTTAAGTTTGTGTTGATGAAACTACTTTCTACTAATGGGAGATATGTTAATATTTCACATGAGCTGTCCTTCAGAGCAATGGAACAAATTAAAATTCCAAATTAAAAATGGGAAGACATCTGTCAAGCCAAAATGAGCATTCAGGCTGATTCCAAAGCAAAGCATCCTATGTTTCTGAAAGAGATAATAGTAATAGTAGTGATGAAGCATTTCTATGAAAGGCAAATGTTTTCAATTAAAAGTATAAACTGATTTAATAGGGTAAAGGGTGATAAGATATTTTTCATTAAAAGAGAAAGAGAGAAAAATGGGATTTAGAATTGCTGTCCCATCATAATATTAGTTTTTCAGGATAATATTATCCTTCAGTCCTTCAGGACTAAAAGAATATAGATGTATTGATCTCCCTTTTTCCCAAGTGAATGTCACTCACTCTTTTTCCACCCCCAAAATTCATATAAGCCCTTTGCTCAATATTCAAGGCACAAAGAAGCCCAGTTTTTAGCAATAAAGAATCATATATAGCTGTCAATATGGGAATGAAGGTCTCGGTGCACTTTTATCTACCTCCCAACTTTTTCTATTATATTTAGATCTGCATACATTCCTATAAAGATCAAGTCCATGCCCTGAATAAAATTTAAAAAGATACTGCAGAACCTTTTACACTCAAAAAGAAAGTATAATTTCCTTTTATGAGTAAATACATTCCTTTTATTTTTTTTGGTGGATCTCTAGTCAGGGGTAGCCATATTGAATTTATGTTTTTGATTCTACTAAAATACTTTTAAAAAGATCTGTAATCTCATTGATGTGACCATACTCTTTCATGGTTCCTCTGCTCAGTAGTGGAGACCCATCTGTGCCTGTTCATTCAATGCATGTCTTGTTCATATTATCTCCAAGGAGTTTTCCTTGGGGTTGGGTAAGCATAAAATGATCTGGGACCCTTTTTCAAAGTTTTGTGAAAATCTGAGGATACCCAATACCGCAACAGCCATCCATGGGTTATTTCTCATTCTCACTATGTGGTTAATTAATGTTTTCTTCTCATATTCATTGATGCTTTGATCATAGATCTAGAATTATAAGAGATTTCAGAGAAAAATCTTTCTCCTTAATAATGCCATATCCATAATAATGTGGTTTCCTTAAGCTCATTGTCCTCATCTCCTTTGTCCTTTGGGTGATCCTCAATTGAATTTTTTGATGACTGTTGTTCTTTCTATAACATCAAAAGAATCCTGTTGGCTCTATTGTTCTTATAATAATATCACTGTTTCTTTTTCTATCACTCCCACCCAGTTCCTCTTCTCATGAGCCTCATCTCTCTTCCCAGCTGCAAAGCCTGTCTTTGGCATCGGAAGATTAAAGGACTGTGTTGTAATTGTCCACTGTTCCAAGGGAACAGAAGTTGCCCAAGAGAGGAGCTGGGGCAAAGTGGTCTGGGAACTCAGGCTTAAACCATCACTGTACTTCCCCCTTGTAATAGCTTGACTCATCAATAACCAAATGCATGGTGTGTGTATGCATGCATGTATGTCAGACTTTGGGTCTGCTTTGAGGGTTTGGCTTATATTTTTCTTTCCATTTTAAGTTTTGAAATTTAAATTTTCCAAGCTCTAGAAATATCTTCTATGTTTGTTTGTGCACGTATATACAGTCATGTGTATGTTTTAATCCAGAAACAAAAAGAGGAAAAATCGACCTAAATTACTAAAGGATTTGGTGGAGATTGTCAATAATTCCTTCTTACCACAGTCATGATGAAAGTTGGATTCTATATTGACTATTGCTATTATCAGCATTAATGTTATTAATCTACCAAACATTTGATTTGCTCTTCACAACAAACCTGGCTGGTAATAGGTATTATTATGTCCATTTTACAGATGGAAACTGAGACTCAGAGTTTGTTTGGAGTTACATAACCAGTAAATGTCTGGAGCATAATTGACATTCAGCTCTTGCAGTGTTCTGCCTACTATACCCCGTAGCTGTTGGATTTTTGGATTTCTTTGTGCTGGATAGATGATCTTGGGCCTCAAAACTATTTGATAATATACTGGTAGTATTATCCCCATTTTATAGATGACACTATATAGTTTATAACTCTATAAGAGTTACAGTAGTAGTAGTAGGAGTAGGAGTAGTTATAGTAGTAGTCTAAAAGATACTTATAGGAAGCGCAGTTAGGACTAGACAGGTGCTGGATTCAAATCCAATACTTTTAATTTTACATTAAGGGCTTTAAAATTATTTAAAACTGAAATACAAAATAAAGAAAACAAAACATTGTCATGTACAAAGCAGAAGATGAGAGAATTCAAAATATGAAACAAATTTCCATTTCAAAAAGGCATATTTAATAAAAAAGATACTGTATTTAGAACTGTCCATCTTTGCTTCCTTATAGATTTTCTTTTTTCTTTTTCTTTTTTGCTGTGTAGTTTTTATTATTCTTTTTTTCTTCTCCCTGTCTTCCATCTCCCCCAAGAAGTCTACAATTAATATATAATATTATGTACATATAATTATATATAGTTATGTATGCATGTATACACACATTTATATACAAATATATGGACATTTATATTCAAACACATGTGTACACATATACATTCATATGCATCTATATAAAACTATACCATATTTGTTTGTCCTCTCTTTCTCTATAGGAGGATAATATCATAAGTCCAGGTTTTTTCATATTTTTCTATTTTCATATTTTTCTAAATTTAGAACCACCAACTCATTATTTCCTATACCACAGCAATGTTCCAACCTTATACTGTCTAGTTATTTTGAATAGTCTAAAATAATATTGATTAATAGGGCTGACATAGTTTCCCTATTTTTCTCTTTTAATTAAAATTATTTTAGCTTTAATTTTGTCTGAGATCAATTATTATTACCTCTGCTTTTTCTTCTAATAAATTATATTTCTGATTATTATTATTATTGTTATGTTTATGTGTATCTCATTTCTTTTCCCTTCTTCATTTCTACCCATAGCTTACCTTGTTATTACTTAATTTATATCCCTCCAAGGATCCCCTCATCGTCTCCCCTCATCCTTTTCCTCCCTCTTTTTTAATTCCTATGAATCTGTATACCCTTTTATATATTATCCCCTTATCCTATTCCCTTCCCCTTTTATTTATTTAAAACTTTAGAAGATTTTTATACACATACATTCCATTCCCTCTTTAGCTTATTCCCAATGAGCATAGACTTTTAGAACTACTAGCTTTCTTCCCCCATCTAATTCCTCTGTGTCAGTTCTTTCTCTCATACCTCATTCATATAACCTAATCACTCTTTTTACCTTTTTCTATGTAGTTTTGCTTTTTTGTAATCACATCATACTCAGCCTTACCTCAATCTTTCCTTTGAACTACTCAAAAAGTAATAACTATCTTAGACATATGTTTTATAGTTTCATGCATAGAATATAATCTGTTCATCCTTATTGATTCCCTTGTAATTAGTCTGATATTTACTTTATATTTCTCTTGGATTTTATATGTGAAATATTCTATTAAGGTCAGATCTTTTTGCAACGAAATCTTGAAAGTCTGGCAATTCATTGGAAGTCTTTTTTTTTCATTTAGGATTATGCTTAACTTTGCTGATTGTGATATTTTCAGTTTCAACCTTAGTACTTTTGCTATTTAATATATAGTATTGTAAGACCTGTGGTCTTTTAGTGTAGTCACTTTTAGATCTTGGGTGCTTCTAATTGTGCCTCCATCTTATTTGAATTGTTTCTTTTTATTATTGTCCATAATACTTTGTTGCCATATTTTCAAAGGGTGGGGAAGAATAGAATTGTGATGTAAAGCACTGTGAGACTTTCATTGGAAAGTTTTATGTGAAGTGACTGATTGAAGCTGCTTGAAATTGCATATAATTTAATATCATTTTCTTTATATTTAATAGTAGATATCTTAATCATCATCGTAATAATAACTAGCATTCATGTAGTTCTTTAAGATTGGCAAAACATCTTACATGTATTGTCTTGTGTTATCATCAACAATCTTGGGAGCTGCAATAGCGGCTATTATGTCCATTTTACTGATGACAAAACTGAAGTAAGCAGAGGTAAAATGACCTACCCAAGTCACAGAGTAAGTATCTGAGGCCAAATTTGAATCCTGACTCTAGACATACAATGTTGTTAAGTCATTTTAATTGTGTCTGTTTTTTTTTATGACTTGGAGTTTTCGTGGCAAAAATTGTGGAGTAATTTGCTATTTTCTTTTCTAGCTTAATCCTAATGAGGAAATCTAGGCAAACAAGGTTAAATGACTTACCCAGGGTCACAATAGCTACTAAGTGTCTGGGGTTAGATTTGAACTCAGGAAGATGAGTCTTCTTGACTCCAAACTCAGTGCTCTTTGCATTATGGCACCATCTAGCTGCCTACAGACATACTGGCTTATAAACATTCTATTCAAACCCATTTTAATAAGTATTGACTAATTATAAGGCAATGCCCAATGGAAGGTAGCCTGACCGAGGAAATTAGATAATGGAATGAATAAAGCACTGGCCCTGGAGTCAGGATGACCTACATTCAAATTTCATCAGACACTTAGCTTTGTGACCCTGGACAAGTCACTTAACTCTGCTTTGTGGAGAAAAAAAAAAAGAAAAGATAGCCAGATCAATAAGAAAAAACCATGCTTTCATATAGCCTCATAATTTCAACAACAAATATAAGTAATTCTAATTAATAATTGTGATAGAGTGCATAGGGCTACCTTTCTGCCTTTGGATCTGACTGAATATTCTTTGGGATAGGGATTTAGCTTCAAGCCCTCTTTCAGCCATCTCCCCCAAAGAATTTACTCATTTTGTACAAAGCTCCATATGACCATTAGATTCCTATTTTAATAAACTTATTTCTTGATGACTGAATGTTTGCTAGGTTCAGTTATTTTTTCATCTACCTCCCTTTTCTCCATCCATGAAGTTTTTTCTTGATTCCAAGCTATTAGTTAGTTAGTTATTCAGAATATTTAGTTAAAGTAGAAAACTACTAGATTAGTGTGTTTATTTCCCAGTGGAGTGGTGGACAACAGGAGACCCTATATTATGTAGGGATGTTTTGTTTCCTTTTACCAGGTAGTGGCTGCTGCTCATCCCTCCTCCATCAACTGAATATACCTTCTGTGACCCTCTATAGTTTGCAGTGTTTACTCCCCAGGAGTGTAAACCCCTAGTTATAGCTCTTTGGGGAGAGAAAAATTAAAAAGATACAAAAAGAAGGGCAAAATTTTTTTTATTAAAATTCTTTAAAAAAAGTATATGGAAGAGAATTGGGTACTCCCAATGTAGAGGAGGGATTGGAGAATGTTACAACTAGAAGGAACCTGAACAATTAATTATCTTGATAAATAAACAGACTAGGAGTAGAATTGATTTACTCAAGAATCACACAGCTAGTTAAAAGTAGTTCTGGGCCTAGAATTCTAGAAAATGGCAAGTGGCTCTAAGTGTCCATATTGTCCCAGAGGCTACCTGGAAGGGACTGCTGTTGGAGGTAAAAGGATATCTCTGCAGATAAAAAGGTAAAGAGGATTCTCTATAGACTAAGAAATTACTTTATAGCACACACAGCTGAATCACCCAAAGTACAATAGTTATACCATTTGCTTAAACACACTAAAATGAAGCTTATAAACAAGGAGGAGATGGGAAGAATTTGTTGATTTCTCTTCACTTGCATAGCATTCTAGATCTAGAACTGGAAAAGACCTTGGGCAACACAGACTGCATCCCTCTGATTTACCATATGAGTAAACTGAGTCACAAAAAGGTTAAGTGGCTTGCATTTCAAGTCACCTGGCTCACGTCCGAGGTGAGATTTGAATCAAGTTCTTATTCTAAGCCCTTGGTCCTATGCACATTAGGTTAGATGCCTGCCTCTGACATTTACTTTGTAACTGGGAAAACTCACTTAACCTTTTCCTAGTCTGGGTAGCTTTCTAAACCTATAAATTACAAAGAAGGTGTCAAGTGCTTCATTTATAGAGGGAATTTCTGCATTGATTTTCTAAATCAATGAAATCATAAATTCTATCCCAATCCCTATGTTATTTATCTGAAATTTTTGAAGGTACAAGTATACAGTTTATACTTTTTCCCATATACATAAATATGTTAATAATAACATTTTATATTCAAGATCACTTTCATGAGCAAAAAAGGCATCCTCTTCCCTATTCTTCCTATTCCCCAAAGTATCACCACTTTAGAACTAAACAGAATACCAACCTTCATTTTATCATGTCATTCTTCTTATTATAATAATTACCCAAGGAACATGTCAAAGACTTCAACTACATTGCTGAATAATACTTTATTCATTACTGACTCTCTGGCATTATGGTGGAAAATTCCTTTTTCTTTTACCCCTCTGTTCCTGGGACTGAATGTCTCTTTTCCTAGGACTGGAGTTTAAGCAAAGAAGACATAGGAATCTTTGGCAGTTGCTAGGTTACTTAGTACATTTTGTACTTCCCCCACCATTTGCTTTTTACAGTGAAGACTTGTACACATGTGTAGGTTTCAATAAGAAAGCAAAATCCCTTTATAGCCTACTTATGGGGAAAGACAAATAGGAGTAAAATGTGGTTTTGCATCTCCAAACTCAAATTAGAACTGGAAAGGATGAGTGCCTTCAAAAGATTGCATTGCAAATATTTATTATGGGTTGAGGATATGAGCAAAAAGCAAACAAATTTTCAAATAAAATATTCTCATTGTTCAGTTGTTTTTTTCAGTAGTATCTGACCATTCATGACTTCATTTGGGTTTTTTTTTTTTTTTTTTTTTTTTTTGGCAAAGATTCTGGAGTGGTTTCCTTCTCTGGCTTATTTTTATAGATGAGGAAATTGAGGCAAACAAAATTAAGGGATTTGCCCAGTAAGTATTTGAGGCCAGATTTGAATTCAAGGAGATGCCTTCCTGACTTCAAGCCCTGCTCTCTATCTATAGGCCACTTTGCTGCTCTGCATCAAACAGAATGTGGACTTCCAATGTGTGGTGGCTCTTATTCAAAGAAAGAGATCATCCGAGTAAATGGTCATTACTTAAGATGATTAAATTTGGCATATGTATAGAATAGCAAACTTCACCATTTAAATCAAGTTGGAAGAGAACTATTAGATGTAGTGGGCTGAGGTTTGAGTTGATGCACTGAGGTCCCAAGTACGTGAGGCTAAATAGTAATTGGGCTATACTCTATTAATATACATGATTGGATAAAGAATGGTCCCTGCCCACTCTCCTTGCAAGTTCTGATGTGTTGTATAAGAAATGACGATTTTGGTGGGTGGAGGCAGAGAGAGAGACAGGAAGAGAAGCTGGGAGAGATTGGGCCTGGGTTCGAGACTCCGAGCTGCTGGTTGTGTGGTTGCTGGTCGAGCTAGCTTCTTGACTCAGCTGCACACATTGCTGTCGCCGATTCTTTTCCACCTCCGATCCTTCTTCACTGAGAATAAAGACTGACGGTTTCCCCCTAACCTGAATTCCTGACTCTTGCTGATTTAAAAATACACGATCTTCACATTTGGCGCCCAACAGTGGGAACCAAGGACTGAAGAAGTCTCCGGTGATCAGGAACTTGGGTGAGTATTGTTAATAGACAAATAAGGAACTTATTTTCTTAAAAACTAAACCAGTAATATTTTTTTTTGGCTAAAATGGGACAAATGCTAGCTAAAGACTCTCCATCCCCGCCCCCAACCCCACCCAAGAGTGGTGCTATAGAAAGCATGCATAAGCTGATAGAAATACATGGGTTACTTATAGCTTGGGAACAGATAGTGAGATGAGATTTGTGGGTATATTAAACTGCATCTCCCCTTGGTTCGTAGAGGAGGAGCAGATCTCTCGAGATAACTGGTCCCGGGTTGGACAAGAGATGTCCATGCATTTCAGAGAATGTGGTCCTCATTCAATTTCCATCGAGGCATTTTATTTATACAATATATTTCAGTTAGCACTAAGAAACCCTATCCCTAGAAGAAAGAAAAAACCCATGGCTCCTTCTACTCCTCAAATTAGCCATGATATTAAGGAGGAAGACAATGAAGAGATTAATGACCATATCCCCACAGGGCATGGAGACTTAAGTGAGCAAGGGTGTGGTGACCTTCCCCCTCAGGAGGCAGCTTCAGCCCCACCCCAGGAGCAAGTGATTGACTCTCCTCCACCAACTCCACCCTCCGGGATGGAGGGAGGAGGGGCAGTGGGGGGGGCAGTGACAGGACCAATCTTGAGTAGACTGCAAGAGGGCTTAATGAAGGCCAAAGAAAAGGGTGTGGACATCCGGGAGCTTCAGCCACTTATGTTTCCTGTAATTTCCCAGTCTAATGCCTCAGGTCAACAAAGTCGAAGATACGCCCCTTTTAACATAGAAATCATTAAAGATCTTAAAAAGGCTTGCACTCTTTATGGGGCTACATCAGCTTATGTTAAGATGCTGTTACAGAATTTGGCTTTTGAAATCTTGACTCCTGATGACTGGAAATCTATAGCAAGGGTATGCCTAGAACCTGGACAAAATTACATGTGGCTTTCTGAATATAGTGAGTTCTGTAGGATACAAGCCCAACAAAATAGTCAAAATGCTGTTCATGCTGCGATCACCTATGACCTACTACAAGGTATAGGTCCATATGCAGACGTCACAGCACAGATTAATTATTCAGTAGCAGCATATGAGCAAATTGCTGCTAATGCTATCAAAGCGTGGGCTTCGATTCACAATAAAAATGACAAAGGTGAGGCCTTCACAAAAATAATGCAAGGGCCAGATGAGCCCTTTGCTGACTTTGTGGGACGTTTGCAGACTGCTATCACAAGAACTAATGGGGAAAATCCATCAACAGATGTTTTAATAAGGCAACTTGCTAAGGAAAATGCTAATGAGGTGTGCAGAAGGATTATACTAGGACTGCACAAGGATGCTCCTTTAGAGGAGTTCATAAGACGCTGTGCCACAGTGGGCACAAATGCCTTTTATAGCCAGACTATGATGCAGACTTCCCAAGATCCCAACATGGGTAGACAGGGTCCCTTCCGGCAAGGGACTTCTAGAGAGACACGTCAATGCTTTCAGTGTGGTAAAGTAGGGCATCTGAAAGCTCAATGTTGGTATAGAGGCAGAGTGAGAAAACAGGGTGGGAGAACAAGACCCAGTACCCCATGTCCAAAATGCAACAGAGGCTTCCATTGGGCCTCAGAATGTAGACAGGTTCAGGGAAACGGGATGAGGGGCCCAGCCCCAGGGCCCCAGGCAAAAAACACTTGGGGCATGATGGCAGCCAATGGTGCACCCAGAGAGTGCCTAGACGGCCAATACCCCAATATGACCAATCAGCCAGGAAGCCATATGATGGCAGAAAGGGATTACACAATCAATCAGCCAGGAAGCAACCTGATGGGAGAAAGGGATTACAATTAGGGGGAATAGAGTTGTATGCAGCCGAGACAACTGAGATACCCCCTGGAGAGGTGAAATCTGTTCCTCTCCAGCCAATGGATCCCTTGCCTCCAGGCACAGTAGGCTTGACCATTTTACCTCCTGAGAGTATGCATAAACACTGTCCATCCACATACTGATGTGGCAAACTGGGGAATGTAGATAATATCCAGTCACCAATACAGGCAGACAATGTGTGACTTATCACCCAGGAGAAATAGTAGCATCAGGTTTACTCATACAGAATCCTAATAAGCAGCCTGGTGATAGTCACCCAGATTCTGATTCCAGATCACAAAATCCAGCAATTTACTGGACAGCAGTTCGACCTATGCTCACAATCTATATAAATGGCCTTCCATTGGAAGGATTGGTAGACACTGGTGCAGATCATACAGTCATTAGAGGTGCCAGCTGGCCCAGTCACTGGCCAAAGATTAAAGCAGACACCTACATGTCTGGTGTAGGAGGATCAATAGCAGCTGAAGTTAGTGCTGCCCCTATGAGATGGACTTTTGAAGGCAAAACAGGAGTTTTTACTCCTTTTATAGTTGAAAAATCCCCATCAATCTGTAGGGAAGAGATGTTTTACAGCAATTAGGGTTAAAAATAAGTACTTCGGTTTTTTAAGCAGGGCTGCTGTTGAAGGCCTGCCAACACTTTCACCTGTTCCTATCCAGTGGAAAACTGATACACCAGTGTGGATAGAGCAGTGGCCCTTAAGTAAAGATAAAATTCAGGCCTTATTATATATAGTACAGGAGCAGCTTGACAAAGGACACTTAAAACCTTCTCTAAGTCCTTGGAATTCCCCAGTGTTTGTTGTGAAAAAGAAATCTGGAAAATGGAGGATGTTAACGGATTTAAGAAAAGTGAATGAACAGATGGAAACTATGGGAACTCTTCAGCCTGGACTTCCATCTCCTACTCAGTTGCCTAGAGAATGGCCTCTTTGGGTCATAGATATTAAGGATTGTTTCTATTCTATCCCTCTGGATAAGAAGGATATGAAAAGATTTGCCTTTTCAGTGCCCAGTAACTTAGCTGAGCCTTATAAAAGATATAATGGACAGTTTTGCCACAGGGAATGAAAAACAGCCCTACTATGTGTCAAATGTATGTTGTGCTGTCTTGCTCTAGTAAGAAAAGCATTCCCAAAAGTTATGCTATTACATTACATGGATGACATTTTGGGATGTGCACCTGAGGAACAAATGTTAGAGGCATGTCTACAAAAGACCATAGAAACACTAACAATTACAAATTATACATAGCACCAAAAAAATTCAAAGACATGCTTCTTTTCAATATTTAGGATATGAAGTATACCCTAAGGTGCTTACAGTTCAAAAACTCTCCTTAAGAACAGAAAAGCTAAACACATTGAATGATTTTCAGAAATTGATAGGAGATATCCAATGGATGCACCAGTGTTAGGTTTGACTACCTATCAGTTACAACCATTATATGATATTTTAAGGGGAGACAGTGCTTTAAATTCACCACGCCAGCTTACAAAAGAAGCTCAAGAGGCTTTGAGAGAAGTTGAACTGGCTTTATCCAATGTGGTTGAAAGAGTCACCAAAACCCTTGGAGATATCAGTTTTTGCCACACAAGAGGCACCCACAGCAGTCCTTCATCAAGGGCACAGTGTGATAGAGTGGGTGAACCTCCCAACACAACCAGAACAAAGCCTTACTCCCTACCCAGTGCTTGTGGCTAGAATTTTATTAAAGGCCACTAAGCGAGCAGTACAATTATCTGGGACAAGACCTGACAAGATATACACCTTTTATACCAATACACACATTAATTTGTGTAGAGACCATCCCAGAGTGGCAAATTTTATTAGCATGGCTCCAAATTTTTACATGGGTCTCCATTAAAGATAACTAGACTATTACATAATTGGCGATGGACTCTTGAAGAAAAAGTTTCTAAAGTTCCTCTTCAAGGACCAACTATCTTCACGGATGCATCCAAACATAATATTTGTGCTGTGTACTCTCATGATCTAACTATAAAGAGAGTAGTCAGAACTCCTTTTTAGTCCACTCAGCAGAATGAATTGTACGCGATCATTCTAGCTCTTACTTATTATCCAGGAGACATAAATATAATATCTGATTCGGCCTGTTCAGTAGGTGTGGTACAAAGAATTGCCACAGCCCAAAT
Organism: Sarcophilus harrisii; assembly: GCF_902635505.1. Classification (NCBI taxonomy): domain Eukaryota; kingdom Metazoa; phylum Chordata; class Mammalia; order Dasyuromorphia; family Dasyuridae; genus Sarcophilus; species Sarcophilus harrisii. Next base: position 233,665,812 of record NC_045430.1, read on the forward strand.
AAAATTTGCAGCCTCTAATATATATCAGCTCTTTAAGAAACTTCAAGAGCAAGTGAGAAAGCATCCAGGTAAGATCTATATATTACATGTCCATTCTCATAGTGGACTTCCAGGTCCCATATTTGATGGCAATTCCAAAGGCAGATAGCCTTCTAACTATGTTGGTCAATACCCTTTGTTCCAAGAAGCTCAGGCATCTCATTCTAAATATCATCAGGCTGCTCGAGCTTACGCTTACAAGAGAGGAAGCTAGGAGCATAGTAAAAGCCTGTATGGCTTGCCTTCCTTTCCACGCTCTTACACTGCCTCCAGGGAAGAACCCTCGTGGTTTGAGACCCAATGAAATCTGGCAAATGGATGTGATCCATTATAAATCTTTTGGTCGTCTCTCTTTCATCCATGTTGTGGTAGACACCTTTTCGGGATTCACTTTTGCAATGCCAGCAGCAAAAGAGACAGCCCGAGTGGTCACTGAATTCCTCATACAAACATTTGCCATTATGGTGTGCACAAGCAATAAAACAGACAATGGTACTGCTTATACTAAAACATTTTGACACTTTTGTGCACAGTATAAGATTTTACACACCACGGCATACCTTTTAATCCTCAAGGACAGGCAATAGTGGAGAGGAGAAACAGAGATATTAAGATGCTCTCAAAACAAAAAGAAAGGGGGAGCCACAGGTAACCCTAGAGAACTTCTAAATCTAGCTCTTTATACTATTAACTTTTGATTTTTGACAAAGATGCACTGGCTCCGGCTGACAGGTTTTATAACCCACCGGAAGGTCAGTGTCCAGTGCGAGCAGCTCCACTATCTTTAGATAATCGCCAGGTCACGTGGAGAGAGCCAGAAAGTGGTGAATGGAAAGGACCAGATAGGCTAACTGCTTTGGGGAGAGGGTTTGCTTGTATCTCTACAGGTGGAGAAGGAATCAGATGGGTGCCAACGAGCCATAATCGCCTTGTCCATCGCAGAGACGGAGCAGACCCTTGAAACAAAGGAGAAGACCCAAGAAATATCGGGTGGTTCTGTTGCTGATTGTGCTCACCATTGAAAGAGCGTGGCAGTTATGGCGTTTGATTCATGGACATCAAAGATTGTTGGACTTCAAAACCCTCAGGAATCATTGGATTCTCTGACCCATAGGATTTGAAAACCTCAGGAATCATTGGATTCTCTGAGACATAGGATTTGAAAACCTCAGGAATCATTGATTCTCTGAGAAATGATAAGACTGTTACAACACTTCAAAATCTGCTGGAATCATTGGATTCCCTACACATAAAAAAGACTTTGCAGGACTTCAAAACTCAGGGGATCATTGGATTCCTGACATGTGAAGCTAATGGACAATAGATTGGTTTTGGACTATCTCTTGGTGCTGAAGAAGGTATGTGTGACTGTTGTTTACATACCTCTTTCTAGGACTTCTGGTGATCTTTTCCAACACCATGTTGATTTATATTGTTTGCTATTCGCTACTTATGTACAATTCATGTTTGTTACACCACATCGCTCTGCACTGACTGAGGGGAGGGTCATCCCTAATAGCCTCTGTGTTATTAGCTATGTGCTTGTGTAATACCTCCCATGCTGATGGGTTTTGCATTAATAAGACCCTTCAGCCCAGAAACCGCTAGCAACCCCATTTCCCTTTGGTGCTTTTCATCTCCCTTCCTGAGATGTCAGGTAGGACGTGATCATCTCCTTTTTAGTGCTTTCACCGCCTTTTCTGAGAAGTCAGGGAGGCTGTGATCACCTCCTTTTCGGTGCTTTCACCTCCTTTTCTGAGAAGTTAGGAAGGCTGTGATCACCTCCCCTTGAGGGCTCTGACCTCCCTGAGGAGTCAGGGATGGCATGACCACCTGTGTTCTAAAATAAAAGAAAGCGGGAGATGTAATGGGCTGAGGTTTGAGTTGATGCACTGAGGTCCCAAGTACATGAGGCTAAATAGTAATTGGGCTATACTCTATTAATATACATGATTGGATAAAGAATGGTCCCTGCCCACTCTCCGTGCAAGTTCTGATGTGTTGTATAGGAAATGACGATTTTGGTGGGTGGAGGCAGAGAGAGAGACAGGAAGAGAAGCTGGGAGAGATTGGGCCTGGGTTCGAGACTCCGAGCTGCTGGTTGTGTGGCTGCTGGTCGAGTTAGCTTCTTGACTCAGCTGCACACATTGCTATCGCCGATTCTTTTCCACCTCCGATCCTTCTTCACTGAGAATAAAGACTGACGGTTTTCCCCTAACCTGAATTCCTGACTCTTGCTGATTTAAAAATACACGATCTTCACAATTAGATTTTTCTTCTAATTGTATATGATAAGAAGAAAGTTGGAAGTCATATTTGGGGTTTTGCTTGGCAAAATACCATATTTTCTGCAAAGCAAAATCTGCTCAGATAATATTGTGCATCATTTAAAGGCACGCTAAGTTTTTCCTCCCTTGGTTTGCTCTGATTTATCTTGTATGTATCTTGTTGGTGCCTGATTGTTTGGTTGTTTTCATCTAGTCTCCTCCATCATTGTTTACATGTTGTCTCTCCTATTGTACTATGTGCTCCTTGAAAGCAAAGACTAACTCTTATCTTTCTCTGAATCTCTGGCACTTTGCACAGTCCATGTCACATAGTAGGTACTTAAGAAACACTTATTGACTGGCAGTGGAAAAATGACAAAACACTACATAGCCTGTAATCATCGGAATAATGAATGGGATGCATCTCCAATTCCATCCATCTCATTCAAAATTACTAGTTGCATTTTATTTGAATGCTATATTTTATACTAGTAGTCTCAGCTTGTACCCTGAAGAACACATTTTTTTTTAAGTAAGAGGAACTCTTGAGGATTTTTTTTTTTCATATCTTAAATGATGAAAACTCTTGCTTATAGTCTCCATATCTCCATTGTGCGACAGAGAAGCAAAAACATATTTATTTTTATAAATCAAATTATAAATCAAAATAAGAAGTCAATAAAATATTTGTGGATAGATTTAATGATTTTTTTTACTGGACCTATGAAAATTTTTTTCAGGTTAGGGAGTTCTCAGTGAGGAAATCTTTTTACTAATATATACTATACATTCTCTGCAACCTCAAGTCTTGGGGAATTGTCTGAAAACAGTGAAGCTTTAAGTGACTTAACCAGAGGTACAAGTTAGCATACTATATAAGACTCTGGACTTATACTCAATGTTAATTTGGGTATTTAATATTATTGCCACTTTCATGGACCTAGGCAAATCATTTTACCATTCTGTAGTTCAGTTACCTGACCTGAACTCTGAAAGAGTGAACTCAATGGCCTCTCAGGATTTTTCAGGCTCACAATCTGTAACCCTGGGAGCTCTAGCAATTAAAATGTGTTTCCTCTTGCACAGAATAATAGGGAAAAAACCCAAACTATGTTCATAGCAATCATGATTTTAAAAGATTGAAGATGAAGAATGTTACCAATCCCCTTACAGAGGTGATAGATTAAATAGCAAGAATGAGATATATATTTTTGGCACGGTCAACATGCAAATTTATTTTGCCTGATTACATGTACAATTTTGGGAGAGAAGTGTGAGAGAGAGAAAAGAGATGCTTGATTTTTGAAACAATAAAATTAGTTTGTAAAGCATTTTCAGGGAGAGGAAAATAAGATGCAAATAAAGGATTTGCTCTATATCTATGCTGACTGGATACTACTTTCAATAAAATTTCTAATAGATACTCCAAGAGAAAAAATGCAAAATCCAAACAATTTCAGGCTGGTGAAACCAATTTCAGCTTGTTGATTAGCAGTTGAGGATGGAGCCAAAATGATATAAAGCCTTGAGCTTTTAGCTCTTCTTGTATGAAAATGATAATATCTCTAGACCAAGAGAAAATGTCACTTACACTCTTAATCTTGTTTATTTTTTTTTTCAAGAATGGGATTCTGATAATAAATCTATCACCTATGAAAACTCAATAAATGACCTACAAATCTGTTCTGGGTGGATTCTTCTTACTATTTCAACAGAAAAGGCTTCAAAATTTAATGGAAGCATGCACTCAATCAAGATTAAAAGTGAATGGAACTAGATGTGTCTAATTTTGTCCAGTGAGCTGAATTGTTCCTTTTCAGACATTTCTCATAATGGAATATGAAAACATAGTTGGGAGAAGAATGGATGTGAGTGTAAGAGAGACAATTTCTACAAAAATAAAGAGGGAACTGCAATTCCTGCATGTCAAGGAGCTCCTGCTAGCATAATGCCTCTATTAGACCATCAATGGAAGATGATTGATGTTATAGATTCCCTGTTGCTACTTGGTATGATGGCTCTTCCATTCCTCTAGTGATATTTCTTTTAAGGCCCTTCTCAGATGTCTTCTGAAAGAACAAATGAAAGAAAAAAAAATTAAGCCCTTACTTCATACTAACCATTATCCCTTGCTCTGGGAATATAAATTTATATATATATATATATATATATATATATATATATATATATATATATATGGATCAATAGTAACCAAGTTGACAAAGCCCATTGCTAAGGTATAGAATAGCTAAATTGATTTAGCATAGGAGTTCTGCATCCATATTAATGAAATGGCAGATTTCTAAGTATTGACATAATCTTTTCTTGCCTTTGATTAGGTTGTTGACTTCAATTGTAAAGGTTGTAAATTATTCATGGAAAAATAGGAATTGTGAGAGTTCCAAGGTTCTAGAGCAGATGTCAAAAAGCTACAGCCAAAGGGTTGAACCTAACCGGTGCCTGCTTTTGCATCCTCAAGCTTCTTATATTGGCAAATTAAAGTGAGAATGGAATTTCATTCTAAATACTTCATATTCTAATCTCCTACTCTTCCCAACACTGTCTTGAATTCTGTTCAACTCAACAACTGTAAATGCCCAATATGTTCCTAGCAAAGTAGCATAGAATTGTAGAAAATGTATATGGCACCATCTCCATTTTGATGGAATTTGTAATCCTGTTGGACATGATAAAATTTAGACATATTAACCAATTATAAAACAATGCAGGATGGGATGTAATGATAGAGTGAAGTTTAGAAAATAATTTCAGAGAAATCAGAGATTCTCAAATAAATCCTCATAAATTACCAGCCTTTCTATAGCCTTTCTATATATCAATGAAATTAAGGGGAAAGAGACAAAAAAGAAATTTTATTTAAAGTAATGAAAAATATATATGAAATATTTGGGAGTCTATCTACTAACATACACACAAGAACAATATGAAAGCAAAGCTATAGGAAATATAAAACATTTTTTAGAGAAAGAGAGAGACCTAAATAATCAGAGAAATATCAACTGAACAGCACATTTTAAACCTCAAATTAAATAATAATGAATATAATAATAATGTTATTATAATTCTAAATAGCATTTATATAAGACTTTAAGGTTTACAAAGTGCTTTACAATTTTATCTTCTACAATGTTAGAATACAGGTACTATTATTAGCTTGATTTTAGAGACTCAGAAACAGAAAGAGGGGTTAAGCTGTATACCCTTAGTCACAAAGCTATTAAATGTGTAATGTTAGATTTGGACTGAAGTCTTATTGACTCAAGACCATTATTCTTTCCTCTCCATCACTCAGCTGCCTCTCAAATGGAAAAAAATAGCTACTATCATTATAGATAAAGAGGAAAATAGCTAGCATGACTTAAGAAGGTGTACATTAAAGGTTTAGAAGTGGGGAGTTATTGGGAGGGAAGTTTTGGAGACTAAGTGACTTAGATTGATATCTATGCTGATTTAATTCAGTGATCACCTTTCCAATTTGGTGATGTAACTACAACTAAAATTAAATGAAATGGTCAAAAAAGTAAAAATGTTTCATGGAATTAGAAAGGATTCCTATAATAGCATCATAAGTGAAGCATCCTTTTCAAATGAATCAGGAGATATGCAGTCATTATAATATATTTTCCCCATCAGACTCTTTATTTAAATTCACTAGTACCAAACACGCCTTCATTTTAGTATTCAATGCCAAGATATTCTTCCAAATCTAAGCTGGAATTAAATTGCAGTATGAGAAAGCCCAGTTCCTGGAAGCCCTTCTCCAGGGGACTTGAGGTGATCGCTAAGAAAGATTAAATAGTTTTTTTGGAATCTAACCTTGAACAACATTGGGGGAGTTACAGTAAAAGAGAAGCACAAAAATATATTGAGCTGTAGCCATTAACTATTTTATATGCAAGCAAACTTTAAAATTAATATAAAATTTTATGGGTGGATAAAAGTCTTTTTAAAAGTACAACTAATTTGTTGTTTTTAAGGACCTATGAGGCTGAGGTGCTCATTTCTTCCTATGTTTGTTTCTCTAGTAATTACGTGGTGAGATAATATTCCCTATTTTTTATAGTTCATCAGATCATAGATTTAAAGCTGGAAAGGAACTTGATGGAGATATTATCCCATATCTACATTTTACATTTATCATTCAGTGCCAATCTCAGAATTTTATTCATACTTAATATAAAAGACTGCAGACTAGAGAAATGAAACCTTTTCCATTAGTTAAAAGCATAAAAAGAAATGAAGTTGTTAAGACTCAGAGGTCCAGAGATATTAACTCACTTGTCAAAGGTTAGAGATAGTAAGTGACTGAGAAGGGATTCAAATTTATGTTTACTTATTCAAAGTCTGGGGCATGAAATTAAAACAATTCTGAGATACCACCTCACATTTATCATATTAGCTAACTTAACAGAAAGGGAAAAGACAAATGTTGCAAGGAAGGTGGAAAAACTGGGACACTAATGCACCATTGGTAGAACTGTCAATTAGTCTAATCATTCCAGAGAACAACTGGAAACTGCACCCAAAGAGCTATCAAACTGTGCATACCCTTTGGCCCAGTAATATTGTTACTAAGTCCTATCTCCAAAGAGGTTGAAAACAGAAAAAAGGATCTACTTGTATAAGAATATTTATTACAGTTCTTTTCATGGTGGCAAAGAATTAGAAATTTAGTGGATGCCAATTAACTGGGGAATGGTTGAACAAGTTGTGGTATATTATTGTGATAGAACACTATTGTGCCATAAGAAATGACAGACACGTCAAGTTTCAGAAAAACATGAAAATACTCAAATGAACTGATACAAGGTGAAGGGAGCAGAACAAGGAAAACACTGTACATACTAACAGCAATATTGTAAAGATGAGTAAGTGTGAAAGACTTATCCACTACAATCAAGACAATGATCTAAGACAATTGCAAAATATTTAGAATGAAAAAATGCTATCCTCTTACAAAGACAGAACTGTCAATACAAAGTAAAGCACACCTTTTTAAAAATTTGTATGTTTCTTGCAGGAATATGTATTTTCTTCTGCAACATAGCTAACACAGAAAAAATTTTGCATGTCTTCACATGAATAATTGATACTATATTGCTTGCTTTCTCCAGATGTGAGATAGGCAGGAGGGTGAGAAATTGAATCCAAAATATTTTTTTTAAAAAAGGAATGTTAAATATTTTACATGTAACTGGGAAATATTTATGGTGATAAATGAAAATATAGTTTTTTAAAAGTTCAGTGCACGTTATTCTGTATTTTCATGGTAAGTCAATCCATGTTTATAAGGAACAGTATTTCCTCTCTTTCCCCAAAAACATTCATTGCAGTTTTTAAAATTAAATACTGTATTAGTCAATGGTTAGCTTGTGATTAGAGTTGTTTGAAGGAAAGACTACATCAGGAAACACATAATTTCCTAAACCTCTTCTATGAGACCCAAGTGTTTGTTGCCAACTGATAATTTCTCATTTGGTGAATACAATATATTTAAAGAGATGACAATCTTGGCAAAAATGGCCTGGGGTTGTCTAGGTGTAGCTCAATCTTTACCTCAATTTCTTCTCCTTATATATTATTTCATTTGATATTATCAGTTTTGTGGTTTCAATCATCTTTCTGTGGATAACATTCACATCTACTTATCCAACCATAACCTCTTTCCTGACTCAAGTTTTGCACTTCGAACTGCCTATTAGACATCTTGAATTGGAAGTCCTATAGGCATCTTAAACTCAACATGTCCAAAATTGGATTCTCCTTTCAAACTCTCCCTACTTCCTAAATTTCCTATTCTAAGAGACAGTGCCATCATCCTGCCATGTTATCCAGATTCAAAACATATGTTTCTTCCTCAACTTTTCAGTCTTTCCCATACAGCATATTCAATCAGTTGCTATTTTTATCTTCAAAACATTTATCTTATACCCTCTATTCTTTCCTCTAACATTGCCATCAACCTGGTCTTGACCCTCATCAGTTCATGCTTGGATTATTGCAGTAGCTTACTTGTTGGTTGGTCTCCTGTCTCAATTCTCTTCCTACTCCATTTCATTCTCTATTCAACTGTAAGAATGATTTTTTTCAATACACAAATCTCACCATATTATCCTTCTATTAAAAAAAAAAAAACAGGCATTTGACCTATAATTACTTTTGGGACAAAATATAAAATCTATTTGGTTTTGAAAGCTCTTCCATAATTTATCCCTCTCACCATCTTTTCCCAGTCTCTTTACACTTCATTCCCTTCAACATAATCTTAGATACAGTGATGTCAGGAACCAACATCCCCTCCTTTAACAATCTTTGTTCAGGGGGTCTTCTCCCCTCCCCAAAGGCAACTGCACTCTTAGTTAAACACACCTGTTTGAAGCAGAATGCTTTTAGAGCACAATGATTCCAGGGGTCCCAGGAAGAACATTAACCACAGAGCACAATGACCCGAGGGGTCCTAGGATGAACATTAACTACAAGGACCATGTGAACTTTGACACAGAGATAATGGTCTCACGTAGCAGTATAGCATAAAAACAAGACCCTTTGCATGAATAAAGTTGAGCCGTGACAAAATTTGCTCGGTCTCCCTCCTCTTTCTCGCCCGTTTCTCTTTCAGGCTGGGTCCCCTCGATCCCCCGAATAACTGTGTCCCGCTGGACGGGACAAGTGGCGCCCAACGTGGGGCTCGAGGTACGGACACTTGCCAGACGGACCCCCACCCGAAGAAGTCATCGCGACCCCTGATGTGAGGACCTTTTTCGCCACTCGCGGAAGCTCCAGTCCTGGTAAGTTGATTTCGTCCGTCTCATAGAAATGGGCCATAAGTTGTCTAAAGAACAGGTTTTCATAAAGGATCTCAAAGCCTCCCTCAGGGAAAGAGGAGTTAGAATAAAAAAGAAAGATTTGGTGAAGTTCTTTATTTTTATCGATGAAGTCTGTCCCTGGTTTCTCGTTACGGGGCCAGAGATTCATCCCCAGAAATGGCAGAAGGTAGGCAAAGATTTAAATGACAAACTACGAAAGGAGGGACCTAATTCCGTCCCCACAACTGTTTTTTCCTATTGGGGCTTAATTCGTGATATTGTAGATTCAGCATCTGATGATCCTGATAAGCAGCAACTTTTATCAGTTGCAGAGTTTTGTCTCCACCCGCTTTCTTGAACAGCCTCTGTGGCTTCCATTCCTTCAGCAGATAAAAATCCTTCCAGGCCCCCTTCTATTACTGAGATGCCTGCCATTCAAAGAGAGTCCCTTTATCCTCCTCTGCCTCAAGAAACCCCTCCATCAGATTATCCGCTGAATCTCCCCATATTTACTAAGAATTCTGACGATGATACCCTTGAGCCCGGGGACGCGGCTGTCTTAGAAGAAGAAGCGGCCCATTACCATAACCCCGATGGGCCCCCTCTTACGGCCCAGTCCTCGCAATATCCCCCACCTTATGCAGTTTGAACCTGTGCTCCCGCACTTTCTGCCCCTACGCTCCCCCCTGCTACCCTTATTGAAGCTAAAAATCAGCTCTCCACCCAAGTTAATGATCTCAAGGAGGTCCTTGATCTCCAGTGGCAGTTTGTTCAGCTTTCTACAGAACTTTCTTCCTTGCAAAATTCGCTTAAAGAGACTATCCTCCTCCAGGCTTCAAGCCCAGCAGCCACTCCTCCTTCATTGCCTTACAAAAAGGGCCCCCCTAGCAAATCTAAAGACCTGATTAATAAATCAAAAAACCTGAAATTGACTTTCCCTGTCATGACACGCGCTCATAAATCCAGTGCCCCTTCTCTGGATGATCCCCCGTCATCCTCCAGGGAGGAACGTGTCCTTACCTCCCCCTCTAGGGGCTCCCCCTTTCCTTCAGATAGTGAGGGAGAAAGTGAAAATGAAAAGGGAAATGAGGAGGATGATCAGGCAGTGCAGGATGCCCCTCCGAGGGAGTTTCGTAAGCTCCATTTTAAAACCTTAAAGGACTTGAATGCCGCAGTCAAGGCTTACGGACCTAATGCCCCGTTTACTCTTTCGGCCCTTGAGGCCATGTCTCGGGGCGGCTACTTGCTCCCCTCTGAATGGATTCGTGTAGTGCAAGCAGTTCTGTCACGTGGCCAATTCCTGACTTGGAAGGCAGACTTTTTTGACCGCTGCCAGTCCACAGCCGCTGCTAACTTAAAATCTCCACACTCACCCTCTGCGAGTTGGACGGTTGAGAAACTTAGCGGACAAGGGAAATACGCCTCAGAGGCCCAACAGCAACGTTTTCCTGTCGGCCTTTTGGCTCAGACTGCTAATGCTGCCCTTGCGGCATGGAGAACCCTGCCTAACACGGGCTCACCTTTTGCCCCCCTCAACAAAATCGTTCAGGGTAGCCAGGAAGACTTTTCTGAATATGTCAGCCGCCTACTTGAGGCTGCTGAAAGGACCTTAGGGCACGAGGCAGCCAGTGACCAGCTTGTCAAGCGCTTAGCATATGAGAATGCCAATTCTGCCTGCAGGGCTGTGTTGCGTGGCAGGTTTAGAGATAAGACCCTTGATGACATGGTACGCATGTGCCGCGATATCGACCCCCTCTCCACAAAAATGTCGCAGTCCGTGCATCTTGCGGTGGGCGCAGCCCTCCATGCCAGTGGCCCTCCCATGCCCAAAACTTGCTTCCGTTGTGGTCAACCTGGGCATTTTGCCCGCCAGTGCCCTGCCAACGCTCCGCTATCCGCGGATCCCCCAGCCCGGCCAAGCCAACCCTCCACTGTATGCCCCCGCTGCAGGAAAGGGAAACATTGGGCTAACGCATGCCGCTCCACCGAGGACATTACAGGCCAGCCTTTGCCCACCCATCAGGGAAACGGCCGGAGGGGCCAGCCCCGGGCCCCTCAGACCATTCCATTTGTTCGGGCCTCGGGGACCAGCCCACAGCCTCCTTCTCCCTCCTCCGAGCCACAGCAGGCAGCGCAGGAGTGGACCTATGTGCCTCCACCTCTACAATATTAAGACCTGAGGACGGGGTGCAAATCATTCCCACAGGAGTCCATGGCCCTCCCCCGCCTTCCACCTATTTTCTTATCTTAGGACGGGCCTCCTCTACCCTGAAGGGCCTCTCCGTCCACCCCTCCTTGGTAGATAATGACTACACTGGAGAAATCAAGTTGTTAGTTTCCGCCCCCTATGGCCCTGTTCACATTAGACAGGGACTCCGCCTGGCTCAAGCGTTGCCTCTTCCCATTCAGGGGAAGGTTTTTGAGGGCATTCTTGACTCTGGGGCCGATTTTACTGTTATCTCACAAGGTGCTTGGCCTTCCTGCTGGCCTTTGCAGCAGTCCATGACCCACTTGCGCGGTATCGGCCAATCTAAAAATACCCTCCACAGTTCGCAACTGTTAACCTGGTCAGACGAGGAAGGAAATTCAGGCACTGTGCGGCCCTTTGTTGTCCCAGGGCTGCCCGTCAATTTATGGGGAAGGGATATATTATCTCAAATGGGAGTATTTATGTGTAGCCCAAATGCGGTTGTAACACAGCAAATGCTCTCCCAAGGATTCCTTCCAGGTCAGGGACTGGGGAAGAAGGGCCAGGGAAGTGTAACACCCATAATGACTGCTCCCAAGACAGATCGTGCAGGGCTAGGCTTCCAGAAGCATTTTTCATAAGGGCCATTGATCCCCCTGCACACCAGGCAGATAAGATTACTTGGAAGGATGACCTCCCTGTCTGGATTGATCAATGGCCCCTCCCCACAAAGAAATTGTCTGCGGCCATAGAGTTAGTGCAGGAACAACTGGCCGCAGGCCACATTGAACCATCCACATCCCCTTGGAATACGCCCATTTTTGTTATTCAGAAACGCTCAGGTAAATGGCGCTTGTTACAAGACCTTAGGGCTGTGAATAAGACCATGGTTCCCATGGGGGCACTTCAGCCTGGACTCCCCTCCCCAGTAGCTATTCCAAAAGGATTTTTCAAAATAGTCATAGACCTCAAAGACTGCTTTTTTTCCATTCCTCTCCACCCCGATGATTGTAAACGCTTTGCTTTTAGTCTCCCTATAGTTAATTGTGTGGGCCCTTCCCCACGCTTTCAATGGAGGGTCCTCCCTCAAGGTATGGCTAATAGCCCAACCCTTTGTCAGAAATATGTGGCTCAGACTATTGACCCATTCAGGTTATCTCATCCTGATATGTATATCATCCATTACATGGATGACATCCTCCTAGCAGGTCCCAATGAGCCACACCTCTCTCAGGTTTGTCAACTGCTTATCTCTGCCCTCCAGACCCGAGGCCTTTTGATCTCTCCAGAAAAAATCCAAACCCAACCTCCTCAGCTATTCTTAGGTTTTGAGCTACTTTCCAACAATATCCTTTCCCAAAAACTTCAATTGCGGACAGATCGTTTACACACCCTTAATGACTTTCAAAAACTTCTCGGTGATATCAATTGGCTTAGGCCCTATCTGAAACTTACTACAGGGGAATTAAAACCTCTCTTTGACATACTAAGAGGAGACTCCAATCCCTCCTCCCTCGCTCACTTACCCCTGAGGCGCGAAAATCCCTGATTACAGTAGAACGGGCCATCAGCAAACAGCACATAGGATATTACGCCCCTGATAAACCTTTTTGGCTCCTTATATTTCCGACTCCCTTTGCCCCCACAGGCTTGCTTTGGCAACAAAAGCCATTATTTTGGGTCCACTTACCGGCCTCCCCCTCCAAAATTCTACCCACATATCCTCACTTAGTTGCTCTTCTCCTACGCCTCGGTAGAGGGGCCTCTTTGAAGCTTTTTGGAAAAGACCCCGACCACATAGTTTCCCCCTACACAGCTTCCCAAGTACAATGGCTTGTTCAGAATGATGATGATTGGGCAGCCAGCTCCATTTCTTTTCAGGGAACCATTGACAATCACTTTCCCTCTGATAAATTGATCCAATTTCTACAAAGAACGCCTGTCGTCTTCCCTAAAGGAACAAAGTCTAATCCGATCAAAGGTGCCCGACTAGTTTTCACTGATGGGTCATCCTCAGGCGTTGCGGCATTCAGTATCGATGGTGAAGTCTCCCGCTTTAGCACAGATTTTACTTCCGCACAGCTGGTTGAGCTTGCAGCCATTATTAAAGTTTTTGAATTATTGGAAGAGCCTTTTAACTTATATACTGACAGTGCCTATGTAGCTCACTCTGTCCCTCTTTTAGAAACAGTACCTTTCATTCGCCCTTCAACCAATGCATCCCCCCTCTTTGCAGAACTTCAGCACCTCATCCTTGCCCGCACTGAACCTTTTTTTGTTGGTCACATTCGCGCCCATTCTGGCCTCCCTGGGCCACTGGCAGAGGGAAATTACAAGGTAGATCAGGCCACTCAACTTATGGCCGCCGCCCTCTCAGTCACCCCGCTTACTGCCGCACAGCAGGCCCATGCCTTACATCATCTCAATGCCCATACACTCAGACTTCGTTATTCCATCACTCGTGAACAGGCCAGACAGATTGTCCGCCAATGCAAGGGCTGTTTAACACTCTTGCCCGAACCCCATTTGGGAGTTAACCCTCGTGGATTGGTCCCTGGTGACCTATGGCAGATGGATGTCACCCACTACCCACCTTTTGGTAAATTAAAGTACATTCATGTTTCCATTGATACCTTCAGTGGTTTTATTTTTGCATCCTTGCAGACAGGGGAAGCTTCCAAACATGTAATCTGTCACGTTCTTGCCTCCTTAGCGACAGTCCCAAAACCCAAGATTCTTAAAACTGACAATGGTCCCGGATACACTAGCTCCTCCTTTAAACAGTTCTGTGCTCAGATGGAAATTAAACACATTACTGGCATACCTTATAACCCCCAGGGTCAAGGGATCGTTGAAAGGGCTCATCAAACCTTAAAAAATATGGTCTCAAAATTACAATTAGGGGGAGAGATGTTATATCCCAAAGCAGGTAATTTTAAAACTCTTCTAAATCATGCAATGTTTGTATTGAATTTTCTTACTTATGATACTGACGGCAAATCTGCCGCTGACCGCCTCTGGCATTCATCTACAGCCAATACTTATGCACAAGCCATATGGAGAGACCCTCTGTCAAATAAATGGCAGGGTCCCGATCCGGTCCTTATCTGGGGTAAAGGACATGCATGTATTTATGACTCACAATCACAAAATGCCAGGTGGCTTCCGGAGCGTCTGATAAAACCTTATAATCCACCCAGGGAGCCCCCTGAGAAATCTTTCTCATGTGTTTCCTTTCAGAAGACGTCATGAATCCGTACATCGTCAAGATCCTCCTCTGTCTGCTTTTCGCCCCGGCTGTTCTTCATGGATCCTCTCCATATCAGATGTTTAATTACACTTGGGTAATTATTAATGGGGCCGGATACACTGTTTGGAGCACGTCTAGCGTCCAGAGTGCAGCATGGTGGCCCACCCTCTACCCAGACCTCTGTAAACTTGCTCTGGGAGCCCCACCTAATTGGGATTTAGAAGGGTATGGCCCGCTAGATACACCCCCTGATAAAACCCTCCCTGGAGCGAGACGGAGAGGCCTTGATCCGTGGGGAGGATGCAACCATTATTCTAGGAGGAGCATGTTACGTGCTGTCCCTTTTTATGTATGCCCTGGTCATCACAGAGACCCCTCTTTGGGCCCTAAGTGCGGAGGTATAGGCGACTACTATTGCCGCAGCTGGGGCTGTGAAACCTCAGGTAATACTTACTGGGCTCCCTCCTCTACTTGGGATTTTATTCAAGTTACTTCCAATTACCCACTATCCACTGCTGGCAACCCGGGGTGGACAAGCATCCCTCAATGTGTAGGGTGGTGTCATCCATTACGTATTCAATTCACAGACGCCGGCAAAAAATACAACAATTGGCAAAAGGGCGTCTCATGGGGCCTGAGGCTTTTTAAGGAGCGTTACGACGATGGCCTTTCCTTCACCATCAAACTTTCAAAAACTACCCCCCACACCGGTACCGTGGCCATAGGGCCTAACACGGAACTTCATTCGGGCCCTGACCAAGGGAGACCGATCCAGCCCGGTCCTCCAAAACACAGTCCTACCCCTCCCCTTTATACAGAGACAGGGACGTTCCGCCCGACTATCCCCATCGGCCCTCCCTCTTCTGCTACACTCATTCTCTCCTTGGTTAATGCCTCTGTCCGCGCTATTCGCAAAATCAGCAATACCTCTCTTGACGATTGTTGGGTTTGTTATTCCTCCTCTCCCCCTTTCTATGAAGGCATTGCTCACTTTGGAAACCTCACATTTACAAATGACTCCTCCATCTTACGTTGGGGTATTAATGATAAGCACGGCCTGACCCTTAGTAGGATTTCTGGCTTGGGATTGTGTCTTTTGGGCCCTCGTATGCTACCCCCCCTTCAGCTGGAAGGGATTTGTAATCAAACGGTCACAATCACCACGTCCTCTACATATGTGGCAGCTCCTAATAACTCCTACTTTGCCTGCTCCTCTGGTCTAACCACCTTTGTAGTCACTTCCTCCTTTATCAGCAATAGGGACTATTGTGTTGAGGTCTCGCTCCTCCCTCATTTAACCATTCGCTATCCAGATGAGTTCCTAAGATTTTGGGAACAGGGTACTGACCATAGTGTAAGAGAAAAAAGGGAACCTCTAACAGCCGTTACCTTGGCTGTACTTATTGGCCTAGGGGCAGTTGGCACAGGCACGGGTATTGCATCCCTTGTAACATCCAATACGCAGTATGCACAGCTAAGTGCTGCTATAGACAGAGACCTCCAGGAACTTCAATCTGGCCTAGAGAATCTCAAAGATTCAGTTGCTTCCCTGGCCGAGGTAGTCTTACAAAACAGGAGAGGTTTAGATCTCCTTTTCCTGCAACAGGGTGGGCTCTGTGCAGCCCTAAAGGAAGAATGTTGTTTCTATACTGATAAGCTTGGCCTTGTAGAAGACAGTTTGCAAAAGGTCAAAGAAAGTTTGGAAAAAAGGAAGAAAGAAAGGGAACAGAAGGAGTCTTGGTACCAAAACTGGTTCTCCACATCCCCCTGGCTTACCACCTTACTCCCCAGTCTTCTGGGGCCCCTTGTAAGTATTCTCCTTCTCCTCTCCTTTGGCCCGTGGGCCTTTAACAGATTAACTACCTTTATCAAGTCTCAGGTCGATTCTGTCCTACGGAAACCCGTTCAAGTCCTCTACCACCAGCTCAACACCAATGGATCATGTGAAGATCTCCCCCCTAGTATGGTCTTGGAGGGTCTACAATTTTCTACCCTCGCTGCTGAGATCGAGACCCCGTGGTATTTAAGGATGTGGCGGTACCCCCGAAGAACGTGATTTTACTTGTGGGCTAGCGCTGTGAAAGAGCCAACGATGGGAGTATTGTGATTCCATGACTTGGATAATCATGCCCATGAAAGCTGCAGGAATACCCAATGACGGGATTAT
This sequence comes from Sarcophilus harrisii, assembly GCF_902635505.1. Taxonomy (NCBI): domain Eukaryota; kingdom Metazoa; phylum Chordata; class Mammalia; order Dasyuromorphia; family Dasyuridae; genus Sarcophilus; species Sarcophilus harrisii. The sequence continues at coordinate 233,682,550 of NC_045430.1, forward strand.
TGTGGGTCCACTCCCAGGGGGAGTGGGGGCCACCCACATAGCCTAAGACAGGGATCCTGCCTTCTCTGGCCTTGCTGGTCTAGATATTCGGGTACCAAGCATGGGTGCAAGTCACATAGCCTAAGACAGGCCTTTCACCGAGCCCTCATTTTAACCTTTTGATTTAAAAGAAAAAAGGGGGACATGTCAGGAACCAACATCCCCTCCTTTAACAATCTTTGTTCAGGGGGTCTTCTCCCCTCCCCAAAAGCAACTGCACTCTTAGTTAAACACACCTGTTTGAAGAAGAATGCTTTTAGAGCACAATGATTCCAGGGGTCCCAGGAAGAACATTAACCACAGAGCACAATGACCCGAGGGGTCCTAGGATGAACATTAACTACAAGGACCATGTGAACTTTGACACAGAGATAATGGTCTCACGTAGCAGTATAGCATAAAAACAAGACCCTTTGCATGAATAAAGTTGAGCCGTGACAAAATTTGCTCGGTCTCCCTCCTCTTTCTCGCCCGTTTCTCTTTCAGGCTGGGTCCCCCTCGATCCCCCGAATAACTGAGTCCCGCTGGACGGGACACAGTGACACTGATCTTGCTGTTCCATCTCATAACTCAGATTATCATTACTGGAATTTTCTCCCTCCCATCTCAACTTCGTAGCTCCCATTTCTTTCATTAAACTCAGCAAATGTTCTACCAGCAAAATGTCAGTACTCTTACCTTCAATTTATGCTTTATATATCCTATTTGTTCTTTGCCTATTGTGTCCTCAATTAAACTTTGATCTTCATAGAAAAGGGATTGTTTTGATGTGGCTGTTTGCCTTTCTTTTTATCTCTAGTTCTCAATTTGTACATAATAGGCACTTAATCAATACTAATTGACTAACTCCTCAGTAAACCTCACCTATCTACTACAGCCTACATTGATCTCCCCTCTATTCTGAGCTATAACAGTTCTTTATGATGATTACAGATTTAGAATTGAAAAAAACCTTAGAGGCCATCTATTTTACTGGTTTCATTTCCTAATAAAATTAACTGAGAATCGTATAGGAAATAGCAGAAACAGTAAAGGAATCCAGGTCTTCTGACTCCAAATTTAGTTCCTGTTCCAGTGTAACGTTATCCCTTCCACATCATAACTTTCCCCATGTGAGTTTCAATTTATCACAAGTTGGTATAAGAATTGTTTTTCATAAAAATGTTATATAATATCATAGAACAGTGCAAAAATTTTATATACAATGATGAGAATAGCACAATAAATATATATTTTTTTCCTGAAATGATGTACAAGTACCAGTGCCATCAATTTAAGTGCTAATAATTTAGTAATTTGCCATTTGGATCTATCTTTCCAATATTACTAATAATACAATTATTTTTTCAGTTATATTCCAATGTTTATCACTGATTCATTGTTTCACTGTTATTTTGTATATGTTTAATGTTTAATGTAGCATCAATCTCTTAAATGTTATCATTATGGTGTTCTCTTCTTTAAAACATAATAATAGTTCTCTCTGGGAACAGGTTTCTTGGGGAGGTTTTCTGGAGGCAGCTTTAGTTTCAGTTCAAAGTAATAATCACCCCAAATACAGCCAGCAGTTAAAATCTAGTCCTTTATTGTGTCCTTCAAAGTCTTGAGCTTCAGCCCCTAGCTCTCTCCGAATGTCTCCAGCCAGCACAAAAGTGGAATATGGAATGACTCTGTCTCCACCTTCGAGAGTGGGCTTGTGGGCTTCCTTCCAGAGTGCTCTTCTCCAACTCCTGGCAATGTTCTGAACTAACTAACTGACTGAAGTTCCAAGAGCTTCTTATATATGATCTCTTAAAGGTGTGAACACAAAGTTGACTTCTCCTCTGAGGGAGGGATTAAGGGAGGTGTGAATTCACAAAGTTACAAAGTTAACTACAAAAAGGGCTGCCACAAACATTTTTGAATATGTGGGTCCCTTTTCCTCCTTTATCATCTCTTTGTCATACAAGCTCAGTAGAAATATAGCTGGATCAAAAGATATGCATAGTTTGATAGCCTTTTGGGCACAGTTTCAAATTGCTCACCAGAATGCTTGAATCAGTTCATATTCCACCAATGATGTATTAATGTCCCAGTTTTCCCACACCCCCTCCCAACATTTCTCACTATCTTTTCTTGTCATCTTAACCAATCTGAGAGGTGTGTATGGTACCTCAGGGCTGTTTTAATTTTCATTTCTCTGATCAATAATGACTCAGAGCACCTTTTAATGTGATTAGAAATGGTTTTAATTTCTTCATCTGAAAATCATCTGTTCATCACCTTTGACCCATTATCAATTGGAGAATGGCTTGAATTCTTTTAAATTTGAGTCAATTCTCTATATATTTTAGAAATGAGGCCTTTAGCAAAACCCTTGAATGTAAAAAATTTGTCCCAGTTTATTGCTTTCCTTCTAATCCTATCTGCATTGGTTTTCTTTGTACAAAAACTTTTCAATTTAATATAAGCAAAATTGTCTATTTTGTGTTCAATAATGAACTCCAGTTCTTCTTTGCCCACAAATTCCTTCCTTCTCCACAGATCTGAGAGGTAAACTATCCTTTGCTCTTCTAATTTGTTTATAATATCACACTTTATATGTAAATCTTGAACCTATTTTGACTTTATCTTGGTATATGGTGTTAGGTCAATGCCTAGTTTCTGCCATGCTAATTTCCAATTTTCCCAGCAATTTTTGTCAAATAGCGAGTTCTTATCCCAAAAGCTGGGGTTTCTGGTGTTGTCAAACACTAAATTACTATAGTTATTGTCTATTTTGCCTTATGAACCTAACTATTCTACTGATAGACTACTCTATTTCTTAGACAATATCAAATTTGCTTTATAATATAGTTTTAAGTCTGCCATAGCTAGGCTTTGTTCTTCTAATTTGCTTATAATATCACACTTTATATGTAAATCTTGAACCCATTTTGACTTTATTTTGGTATATGGTGTTAGGTGTGGGTCAATGTCTAATTTCTGCCATACTAATTTCCAATTTTCCCAGCAATTTTTGTTAAATAGTGAGTTCTTATCCCAAAAGCTGGGGTTTCTGGGTTTGTCAATCACTAAATTATTACAGCCATTGACTATTTTGTCCTGTGAACCTAACTATTCCACTGATTGACTATATTTCTTAGGCAATATCAAATAGTTTTGATGACTGCTGCTTTATAATATAGTTTAAATCTGGCATAGCTAGACCATCTTTATTTGCTTTTTTTACATTAATTATTTTGGAATTCTTGACCTTTTGTTCTTCCATATGAATTTTGTTATTTTTTTTCTAGATCTGTAAAATTGGTAATTGTAATTATTGGTACGGCACTGCATAAGTAGATTAATTTAAGTAATGCTGATATTTTTTATTATATTAGTTTGGCCTACCCATGAATACTTGATATTTTTCCAATTTATTAGATCTGACATTATTTGTATGGGAAGTGCTTTGTATTTGTTTTCATATAGTTCCTGACTTTGACTTTGCAAGTAGACTCTCAAATATTTTATATTATCCACAGTTATTTGAAATGGAATTTCTAATTGTATCTCTTACAGCTGAACTTTGTTGTAAATATATGAAAATTCTATAAGAGGAATTTTTTGTAGTAAGTTTTTTTTAAACACATTGCTTATCTGGAATTATACCCCAAAAGTTATCAAACTGTGCCTACACTTTGACCCAGCAGTACTATTACTGGGCTTATATCCCAAAGAGATACTAAAAAAGGGAAAGGCACCTGTATGTGCCAAAATATTTGTGGCAGCCCTGTTCGTAATGGCTAGAAACTGGAAAATGAATGGATGTCCATCAATTGGAGAATGGTTGGGTAAATTGTGGTATATGAATGTTATGGAATATTAGTGTTCTGTAAGAAATGACCAACAGGATGAATACAGAGAGGCTTACATGAACTGATGCTAAGTGAAATGAGCAGAACCAGGAGATCATTATATGCTTCAACAACGATACTGTATAAAGATGTATTCTGATGGAAGTGGATTTCTTTGACAAAGAGACCTAACTCAATTTCAATTGGTCAATGATGGACAGAAGCGGCTACACCCAAAGAAAGAACACTGGGAAATGAATGTAAACTGTTTGCATTTTTGTTTTTCTTCCTGGGTTATTTTTACCTTCTGAATCCAATTCTCCCTGTGCAACAAGAAAACTGTTTGGTTCTGCACAAATATATTGTATCTAGGATATACTGAGACATATTTAACCTATATAGGACTGCTTGCCATCTAGGGGAGGGGGTAGAGGGAGAGAGGGGAAAAATCGGAACAGAAGTGAGTGCAAGGGATAATGTTTTAAAAAATTACCCTGGCATGGGTTCTATCAATAAAAAATTATTATAATAAAAAAAAGAAGAAAAAACACATTGCTTTATGAATCATGTTGGGAGAGAAAAATCAGAGCAAAAAGGGGAAAAAATACATTGGAGAGATTAAAAAGAAACTAGAAAAACAAAATTAACATACATGTGTTGGATTTACATTCAGTCTCCTTACATCTTTCTGGATGCAGATGACATTTTCTGTTCAATGTTTGTTGGAATCTTTACTAAAGTGTTAAGACATTCTTTTACAAAGTGTTAAAGCCATTGGATTTAATTTAATCTTAGAGTTATTTTGGGCCAGAACCACCACAAATGTTTATTGCGGTTGCTTTGGATTACTGAATTGTTGAGAAGAACCAGCCCTTTAATAGTTGATCATCACACATTCTTGCTATTATTGTGTAAAATATATTCCTGGTACTGCTTGTTTTACTCTGTGTCAGTTCATGTAGATCTTTTCAAGTTTTTCTATAATCAGTTTATTCATCATTTTAATAAAACAATAATATTCAATTACCTTCATATATTGCAGCTTGTTCAGACATTCTCCAATTGATGGGCATTCACTCCTTTTCCAATTCTTTGCTACCACAAAAAGAGCTGTTGCAAACATTTTTGCATATGTAGGTCCTTTTCCCTCCTTTATGATTTCCTTGGGAAATAGACACAGTAAGAGTACTGGTGCTCAAAAGATACACACAGTTTCATAGTTTTTTAGGCATAGTTCCAGATTGCTCTCCATAATGGTTGGATCATTTTACTACTCCATCAATAATGCATTAGTGTACCAGTTTTCCTACATCTCCTCCAACATTTATCATTATCTTTTCCTACAGCATAAGAAATTAATTGGGAATTTGGGGGAGCTTTGTGAAAACCACAAACAACACTCAAAAGCCATCAAACATGGGATAAGTGGAGGAATTCAGAAATGCATAAAATACATGTATAGTGTACATTGTTTAATGCCAATCTATTTTATCTTCATAATTCAGAGTTCTCTGGCCAAAGGAAGGACCCAAAAACTTTTCACAGATTTTCCAAATGCAGGGAGTGCTACAGCCCTAACAGGGATCCTCAAATTTTTTAAATAGGGGGCCAGTTCACTGTCCCTCAGACTGTTGGAGGGTCAGACTATATAGTAAAAACAAAAACTTTGTTTTGTGGGCCTTTAAATAAAGAAAATTCATAGCCCTGCGTGAGGGGGATAATCGTCCTCAGCTGCCGCATCTGGCCTGTGGGCCATAGTTTGAGGACCCCTGCAACATGGAAAGTATAACTGTACTTAAGGAATTTATAGTTAAATGAAATTTATACTTGTTGAAATTATACATATTTTCATTGAACAAGATCTGGAATATTAGAAAATGAAGCAGGGAATTGTATTCCTCCTTTAGAGGTGATAGGTGGACTAATGAGGAATAAAGCATTTCCTTACATTTGGAAAAAAAGGTAGTATTTGAGAGTCATGGAGCATGGCAGTTCAGAAAGGGTGGCAGTCAAGAAGTCAGTGAGGGTGGATCTTATAATTGAGTTAACAAGAGGACCTTTGTCTAAAGAAAACTCAGTCATATTTAAGAGGTTACACATAGACATAGTCATCCACAGCAAAACCCAAAACCAACAACAACAAAAAAAGAACAAAAGTGTACAAAACAGTCCAACACAAAAGAAAGAACAAAACAAAACAAAACAACAAAAAGAAACAAAAAGGAAAACAGATGGATCAGAGCAGAACAAGCCCTTCAAAGAACATAAAATGACAGATTAATCTGAAAAGTGAAACCTGTCATTTTATGTTCAGCTGTTGTCCTATTTCCTCCTGCCTTAGTTACTTTCTTATCATGCTAGACAGTGGTTCTTTGGGTTACAATGAGATATAGGTCTGTAATTGGCATGATTGCATGATTTCAAATATTTCTGAAGCAAGTTCTGTATTTCTTGCATGATTTTAAATATTTCTGAAGGCAATTCCAGAAGAAGGCTTACCATAAATAATTTCCTTTGCTGTCCATGTTGAATGATGCACTTATTTAGACATAAAACTTGTGATACTTTAAAAAAAAAATAATGTTCTTTCCTTTGCAGTTAGATGTTGCATTTCTGTTGTAAACTCATAGTACTTAATACAATGCCAAGTCATTTGATTGACAGCCATACATTCTTATTTATTTATCAACTAATTAAAAATGAAAGACCCAAAATTTAAGCAAGCTCTCTATTATTTCATCTCATAACTTGTAGGACAAAACTAAGGAGGTAAGCATGTGAATTAAATGGTTTAAGCTAATACTAGGATCAGTTCTTCCCCATTATCTAGATGGTGATCAGGAAGTCATAAATTGTGTATATCCTTTTGGCAGACTGGTGAAACCTATGAACTCTTCGGAGTAATGCTTTTAAAAAACAAAATAAAATACATTAAATTACAAAGGAAATTAAATACATTGAAATGTAGTTATCGAAACATTTTGAAAATAATTTATGGAGACGATATTAACAATCACACAGGTAATAACAGTCATGTGTTTTGTGAACTACCAGGCATATATACATTTGCTAAGGCAATTGGTGTTAAGTGAGTTGCCCAGGGCCAAAAAGTAAGTGTGAAGTATCTGAGGCTGGATCTGAACTCAAGTCCTCCCAATTCCAGGGTTAGTAGTGTTCTATGTATTGTACCACCTACCTGTCTCAATCAGGCATAATCTTAGGACTGTTTGTATGCAATTTGATTTAATAGTTATTACATAGTAATTTTATGCAATGTGTTGCTCACTTGGATGTTAAAGATACAAAGATGAAAACAACCCTTTTCTTGTTGCCATGAACTTATTAATCTTGTAAATATTAAAATTCAAATATATCATTCCATCTTCCATTTCCATGACTATGTATTGACTATTTCCTAAGCCTATAATATTTTCTTTTTTAATTTCTCTTGGAATTTCTGGCTTCTCTAGAGACTGAGCTTAATTAAGCATTTCTTCCTCCAAGAAGCTTTATTCCTTTTCCCTTGCTGCCACAATCACTCTGGAGTTAGCTTTCACCAACTCTCTATCTGTTCTGTGATATCTATGTACTTATATATATAAACATTTATATGTGTACATATACATACATGTGTACATACTCATGCATGTGTGTGTATGGATATATGAAATCTCTCACTGAAGGTTAGAACTCTTTTTGTTTTTCCTTTGTTCAGCAATTAACACAATACCTGGAACATAATCAGTACTTAATAAATGATTACCGATAGATGTTTGATTTATGATAATAGCAATGGCAGAGTTATGATCATTTCAGTTTTAAACACAGACAATAAAACTAATTTATTAATAAAACAACAGCTTTTGATCTTATCAAAGGAGATTTCAATCTGGTGACATTTCTTAAATAATAAAATAATGAAAGACTTCAGTATTTGTTCTTGCCAAATGATTTCCTGAATCAATTTGCATAGTACGTGAGTGAAAAGTTGTCTTCAATGGCCAACTTCTCCAATTTGAAAACAGATAAATCAGATGGGATTGAGAAGCCATGTGATTTTTGCTAGCAATCTGTTTCTCAAGGTCTATAGATGCAGAAACAGAAAATGGCCTTTTCACTCTCATTTATAAGATGGGGCCAGGCAGTAGAATAAAAGTTTCCATTCCACATCTCATTTACTTATACCATAAAAACCAGGCTGACAATATTTTTTGCAAACTTCTCCAAGAATATCTTCTTGCTGTTGCCTGTCCTTCATTCTGGAAGATGACCATGTTATCAGGGAGTTGATACTAGGTTATGCAAGTTAATTGGATTTGAGTGAGAGAGGTCTGTGCAAGGTCACCTGTCTCATTTTCTCCTCCAGAACTATATGGCTTTAGGGGCCAGATACAGATTATGATGACAGGAGATATTCTTGGATGCAGTGGGGAACCTTGATCTTTTTCAATAATTAGAGCTATGTAAAAAAGAAATGAGGCAAAGAATGAATATTTTTACCTGTTAAAAAAATTCATCTGAGAGAGGAAGATTCTCAGGGTTTCTGGCCAAAACAATAGTTGCTATTTATACTTAGTCTGAGGCATTCAGAGCCAAAGCAGACCAAATAGACTTGACTTCAGACCTTTTATTGTCCACTTAATGAAAGAAAGCTAGAGTGATTTCTGTTAAAAGCATGGTCCTTAAGAAAGACATTTTGCAACTGGAAACTGAGTGGATGCCCATCAGTTGAAGAATGACTGAATAAGTTATGGTATATGAATGTGATGGAATATCATTGTTCTGTAAGAAATGATTGTCAGGATGATTTTAGAGAGTCCTGGAGAGGCCTCATCATGAACTGATGCTAAGTGAAATGAGCAGAACCAGGACATCATTGTACATAGCAATGGCAAGATTATACAATGATCAATTCTGATGGACATGGCTTTTCTCAACAAGGAGATGATTCAGATCAGTTCCAATGATTTTGTGATGATGAGAATCATCTACATGCAGAGAGAGAACTGTGGGAACTGAATGTGGATCACAACATAGCATTTTCACTTCTTTTGTTGTTGTTTGCTTGCATTTTATTTTCTTTCTCATTTTTTTCCTTTTTGATTTGATCCTTGTACAGCAAGATAATTGTAGAAATATGTATGCCTATATTGGATTTACACATATTTTTACCATTTTTAACATATATGGGATTACTTGCCATCTAGGAGAGGGGGTGGGGGGAAGGGAGGAAATTGGAACACAAGGTTTTGCAAGGGTTAATCATGAAAAATTATCCTTGCATATGTTTTAAAAATGAAAAGCTTCAATAAAAATAAATATTGAAAAAGGCATCTTAAACTTAGCTCTGAGATAGGAGAGAAGGAAAAATAGATCTTGTAAGCAAGATGTGTTATGTTGTGGCCCTCCATGGAACAGCTCCTACTCACAGACATTGTTTGTATTTCATGGTCAAATTTGACCATGACATTGAGAAGTTGATGCTACAACATTTACATGAGTTAAATTTGATCTAGGGAGAGCTGTGCAAGATCAGCAGTCTCACTTTCTCCTTTAAAACCATGTTGCCCAGTAGAAAGATATAGATCAAGATGACTGGAGATGGCCTTGAATGAAATGGAAAACATTGGCTTTTTATAAGCCAATGTGACTTGGGCAACACCCTTTCAGTAATTAAGGCTAGGTAAGAAATCAATGAGACATAGAACAGCCCTTTTTACCTAGTCAAAATATATCTATGATAGTAAAGACTGGGTCATTTGTTGAGTTAATCACTAAACTAAAATCTTGAACCAGACATGTCTGCTATTTCCTGTACAAGCCTTCACTTTACAAAAATGACCCTGATATTTTATTTAGAAGAGAGTAGTGAGAGCAAGTAGAGGAAATTAATTCATTGACTCCTCAACATTTGTTAAGTAGGAGATAAAAATATAAATGGGTATTCCCTATTCTCAAAATGCTTATAGTCTAATATAGGAAGAAAGAATATTTATACATGCAAATTTAATAAAATTAGACTATCATAAGTGAATGAGGAGTAAAGAATAAAATGAGATCAAATGGGACTTCATTGAAGGGGACTTTAAGGATAAAGAAATCGACAAAAAGAGTTGGTGGCCAAAGTAGGGTTATATAAGATAGGAATTTTAAAACTTTTTTTATACTTGTGACTTCTTTTTTGGTTGAGAAATTTTTACATGACCTTGGGTATATAGGTATATAAAATAGGTATACAAATCAAATATTTTTGATATTATTCACAATAATTCATAATTTTGTGACGTCTACATTTAATTATTTGACTCCATGTGGGGTCATTACTGAGGATTTAAAAAAAAACACTAGGATACAAAATGCCCAGAAAGTTATTTATATTACTCATCACTTTAGTTTGAATCTGAAGTTTTATAGAACTCACTCAGTGTCAGTTAATTGCATATTGAAGATAATTCTGGGGAAAATGACTGATTTCACCTTTGTACCAAGGGATGGCAACCTATGGCCAGCCTGTCCTTTATCACTCAAAATAAAGAAAAAACATTGCTTCAAAATGAGGAATGACAGGAAGAGAAAAACAAAAAAAGATTTTGCAACCAGGTAATTTTTATAGGACAAAAAAAGATTGAAGACCAGTTCACCAGAACTCCTGAGGCAGGTTGATATCTATAAATCAGAGGACCCCCAGAGCTCAACCAGAAAGAAAAGGGATAGATATAAGGGAGTGCAGGGCCCAGGAGAAAGATTGTAGGGAAGGCAGAAGAAAGGAAACACATTGTTTGTTACAAATATTTAATATTATGTGGAAAATGACAGAAAGCCTGCAGTTAATAGAAAAAGTAAAAAAGACACTTATTTCAAAGAGCTTCTTGGAGTTTTTTGCTCCAGTTCCCCAGGGTTCTGGATAGACTGTAGGGTGCTGAAGAGATGGATCTTTCATCCAGAAACTTTTAATGACTATTATGGAAGAGAGAGTAAGGTCATCCAAGTATTCTGTCACCTATATAGCTTGAGAGGAAGATTCTTGGAACCCATCCTTCTAATCTAAATGTTCAGTTTGCAGCATTTGCCATTGAGGCAAACATTCTCAATCACAAGATTGGAGTGATGGGAATCCATGAATCCTAACTTTGTGGAGGAGTGTCAAGAATTATTAAACTCTAGTCTCTTGGATAAAGAGGGATTGAGAGAAGGTGCTGGGCAGTACAGTCCTGGCATCTCTTTTAGAAAGAAAAAGGATATTCTTGGGGACCACTTTTTAGATGAAGAATAGAATGTGGTCCCTGATGTTTGGAGGAGCAATAGAGGATTGTAAGTAGTGATGTGGGGAAATACATGATCGAGACTTTAGCCACCATTACTCTCTGAGTTATTTGAACAGTTTAAATCCAACAGGAACTTTTAATGTCTTTTAAACTTTTCTTTTAACTGTTTTTAGGGTAACCACAAGTTTGTTTCCCCTCCAGGAAATTAATAGAATATTTTTGTTCAATCATTTAAGTTGTATCTGACTCTATGTGACCCTATTTGTTTTTTTTTTTTTGTTGGCAAAGATACTAGAGTGGTTTCCTATTGCCTTCCCCAGCTCATTTTACAGATGAAGAACTGAGTTATACAGGGTTAAGTGACTTGTCCAAGATCATGCAGTTGGCATCCAGATTACTCAGGAACACTTTTCTAATTTTCAAACCTGGCATTCTCTCCATTGTGCTACCAAGCTGCTAGAATCATAGATTTATAACTCGAAGGGACCTCAGAAATGATCTAGTCCAACACCATCATGTTATAAATAAGAAAACAGATCTAGAGGGGTTAGGAAACTAACTCCTTTCCATGAACCTCTTCATTCTAATGTGGTTCCTCTGAAGTTATGCACAATTTATCTTAATTATATTTTTTGGTACAAAGTTGTTTGCATGTTGTCTCCTCCTCCAATAGACTGAGCTCCTTGAGTTCAGAAAGTTTTTGCTTTTCTTTGTGTCCCTAGCATTTAGTGCAATTCTGGCATATAATAAGTCCTCAAAAAATGTTTATTCTAGGTGAATTTTCTTACTCAAAGTGCTCTCAGTTGTATCCCAACTGAATCTTAACTTAAGGGCAAAGATATCTCAAACTGTCCAGATTCCATTATGCAATTTTCTTTCTTGCAACATATTGATTTGGTTGGTATTGTGGGACTGTGAGGGGTTAACTCATTTCTCTTTCTTTCCTTAAGGGTAGCAACTACATTTTTTCCTTTCTTTGTATCCCCAGTACTTAAAGTTGACATTTAATAAATGTTTTTTGATTTGATTTGACTTGACCAAAATCACACAGTTAGCATGTGTCTAAGGTAGAATTTGAACCTAGGATTAAAGAGCCAGATTTTTAATTAAAATATCAAAAAAATTCCTGAACCATTATTTTCCCAAACAAGTAATGTGATATCTTATTCTAATCTTGACATTATAACATTATAACATGAGATCAGGAGTGGGTCAAAGTCCACTTATATTTCACTTTAGTAATTTTCTAACTACTCCATAGTAGCACTTGCCCCAAACCATTCTACTTCTAGTCTTTGTTCAAAATGATCAACCTCAGACCTTCTACATGGTGTTGATTTGAATATAATAATTAAAGTCCGTCATTCCTGGCCACACTGAAATGTCAAAGGCAATTATTAATTTAGACAAAAGCATGCTTCATTCAAATTTTGTGACTAATATATTGTAATAGGTGTAGGAAAAATGTTGAGACAGAAGATGTGGATTAAAAACTGGATCTATGATTCCATATTGTTCCATTGGTATGGACTAGTCAATGATGAGAAAACACCTTTAACCAAAGCAAAGTGGATACCTTCTCTGTAAATGATCATTTTTAGAGCATTGCCTAGAACTCTGACATATTTGCTCAATTTCACAATCCACGACATGCCAAAGGCAAGATTGAAATTAGGTCTTCCAGCCTCAAAAGTCAGAAGGTCAGTACACTCTAGTAGAGGTGGAGGAGAAAGAGACAAAGAGATCCAGAATGAGAGACAGGGACACATAGAAAGACAAAGAAATATAGAGAGACATAGAGAGATAATGTATCCTGTGTGAATACTGGATAGAATGTGTTATTTTAGACCATCAGAATATCCATTAATGAAAATGTATGGATATTAAATAATAATTATTATGTATAATATTATACAGAACATATTGTGATTACAATAATTTTATTACATGATTTCATTTGATCATTTGTTACTCATAACAGCCTTGGGAAGTAGGCAGAGCAGGATTAATTGATTCTATCTTTAAAGGTAAGAAAATGAAAGCTTATTGAAGTCACATGACTTATCTAAGGTCACACAATTGTTGATTAATCTAACTGTCCCTCAAACTAGTTCTTACTCAATGTTTGACTGTCCTACATCATCTACTAGCATCCTATAATCTGAAAGATTCAATGTATCACTCTGTATCTATTACCTTTTCAGAAAGGAATCTAGGTTTGGGGAAGAAACAGTGTTCATTTTATGTTTTAGATAATAGTTATCTCTTCAAGTTGAACATTGGTACAATTGATATAAAACAACTGTATAGTACCTCCTGGTTTCTTAAGGTCAGAAAATGTGCCCTGAGGAGATAAGATAGCAAGGAATAGCACCTAATGTCCTTGGATTGTTGGCAAATCATTTGATCCTCCCAAAGCATGACAGCTGGGGGAGTCAACAGTATCCATATGTTGCCTGTACCATTGCAGCCCTTCACATTCAGGTTGAGGTTATAAGTAGGGGAAAGTAATTATACTAACAAACTTGCTTTATAAGATGCTATCAGGAGACCAAAGTCAATGGGTAATTATATATCTCATTGATTGTACATTAGCACCAAGGTCAGCGACCTAGGAAGTAGCACCCCAGGTGTATTTGTTTCAGCACAGGACTGGCTTAGTCTAGAAATAAGAATTTGGTGTTAAAATTCATTTTATTACTTCATTTTGGAATGCTGGATTTTTGTTAGAAATCAACTTACAGCATCTTATACTTTATCTTGACTTGAAATGCCTTATCTCATTGGGGCAAGAATTTATAGAACTAATCATAAACTTTGAGCTACATCAAGTCAAACACCTTCATTTTGCAGATATAGAAACTGAGTGAGAAAGAGAGTTAAGGGAATGGCTGAGGATCACACAGCCACAAAGTATCTGAGGTAGATTTTGAACCTTGGTCATCCCTAGTTCCGGTGTTTTACCCATAATTACACCCTGCCTCTTCTCTGAGAGAATTTTTTTTTTTTAAATTGCAGTTTCTTTTTTTCCTTTTAAAAAATTCAGGTTTTTCTTTAACACAAATGAGAATAAAGGAGAGAGTTAAAAGAAATATAATTTATTTGAAAGAACCTCATACATTGAATGGGTTTCCTTCATTGTAGAATATTTGTTCTCTGATAGAGGATATCACATAGTCCCTTCCTTTAAGTTGAACACTGTACAGAAATGCTCTTTTTCAAAACTTGTTGAAGGAGACAATGACCCTATCTAGATAGCATAAGAAAGAGGAATGTTGTAATCCAATTCTTTTGTTTTATAGATTAGGAAAAAAGGAGATTCTTAGTGAAGTTCAAAGTTTTTAACTAGCACTGGGGTGGAGACAGATTTTTCTGCCAAAGACAATTTGGATTTTTATAACATCATTCACGGGCCATACAAATTTTCAACATAACACTCAAGCAGTGGGAGATTATACCTAGCTTTAGTTCATTATTGCTTGCTATTGCCTTAGGAAATTATTTTGTTGGGCCTCTTTTGGCCTGTGGGCCGGGTGTTCTCCGTTCCTGACCTAGCAAGTGATAGGACCAGAATCTAAATCTTGGTGCTCTGTTCTACTTGCATGAATATGCAATGTAACATGCCCTAATAGGAGTTGCAGCTGTAGCAGCAGAGTATGATATAGCTATTCTCAAAGTGTAGTACCAAACTTTCATGAGATCAAAATTATTTTCATAGTAATACTAATATTTTAATTGCTAATATAGTAAGTATCCACAATACCATGTATCCACATAAACAAAAGCTTTTGGGGAGGACTCCTCAATGATTTTCGGAATGTTAATGAGACCTGGAACAAAATGTTAGACAACCATTGGCATAGTTTATGGTATACTTGCTTTGTAGTTAGGAAAGGCTCTATTCAGACATTCTAGCTGCCATTTACTAATTGTGTCATGTTGGGCAAGTCAAGTTTCCTCTTTTGTAAAATTATAAGATTTCTCTTGCTTTAAGGTTTCATGAAGATTAAAGGAAATTGTGTTTTACAAACTTTAAAATACTATACACATATAAATTATTTATAACATATATTTTATACATTTATTTAAACTAGAAATATTGTTTCTCTTTGGTGTATGGTGTTCACCATACATGGTGAAGTTGCTTATGCATATGCACTTTCCCTTAGGCATCTCCATTTCATTTTTCTTTGTCACTCTACTTAGGGGCTTGACAATCTCTTTGACCCTCTTTAAATAGCTTGGAAAGAAAAAAAAACAGAGTGTAAAAATATTGGAGAAGTATATAAATGTGGTGCATAGTGTTTAGTTCCATAGTTTCTCTAGAAATGCCATTTGGGAAGGCTAAGTCACTGTGGCCCAGTGGATTTGACCCAAATACTATGAGGAAAATATGTTATTGCCATCATGATGATCAATGTGATGGGAACCAAGAAAGATGGAAAATGGCTGTGGTGGTTGGTTTTAACTTGCAGAAAAATATTGTTACATATAAAATCTGTCAGGAGAAAATTAAGGAATGGTTAAAAGAAGCAGTTATTTTGGCCTCTATTTTAGGGGTAATATTCAGATGTTGAAAACAAGGAAATGAGAGCTTTATGAATTCAAAATGCAAATGAAGAATAAATCAGAATAGTGGAGTTTAATCTTATACCCCTCAATTTTTTTTAAGAAACATTGTGACTTTCCTTTAACCTATTTTGTGATATGATTATATATCTTTTCCTTACCTGGAAAAAAAAAAACACCTTTTTTTTTCCTCTCCCATATAACAGCAGGTTTACAGATGAAGAAATTCTCTTCTGCATATTTTCCAAACATTTCATGTGATTTACTATATATCTTTTTTGAATATTTAATTATTCAAAATAAAAAGGAATTATAAAAGAAAACATTACCTTGTGTCCTATTATATAAATTTCTTATAATAAAGGCAAAAATTGATTTTAAAAAATTATACAATGATACACAAAAAAGCTAGAGATAGCTGAATGGGAACAAATGCTAATTCTGTACCCCCCTGAAAAGTCAGTGGTTGTAATTTTCCATTATGCAAATTAATAGCAGAATGTACTGTTTCATCAAGCATAATGATGTTTACCTGCTTGTGTGTTTTTGCAAAATCTTTAAGATATCTCCTCCATAGCATGATTGCATCAGAAACTATGGAACCATTTAATCAGAAATAAGGGGCCTAGTGAACAAAGCAATAAAAATGGAGAGTTTTTGTTTTGTCTTTTTTTTTTTTCTAAAGCCCTAAATCTGGAAACATTTCACGTTCTAGAAACTAAAGCTACCACACTGCAGATCTGGTAATAACTGGTTCACAAATAATTCAGCTCATTGGACTTTTCTGCAATTCCCATTTCCCTGACTGAAAGAGGCAGGCAAGCAAGGCATGGCACTGAGTCATACAATCATAGAAAGAGAGAGAGGATGCAAATTTTGAGCTTTGGGGAATAAATTAGTAAATGACTTTTTGATGATGATGAAATCTACTATTATATAGACTCTGCTTATCATTTATTCCCTGCAAATCTAATGGACATCTTTTTAATTGTTTCTTCTAGAATATTGAGAAAGATCCTGTATAATAACTAGTCCTCCCTGTCCATCAGTTGGAGAATGGCTGAATAAATTGTGGTATATGAAAATTATGGAATATTACTGTTCTGTAAGAAATGACCAACAGGATGATTTCAGAAAGGCCTGGAGAGACTTACACGAACTGATGCTGAGTGAAATGAGCAGGACCAGGAGATCATTATATACTTCAACAACAATACTAGATGATGACCAGTTCTGATGGACCTGGCCATCCTCAGCAATGAGATCAACCAAATCATTTCCAATGGAGCAGTAATGAACTGAACCAGCTACGCCCAGAGAAAGAACTCTGGGAGATGACTAAAAACCATTACATTGAATTCCCAATCCCTATATTTATGCACACCTGCATTTTTGATTTCCTTCACAAGCTAATTGTACAATATTTCAGAGTCTGATTCTTTTTGTACAGCAAAATAACGTTTTGGTCATGTATACTTATTGTGTATCTAATTTATATTTTAATATATTTAACATCTACTGGTCATCCTGCCATCTAGGGGAGGGGGTGGGGGGGTAAGAGGTGAAAAATTGGAACAAGAGGTTTGGCAATTGTTAATGCTGTAAAGTTACCCATGTATATATCCTGTAAATAAAAGGCTATTAAATAAAAATAAATAAATAAATAAATAAAAATAACTAGTCCTCCCCTTCCCTCAATTATCATCTCTACTTAGGTACTATAACATTTGAAATTCATATTAGAAACTCATTCCAATTGGTAAAATTCTTAGGTATTCTGTTTTAAATATACTTTGTGCATTATTATATTTCTTAATTGTGTAATAATATATTAAAATTCCTCATCATTTAATGATAAAATCATAAATTTAATGATTTTATCACATTCTTCCAGGCAGGTAGGAGTCAGAAAAACTGAAGTGTCTGGTATGGAGCTATATTGTTGAACAAGATTTGTGAGGGTTTCTGATTTTGGCCAAGGATAGAAAATAGAAGACTTTTTTCCTTTTGGGTGGATTTGGATTTAGAGGGATTGTGTTCCAAATTCCAGTTTTGCCATTCATAACATATATGCTTCTGGGCAAATCACTTCACCACTTTGGGATTCAGTTGCCTCATCTTTAAAATAAGAAACTTGAGCTGGGATGTCTTATAGTTCCTTCCAGCTCTAAGTTCTTGGTGAGCATCTGGACTATTTATTATATGTATATGATTCCCAAGTTTGTCTCTGAGTTCTTCTAACCTTCAGACTGAGAACTCCAATGGTGTGGCAGTTGCCTCCATGATGTTCTATCAACACCCTAAATTCAATTCATTCAAGCTCAAACTTATTATCTTTCCCTCTGTACCTGAGCGTCTTTCTGATTGCTTTTTAAAATTATTACCACTATTCAATCTTAATATTTGAGGTTAATTTTGATCTTTCTCGGACTCAGAAAACTCACAATCAGTCACCAAATCCTCCATATCTGTCATAAAGTTAATGAATTGAAAAGCAAGGGTATTTGAGGAGACATGTTCTTTGAAAAATATTTTGAAAAACTTTGGTAAAGGAGTATGTCAGGAGAATCTGGAAGATATGAGAATATCAGTGGTCTCCTCAAAGTGATTTTTAAAAAAAGGTTTTAAACAGGGAATCTATAAATTTGATTCTGTTTCCCTACAAACTATATAAAAGTGAATGAATTGTATATAATTATTTGAAGCATGAGAGTCTAAATGTATAAATGAATCCTGTCCAGTTTTCTTTCAGGCAAATTGGTACCTTCTGCTTCATGTCTGCATGAATCACAAGGCCTGCTCAAAGAGGTGGAGACTGTGGTACAAATGAGAGAATCCAATTTGAAGAAAGAATGACCTTTTAAAATAAACTGGCCCTGTGTTTGAAAAATAGTACATTAGTAAAGCTTTATTTTATTTAAATTTCAGAACCTTTTGATTTTCTATAATGAACTTCAAGCCATTTTTAGGCCGTGCAGTAATTGCTTTAAAACAAAATCTGAATATATTGTTTTTATTAATATCTTAAAACAAAAGTGATTTTTAATATGTGAATATCTCTTTTAAAAATCAAAACAAAAACGAATAAGAGGTAAATTGATGAACTTAAACATTTACCAGAACATTTTAATTTAGTCCATGAACTCACCAAATTGAGATAATTCATAAGCAATATAATTTTTTTTCTTCTGGAAAAAGGGAAAGCATACTAATTAGGCATATGAAATATAACAACGTAAGAGAGAAGATATTAAATTGATACAAATTTGTGTTGAATTATTGTTAACTCCATAAATCTAGTAGAAATTTCATTTTGAATTTTTAAGGTTTTTAAGGTTTGTGTATTGGGGAATCCAGCTGCCATCAACCATAAAGTATATTTTTTGTCTGCAGGGTTTGAGGCCCTAATGGTTAATTTAACTGATGGCAGCTATCCTCATTAGGGATTGTTTATTAGAAACATATTCAAATTATATTTGTTGAATCTGGTGAATGATTCATTTGTTTTATGATTAAGGTTTAATTTCCTGAAATAATGATTTGTCAAGATCATAGTATCATCTAATCACCCATGATGAGTAAAGTAAACCAACTATTGTTATGTGAATAATGGACAATAGAAGTGTCAACACAGGCAACAGCTTGCTAATTTTACTGTCAGGATGCATTCCTTCTGGAACTGTCCCTCCAAGTTATTTTACAGATATTATCATCATAAGAATTCTTGTGTTTTAGGTCATAACAATCAATTTTAGTCTAATTATTGAATAGTATAGATTAAGTTACATATGTAAAATGGCAAAACTCAGTAATATTGTCTCATTCTTAACATTTACCTCAAAGAAGAGCCTGGTCTAATCAAAGCCCACTCACTGAATTTGAAAATCAGGAAGGATGGGCTCTATCCATTCCTATCTATTTGACTTTAAGAAATTCATGTTACCCATATGAGCTTTAGTTTCTTTATTTGTAAAGTAGTGACAATCATGCTTATGTGATATAACTTGTACAGTACTTATGGGAAAAGATTATGGAAAACTATGAAGTGTTAGGCTGAAGAAACTGCTGATGGGGTTTCCATTTGTGTAATAGTGAAAAGGGTTTTGAGTTTGAAGTCTGAAGAGTCATTCTGAATTTGATATTTAACACCTCCATGACTTTGGACACAGCATTCTCTAGACCTCCATTTATTCAGCTATAAAATGAGAGGGTTAGACAAGATGACCTTAAAGGTCTCTTGGAGCATGGAATCTCCATAGTTTTTTTTTTTTTTTTTCTTTCTTCAAGAATAGGCAGGAGAGAGAATCAGAGGGAATAAAAGAAAGGGAGCAACAGATAAGAAAAAAGAGAGAAAGGAAAAGGAAATGGGGAAAAAGGGAAGAGAGAGAGAGAGAGTTACTGAGAAATGCAGGTGTGAAATTCCATTTCTGAGAGGGGAGGGGATTTTCAGAAACTTCTAGTCTTGTCAACCATAGTCAACCTGCTTTTGTTCATGTGATCTTCTTCCTTCTATGTACATAAATTGGGACTCACCTGCTCCTTTTGAATGTTTTTTCCTCTCTTAGTTTATAATTTTTGAATGAGTCCTACCTCTAGAACTTTTATACTTCCTCAAGGCAAAAATAATTTGAGACTTTGCTGAATAATCCTCTTTTTTTTTTTTTTTTTTACAAGGGGTATATCACAATCCAAATCCTTACTAACGTACACTAAAATTTGTTGCTTCTTATGCAGTATTGAAGTTATATTTTTCCTTAGGAAACTTTTCCTTAGGAAAAGTCTTGAAAATCAAAATATATAGGATATATGGGCAACCAAAAATGAAAGAATGAAATTCTGTTCAGTTGGCTCTCTCACAAGTCACTTACCCTTAGGATATGAGAATCATGGAATCGATTTTCATGCTTTATGTGATAAATCTAAAGCTGCTCAGGGCAACCTTCTTATTTTACTGACGAGAAAACTGAGACCTAGAGCAGTTAAATCATTTGCCTATAATCACTGCCATGAAGTGGGTGGCATCAGGATTGAAATACCCCTTTAAATATCACTCTTTTCATAGTTGTTGGTTTCTGCAAATCCATCAAACCCTACCTATTCTATCCTTCTATTGATGATATATAAACATGACCTTCATTATTGTTTGTTTTTGTGAACCCAACCTGTGATTTCATTAATGTAAGAAGTTCTTGAAAAAGAAGAATTTTTCTCAATGAAAGTCATTTGCTGTTGTTTTTTGAATCATTCAGTTCTGTCTAATTCTTTATAACTTCATGGACTCCAGAGCACTCTAGCCTCTTCTTCCTTTACTATGTCCCGAAGTTTGTCCAAGTTCATGTTGTTTTTTTCTATGATACAAATCATAGTCTAACTTAAAATCTTAGGGAGTTTTCTCAAGTACTGGGAGTTTAAGGGTTCCAGTCAGCATAGACCAGAGATATAACGCTTAGAAAGTCTGGTCATCCTGATTCTAAGGCTAGCTTTTCATTCACTATGCCAAACATGATGGATAACTTTCACATTGCCATTGGCCAAGAAGAAAGAAATATATTCTTTTGATTAATTTTTTTTTATCAATCCTCTGAAAAGAAACTGCATCTAGTAAAAAAAAAAACAGCAAAAAATCAATCAGCAATTTTTTTCTACATGCCAGGACCTGTACTAGTTCTGAGGATACAAAGAAAAACAAAATTAATTCTTGTCGTCAAGGAGATGAGAGCAGTAAGAGAAATGGTAACATTCTGACAAGTTTAGTATTGTCATTTTCCCAGCTTGTAGAAGTCAAACAACATGTAATAATTCATCAACAAGCAATTATTAAGCACCTGGTGTGGACCAAACTCCATAATAGTCACTGGGGGAGCCAAAGATAAAAGTGTATGGGTCAGAAAGAGTCTTTGATCTCACTGCTCACATGATGGAATGATGGTGGAGTTCATCAAATGATCCAGCCCTTTTTTTTTTTTTTTTTGTAAGTTTCTTCTTGGGACATTATTTTCTGAAATTCTGCATTACTTATTTTGCAGTTATTGACTATCTAAATAAACTTGACAGATCAGAAAAAAAAGTTAACAAAATTAAACCCAAAGAAATTTAGGTTTCTATTTTTTCTTATAGGACATGACATAATTTAAACAGATCTTCTGAGCTTAGAGCAATTATCTGACTGCAAAGAGAGTTGACCTGGAGTATGTAACCAATCTTTCATTTCATGGTAATTCTGCTTAATTGATGAGTTACAAGAGGACTTTTGTTGAATATCTTTGTCCATTTGAGCCATCCCCAATGGGTTTTGAGGGACCAAAATTATTTTTCTTTTCTTATGCTTAAAACTTTCTGTTATTGTGCTTAACTTAGGCAACTGCAGGAGAGTAAAGCTTCACACATTTTCTAACAAAGACTTTCAAATAAGTATTGTAGATGGGAAAAACAACTGACTACTTCAGTCTAGTGACTGTTCCTCTTGCCTTCTCGTAGTGTTGTTAGCATGAAGTATTACAACAGGTCATAGCTTTCTCTTCAACAATGGCTCAATGACTCCTCCCCACCTCTATCTCCTAGTTTCCCTGACTTCCTTTAAGACTGAGCACAAATCCTACTTTTTGCTTTACTGGTCCTTCTATCTGTGAATGCCTTCCATTTTGAGGTTGTTTATTCATTTAGGAATTTTCGTATTTGTCTCTACCATAAGAATGTTAACTTCTTGAGAGCAGGGAATGTATTTTTGCCTTTCTTTGTTACCCTCTGGCTTAGTCCAGTATCAGCACACAGTAAGAGCTTAATAAGTATATCTTGATTAATTAACTCTCTCTTTAGGGAGGTTTGACTGATTAATCTACTTCGCTCCAACCATACTTTTGATTCCTATTCCCTACTCACATATATTCTTCACATCCATTTTCTTTTTTTAAATTAAAGTTTTTTTTTTTATTTTTCAAAACACGTGTAGAAAATTCTTCAACATTAGCCCTTGCAAAATCTTGTGTTCCAATTTTCTCTCCCTTCCTTCATGCCCTCCCCTAGATGTCAACCAGTCCAATATATGTTAAACATGATAGAAATATATGTGAAATTTAATGTATGCATACTTATTTATACAATTATTGTACTGCACAGGAAAAATCAAATCAAACCAGTTAAAAAAAGAAGCAAAATAAAATGCAAGCAAGCAACAACAAAAAGACTGAAAATGCTATGTTATGAACCACATTCAGTTCCCACAGTTTTCTCTCTGGGTATAGATAGCTCTCTTCATCACTGAACAATTGGAACTTGTTTGAATCATCTCATTGTTGAAGAGACATGCCCATCAGAATTGATCATCATATAATCTTGTTACCATGTATTATGATCTCCTGGTCCTGTTCATTTCACTTAGCATCAGTTCATGCAAGTCTCTTCAGGCCCCTCTAAAATAATCCTGTTGATCATTTCTTACAGAACAATAATATTCCATAACATTAATATACCATAACTTATTCATCTATTCCCCAACTGATGGGCATCCATTCAATTTCCAATTTCTTTCCACTACAAAAAGGGTTGCCATAAACATTTTTCCACAACATCTACTTTCAAATATTTTTGTATTATTCTTCCCTGTCTACACCCAAATTGTAAACAGGTGCGAGCTTTTGCTATCCTGTGGAGGACTCACCTCTTAATATGTGCACATTTTGAAAATACCAATCTCAAAGTTTTGAGGAATCTAACATCATGTAATTCAAACTGGATGATCACTTGTTGGAATTGCTGAAGAGAGGATTCCTGTGCACATATAGTTTGAATTACATGATGTTAGAAGACTCCTATGATTTAGAATGAACTACCTTTAAGGCAGCTGTTTCATTAATCAGAACAGATCTAATTGTTAGAAAGTTTTTTATAGCCTCTTTGTAGATTCTATTCATTGCTCTTTTGAGTTTCTCCCTCTGAGTTCCTTTAGAACAAAACCAATCTCTCTTCCACATGGAAGTGCTTCAAATGCTGAGTGCTCTCCTTTAAGGAGAAGGAAGACCTAAATACAAATTTCTCATTGACATTTAAGCCTTTCATAGACTAGTTCTAATCTATTCTCCTTCAAACCTCTAATTTATGTAACACTTTACATCTTGTAATGCTCTAGGGGGAAACAAGTTTTTAAGGGCAGGAACTGGTTTTTGTTTGTTTTTTTTTTGAGGGGGGTGAAGAGGAATCTTTCTTTTTCTTTCTTTTTTTTTTTTATCCTCAGCACTTCTCTTACACTCTTTTTTGCTTAGGGAAGAAATGCTTAATTAATGTTATTACAATGGATTGGTTGGATTTAGAGATGGAGAACCTGTATTCAAAAACTCACACTCTGACTACCTTAGGCATATTACTTTACTAGACAATTTTCCAAGAACTTGATCAGCACCGAACAAGATTGTTCCTATTGTCTTAATCATTTTTTAGTTGTGTTTGCCTCTTTGTACTCTCATTTGGAGTTTCCTGGGCCAAAATATTGGGGTCATTTGCCATTTCCTTATTCAGCTCATTTTACAGATGAGGAAATTGAGGTAAACAGAATTAAGTGAGTTGCCCAGGGTCACATAATGAGGAAGTGTCTGAGTACAGATTTGAACATATGAAGAAGAATATTTCTGATTCCAAGTCCAGCACTCCCTCCATGTTACCAACTAGCCACCCTTTCTATAGTTTGTTCCCAACTCTATAGTAAAGAGGTAGTTGTCAGGCTATACTGGAGAGAAGATAATCCTTAATCTTTATTATTATTATTATTATCCTGTAAACATTTTAGGTTATAAGATTTTCATGCTATAGAAAAAGAATGACAGAATTATCCTTTTATTTTTTTAATTTTGGAAATGACTAGAATTTAATATTTGATTTCTAGTTTTATCTAATAATTAGGTAAGAGAGTGAGTATTAAATATTAAATATTTGATTTTTAAGGATGTAAGGAAACAAGGACTTATTAAATGCACTTAAACAAAGGAATTGCGATGACTTGTAATTTATTCTTTCTGCAAAATTTTGGGGTGGATGGGAATAAGCATTAGTCATCTACTATGTGCCAGGCACTGTGCTGAGCCCATTACAAATTTTATAGATGAGGAAACTGAGGCAAGGAGAAGCTAAGTGACTTGCCCTGTAGTGGCATAAGTTAGTAAATACCTGAGGCAAGATTTGAACTCAGATTTTCCTGACTCCTGGCCCAGTGCTCTCTCCAAAACATCTAGCTAGCATATCCTAGAGAAAAAAAATATATTAGTGTCTGTCAAAACAAATTACACTCTTGGAAATTAGTTTTGCTGACACATACTAATAGTATGTGTCTATGTATATTTGTGTATCTTACAAAACAGCATAGCAGAGAGCTAGGAATGAACAAAATGGGGTCTCTGAGCACTCAAAATAGATATCCTAAGGTCTATGTACAAAATCTTCCCTAGACCCTTAGCATCCCCACATCCAGACCTCAGGGATAGTTCACACAGTGCTTTCACTAAGCACTTAATAAAAGATCTATCATCTCTCTTTCATTTTCTATCATCTTCCTCCTCATCTAACTATCTCTCTCTTCCTTCAAAGTACAGCTCAGAGCCACTTTAGAAAAGAGATTTTTCTTGATCCTTCCAATTATGACTCCCTGTATTCTGAATTTTCTTATTTGTGAGCTCATTTTAAATCTCCAAGTAGATTATATTTTCCTTGATGGCAGAAACTGTTCTATTTCTCTCTAACCCTTGTGCCTAGAATAGTGTCTTCTACATAGAGCGTGTTTGTTTAATCATTCATTCCTGAATTGATTGTACAGAATCATATTCTTTAAGAAGGATAGCTTTTGGAAGAGAGAGGATTGATGAGGAATTTGTGAATCTGAAGGAAGAAAATGAGCACTACTGAGAGGTCTAGTGGTTGAAGGAAGAGAACTGGGACTTTCTTATATATTCCACAACTCCTCTATCAATTGCTAAGGGTTTCCAAAGTACATAGGAAGAACGGCATGGAAAATTGAAATCATCATACAGATGATTCAGTTTCTTCTTAAGCTACTTTAGCTTTGAGTATCAAGAAAACTAAGCAAAAAGTGGGGCATTTGTTTGAATCATCTTTAGGATTGCCTCAATTTCTTATGTTATTTTCTTAAGCTATTCCCTTAAGAGAATGTTTACTTTCATTTCAAGGTATTCATTTCCTGTAACCAAATAAATAAGATGATGTGCATTCCATGCTGAAGTATCTGCCCAATGTTAAAAGAGAAGTATTGAATGAATTTTATTGCAAAAAATCACCAGAAAAACCCTATTTTAACTTTTTTAGAAGTTTCTTTAAAATGTTAATTTCAATTTTTCCCTCAATGGAGCTTTCTTTAAGGAAATTTAAGCCTAAAACTTCTTCTGGAACCTAGTTTTGTTCTAATTCTTTGTATGAGATTGTGGTTTCATTCTCAGCCATAGCAGCTTTATATTTTGTTCAGTAAGCAGGGTTTTATTTTTCGGTAGTGAATAATTAACATGCTCTACTGCTCCAATAACCTTCCACATCTCCACCACCTCCTCGTGAAACAGAGGCACCAAAGCTCCAACTGGCTGAAACCCATAATTCATTGAGAATTGATAGGGGAAGATTATCGCATTCTTTATTCATGAAAAAAGCCAAATGCAAAACCCCAAATTTCTGTGATCTGCCTGCAAGTTTCTTTTTATTACTTTTAATTCCCATTTTCAGATAGAAGTTATGAATTATTTATCACGTGTCATTTGCTAAAAAACAAAGCTCGATAGTGAATTGCTTTCCTGTGTCTCTAGAGCCTACAGGACCAATGAGGGGGGATGAGAAGGGGTATAACTCCTGATTGTTATACTGAGTAATGGGCTCAAAGCCTCACAGGCTTTCCAAATGGATGCAATTTCAAGTTAAGTTCAGGTCTACTTACTGTCAGAGTTCTGAGTGAGCCAAGAATTAAAGCTGTCACCTGGGGCAGCCCCAGCTAGGCCCTTTGTGACTCTGAGAAGCAGTCACTCTGCAGATGGAAAAATTAGCTGGGAGATCTTATAAGAAACTTTGGAAAGAGAAATAGAAATAGCTTGGGACCCAGAGAGAAAAAGTGATACTGATGGGCAAGGCCCCCAGTAGATAGGACAGTCAGTATTTAAGAACTGAAATGGGGATTGAAGAAATAACAAATTTCTTGGGTCTCCACTGATAGACTTGGATATCCCCTATAGCATTCTATATCCTTCCACAGTGCTAATAATCAATGTGACCTTAGATAAGTTGGTTAACCAAAGGCATAGTCATTTTCTTCTCCAAAAAGAGACATTGGTTTAGTTGGCCATTAAAGACCCTCTAAAATGACTCAACAAATGTTTCTTTTAATTCCCAGACATAAAAGTTGGCCTGTGAAGGAGAAAAATAGCCGGTCTATCCAATTCTATCTTTCAGAACTGTGGCTGGAAATCTTTTTTTACTTCAAGCAAAGTATCACAAATATACCTGAAGGTTATGCAGTGAGCTTTAATTGGGATATATGCTGTAAACATCCTTTAATTTTACCCCTTAGGAAAAAAAGAAACAGTCATTGTGCCCTAGTTATAGGACAACCCTTTTGTCTGGGGTCTTGCATAAAACAAAATCCACACTAAGTATAAAATAGCCTAATTTAGTTGCAACAGGTGACACACCAGTAAATTCTATATCCAGGGTGAGTATTATAGCATTTTGCAATAAAGAACCAACTTTTTTTTTTAAATCATCAAAGACCAATACTCAAGGAAATTTATTGAATAGTCTGTCTTTGGCTTACAGTCTGTATTGGCTAAATACTAGATTTCTAGGTTTATCACCTTTGTTAATATGACCTGGCCCCCAAAGGGAGCAGATTGAAAATGAGAACTAGAAAAGCCCGCATTCCCATTGTGGACTCTGTCAGTAAAAACCAGTTATTTTTGAGTTTTTTGGTTCAGAAAAAGGTTCTTCTGAGGAAAATACCAATGTTTCTCAACAAAGAAGTGCTGAGATGGGAGTAATCCCATGAATCTCAATAGAAAAATAATTTTCCTTATAGATGAGATGAAAAGTGGGCATAAATGTACCTTCAGATTGCCTTCTCCCCATACTGGTTTTTTTTTGAAAGACATGCCTGTAGATTAAAAAAGAATTTCCCATTGCTTTGTTCTCCTTCTAATGGGATTTTGTTGTAGTTTGTTTATTCACAAGTCCATGAAAATCAGGGTTTCAAGATTTTGCTTTGCTTTTTTCTTGACTCAGTTTAGGAGTGAAATAAGATGAAGGCCACCTCTGGGGGCTTTTACTTTGAAAATGTAGCTTTTCTACCTTTGTTCTTTTTCCTTTCCCTACTTAGTATTGTTGCCCAAAAGGTTGGCATAGTGATGAGTGTGTATGGTTGAATATATTGGAAAAAGATTGTTCTTTAACAGTACATAATTGAAAGAGCATGGGATAGTGGAAAGAATGTTAGACTTAGGAAAATCTGGGTTCAAATCTTACCTCTAATATTTTCTAGCTTTGTAACTATGGGTAAGGTTTTTACCTCTTTGAGATTCTATAAGATAATGGTTAAATCCTGATGAGCCTAATAATAGATTTCCCCCCAAGTGGTCATATACATATCTGAATTTGCACTATTCAAAGTAATGATTACAGTCAAAATGGTGGAGTATATAAAACAACCCAGTTGGACTTTCTTAATATTCCCCTCTAACGCACTTTAAAATAATACTTCAAATCAAATTTTGGAATGACAGAGTGAACAAAAGTTCAGACTGAGATATTTTGTTTTTATATAATATTTTATTTTTTTCAAATATATGCTAAATTAGTTTTCAACATTCACCTTTGCAAAAACTTATCCTCCAAATTTTTTTTCTCTCTCCATCTTCCTTCCTCCTTTAGACAGTAAGCAATCAAATATAGGTTAAACATTTTTAGTTTTTTTGATCTGATTTTTTTTTTTTTTTACACAGCATGACAAATGTGGAAATATGTTTTTTTTAATAGCCTTTTATTTACAGGATATATGCATGGGTAACTTTACAGCATTAACAATTGCCAAATCTCTTGTTCCAATTTTTCACCTCTTACCCCCCACCCCCTCCCCCAGATGGCAGGATAACCAGTAGATGTTAAGTACATTAAAATATAAATTAGATACACAATAAGTATACATGACCAAAACGTTATTTTGCTGTACAAAAAGAATCAGACTCTGAAATATTGTACAATTAGCCTGTGAAGGAAATCAAAAATGCAGGTGGGCATAAACATAGGGATTGGGAATTCAATGTAATGGTTTTTAGTCATCTCCCAGAGTTCTTTCTCTGGGCGTAGCTAGTTCAGTTCATTACTGCTCCATTGGAAATGATTTGGTTGATCTCGTTGCTGAGGATGGCCAGATCCATCAGAACTGGTCATCATATAGTACTGTTGTTGAAGTATGTAATGATCTCCTGGTCCTGCTCATTTCATTCAGCATCAGTTCGTGTAAGTCTCTCCAGGCCTTTCTGAAATCATCCTGTTGGTCATTTCTTACAGAACAGTAATTGGAAATATGTTTTAAAAAACTAAAAAATTTTCTTCCCTTTCCTACCCCATCATAGGGATGGCCACCATCAGACACACATACATATGTTATCATTCTATGCTTCAATTTATTAGTTCTTTCTATGAATACAAATTCCATCTTCCTTTATAGTTAATTTGGGTATTTATAATGCTCAAAATGACTTAGTTACTCAGTTACTCTTTTTTCCCCAAAGTATTCTTTTTATTAAAGCTTTTTATTTTCAAAATATATGCATAAATAATTTTCAACATTTACCCTTGCAAAACTTTCTATTCCAATTTTTTTCCTTTCTTTCTCCTCAGCTCCTCCTCTAGACAGCAAGTAATCCAATATATTTTAAATATGTGCAATTCTTCTATACACAATTAGCATGTTGCACAAGAAAAATCATATCAAAAAGAAAAAAAAGAGGCCAAAAACAAAATGCAAGCAAACAATAAGAAAGAGTGAAAGTGTTATATTGTGATCCACAGTCAGTTTTCACAGTCCTCTCTCTGGGTGCAGATGACTCTCTTCATCATAAGACCATTGGAACTGGCCTAAATTACCTCCTTGTTGAAAAGAGCTATATCTATCACAATTAATCATCACTTAATCTTCTTGCTGTGTTCAATGTTCTTTTGGTGCTACTCAATACACTTAGCATACTCAGTACACTTAGCATCAGCTCATGCAAGTCTCTCCAGGCCTTTCTAAAATCATCCTGCTGGTCATTTCTTATAGAACAATAGTATTCTATAACACTAATATAGCATAACTTATTCAGTCATCATCCAGCTGATGGACATCCACTCAATTTCCAGTTTCTTGCCACTACAAAAAGGGCTGCTACAAATATTTTTGCATATGTGTGTCCTTTCCCCTTCTTTATGATCTCTTTAATATTGGATAAGCCCAGTAGAGACACAGCTGAATCAAAGGATATACACAGTTTGCTAGTCCTTTGGTCATAATTTCAAAGTGCTCTCAGGATGCTTGGATCAGTTCACAACTCCACCAACAATGTATTGATGTCCCAGTTTTTCCACATCCCCTCTAATATTAATCATTATCTTTTCCTGTTGGCTTAGGCAATCTGAGAAGTGTGAGATGTTACTTCAGAGTAGTCTTAATTTGTGTTCCTCTGATCATTAGTGATTTAGAACACCTTTTTATATGATTAGAAATGGTTTCAATTTCATCATCTGAAAATTGTTCATATTTCCAAAGTATTCTTAAAACAGCATTATTACTGTATACAACATTCGCTTCATTCTACTCATTCACTCTTTATTATTCCATTCATATCTATCAATGTTTTTCTAAGATCATTTTATACCACAACTTGTTCCACCATTCCCTAATTGATAAGCTTCATCCAACTTCTAATTCTTTGCCACCACAAAAAGAACTGCTATAAATATATTAGTACACATAGATCCTTTCCCCTTTCCCCTAAGCACCTTTGGAAATATAACTAATAGCATATTGTTGGGTCAAAGGATATAAACATATAACTCTTTGTGCATAATTCCAGATTATTTTCCAAATTGATTAGAACAGTTCAAAATGGAAAGTTTTAAAAAGCAGTAAGCTGATCCAGCCTAGTGACCCTAGTTTCTGATACTTGCATGTTGCAAAGAACAACTAGGGTGTGTTCACTGAGACCTGGATGAATACAAGACCCTAAGTTATATGTCTACTAAAAAGGACTCCATCAAATAGTAGAGTAATTAGCCCTGTAAGCAGAAATGGATTTTCAGTCTAAAGAAACTTATTTTTAGGGACAGAGAGATTAGGGATGTTCAAGATAAGACACTGCTGTAACTTTAGAAATAGGTGAAATGTAAATGGGAATACCTCAAACAGAAGAAGATCCAAAATAGAATAGGCCTACAAATTTGGAATGTATACTTATTGTTGCTTTATTTTATACAATACAGAAGACAAAACAAAAATGGTAAGTAAGGTTAGGGACAAATAAGAAGATAACAGTCATAAAACTCAAGAATACTGATTCTGATGTCAGAGGGCTGGGTTCAAATCCTTATTCAAAGCTTTATACTATCTGTGTAACCACTAAGTAAATCCTTTCCTCTTCATGTACTTTAGTTTTCTTCTGTACAAAATGAAGGAGTTCATGTAGAAGTTCTCTGAGCTTCCTTTCAGCTCTTGATCTATACATATGCATTTGATAGAAGGTATCTAAGAGCCTACTTCTTTATAGCCTTTCTATTTTTTTCCAGTGTCTGTTAGCCAGAGATGATTTCTAAAATGCAATTCTCCAGGGAAGGAAAGTATCTATGAAGAGACAGATCTTTTTCAATAGTTTAGGTAGTCTCTTGTTAGTGCCTAAGATTAATTTTGTAGCTACTGAAATCCTAGCACAGACTTAAAATAAGTTTCTATAGTCATCACACTTGAAAAACAAATACCAGTTTCAATTGTTTTTAAGGACTTTCCTTGGCAAATTTGTAATTTGCTATTATATTTGCCATTTAAAAATCTAAACAGCTTAAGTAAATGACTAAATTATGAGGCTTCTTTCATGTTATTCCCCTGCATACACTGCATTCCTACCAAATTTATTTGCTATGACACATGAACAACTAAAACAATTAGAATTATTGAATGTAAACCATATATCACACACTGAGCTATGATCTGGAATACAAAGAAAGGCAAAAATCTACTCGCTGCTCTCAAGGGCCTCATAATCTAAAGGGAGAAACAATACGCAAACAACTATATCCAAGCAAGATATGAGTAGGATAAATTTGAGCTAATCTTAGATAGAGGACCCTAGATTCAAGGGGATAAAGATGGGATTTTTGATAAGTCATGGAGGAAACCAGGAGGTGGTGACTGAGAGACAACTAGTGAAAAGGCACAGAATTAAGAGACGGAATGTCATATGTTCAGATTTGGAGGAAGGCCATTGTCAGTGAATCACAAATAATCTAGAGAGGAAAAAGATATAAGCAGATGGAGAAGAGTGAAGGGAATATGGAAGTTTTTAAAAGCCAAAAAGAGGATTTTTACATTTGAGGAGATAGTTTCTTCCTTGGGGGGGGGGGGTAACACAGTCAGGCTAGTATTTTAGGATGATCAGTTTCACAAGTGAATGGATAGACTTGTACAATGGTACAAGCATGAGGTAGTGAGAACTTGTAATAGGTGGTAGCTTTGTTAGAAGAAAGAAGGGGGTCACATATAAAAATGTCATAAAGGAAGAATATTCAGGGTTTGGTTACTGGTTGAATTTTGGGGGTGATAGTGATAAGTTATGGGTGACATCTAGTTTGCAAGCCTGGCTAACCTGGAGAATGATGCTGCCCCCAATAGCAGGAAAGGGAGAAATGTTCTGAGGGAAAGTATATTGAGTTCAGTTTTGTATATATTGATTTTAAGATGTACAGGAATCTAGTTCAAGACATCTGATAGAAAAATACTAAACCCATTCATTTATTTCTGTGGTTTTGAACATTTTTGATGTGCTTATAAATTTGTATGAAACTAGAAATTATCTGACTGATCATATGCTTGCTAGTAATTAAATATTTATCCCCAATCTTTATTTTATCAGTTGGGAGCCAATCACAAAAGTGAGTTATTGTCTAATGCCAAAAACATCCAAAATAATTGATTGGGAATAATGGAGTTCTATCAAAGCTAAAAACCCCTTTTTAGGGATAGTGTGTGATACTAACACTCTAAAGTATTTTGTATTCTAATATGATTGGAAATGGAGCTTTATATGATTTTGATTTGAAATGTTTCATTGTTTCATGTAAAAGTGATTTTTTCAATGGCCAATTGGATAGATTATCACTGGGGAAAGAGGTTTACCCATTATCTTCAATTCAACAGTCATTTACAATGTGTCAGGTACTGTTGGGGCTACAAAAACAAAATAAAATAATGCTTTGAGGAGGTGGTGAATTTTAATTTTTATTTTCCTACTTGGAATGGATTTCTAGATACATCTGCCATTGGCCATTGTCACAGATTAATTAAAATAATTTGTATAATTGCATGGTTATTTAAAAAATAGTAAAAAAAAAAAAAAGCCATGTATTTCTGGAGAAGTGACTTAAGCTATCAGGGTCTTAACTTCTCTCATCTGTTAAATGAAATAGTTGATGATGTCCAAGTCCCCTCCAGTTCTATGAATATAACCGTATAAATGCAAGCATGAGAAAAACATCTTTTATATACTCACTCTATGCAAAGCACTGGAGATATAAATAGAAAATACAAAGAAAGTGGAAGAAATTAGCTGAAAATCTTGTAGAAAGATTCCATGGTCCTTAAGGTGCAGTGTCAAATTGGATATTGTCATTTGTACTGATAAAATGACATTAATATCAGGTGCTGAACTTTTGATGGTGAGTTGGAAGCATTGCTATTTCAAAGGCAGTTGCAATCAGGTTTCTAAGATCTTTCCAGCAGGCTCTGCGAGGGATGTTGTCAAGGAGATGGAGATTTGACTTTCTTTCCTTTAGAGGGTCTTCTTTCAGCTAAATTGACTTGCTTGACTTGTGAATGGCAACTGGCGAGAATCCCTGGCTTCTTTTTTCATGGAAACTAACTCTTAATAGTACAACTGAACTAGAAACAGAACTGATGGTCTCAGAAGTTCTGGGATTCCTTGGACTCTTGTTCCTTTCTTCTTTCTTAGAAACACTTGGTCAATAATTGCTAGTGATGATGAAGGATATGGGTCCATCCTCTGCAATGGTTTCTTTCCTCAGTGATAATAATAAGGGCTGCAGCTAGAAGAAGGTCTGGCAATTTGAGGGAAACTGCTACCCTCAAGATGATTAAACTCAGATTATTCTTTTCCGAAGTGCTTCTTAAAGTAGAGTCATTATGCTGCTTGTTGACATCATCCTGTTAGCATTGAAGAGGTTCAGAAAAATAATAAAATGTCAGGTTTGGAGCTGAGATCAAAGGCTTTCTGTACAACATGATGATTTTATTGATGAGGAAACTCAGATTCAAGGAAAATGTGTCTTACTCAAGGTCAGGGAAGCAAAGCAGTGATACATTCAGACCTGAAAAGCTGATGTCTTGACTGCAGTCTAGTGCTTTTCCCATAATCCAATATTCTTAACTGTGTATGGATTGGGAGATGATTGTGATGTTCTTATTTATTTACTATTTTTAAAATAGCTTTTTTCTTTTCTTTCTTTTCAAAATACATGCAAAAATAATTTTCGAATTCATCCTTGCAAAATCTTGTATTCCTCCTCTAGAGAGCAAGTAATCCAATATGTTTAAACACATGAAATTCTTCTATGTACATTTCCACATTTATCATGCTGCACAAGAAAAAAAAATCAGATCAACAAGGAAAACCTGAAAAATAAAAAAAGGCAAGCAAACAACAAAAAAGGTGAAAATGCTATGTTGTGATCCACATTCAGTCTCTTCTCTGGGTACAGATGGAGCTTTTCATCACAAGACCATTGGAACTGGTCTGAATCACCTCATTGTTGACAAGAGCCATGCCCATTAGAGTTGATCACATAATCTTGGGTACTTAGATCTCTTGGTTATATTCACTTCACTCAGCATCAGTTTATGAATGCCTGTTCAGGCTTTCCTGAAATCAGCCTGTGAATTATTTCTTACAGAACAATAATATCCCATAACATTCATATATTATAATTTATTCAGCCATTCCCCAATTGATAAACATCCATTCAGTTTCCAGTTCCTTGCCACTACAAAAAGGGCTACTACAAACTCTTTTGCACATGTGGGTCATTTTCCCTCTTGATGATTTCTTTGAGATATAGGCCTAGTAGAAACACTGCTGGATCAAAGGGTATGATAGCCCTTTGGGCATAGTTACAAATTTTTCTTCAGAATGGTTGGATCAGTTCACAACTCCACCAACAAATTAGGTGGTCTCAGTTTTCCCACATTCCCTCCAACATTTATCATTATCTTTCCTGTCATCTTAGCCAATCTGAGAGGTGTGTAGTAGTATCTCAATGCTGTTTTAATTTGCATTTCTCTAATCAATAGTTATTTAGATATTTTTTTTCATATAACTACAAATAGTTTTAATTTCTTCATCTGAAAATTGTTCATATCCTTTGACCATTTATCAATAGGAGAATGGCTTGTAATAAATTCAGTGTTACAACAGTGTAACATAAAGCAATCATACTGAGCAAACTATGTTATAAAAAAGTGAAATAATTTTAGAGCATTAGTAATTGTGTAGAATAGTAAATGGAATATTGGATCTAGAACCAGACAAAATCTAGCATGGTTGTCCTATTAGTTGCACATTCAAATACTAGACATTTTGTAAAGGCGTATTTCCTTTCCCTACTCTAATCTTGAGATAATCAACCTCTGCTTCAGTTTTTGATCTGTAATATGGGGATGATAATAATAGCAGCTACCTTCCAGAGTTGTTATGAGGTTAAAAATAATATATTTGCAAGATGTTTTCCAGCTTAAAATGCTATATAAATGATAGCTAAATAAATGATAATTGACAGAATGCCAGACCCAAAGTCAGGAAGAATCATTTACCCGAGTTCAAATCTGACCTCATACATATACTCAGACACTAGGCAAGCCACTTAATTTTATTTGCCTCAATTTCCTCATCTATAAAATGAGCTGATAAAGGAAATGACAACCCCCCCAAATATCTTTGCCAAGAAAATACTAAATAGATACAACAAAGAGTCAGACATGTCTGAACAAGAAGTATAATTAAAAAAAATTCTTCTGAGAAGAGATCCTGGGGTTTCATTAGAATGCCAAAGGGAGCCATGCCATAAC
The DNA here is from genome assembly GCF_902635505.1 of Sarcophilus harrisii. Lineage (NCBI taxonomy): Eukaryota > Metazoa > Chordata > Mammalia > Dasyuromorphia > Dasyuridae > Sarcophilus > Sarcophilus harrisii. Next base: position 233,718,600 of record NC_045430.1, read on the forward strand.
AAAGGTTAAATGTATTTGTGATAGAAAAAATCAAGAAATTGAGCAACAGATTGATGAATATGTTTATTCTGCCAACATCACTGATGCAAAGAAGGTTGGCTCAATGGAGCCTTAAAAGAGCCTGTGCTTGGGCATGGGGACCCTATGAGAACAAGGCATCACCTTGCCAATCAATAGTAGCTCTTCTGTACAGTACTTTTACAGGCTTACTTTATTCAATTGCCAGGTTTTTAGAACTACTGTTTACAAACCCATTTCCTATCTCCAAATTGACCCATACGATCTGGTATTCTAGTGAACTTCTGACCTAACCCAGCAAAGATCCTATTTTTTCCCAAAGGGCTAGGTATGGCATGGGTTTGTAATTTCCTAGGCAAGGATAACTCCTGGATTAAGAAACTCTAACAAGGCAGGTTGGCTTCTTCTGTGAAACTTCTTGTTTTAGAGAGTCGTCTGGTGACATGTAAAGATTCTGGAACTTGGATAGTCATTATATGTCAAAAGAAGGCTTTGAATACCAGTCTCTGACTCTGTAATTGCCTTTAAATCTACACTGCATTACTTATTGAATGAAGTGATGGCTTTAAGATTATACAGCTAATGATAAAAGGTATTATTGGAATCCAGGACTTCTGATTTCTCAGTCCAGTACCTTTATTTAAGATCACACTTTGCGTTGTTATTGGTTCCCCTGCTTGCTCACATTCTAATTGGATTAGTAACATATTATGTTTTAAGACAACCAGAGAAAAGAAAATGTCAGTAATTTGGTATTAAAAATGTATTTGCTAATAATAGTGGAAAACTGCTTTTGTCCTTTGCTAACATGGGGAATAGATGTAGGGAGATCAGGAGATTGAGGGTCCCTACAAAAACCAATTTCTTACTTTTTAAATCTTGACTTGGGCATCCCTTACAATCCACTTACAAATTTAGGAAAAGTATATTATAAGCAGCAGATATCAAGAGTGATAAAAGATGGAATCCTAGAGACACCTGCATTATTTGCACATGATTTCCCCTTAATGTCAAATTCAGGCTACTAAAATTAGTATGCAAAGAAAATAAAAGCCATTACAATATTAATCATGCCTATATTTATTATGCAAAATTGCTACAATGAAGATCTTTCTTTGGCATTACCCAGTATTCATTTCATACAGTGTTCAACATTTCAGTGACTCTGCCTTCCCACTAGAGACATATGTATCTAGCTCATTAGGTAAAACGATAAGAGTCCAAAGTGTTCATTTATGGCTTGCTGGAATTTTCAGTCATAATTTATCCTTTAAATTGAAGGAATTGGGGGTAGCATGGTGATAATCCTAAAAAGACAAAAATGGAAAATAACAAACCAGTTTTTCTTTTGAATCCTTCAACAGTTATTTAATTAAGAATATATTACAGTTCATAGTTATACGAGTTAACTGACAGCTATAAGAAATTAGCAATGGGCAGTGATACACGTTGATTGATATTTGCAGATAAAAAGGTCTCAAGGACAAACCCTAGGAAGAAAACAAGAGCTTTGTGATAGTTTCTACTTCTTGCTCGAAACATGGACTCTGTGTTAACTAGAGCCTCATTTATCTTCACTAGAATACAGCTAAACAGACATTTTTAACCAAAGGGATCTGTCATCCCCTTGCATGTGACTAAGTAAGTAATGTTACTATGCCATACTTTGCTACAATTTCCTCCAATGTGGTGCATTTATTTTTGTTGAACATAGGAATCGATGCTGCTGAGCAGGTTAAATGAAATCATTTTCTTTCATTTGTTTTATTAAAGGTCTGGGCAATTGAGATAGTTTCTGAGCATATGTACATGTAACCCCTCAGGTTGCTAAAGATGTATTTTACAAACTTAGTTAAAGGAATATCCTTACAAGAAAAAAAAAAGAAAGTATCAATAAAACATTCTGTCTTACTTTCCTGTAGTCTACCTAGGGAAAAGATAGCAACAAGAACTTACCATAAAAAAAAATTCCAAACAATGTCAGCATTTCTGTTCCCAGTAGATTTCTCTAGTTTGAACTATTTTCTTTTTAATCAAAGGCAATTTCTTCAAACAACATTTTAGATTGGCCAATTTGGGAATTATGTCTCTGTGTTTTTGTAGCTTGATAATTGCATGATATGTTGTCTGTATGATTCAGATACCAATAGTACTTTTTTTGTTATTTGTTATAGAATGAGAAGAAAAACATGTTTTCTTTTAAATGATTAATTTATATTGAAAAATATGAAGTAGCAACAAGATGTAGGGTTTCCCCATAAATGAAAAATTGCAAACTGCATCTTTCTGATAGAAAAAAAAATCTCAGTCACATTATAACCATATTTCTATCTATCTATCTATCTATCAGAAATCTCTGAATAAGAGGGATATATATATATATGTATATATATATATATATATATAATTCATTGGACATGGACCTCAGATGTTTACGAATCTTTGCAAGGAGGAAGTCTTAGAAATTTGGCAAATAACAAGTCCTGATTCCTTTTCTTGACAGCAATGGAAAAATCATTCAATACAAAATCAGAGTTTATAATCTTTGTATTATATTGCTGTAACTTTCTTGCTAGTATTTTATTTAAAAATGTTTTCATTGATATTCATTTAGGAAATTGATCTTTTTTTCTCTGTTTTTGTTCTCCTGGTTTAGTTATCAAACACCTTTCCCCGTTTTCGCAAATAATTTATATAATATTAGAATAAATTGTTCTTTAAATAGTTTTGTAGAATTCACTCATGAATCTATCTGGTCATGGGAATTTTTTTTTTTGGCAGCTCACTAAAGACTTGTAAAATTTATTTTCCCTAAAACAAGATTATTTATTCATTTTTAGTTTATATTTTTGTAAAGGTTTATCCATTTCACTTAGATTGACAGTTTTACCAGGATATATTTGGGCAAAATAAATCTTAATAATGGCTTTAATTTAATCTTCATTGGTGGTATATTAACCCTTTCCATTTTTGATGCAATTAATTTAGTTTTGTTTGTATTTTTAATAAAATTAATAAAATGTTTATCTAATTTATTGGTATTTTTCATGAAACCATTTCAGTTTTATTTAATAGCTTAATTTTTCTCTCAAATTTTTAATCTCTCTTTTGATGTTTAGGATGTCCATTTTGGAATTTACTTGGGGATTTTTAATTTATTCTTTTTCTAGTTTTTAGTTGCATGCCCAATTCATTAATCTGCTCTTTCTTTCTTTTATATATGCATGCATTTAGAAATATATTTTTTTTAGTACTCCTTTGGCTGCATTCCACAAGTTTTGAAATGCTATGTCACTGTTTTCATTCAATTTAATGAAGTTATTGATTGTTTCTATGATTTTTTCTTTGACCTACTTATTCTTTATGATTATATTACTTATTTTTAATTAGCTTTTAATCAATTTTTTCATAATTCTTATTTAAAGTAATTTTTATTGCATAACTGTCTGAAAAGACATTTAATAATTCTGTTTTTCTACATTTGGTCAATTTTTGCAAAGATACCATGTGCAACTTAGAAAAAGATATTCTTCTTTCTATTACCATTCAATTTTTTCCAGAGGTCAATGATATCTAAATTCTAGTCAACTACTTATCTTCTTTCTTATTTGTTTTACAAAAAAGATTTATCTAGCTCAGAGAAGGGAAAGTTGATGTCCTCCACTATTATAGTTTTACTATCTCTTTCTTCTTATAATTAGCTTAATTTTTCCTTTAAAATTTTGCATATTATGCCACTTTGTATATATATATACACACACACACTTATTTAAACTGATGTTATTTCATTGTTTATAGTTCCTTTTTGTAAGATGCAAATTCCTATGTATCCCTTTTAATTAGCTCTATTTTTTATTTTGCTTTGTCTGAGGTCATAAATGTTGCCTCTGCATTTTTTGACATTAAGTCCCTTAATATAAAGCCTTCTTTTGAAATTTGTGTGTCTCTCTATTTCAAGGGTTTTTCTTATAAACAATCAGTTATTATATTCTGCATTCTAATCCATTCTAGCATCAACTTCAATTTTATAGGTGAGTTCATCCCATTCACATTCATAATTATGATTCTAAGAGTGTATTTCCCTCCATTTTATTTTTTTCTGTTTATCCTTTGCTCTATTTTATTTATTTTTTATGGTTTTATTTATTTATTTTTATTGTAGCTTTTTATTTACAAGATATATGCCTGGCTAATTTTTCAGCATTGACCCTTTCAAAACCTTCTGTTTCAACTTTTCCCCTCCTTCTGCCCAACCCATTCCTCTAGCTGACAGATAGACAAATACATTTTAAATATCTTAAAGTATATGATAAATACAACATATGTATACATATACATACATTTATTTTGCTGCACAAAAAATAGGACTTCGAAAAAAGGTGAAAATAAGTTGAGAAGGAAATCAAAAATGTAAGTGGACAAAAACAGAGGGAGTAGAAATGCTATGTTGTGGTTCACACTTATTTCCCATAGTTTGTTCGCTGGATGTAGCTGGTTCTCTTCATTACTGAACAAATGGAGCTGATTTGGCTCATCTCATTGTTGAAGAGAGCCACGTCCATCAGAATTGATCATCATATAGTATTGTTGTTGAAGTATATAATGATCTCCTGATCCTGCTCATTTCACTTAGCATTAGTTCATGTAAGTCTCTCCAATCCTTTCTGAAATCATCCTACTGGTCATTTCTTACAGAACAATAATATTCCATAACATTCATATACCACAATTTATTCAGCCATTCTCCAATTGAGGGGCATCCATTCAATTTCCAGTTTCTAGCCACTACAAAAAGGGCTGCCACAAACATTCTTGCACATAAAGGTCCCTTTCCCTTCTTTATAATCTCTTTGGGATATAAGCCCAGTAGTAACACTGCTGGATCAAAGGGTATGCACAGTTTGATAACTTTTCATCATCTGAAAATTGTCTTTTCATATCCTTTGACCATTTATCAATAGCAGAATGTCTTGATTTCTTATAAATTAGAGTCAATTCTCTCTATATTTTGGAAATTAGTTCTTTATCAGAACCTTTGCCTGTAAAAATGTTTTCCCTGTTTATTGTTTCCCTTCTAATCTTGCCTGCATTAGTTTTGTTTGTACAAAAACTTTTCAATTTGATATAATCAAAATTTTCAATTTTTTAGTCAATAGTGATCTCTAAGTTCTTCTTTGGTCATAAATTCCTTCCTCTTCCAAAGGTCTGAGAGGTAAACTATCCTATGCTCTTCCAATTTATTTATGATCTCATTCTTTATGCCTAGATCATGAACCCATTTTGACCTTATCTTGGTGTACGGTGTTAAGTGTGGGTCAATGCCTAGTTTCTGCCACACTAATTTCCAATTTCCCCAGCAGTTTTTGTCAAACAGTGAATTCTTATCCCCAAATCTGAGGTCTATGGGTTTGTCAAACACTAGATTATTAAAGTTATTAACTATTTTGTCTTGTGAACCTAACCTATTTCACTGATCAACTAGTCTATTCCTTAACCAGTACCAAATGGTTTTGTTGACTGCTTCTTTATAATATAGTTTTAGATCTGGTACAGTTAGGGCACCTTCATTTGATTTTTTTTTCATTAGTTCCCTTGAAATCCTTGGCCTTTTGTTCTTCCAGATAAATTTTGTTGTTCTTTTGTCTAGGTCATTAAAATAGTTTTTTTCGGAGTCTGATTTACCAGTATAGCACTAAATAAATAGATTAGTTTAGGTAGTATTGTCATCTTTATTATATTTGCTTGACCTATCCAATAGCACTTAATATTTTTTCAATTGGTTAGGTCTAATTTTATTTGTGTGGAAAGGTCTAATTTTATTTGTGTGGAAAGTGTTTTGTAGTTTTGCTCATATAGTTCCTGACTTTCCCTTGGCAGATAGATTCCCAAATACTTTGTACTATTGGCAGTTACTTTAAGTGAAATTTCTCTTTATATCTCTAATTGTTGGATTTTGTTAGTGATATATAAGAACGCTGATCATTTATTGTAATGTTCTTTCTAAAATGTAATGTTCTCTGTTAAGGTTTTCTTGGGGTCTCTGGAGGCAGCTTTCATTTCAGTTCAGTAATCACCACAAGTGCAGCCAGGTGTTAAAGTCCAAATCCTTTATTGTCTTCTTCAAAGTCGTATCTCCTTCACTTGGGGATTGACTAGTTTTCTGGAGGCCTTCTGGAGTCTTGCTTTCAGTGGAGAAGCAAAGGAGGAAAACCTGCCACCAAGGTGGTGTGAGATGGGATGAATCTATCCGAGTAGGGAGTTTGTCTTTTCTGGCCCTGAGAACTTCTAGCTTATATGCTCCACACTGAGTATACACCAATCATTATATCACTAGGAAACCATTATTTGTTGTAGGATTAAATCAATGTTAAATTAGATTTAACCATTGTCTCCTCAATTCCACTTAGTACCTTGTTTCAAGTTCTGAGTTCTGGCCCTTATATAACATCTCCCACTTTCTTTTGTTTTTATATCATAGGTGGTCACTCTCCCTAACTTAGAAGTGAGAACCCCCCAAAAGGAGGTGATTACACATTCCCTGACTGCTCAAAAAAGGGGTGAAAACACCATAAAAGGAGATGATCATGCCCTTCCTGACATCTCAGGAAGGGAGATGAAAACACCAAAGGAAATGGGAAATCAAAATCAGATTAATGGGTTTCTGAAGGGTCTTATTTGAAACAGGTATACATAATATCAACATGGGAGGTATTACACATAATTACATAAGCACATAGTAACACAGGCTAGTAGTCATGTAACAAATAACATGAATCAACATGAGGAATTATACATAGACCAAAAGGAATCTATTGTTTGTTACTTCATATGTCAGGAATCCAATAATTCCTGCAAGTTTTGTAGTCCTGCAATAGTTTCATCTTTTTTTTTTTTTTTTTTAGGGAATCCAATAATTCCTGCAGATTTTATTCTTAGATCTTCCCCTTTGTTTCGAGGTTTTTTTCTTTTTCTGTCTCTCTCTAGGTGCTCGTTGCTACCCATCTGTTTCCTTCTCCATCTGTAGAGATACAAGCAAACCCTTTGTCCCAAGCAATTAACCTATCTAGTCCTTTCTATTTACTACTTTCTAGATCTGTCCTTATCACCTGGTAATTACATTGGAGCTGCTCGCACTGGACACTGCCCTTCTGTTGGATTAAAAAGCTTGTATTCTCCCCAATTGTAATCCCTTTCTCCCATCTGATTGCTTTTCAGCTGATTGATCATGTAATGCCTTTCTGTCATCTGATTATTTTTTTGCTGATCGATTACATCAGAGTACTGAAGTTCTAAAGACTCTGTGGGTGTAAACTTGACTGCCATCATGTCCCACCTGGGGCCCTGCCTCTCATTTCCCTGTGTCAGCTGACAGTCTGAGGCCCAATGAAAGCCCTTGTGGAATTTTGTACTTGGGATTTTTGTTTTATTCTCTCACATTGTCCTCTCATTCTATCTCTTTGTCTATATTGGGCTCTCAGATGTCCTATTTTCCCACATTGAAAGCATCGGTAAGCCTCTCGAGAAGTCCCTTGCCAAGAGGGACCCTGTCTTCTCATGTTCATCATAGTCTGGGTATAATAAGCACTTGTGCCCACTGTGGCACAGCATCTTATGATCTCCTCTAAAGGAGCATCTTTGTGTAGTCCCCATATAATTCTTCTGCAAACTTCATTAGCATTTTCCTTAGCCAGTTGTCTGATCATAATTCTTGTAGCTGCATTTTCTCCAGTGGTTCTTGTGACAGCTGTTTGTAGACATTCCACAAAATCAGCAAAAGGTTCATTGGGACCTTGCTCTATTTTTGTGAACGCTTCCTCTTGATCTTTTCCTAGGAGGGAACACCAAGATTTTATAGCAGCAGTAGCAATTTGCTCATATGCTGTTATGGGGTAATTAGTCTGTGCTGAATTGTCTTCATTCCGGCCTTCACCTGCTAGTTGATCAAAGGTGATTGGAGTATTAACTCCAATTTGCTTATTGCCTTGAACTTGAATCCTACATAATTCATGGTACTCCAAAAGCCACAACAAGTTTTGTCCAGTTTCTAAAAATGTCCTTGCTATGGATTTCCAATCATTAGGGGTTAAAATGTTATAAGCTAAATTCATTAGTAACATCTTATAAGAATATGTAGCCCCACAAAGAGTGTACCCCTTTTTCAAATCCTTAATTTTTTCCAGATCAAAAGAAGTGTATAGTCTATTTTGTTGACCTAAAGAGTCAAGCTCTTTGATACAAAGAGAAATTCCATTCAAAATAATTGTCAACAGCATAAAATATTTGGGAATCTATCTACCAAAGGAAAGTCAGGAATTATATGAGCAAAATTACAGAAAAACTTTCCACACAAATAAAGTCAGACTTAAATAATTGGAAAAATATTAAATGCTCTTGAATAGGCAAAGTGAATATAATAAAGATGACAATACTCCCTAAACTAATCTATATATTTAGTGCTATACCAATCAGACTTTCAAGAAAATATTTTAATGATTTAGAAAAAATAACAACAAAATTCATATGGAAGAATAAAAGATTGAGAATCTCAAGGGAATTAATGAAAAAAAAAATCAAATGAAGGTGGCCTAGCTGTACCTGATCTAAAACTATATTATAAAGCAGCAGTCACCAAAAAGTTTTGGTATTGGCTAAGAAATAGATTAGTTGATCAGTGGAATAGGTTAGGTTCACAAGACAGAATAGTCAACTATAGTAATCTAGTATTTGACAAACCCAAAGATCCTAACTTTTGGGATAAGAATTCATTATTTGACAAAAACTGCTGGGATAACTTGAAATTAGTATGGCAGAAATTAGGCATGGACCCACACTTAATACTGTATACCAAGGTAAGATCCAAATGGGTCTATGATTTAGGCATAAAGAATGAAATTATAAATAAATTAGAGGAACATAGGATAGTTTATCTCTCAGACTTGTGGAGGAGGAAGAAATTTGTGACCAAAGATGAACTGGAGACCATTATTGATCACAAAATAGAAAATAGAAAACCACCAAGAACATTACATACTCCTTTCTGTCTCCATTCAGTTTTCTCCAAAGATCCATCATAAGTTTAATACTTTTCTAATTTCTAATCTCTCTTTTCTATTTCTTTTTTAAGATCTTTTATAATTTCTTCTAGGACAGCTTTGTGTGATGGGGACCAGATTATGTCCCATTTTGGGGTTTTCTAATATTCTATTTACCTCTTTAATTTCTTTCTTACTTGTTTTGTGTTTTGATTCATCTAATTCTGTGAGTGCAAGGTTGAGATCTCCTACTATTATAGTTTTGCTGTCTATACCACTTGGTGCATATACTTTAGTATTGATATTGCTTCATTGTCTATGCTACCCTTTATCAAGATATAGTTTCCTTCCTTATCTCTTTTAATTAGATCAATTTTTGCTTTTGCTTGATCTGAGATAAGGATTGCTACCCCTGCTTTTTTGACTACACCTGAAGCATGATATATTCTGCTCCAGCCTTTTACTTTATTATGTATGTATCACCCTTCTTTAAATGTGTTTCCTGTAAACGACATATTGTAGAATTCTGTCTTTTTATCCAGTCTGCTATCCATCTCTGGTTTATGGGAGATTTCATCCCATTCACATTTACTGTGAAAACTACTAATTTTGTATTTCCTTCTATCTTATTATCCTCAGATTATAATTTTCTTTTTCTTGTCCCTCCCAACCCTCTTTCTCAGTATAAAACTTATGGGCATCACTTGCCTCACGCAGCTCTCCCTTTTTAGAATTCCTCCCATCCTCTTTGAGTCCCTTCCCCTTTCTTATAACTTTTCCTTATGCAGCATGGCTATTCACAGGACAGCTACTGTCCATCTGTTCCTGTTCTGTAGAGGAAGCTGAGAACTTCCTTGCCCTGAAGGCAGACCCCAAGGACTTTTGAAAAAGTGAGTAAAAAGGCAAAGTGAACTTTAATTGTAGATATCTTCTATACAGAAAGAGAGCAGATTTCCAACCCCAAGGAGACTAATAGAAGACAGTCTCCAGACAAAACCCCAAAGGGGAATGTAATCTGGTCCCCATCACACAAGGCTCTTCTAGAAGAAGCTATAAAAAATCTTAAAAGAGACCTAGAAGAAAAATGGGGAAAGGAAAGAGAAGCTCTGCAAGAGAGTATGAAAAAGGTATATAATTCATTAAAAGAAAGATGTGATAAAGTAGAAAAAGAAAACAACTTCCTGAAATGTGAATTGGAAAAGGTAAAGAACTCCCAGGGTCGGGGCGGAGCCAAGATGGCGGAGAAGACACACGCTTCTTTCTAAGCTCTTCTCTTACCCTCTTTATCAATAATATATCAAGCCTCAAAAATAGTCTTGACTGCTACAATTCGTAAAGATAAGAGAGAACAACCACCAGCGAAAAATCTGCAGTCTCGCCAAAAAGGTTGGTTCCGGGGCCAGCCGGAGATCGCAGACTGGAGAGAAATTAGGTTCCGAGGAGAGTCTCAAACCGAGGGTGAAGGCACAGATCTCAGCATGCGCCGCAGCCCCAACCCGCAGTAAGGGGCTTTTCCTTGGGGCAGTTGTGATCCTGCACGGCAGGAGGACGAGCCCGGTTAGCTCAATCTAGCGAGGGGGGAGCTCGGCTGGGGGCCATAGAGCTTTTTTTTCCAGGGCCGATTTGCATCAGGCAGAGACACTGGGCAGAGTAATACTCACAGTCCCACAAGAGGCTCCGGCCTGGGCGGTGACACTTTCACCACTTAGTATCTAGCCGAGGGCAATCGATAATCCACTCAGCCCTACTAAGCAGTTTGATAGCTCGGCCAGTGCTGAATCCACCTCCTGTTGGGGAAGGGAAAACTCTCACAGAGCACTCCCATACCTTGGAGCCGGAAATCGTTTACATCTCCCTATTCTGCAGAGGAAGCTGGTAACCCCTTGCCTAGGAGACTCCCTAAAGGCTTTAAAACATGAATAAAAAGATGAAAAGAACAATCGACAGCTTCTATGCAGAAAAAGAGCAGGTCAGCAAACCTGAAGAGACCTCAAACAGCAAAATGCATCAGACTGTCCCTCCTTACAGAATGCTCTCACAGAAGAGGCCATTAAAAGTCTCAAAAGAGTTAGAAGATAAATGGGGAAAGGAAAGAGAAGCCTTACAAGAGAGCAACAACTTCCTGAAATACTTAATTGAAAAATAAAGAATTCACTACAAAGTAGGTTTTGTGATTTGAAAGACAAAGAACCTCAAGAAAGTAGGATCCATGAATTGAAAAGACAAAGAACACGCAAGAAAGTAGGATCTGTGAATTGAAAAAAGAATTCACTAAAAAAAAAAATTAGTGAAATGGAAAAAAATTCCACAGACCAAAACAATACATTCAAAACCCAATTGGACATATACAGAAAGAAGTAAAAAAAGCTATTGAAGAAAATAACTTTTAAAAATTAGAACTGAACAATTGAAACTAATGATTCATTGAGACAGCAAGAATCAGTCACAAAACAAAAAAATGACAAACTGAAAACTACGAATTATCTACTTGCAAAAACGACAGACTTGGAAAAATAGATCTAGGAGAGATAATCTGAGGATTATTGGACTTCTTGAAAACTATGATGAAAAAAAGAGTTTAGATACTATTTTACAAGAAATCATCAAAGAGAACTGCCTAGATGTAATAGAATCAGAAGGTAAAATAGGCATTGAAAGAATTCATCGAACACCTTCTGAAAGAAACCCTAAAATAAAACCTAAGGAATATTGTGGCAAAATTTTGAACTATAAGATTATGGAAAAATTTTACAAGCAGCCAAAAACCATTTAAATACCTGAGGTGCCACAACAAGGATCACCCAAGATCTGGCTGCCTCTACATTAAAGGAAAGAAGGGCCTGGAATATGATATTCGAAAGGCACAAGAACTTGAGATGCAGCCAAGAATAAACTACCCAGTTAGTTGAGCATTTTCTTCCAGGGAAGAAGATGGATATTTAATGAAACAAATGAATTCCATTTGTTTCTGAAGAAAAACCAGAACTAAACAAAAATTTGATCTCCAAGAATAGAATTCAAGAGATGCAGAAAAGGTAAAATAACTCTTTGAGAATTGTATTTCTGTTGTGGATATACAAAAGAATACATGTATAATTTGATTGTACTGATATAACATAAAAAAGGGAAGTAGATATGGAAAAGGGATGATGGCAGAATAAGGTGGGAAGGAGGGATAAAAGAGGGGAACCACATCCCACAAAGAGGCTAAGGAAACTTATCATCATCTGAGGGAATTTAGAGAGGGGAGGAACATATGTGTGAATCTTACTCCCATCAGAGTTGGCCAAAGAAAATAATTGACATTTGTTTTAGAGAAAATTCTCTCCCTCATTAAAAACGGGGAGAGGAAAGGAAAAGAAAAAGAGCAATAAGGAAGGAAGGGGAAAGACTCAAAGGGGGAGGAGGATAAAGAGATAAGTATCGTGATACAAGAGGGGTACATAAGTTTAAAAGGGGAAAGAGGGTTGGGGGAGGCAAGAATAAGTAAAGCCAATCTGGGGTTATTAGGATGGCAGGAAACAGATTTAGTAATTCTAACGGTAAATGTAATGGGATGAACTCCCCATAAAGAGGAGGCAGATAGCAGACTGGATCAAAAGTCAGAACCCTACATATGTTGTTTACAAGAAACACATTAAAGCAGGGGACGAATAGAGTAAAAGTAAAAGGCTGGAGCGAAATCTATTATGCTTCAGGTGAAGTCAAAAAGTAGGGTAGCCATCCTTATCTCAGATCAAGCAAAAGTAAAATTGATCTAATTAAAAGAGATAAGGAAGGTAACTACATCCTGCAAAGGGTAGCATAAACAACAAGCAATATCAATATTAAACATATATGCACCAAGTGGTATGGCACCAACTTCCTAAAGGAGAAGTAAGAGAGTTGCAAGAAGAAATAGACAACAAAACTGTAATAGTAGAGATCTCAACCTTGCACTCTCAGAATTAGACAAATCAAACCACAAACAAATAAGAAAGAAATTAAAGAAGTAAATAGAATATTAGAAAATTAGGTATGTTGGATCTTTGGAGAAAATTGAATGGAGATAGAAGGAATATACTTTCTCTTCCCAGCAGTTCATGGAACCTACCAAAAATTGACCATATATTAGGACATAAAGACCTTAAAATTAAAATGCAAGAAAGCAGAAATAGTAAATGCTTTCTTTTCAGATCATGATGCAATAAAACTACATTCAACAAAAAGTTAGGGGAAATAGACCAAAAGTAATTGAAACTAAACAATCTCATCTTAAAGAATGATTGGGAAGCAGCAAATTATAGATACAATTAATAATTTCACTCAAGATAATGACAATGATGAGACATCATACCAAAATTTGGGATGCAGCCAAAGCTGGTAATAAGAGGGAATTTTATATCCTTAGAGGCTTACTTGAATAAAACAGAGAAAGCAAAAGATTAATGAATTGGCTTGCAACTAAAAAAACTAAAAAGACTAAATTAAAAACCCCTAATCAAATAACTAAATTGAAATTCTAAAATTAAAAGGAGAAATTAAAAATATTGAAAGTAAAAAACTATTGAACTAATTAATAAAACTAAGAGTTGGTTCTATGAAAAGCCAATAAAATAGATAAGCCTTTGCAAATCTGATTAGAAAAGGAGGAGAGAAATGAAATTAGTAGTCTTAAAATGAAAAGGAGAACTTTCCACCAATGAAGAGGAAATTAGAGAAATAATAAGGAGTTATTTTGCTCAACCTTATGCCAATAAATTTGATAACCTAAAATGAAATGATGACTACCCAAAAATACAGACTTCCCAGACTAAAGAGGAAGAAGTAAATTGTTTGAATAGTCCCATTTCAGAAAAAAGAAATAGAACAGGCACATTAAACAACTCCCTAAGAAAAATCCCCAGGACCAGATGGATTTATATGTGAATCTCTACCAAACATTTAAAGAACAATTGGCCCCTAATGCATATATAAATTATTTGATAAAATAGGAATGAAGTGAGTCCTACCAAATTCTTCTATGACACAGACATGGTAATCTGATACCTAAACCAGGTAGGCTGAAAACAGAGAAAGAAAATTATAGACCAATCTCCCTAATCGATTATTGATGCTAAAAATCTTAAATAAGATATTAGCAAAAAAGACTACAGAAAATCATCTCCAAGATAATACACTATGATCAAGTAGGATTTATACCAGGAATGCAGGGCTGGTCTCAATATTAGGAAAACTATCAATATAATTGGCCATGTCAATAACCAAATTAACAAAAACATATGATCATCTCAATAGATGCAGAAAAAGCATTTGATAAAATCCAACATCCATTCCTATTAAAAACACTTGAGAGTATAGGAATAAATGGACTTTTCCTTAAAATAATCAGCAGCATCTATTTAAAACCATCAGTAAGCATCATATGTAATGGAGACAAACTGCAAACCATTCCCTAATAAGATCTGGAGTGAAACAAGGTTGGCCACTAACACCATTACTATTTAATATTGTATTAGAAACGCTAGCTATAGCAATAAGAGCTGAGAAAGAGATTAAAGGAATAAGAATAGGCAATGAGGAAGCCAATTATTATCACTCTTTGCCGATGACATGATGGTATACTTAGAGAACCCTTAGAGATTCTAGCAGTAAAAGTTATTAGAAATAATACACAACCTTTAGCAAAGTTGCTAGGTTATAAAATAAACCCTACATAAGTCATCAGCATTCTTATATATCACTAATAAATCCAATAACAGTCAGAGTTACAAAGAGAAATTCCATTTAAAGTAACTACTGATAATATAAAATATTTAGGAATCCATCTGCCTGAAGGGAAAATCAGAAACTTTATGAGCTAAAATTACAGACCACTTTTCACACAAATTAAGTCTGATCTAACCAATTGAAAATATTAAATGCTCTTGGATAGGGCTTGAGCAAATATAATAAAGATGACAATCATTACCTAAACCTAATCTATTTATTTGTAGGCCATACCAATCAGACTCAAAAAACTATTTTAATGACCTAGAAAAAATAACAACAAAGTTCATATGGAAAACAAAAGGTCAAGAATTTCAAGGGAATTAAAGAAAAAATCAAATGATGGTGGCTTCGCTGTACCAGATCTAAAACTATACTATAGAGCAGCAGTTACCAAAACTATTTGGTATTGGCTAAGGAATAGATTAGTTGATCAGTGGAATAGATTAGGTTCAAGGGATAAAACAGTCAACAAATATAGCAACCTAGTTCTTTGTACAACCCAAAGATCCCAGCTTTGGGATAAGAACTTACTGTTTGATAAAAATTGCTGGGAAAAATTGGAAACTAATATGGCAGAAACTAGGCATTGATCCATACTTAACCTCGTATACCAAGATAAGGTCAAAATGGGTTCAAGTGACCTCGGCATAAAGAATGAAATTATTAATAAATTAGAGGAACATAGGATAGTTTACCTCTCAGACCTGTGGAAGGGAAGGTTTTTATGACCAAAGTAGAACTAGAGATCATTACTGATCACAAAATAGAAAATTTCGATTATACCTAAACTGAAAAGTTTTTGTACAAACAAAACTAATGCAGACAAGATTAGAAGGAAGCAATAAACTGGGAAAATATTTTACAGTCAAAGGTTCTGATAAAGGCCCTCATTTCCAAAATATATAGAGAATTAACTCTAATTTATAAAAATCAAGCCATTCTCCAATTGAAAAATGGTCAAAGGATATGAACAGACAATTCTCAGATGAAGAAATTGAAACTATTTCTAGTCATATGAAAAAGATGCTCCAAGTCATTATTAATCAGAGAAATGCAAATTAAGACAACTCTAAGATACTACTACACACCTGTCCATGGCTAAGATGACAGGAAAAAATAATGATGATTGTTGGAGGGATGTGGGAAAACTGGGACATTGATTCATTGTTGGTGGAGTTGTGAACGAATCCAACCATTTTGGAGAGTAGTTTGAACTATGCTCAAAAGTTATCAAACTGTGCATACCCTTTGATCCAGCAGTGTTACTACTGGGATTATATCCCAAAGAGATTATAAAGAAGGGAAAGGGACCTCATGTGCACGAATGTTTGTGGCAGCCCTTTTGTAGTGGCTAGAGAACTGGAAACTGAATGGATGTCCATCAGTTGGAGAATGGCTGAATAAATTGTGGTATATGAAAATTATGGAATATTACTGTTCTGTAAGAAATGACCAACAGGATGATTTCAGAAAGGCCTGGAGAGACTTATACCTAACTGATGCTGAGTGAAATGAGCAGGACCAGGAGATCATTATATACTTCAACAACAATACTAGATGATGACTAGTCCTGATGGATCAGGCCATCCTCAGCAACAAGATCAACCAAATCATTTCTAATGGAGCAGTAATGAACTGAACTAACTATACCCAGAAAAGGAACTCTGGGAGATGACTAAAAACCATTACATTGAATTCCCAGTCCCTATATTTATGCACACCTGCATCTTTGATTTCCTTCACAAGCTAATTGTACAATAATTCAGAGTCTGATTCTTTTTGTACAGCAAAATAATGTTTTGGTCATGTATACTTATTGTGTATCTAAGTTATATTTTAATATATTTAACATCTACTGGTCATCCTGCCATCTAGGGGAGGGGGTGGGGGTGGGGGGTAAGAGGTGAAAAAATTGGAACAAGAGGTTTGGCAATTGTTAATGCTGTAAAGTTACCTATGTATATATCCTGTAAATTAAAGGCTATTAAATAAAAAATAAAAAAAAAAAAAAAAAAAGAACTCCCAGGAAAGAAGGATTTGTGAATTGGAAAAAGAAAATATCTCATTAAAAAAATAGTGAAATGGAAAAAAAATTCATAGAGCAAAACAACTCATTTGAATTCTTTCATTTTCTCTTTTGTTCTCTAGTATATCAGGGAAGTTGTTCTTAATAATTTCTTGAAATATAATATCTAATCCTTTCTTTGTTTATGAATTTCAAATAGTCAACAATTGCTTAATTATCTCTTTTCAATGTATTTCCTAGTTTAGTTTTATTTCAAATGAAATATTTAATGTTTTCTTCTGTTTTCATTGTTTTGAACTTTTTTTTTTTGATGTCTTGCAGAGTAATTAACTTCATCTTGTCCTATTCTAATTTTTAAAGAATTATTTTCTTCAGTGAAATTTTGTACCTTTTGCCATTTTCAATTTGGTGAATTATACTTAAGGAATTATTTTCATTACTTCATTTTATATCTCTTTTTCATTTAACAAATTCTGTTATTTTAGGTTTTATTTCAGTATTATCTGTTCATAATTTTCTTTCTTTTGTTTAATTTCTTTACCTACTTTTTCTTCTTTTCCCATTCCTGCATTTTTTTTTTAGATTTTTCCAAGTATTATGTCTAATTCATGCTTTCCCCTTTCAGGGGAAAAGCTTTTAAGCTTAAGTCTTGATCTTCTTTGTCACCAGAATAGATTTTTATGGTCAGATTCTTTTTTCCCCATCCTATTTCTAAATTCAGAGCTTTATTTTAATGTTGGTCTCTCCTTAGGTGTGTGCATGGGGAGTGTTCTATCTTTAGCTTCATACTTTTTCACAATGTTGTTTTTTTAGAACTATTTAGTTTTCAGTGTTTCTAAGGTAGTATAATCTGGGGAGAGGTGTGGTCACTGCTCTTTTGGTCTACATTCTGGTTTTTACTTAGTAATCACTTGGGGGCAGAAGTGATACTTCTTGACTGAAATTAAATTCTTCTTGACTGAAAGTACTTTTCTTATTCCTTGAAGTAGGAACATGAAATAGCTATAGATAATGGAATTGCCAAACAGTTGCCTCTCAGAGTTCGTATTCCCTCTTGATTGAATGTACTTCACTCCTGAAGTATGATACATAAGTGGATATAGGTAATGGAATTACCAAATAGCATTTGGTTTTCTGTCCAATGCTAGCATAGGGGTTCCCTTTATCATCTTTTTGACCAGTTGTCTAGTCCTCTTAATGTCTCTGGATTAAGAGTTCCTGATGTTTATGCTGCTTTTGTCACTACCACCAAATACCACTGTTTGTGTTTTATCTACATGGGCTCAAATCCATCCACCTCTCAACTGTGTCATTGATCTCTCTGACCTCTTGTGTTATTTTGGGTTGGAAGAATGTATCACTTTTATTTTTGTTAGTTTTGCCACTCCAGAATTCAATTTGAGGTATTACTTCCAAGTTTGGTTTTGCTTCCATGGGAGTTCACTTGTGCAAAGGCATGAGAAAAAAAAAAAAGAAACAGATTATCATGTATGGGAGAAGCCCAAATCACTGACTGCAAAAAAAAAATAATATAAGGGAAGGAGTAATACTAAATAAGATTGGAAAAGTAAATGGAATCTAAAATGTAAAGGATGTTAAATATTAGGTCTAAGTGTTTGTATTTTATCCTACATGCATTAATGTAAATAGATTTTTAAAATATATAATAATGATATGATTAGCTCTGTATTTCAAAATTGCCAATTTATATCCATGAAGAAGGGGATTGGCAGAGATAGACTTAGGATAGGGAGATTAATTAAGACCAATTATAATATTGCAATATTCCAGATGTGACATATTGAAGATCTGAATTAGGATAAATACCTAATGTATTTAGGTAAAAAGAATGAATGAGATGCAAAGAATTATAGAAGGTAGGATAAACAAGATTTGTCAGTTTATTGTATTGAAGGTTAAAGGAAAGGAAATATTCAAATATTAATCAAGGGGTCATTGAATACAGAAATGCATTGTATTATGCCCCAAAGGCAATCTAGCTTATTCTTCTCCTTCTGTTCATTTCTTGAATCAGTTGGTTGTACATAAAACATTTTTCCAGTAAATCATCTCTCTATACATTGTCAATTTAATACATATCTAGACAATAGCTACTTTTTCATCTGATTAGTTTTGCCTGTGTGTCTACTTAGGTCAAAGTCTTGTGAGTGATTATGGATCTCATTTTGTAGAGATTACAACATTCCAAGGCTTGATACAATAAAAGTAATAATCTATAATGAAAGGATCTCAAGAACCTCACTACCGATGGGTCAGCCCCTTCTTATTTGAGTACTTAATGTCATTTGGACTCTGCCATGTGCCCTATATCAGGGCTTTTTAAACTCTGTACTCATGACCCCTTGTCACCTGAGAAATGTTTATGTGACTCTGATTATATAGATATATAAAAAGGTATATAAATCAAACATTTACTTATAATAAATTATAATTTTGCAATCTCCACATTCAATTTTGAGATTCCATGTTGGATCATAAGGTACAGTTTAAGAAACTGGGCTTTATATGATAATAAAAATACCTTTTTAACTTTATGCACTTTTTAATGTTAATAATCATAGGGTAATCAAAATTACCTCTGTTGATCCATCTTTCAAAAATATTGAATAACAGATGCTATGTTAATTATTAAAATTCAGTCTTAGGTAAGGTGAATAGAAAGATTATGTTACAACAAAAGAGATAATTATATTGTCCTGATCAGACACCATCTGGGGTATTGTGTTCAATTTTGGACACCATTTTAGGGGAGATATTAACAAGTTTGAATATGTCTAAAAGAGCGTAATTTGGATGGCAAGAGCACTTAAAATCATTAAAAATGAGTCAATAGAAACTGAAGATGTTTATATTAAAGAATATAAAACTTAGAGGGAGATACTTTGCTCTCTTCCAATATTTAAATAATCTCATGAAAATATAAATTAAATTTGTAATGTTTGTTTCTAGAGTGTAGAACTAGAGTAGAGAATAGAAATTGTGGGGATAGACTTTAATATCATATAAAGGAAAAAAAAAACAAAACCAAAAAAGACTTCCCAAGCATTGGAGCAATTTTTATAAAATTTATTTGGTAGTGAATTCCTTGTCACTTTTTCAGGTGCAAGCTGGTATTATATTCTTTGACGTTATTGAAATGGAGATTATTGTTTCTGATTATGGTTTTTCTAAATCAAAACTTCTTAAACTGTGGATCACAATCACATATGGGGTCTTTTACCTGAATGTCGGAAACATGAAATTATGAGTTATTATATTAACCTCAAAAATTATGAGGTTTAATTTGTATACCTATATATCCACAATCATGCAAACATTTCTTAGGTGAACAGGGATTGTGAGTGTAAAAAGATTAAGAAGTCCTATTCTATATGACCTCAGTAAGCCTTAAACAAATTGTTGGGTTTTATTATTATAAATCTTGATAATAAGTTTTGATAATTATGAATAGGATTATGAAAAGAAAATCCATGTTGTGAGTTGTATGCATGGACAGAAATTCTACTGTAATGATATGAAAGTGATCAAAGTTTTCTAAAAACCAAAGTCAAAGGGAAAGTATTAACATTAAGATTTTAACACAAATATTTGGTCTTTCTAAAGAACCATTGAAATGTTAAAATAAATACAAAGAGACATCATCATTAATCTTATTGGTGATAGTTCCTCTACCTTTGTTGAGTCTGAATATATTCTTAGATTTTCTAGTACTAGTAAGATTTTGACTTTATGGGTCAAGGTTTAAAGTATATAAACCAAGATTAAGGTAAGGCTGACAGTATTTACCAAGGAAAAATGAAAAGGATTAAATATGCATAGTTCAGTTAAAGTAGAATTGAAAGTTATGTTTACTTTCCATTTTATTATAAAGCATGTACTTACTGCTAGAGTCCAACCATTAGACAAAGCAAAATGGGATCTCTGGACAAAAATCCATATGTGGACCTGCAGTCAACTGGTTTACTTTTATAGGTATTTAAAATACAGAATGCAAAGTTGAGAGAAGTGCTACAACCTGGGACCTAACAATGAGCTATCTAGAGAAATATTGAAGATATTTATCAAATTAGTAGCAAAAATGGATTCCAGTATCAACTGACTATGGCAGTTTATTCAGGGAAGTGTTGACTTCAAGTCCCAGTATCGCTGAGACAAGAGCAAATGAAATGTTTAGCCTTAGTCATATTTAACTTAAGGGTAACTGAATGCTTGGAAATGTACTTTCTTTGGACTCTATTATTTAACAGAACCTACTAATTTGCCTGAGGCAAGGAACTTTTAGGTAAGTCCCAGATTTTAAGTCTGTAATAGTTCAGTTTTACAACTGTAAAATTCAGTTTTTGGCTAACGATGAATGATTCACTCATTTCCTTCACATTCTATCTGATATATATTTTACTCAAAAGCATCAGTGTTCAAGATCATCCAGATTATGATCACTTTAGTCGTACTCACATTATCAACTTCTCCATCAGATATTTCTTGTAGGTAGTGGTGTTTTTCTTAAATTCAGTAACATAACAGGTTTGATTTGCATCTCAGTATGGCATGAAAATATAAGAACAGAAAAATAAATGAGGAAGTTCTCTCAGCTTAAAAAAAGATGAATTTTGTATTTTCTCATTTGAAATACAAAACCCAGTTTTAAAAGTTTTGCTGTGTTCAAGGAAACCCTGAATTTAAATTTTACTTCATTTTAGCATCAGCTTATGTCTCTCCCCATCTATCTATGAGAAAGTGCATGGTGCTAACATGAAGTAGAGAGTAGAATGTTAGGAGATAGGAATTTAAGTTTGACCTGAAATATTTTTAGTTGTGCGATAGTGAGCAAGTGGTTAGAACATACCATGACTTTCCTAGAAAGAAATTTAGGTTTAGATTGACTATTGACATCTATCATTTTATTTAATCCTTTAGCTCTTCTCCTCCTCTTTCCTTTACACTAATTCTTGTTGTTATTCAGCTTTATCCAACTTTTCATGATCTCAGGGACCATAACACATCAGGCTCTTTTATCTTCACTAATTCAAAATCTTTTCAAATTCATGGTTATTGCTTCCATGACACTATGTAGTAATTTTATCCTTTGCTATCATCTTTTAATTTCATGGCTATTGTCATCATTTGCAGTGATCATTAAGACCAAGGACATAAAATCTACCGCTGCTTCCATTTTTTTCTCTCCCTATTTGCCAGGAAGTAATGGGACCAGATGCCATGATCTTAGGTTGTTTTTTTTTATTATTATTATTTTTTTAATGTTAAGCATCAAGCCAGCTTTTACATTCCCCTCTTTTATCCTCATCAACAGGCTTCTTAATTCTTCTTCACTTTCTGCCATCAGACTAGTATCACTTTCGTGTCTGAAGTTGTTGATATTTCTCCCAGCAACCTGAATTCCAATTTTTGATTAGTACCCTCACCCAATGTAATTCTTAGCACATAAAGATTAAATGGGAAAAATTATCAGTGTCCAAAATATTTTCCTGATTTACAAAATGATATGAGAATGGTTCAAGTACCATTATGAGATAGAATAAGTGGGGGAAATGTATTTTGGTCACTTGAATCCCAAATGGCCTCCAGAAAAAAAAGCCATGATGGACCAAAAAGAAATGCAATGTTTGCTATTTGTATTAGGCAGGAGAATCCTCATCTTTTAGTGGAACAACTTGAGAAAGTGCTAATTCATGAATCATATTTTTAAAATTTTATTGCAGAATGTTTGTGACATCCCTCTTTGTAGTGGCCAGAAACTGGAAACTGAGTGGGTGCCCCTCAATTGGAGAATGGCTGAAAAAATTGAGATATACTTATGTTATGGAATAGTATTGTTATGTAAGAAATGACCAGCAGGATGATTTCAGAAAGGCCTGGAGAGAGTTACATGAAGTGATGATGAGTGAAATGAGCAAGAGCAGGGGATCATTACATACTTCAACAACAATACTATGTTATGTTTAATTCTGATGGACGTAGTTCTCTTCAACAATGAGATGAACCAAATCAGTTCCATTTGTTCAATAATGAATAGAACTAGCTATACCCAGCTAAAGAACTATGGGAAATGAGTATGAACCACAACATAGCTTTCCCAATCCCTCTATATTTGTCCACTTGCATTTTTGATTTCCTTCACAGGTTAATTGTACATTATTTTAAAGTCCGATTCTTCTTGTGTAGCAAAATAACTATGGATATGTATACATTTATTGTATTTAACATATACTTTTAAGATATTTAACATGAATTGGTCTACCTGCCATCTGGGGAGGGGGTGGGGAGAAGGAGGGGAAAAATTGGAACAAAAGGTTTTGCAATTGTCAGTGCTGAAAAATTACTCATGCATATATCTTGTAAATAAAAAGTTATAATAAAAATAATAAATAAAATTTTATTGAAGTTCTGACCATCTCTCCTGTATCTTCTATTAAGTGTCACATAATTTCCTTCACATAGGTTACAATAGACTGTTTGTCTTGGCTTTCCTAGTTTAGCTGTACCTGAAGATTAATATAAGGTCAAAAATAGGTGAAGATTTTTTTTCTTAGGAAAGACAGCTTCATCAATTCAGCTGCCAACTATGGCAATTGTTAAGACTCTACCTGGTTCCCCTCTGTATAATTCTCTTGATATAAGTGAATCTCAGCAGCAGGCACCTGCTACTTTCATAGAAGAGTTTTTAAGCCATGGAGGTGCTGACCTAGAAAGAGCCCGAGCATAAAACACCTGTCTGAATTTTCCCATTAGCAAAATTTTTCCATTAAGGGTAACTAGAGCCTCAGTCCTGAGTTGTGAAATCCTTAAATTAATATCACTTCTTGGGGCTTTTTGTAATTGTTCCTGAGAAATTCCTCTTAATTTTTTGCAAGTAATCAGGTCAAATTTGATAAAAGTCAAAGAGGTTGTAGAGGAGAAGAGTAATCTGCCTATCAACTAAGTTTATTTCTATTCCAGGAGACTGAAGATTGGTGATTCATGAGGCAGGAGAAGAAGGAAGAGACAGTGATGGTGGTAACCATAGTCTTTCCATACCTCACAAAACCAAAAACTTATGCTTGGGCTTTGGGAACAACTTAAAGGAACTCAAAAAATTCTTAGAGAAACAGACAATACTAGCTTTCCTACACATGCTATTGATTTGCAAGTGTTTTATTATTTATTTTTCACTCATTTGCCCCAATAGAACCCTCCTCTGTTAGTCCCAAGTCCTTAAGTTACTGTATTGAATTATATTACTTTATCAGCTTTTAGTTGCATGTTCTAATGATTTTGCATATATTTTATAGACATAACTTTAAATTGGAGTAGGAGATTACCAATATGCAAACTTTATCCTCTGGTGCAAAATGTACCTGACAATCTGGGAGCATCTTAGACAAGTGTTTGCTTAATAGAAGGCTAAATGATCTGCCTATAGTTACAAAGCAAGTAGGTCTTCTTGACTATATACCTAGTATAAAAAAGTGTCTCATAGATGAGGTTTTTCTTTTTCTTAGGGGATGGGGAAAGGGAGAGAAATTAGCTCATGTACTTATGCTAAATAAACAAACATTAATTTTCTTTTTTTAATGTGTTGAGTCATGGTGCAAAAGAGAAAAAATTCTTAAAGAAGTTGAATCCATAATCTAAACCTCTTTATGCTCATATTTACCTTCAGTGGCATCTCAGGTGTGCTTTTTGGAGAAGGAAAATCATGTCCTGAGATTTTAATTTATTTTTGTTGGGGAAAGTTTGACCTTCAGTTTCACTACTTCATTTACCAGGGTCAATGTAATAAATGCCTAGAAGGCCTGTTTTTATCTCCCTTCCCTTTTCCCTAGTTTCTTATAGAAATCGTGCCTCATAGCTTCATGATTGTATCACAAACCTGTTTCTAAAGCTTTATTGCATTTATGCATTTGGACAATTCTCAGTGTCTTGAGAGTTAGTTCAATTAACCTCTACATTCATTTAAAGGTGGGTGAACCATGGAGACCTGGAAGTTTAAGGTGAGCATTCAGTTCCAGCCAACTTCATCTCAGTGATCCTAGGCTTGAAAAGTCTGTTCTATCAGTGTTTTTAAGCTAATCGTGTTGAAATTAAAAATTAAATAAATATATATATTTTAAATTTTTTGACTGAATAAAACAAGCACTTTATTAACAGCATATTTTGAAATATAATTGCCCACTGTAGCACCTAGATGCTTGTACCTCCTTTCTTTTCCTCCAACTCCAGATGTCGTTGCCCTATGAAAAGTCCTGTTTAAGCATGCTAGTTATAGCTTTACATTATTTTTATTAAAAGAAATTATGTTGTAATTAACCTGTAGAATTTACTTTGTGATGAAGGTGTTATTTATACTTGAATTACTTTGTTGACTTATCGATTTTCTGTTTTAGTTATTTGTGTCCCTTTCACCTCCTTCTATTAGTTATAAAATCCTTGAGAAGACTTGATATTATCTGAAACTAGCACACCTTGCCTCATATAAGTAAGCATTTAATGTTTGTTAATGTTGAATAGCAATACTACTTTATTCATTGTTCTCCTAAGGATATTTTTGATTTGTTCCAAATGGTCTCCAGAAGAAAAAGCTATGATGCATCTTAAATAGAAATGCAATGTTTTGTGTTTGTATTAGGTAGGAGAATCCTAATCCTTTAGTTAGGAGCAACTTGAGAAAGTGCTAATTCATGAGACTTGGCAGTCCAATTATCTCACTTCTTTTTATCTAGGGTTCTTTGCACTCTTCCAGGAGCAGAAGAGAAATATGTCTATACAATATGCAGAAAGCTGAAAATTTGAAGAGAAGTGTCTTTATTTTCAATGAGCCCTTTCTTGTGTAATGGTAATGGAGACGTTAATCTAGGCAGTTTCTGCTTCTCTTGATTTACAGTGACAACTTTTCAAAATGGGAATCCTAGGTATTTCTAAATTATGCTGACAAGGAACCTGAAGTGCTATTCTCATTGTAGTCCACAATTTTTAGGTCAACCATCTTTATCATCTGTGACATTAATTAAGGACCACTGCAGAAAGTAAGAGAGCTAAAACCAAAGTATCACCAGAGAATCACATTGTTCTTTAATCATGATTCATGTTCGCCTTTACCTGTGATGCATTTGGCCTGAATGTACCTGATGACCCCATTCTTTCTCATCACCATGCTCCAGGACTGAGTATCCCTTCATTTGTTTCTCATTGCCACTACCTCTACTTTCCCTATGGTGTTCCTCCCAAACTAGCCTTTTTGATTAGTGAGCTGTCATATTTTTTTTCCTGTTTGTAGGCTTATTTAAAAACATTGCACAACCCTGCTTATGCATTTCCCAAAGCCTCGTAGAGAATGGGAGATCTAATAGATCCTTAATCCACAAGTGTTGATTAAGCATCTACTACATGACAGGTGGGTTAACCAAATAGCACAGAAACTACTGTTCTAGTTCTGAAGTCAGGCAGACCTGAATTCAAATCTGGCCTCAGATATTCAATAGCCAACTAAGTCAATTAATCCTGTTTGCTTTAGCTTGCTCATCTATAAAATGGGCTGAAGAAGGAAAAGGCAAAAACTGCAGTATCTTTGTCAAGTAAACCCCAAATGGGGTCATGAAGTATCAGATATAATTAATGAACTAAATAAAGATAATAAGGGACGAGATATAGTTAATCAACTAAATAAAATGATAAGAAATGAGATAAGTACTGCATGAGAATTCAAACACAAAATTAAAATGTCTTTATTCAAAAGGAATATATGTTCTAAGGGAAACAATAAAATATATAATTATATATAGAAGGATGATAAAGAGAATACATATAGTGTAATTAAAAGGTTGTTTCACATCATCTCTGATCACATCTTTTAAGGAATTTTAATTTTTCATAGTACAATAATATTTTATAGCATAGCTTATTCAGCTATTTCCCAATTGAGGAGCTTCTATTCATTTTTCAACTTCACAAAAAAGAGCTACTACAAACACTTTTGCACATGTGGATTCTTTCCCCTCCTTTATGATTTCCTTGGGATAAAGACCCAGTAGTGGCACTGCTGAGTCAGGTTAAAAGTTATGAACAGTTTTATAGTCCTTTGGGAATAATTCAAAATTGCTTTCCATAGTAGTTGCATCATTCTACAACTCCACCAACAATGCATTAGTGTTCCAGTTTTCCCATATTTCCTCCAACATTTATCATTATCTTTTCCTGTCATCTTAGCCAATCTAAGAGATGTGAGATGGTACCTCAGATTTCTTTTAATTTGCATTTCTCCAATCAATAGAGATTTAGAGGATTTTCACATATGAATATAGATGGTTTTAATTTCATCACCTGAAAATTACCTGTTCATATCCTTTAACCATTTATCAATTGGAGAATGACTTGTATATTTTTAAGATTTAAATTATTTTGTTTATTTTAACACATTGCTTTATGAATCATTTTGGGAGAGAAAAATCAGAGTAAAAGGGAAAAATATGGGAGAAACAAAAAACAGGAAAAAAAAGAAGTCAACATAGCATGTGTGGATTTATGTTCAGTCTCCTTAGTTATTTTTCTGAATGCAGATGGCATTTTCTTTTTTTTTTTTTTTTTTGTTAATAGCCTTTAATTTACAGGATATTCATGGGTAACTTTACAGCATTAAAATTGCCATACCTCTTGTTCCAATTTTTCCCTCTTACCCCCCCCCTCCCCAAATGGCAGGATAAGTAGATTTAAATATATAAAATATAACCTAGATACACTAAGTATACATGACCAAAAACATCATTTTTGCTGTACAAAAGAATCAGACTTGAATTATTGTACAATTAGCTTTGAAGGAAATCAAAGATGCAGGTGTGCACAAATATAGGGACTAAATTCAATGTAATGGTTTCTGTCATCTCAAGTTCTTTTCGGTATAGTTAGTTCAGTTCATTCTGCTCCATTAGAAATGATTTGGTTGATCTTTTTGCTGAGGATGGCCTGATCCATCAGGACTAGTCATCATCTAGTATTGTTGTTGAAGTATAATGATCTCCTGGTTCTCATTTCCTCACATCAGTTTTAAGTCTCTCAGGCCTTTCTAAATCCCATCCTGTTGGTCATTTCTTACAGAACGTAATTTCCATAATTTTCATAACCACAATTTTTCAGCCATTCTCCAACGTGGACATCCATTCAGTTTCAGTTTCAACTACAAAAGGGCTCCACACGTGCACATACAGGTCCCTTTCCCTTCTTTATAATCTCTTTGGGATATAACCCAGTAGTAACACTGCTGGTCAAAGGGTATGCACAGTTTGATAACTTTTGACATAGTTCAAACTCTCCCAAAATGGTTGGTTAGTTCACAATCCACCAACAATGAATCAATGTCCCAGTTTTCCCATCCCCTCAACAATCATCATTATTTTTCCTGTCATCTTAGCCAATCTGACGGGTGTGGTGGATCTTAGGTTGTCTTTTTGCATTTCTCTGATTAATAATGACTTGGAGCATCTTTCTATGACTAAAAATTTAATTTCTTCATCTGAAATTGTCTTTCATTCCTTTGACCATTTTCAATTGGAAATGGCGATTTTTTATAAATTGGTTAATTCTTATATATTTTGGAAATGGGCCTTTATCAGAACCTTTGACTGTAAAAATTTTTCCCAGTTTTGCTTCCCTTCTAATCTTGCTCATTAGTTTTGTTTGTACAAAAACTTTTCAGTTTGTATAATCAAAAATTTTCTATTTTGTGATCAGTAATGATCTCTAGTTCTCTTTTTTAAAAACCTTCCCCTTCCAAGGTCTGAAGGTAAACTTCCTATTTCCTCTAATTTATTAATAATTTCATTCTTTATCCTAGGTCATGAACCTTTTGACCATCTTGGTTGATTAAGTATGGATCAATCCTGTTTCTATAATGTTTCCAATTTTTCCCAATTTTTATCAAACGTAAGTTCTTATCCCAAAAGCTGGGATCTTTGGGTTTTCAAAGACTAAGGTTTATAGTTGTTATTTTTATCCTTGAATAATCATTCCCGTCAACTAATTATTCCTTAGCCAATCCAAATGGTTTTGGTAACTGCTGCTCTATAGTATAGTTTTAGATCTGGTACAGCTAACCATCATTTGATTTTTTCATTAATTCCTTAAATTCTTGACCTTTTGTTTTTCCATATAACTTTGTTTTTTTTCAGGTCATTAAAAAGTTTTTGGGTCTGATTGGTATAAGCTAAATAAATGATTGTTTAAATATTTCATCTTTATTTATTTCTCCCCTATCCAAGACTTTAATATTTTTCAATTGGTTAGATCAGACTTTTTGTGTGAAAAGTGGTCTTAATTTTCCCTATAAAGTTTCTATTTTCCTGGCAGATGATTCCTAAATTTTTATATTACATGTTACTTTAAATGGAATTTCTTTTGTAACTCACTTTTGGATTTTTTAGTGATATATAAAATCTGATGACTTATGTGGGTTTTTTTATAAACAACTTTGCTAAAGTTGTGTATTATTTCTAATCTTTTTAGCAAATCTCGGGGTTCTCTAAGTATACCATCATGTCATCGGCAAAAGGTGATAATTTGGCTTCATTTTCTATTCTTTTTTTAATCTCTTTCTCAGCTCTTATTCTATAAAGGCGTTTCTAATCAATTTAAATAGTACGGTGATAGTGGGAAACCTTGTTTCCTCGATCTTATTGGGGTGTTGCAGTTTGTCTCCATTACATAATTGTTTGATGGTTTAAATAGATGCTGCTGATTATTTTAAGGAAAAGTCCATTTTTCCTATACTCTCAAGTGTTTTTAATAGGAATGGATGTTGGATTTTTATCAATGCTTTTTCTATCTATTGAGGATGTCATATGGTTTTTGTTAATTTGGTTTTAAGGAATTATTTGATAGTTTTCCTAATATTGAAACCCTGCATTCCTGGTATAAATCCTACTTGATCATAGTGTATTATCTTGGGATGATTTTCTTGTCTTTTTTGCTAATTCTTATTTAAGATTTTGCTAATATTCATTAGGGAGATTGGTCTATAATTTTCTTTCTCTGTTTTCAGCCTACCTGGTTTAAATTATCATACCATTCTTGTCATGAAATTTGGTGGACTCCTTTTCCCTATTTTTAAATAATTTATATAGCATTGGAAATTGTTCTTTAAATGTTTGGTAAAATTCACATTAAATCCATCTGGTCCGGGGTTTTTCTTGGGATTGTTTAATTGCCTGTTCTTTTCTTTTTTAAATGGGACTATTCAAAATTTCTTCTTCCTCTTTAGTCTGGAAGTCTTATTTTTGGGATCTCCATTTCATTTGGTTATCAAATTTATTGGCATAAAGTTGAGCAAAATAACTCCTTATTATTTCTCTAATTTCCTCTTTTGGTGGAAAGTTCTCCCTTTTCATTTTAAGACTACTAATTTCATTTCCTCCCTCCTTTTTTCTAATCAGATTTACCAAGGCTTATCTATTTTATTGGCTTTTCATAGAACCAACTCTTAGTTTTATTAATTAGTTCAATAGTTTTTCCCAAATATTTTAATTTCTCCTTTTAATTTTAAATTTCCAATTTATATTTGATTAGGTTTTAATTTGGTCTTTTTAGTTTTTTAGTTAACCCAATTCCTATCTTTTCTTTCTGTTTTATTCAATAAGTCTCTAAGGATATAAAATTCCCTCTTATTACCCTTTGGCTGCATCCCACAAATTTGGTATGATGTCTCATCATTGTCATTATCTTGAGTGAAATTATTTTGTATCATAATTTGCTGCTTCACCCAATCATTCTTTAAGATGGGAATTTTTTATTTCAATTACTTTTTGGTCTATTTCCCCTTTTTTTGTTGAATGTAGTTTTATTGCATCATGATCGAAAAGCATTTACTATTTCTGCTTTCTTGCATTTAATTTTGAGGTCTTTATGTCCTAAATTGGTCAATTTTGAATAGGTTCCATGAACTGCTGAGAAGAAATTATTCCCTTCTATCTCATTAATTTTCCAAAGATCCAACATACCTAATTTTTAATATTCTATTTACCTTTAATTTCTTTCTTATTTGTTTCGTGGTTTGATTTGTCTAATTTGAGGTGCAAGGGTTGGTCTCCTACTATTACAGTTTTTTGTCTTTTCTTTTCAACTCTCTTAACCTCCTTTAGGAAGTTGGTGCCATACCACTTGGTGCAAATGTTTTAATATTGATATTGTTGTTGTTTATGCTACCCTTTAGCAGGATGAATTTCCCTTTTATCTCTTTTAATTAGATCAATTTTTTACTTTTTGCTTGATCGGATAAGGATGGCTCCCCTTTTTTTTTCACCTGAAGCATAATAGATTTTGCTCAGCCTTTTACTTTTTACTCTATATGCATCCCCCCTGCTTTTAAATGTGTTTCTTGTAAACAACATATTGTGGGTTCGACTTTTGATCCAGTTCTATCTGCCTCCCTCTTTTGGGGGAGTTCATCCCATTACATTTCGTTGAATTACTAAATCTGTTTTCCTGCCATCCTAATAACCCAGATTGTGCTTTACTTTTTTGCCTCCCCAACCCTCTTTCCCCCTTTTAAACTTATGTACCCCTCTTGTATCACGATACTTATCCCTCTTTATAATCCTCCCTCCCCCCTTTGGGTCTTTTTCTTCCCTTATTACTCTTTTCTTTTCCTTTTCCTCTCCCCCGTTTTTAATGGGGAGAGGGGTTTCTCAAAACAAATGTAATTATTTTTTTTAAAGGCCAACTCTGATAAATAAGATTCACTGTTTCCTCCCCCTCTCTAAATTCCCTCAGATAAAAGTTTCCTTAGCCTCTTTGTGGGATGTGGTTCCCCTTTTTATCCCTCCTTATTATTCTCCATCATCCCTTTTCCATATCTACTTCCCTTTTATTTATATCAGTCAATCAAATTATACATGTTTCTTTTTGTATATCCACAACAAATACAATTCTCAAGGTTATTTTACCTTTTCTGCATCTCTTGGTTCTATTTTGGAATCAAATTTTTGTTTAGTTCTGGTTTTTCTTCAGAAACAAATGGAATTCATTTGTTTCTTAAATATCCATCTTCTTCCCTGGAAGAAAATGCTCACCGGGTGTTTATTCTTCATCTAAGTTCTTGTGCCTTTCGGAATATCATATTCAGGCCCTTCTTTCCTTTAATGTAACGCCAGATCTTGGTGATCCCTTTTTGGCACCTCGGTATTTAAATGGTTTTGGCTGTTAAATTTTTTTCTAATCTTATAGTTCTGAAATTTTGCCCTTTCCTTGGGGTTTTTATTTTAGGGTTTCTTTCAGAAGGTGTTGGTTTCTTTCAATGCCTATTTTACCTTCATTCTAACATCTGGGCAGTTCTCTTTGATGTTTTTGTAAAATGTATCTGGCTCTTTTTTTTCATCATAGTTTTTCAGAAGTCCAATAATCCTCAGATTATTCTCCTAGATCTATTTTCCAAGTCTTTCGTTTCAAGTAGATAATTCTGGTTTTCCAGTTTGTCATTTTTTTTTTTGTTTTTGTATGATTCTTGCTGTCTCAAGGAATCTTTAGTTTCAATTTGTTCAGTTCTAATTTTTAAAATTATTTTTCTTCAATAGCTTTTTTACTTCTTTCTGTATATGTCAATTGGTTTTTTTATTTTTTGGTCTGGTTTTCCATTTCCTAATTTTTTTTTGTGATTATTTTCTTTTTCAATTCCACAGATCCTACTTTCTTGTTTCTTTGTCTTTCAATTCATGGATCCTACTTTCTTAGGTTCTTTTTTTCAAATCCAAAATCCTCTTTTATGAATTCTTTATTTTTTTCAATTAAATTTTCAGGAAGTTTTGCTCTCTTGTAAGGCCCTTTCCTTTCCCCATTTT
Source organism: Sarcophilus harrisii (assembly GCF_902635505.1). NCBI lineage: Eukaryota > Metazoa > Chordata > Mammalia > Dasyuromorphia > Dasyuridae > Sarcophilus > Sarcophilus harrisii. Next base: position 233,751,266 of record NC_045430.1, read on the forward strand.
CTTCAATCTCTTTTGGACTTTTAATGGCCTCTTCTTGGAGCATTATGTAAAAGGAGGACAGTCGTCATTTTTGCTGTTTGAGGGTCTCTTCAGGTTTTGACCTGCTCTTTTCTCATGAAGTTTGATGTTCTTTTCATCTTTTTATTCATGTTTAAAGCCTTTGGGTGGTCTCCTAGGAAAGGGGTTCCACTTCCTCTGCAGAATAGGGAGAGATTAAAAGATTTCGGCTCAAAAGGGTGGGGTGCTCTGTGATTTTCCCTTCCCCAACGGAGGTGGATTCAGCCTGAAGCTATCAAACTGCAGTGGGGGTGGATTTGATTTGGCTGGGTAAGTGGTAAATGCCTGGGGAACCTCTTGTGGGATGTGGAAAGGTGGGGACCATGAAGCGAAAACAAACTCTGGCCCGTCCCTGATTTCCCCTGGAAAAAGCTCTTCCCGGAGGCTCCCCCCTGAGATTGGAGTAACCCTCGTCCTCCTGCCTGCAGGATCCCCTGCCCCAAAGGAAAAACCCCGTCTGGGTTGGGGCTGTGCGCTTTTGCTGAGATCTGTGCCTTACCCTCGGTTTGAGCTCTCCCGGGACTTTTCTCTCCCGTCTCGGATTCCCCCCCTGGGGCCAACCTTTTTGGGAGACTGCAATTTTTGGCTGGTGGTTGTTCTATTCTTATCTTTTTTTGCAGTCAAGACTATTTTGGGCTTGATTTTATTTGGAGGGTAAAGAAAGAGCTTAGAAAAGGCTGTGTCTTCCCATCTTAGCTCCCCCTCAGATGGCATTTTCTGTCAAAATCTATTGGATTGCTTTGGATATAAAATTTAAAGAACCCAAGTCTTTTAGTTGATTTAACCATTCTTTGTTATTGCTGTTATTCCTTTTAGGATTCTTAAAGGTGCTAATCAGTTATGTAATTTAACGGTATTAACAGTTTCTAGTTAACTAATGTATTAGTATTTATTAAAGTTCTAAAGATTCCACATGTTTAAGAGGCATATATAAACTGGGTTCAGTCTGGGACATTCAGAATCAGAAAGGACAAGCCCACCCTTGGGGAGGAAACAGATTTTCCATTTCTCCCTTCTGGCTGGAATTTTGGGGAGTCAGGACGAAGCTGGCGAAAAAGGACTAGAGCAAGATCAAAAGGCCTCCAGAAAACTAGCTGAGCCCCAAGTGAAGGAAATAAGATTTTGACAGAAACAATAACGGATTTGGACTTTAACTCTTGGCTGCATTTGGGGTGATTACTCTGAACTGAAACTAAGACTGCCTCTAGAAGCCCCCCAAGAAACCTGCCCCCAGAGAAGATTACACTTTAGAGAAGAACATTATAATTCCCAGTTCTGCTTGTTTCATTCAGCATCAGCTCATGTAAATCTTTGGCCTTTTAAATAGCTTTTCATCATTTTATGAACAATAATTTCCAACCTTCATGTACCAAAACTTATTCATCTATTCCCCAATTGATGGGCATCTATACATTTTCCAATTCTTTGCTACTCCAGAAAGGGCTGCTACAAACATTTTTGTACATGTGAGCACTTTTCCCTCCTTTATGATTTCTTTGGGATACAGGCCCAGTAATGGCATTACTGGATCAAAGGGAAAGGACAGTTTCACAGTCCTTAGGGCATAGTTCTATATCACTCTCCAGAATGGTTGGATATATTTGTACTTACCTTTTAAATATTTTTCTGCTGATTTCGTTTGTACACAAACTTTTTAATTTAATGAAATCAAAGTTGTCCATTTTGCCTTTCATAATGTATTCTAGTTCTTTTATGGTCCTTTTTTACAAAGATCTGATAGGTAAATTATCCCCCTTTAAGGAATTTTGTATGGCTTTTACAAAGGCAACTCATTAGAGGAGGAGATATTTGAAGGTGACATTTTTAAGCAATAATTTTTTTCTAATGAACAAAAAATTGAGATAGTGGACTTTTGCATTCTGGACAACCTTTTAGTTAACCATGTACCTGTAAACATGTGATGTGTGGCAATGTATGACTTGTGAAATCAATTCCCATCTAATACTTTCACTAAATATGTTCTCGATGCATGTGTAGATTGGTCTCATAAAAATTTTATAGATATAGAAAAGGAGGCATATGGTTCAGTAATTATTTATACTCTCTTGGGCACCTTTGGTAATAATAAAGTCCAAGATTTTTTTCTCCAGGCTATCATATTCTTGCCCTTCAGTTATTTGAATAATGAGTCACCTGATTTTTATTAACCTGTGATGTCAGACAAGACATTTAGATTGTGGATATTAGTTACCTCATCTGTAAAGGAACAAGACTGAACTAGCTAACCTGTTCCCTGTAATCTTTTTGGATCTAAATCTATTATTTATTATAGTACAAAATTGCATTAAACATGGGAAAACTAGGATCATATTTTCTGGCCAGCCAGGAATAGCTTAACCTCCTTGCAATGGTTTTCTCCTCCTTTCAGAAGCTGCAGGAATCCCACTGGCAGTTAGCATCCAATTTGATAATCCCAAAGTGGTGTTCTCATGAAGCAGCTGGTAACCCTTGAAACATACATTATAGGATTGATAATTTGGTGTCTTGGGAAAACAAAAAGCCTTTTAGCTTTTTTCAAGAGAATTACACACTTGAGATCTAGTCCCAGACTCACCTAGACAAGTTCATGGACTTGCTATAATGCCTATAGCCATCTCAGATGAGGTTATGGAGGAGAGAAATGCTACCTTTTTTTTTTTTAATGAGAAGTTACCTGAAAGCAACAACAGAGTTCCAACTGACCTATTCAAAACTGAAGAAGAAGAGGTTCATCTGCTTCTGAAAGAAAGACTGACTGGAATACACTTCAGCACATCACTCAGTAGTCTTTTTTAATGTTTTATCATCTCTTGAGAAATTCATCTTTATGACCGCTCAAATATTTCTATGTAAGTTACCTAAAGATTTCTTTTGCTTCAAGACCATTTCATTTGTTGATAGAAAAATCAACAACCTCATCATAAGATTCCTATATCTATCTTAATTAATTTTTTACTTATAGCTTAAAGTCAGTCTCTTGATTTTCTTTTAATTCATGCATTGCTCTTCTTTTGATTCCATTGTAATCAAAATAAAATAATCCACTTGTGTAATGTTTGGGCAAGCTTTCTGGAGGTCCTCTGGATGGGCCTCAGTCTCAGCAGGATAGTCACCACGAGGATAGTCAGGAATAGCGTCTAAAGTCTTTATTGTCTCCTTCACACTCTATGTTTGCCCCAGTCTGATCCAGTCTTGAACTTAGTGGAGGAGTGCAGGAGGCAGGAGAACCACCTGAAGGATGATTAAAGGTGGAATATCTCATTTCTAATCCTCTCAGCCCTTAAATACCCTATTACAATCACATCATTAAAGCATACTGAATATGTGTGAACTAGAGAACCATTACATCACCATGCTAAGTACAAAGTATATGTAAACTAGAGAACCATCATATCATCAATTCCACTGACTTAACACCTTGTTGTAAGTATCTTTGTTTCAAGTATATTTGTCCAGAGTTCTACATACTTAATTAATTTATAAAATTTTTGAGATCAGCGAAAAGTGAAATTCTTCTCCCTGTATGTGTCCTATAAATCTTCTAGAAAGGATGTATACATTACACTGGAGACCTTGCTCTCTTTCCTTCAGTATTTTATGGATAATAGTAGAACATTCAGATATACATCCCTCAAACTTGTTACAGTATTTTTTCTTTCTTTCTTTCTTTCTTTTTCTTTCTTTCTTTCTTTCTTTCTTTCTTTCTTTCTTTCTTTCTTTCTTTCTTTCTTTCTTTCTTTCTTTCTTTCTTTCTTTCCTTCCTTCCTTCCTTCCTTTCTCTCTCTCTCTCTCTTTCTTTCTTTCCTCTTCCTTTCTTTCTCCATCTGTCTCTGTCTCTGTCTCTGTCTGTCTATCTCTTTTTGTCTCCATTTCTGTTCTTCTGTCTCTCTATGTGTTTCTCTCTGTCTCTCTCTGTTTCTCTGCTTCTGTCTCTCTCCCTCTCTCTCCCTGTCTCTCCCTGTCTGTCTCTCTCTGTTTGTCTGTCTCTTTCTTTCTGTCTGGATTACTTCCTTCCATCCTTGCATGTATTTTTTGTTTCTTAGAACTTTTCTCATATGCAAGTTATCAGTGGTAAAATTTGTAAGTCTACTTATGTCCATTATTTATATTTCCATTTCCCTGTAAGTCACCTGAATTTTTATTTTTCTGACATTTTGATACTCCAAGACTCACAGTGTAATCATGTTGAACTTAGAGACAGGAAGACCTGAGTTCAAATGCTGCTTCATACACAAGCTATGTGACTCTGGGGAAGTCATTTAAGTTTTGCTAATTTCAGTTTTGTCAGCTGTAAAATGAGAATTATATAATAGCACCTGTGTCATAGAGCTGTTGTGATGCTTAAGTGACATAACAGAAGCATGATGCTTTTCAAACCAAAATCCCTATATAAATGCTTTTTTTATTATTTTGATAGCTACATCACTACCTGAAGAATGCTTCTGTTGGAGTAGATACAATTTTATCATCGTGGTAAATTTTGATGAGCGTGTGTGTGTGTGTGTGTGTGTGTGTGGTTGGTTGGTTTAGGGAAGCTAAAACAATATTGGAATGCTGTGGAATTGAATATAACACATGACAATAAAGAAACAATTCTGTAATACTCAATGCAGATCTGTGTCTAGGTATTATTGAATATTCTTTTAATTAAATAATTGGGCACTGTTGGGGAAAAAACAAAAACAAAACTAAGGTAGGTGTTTGTAAAGTATGGGCTAGCTTTCTAGAGACCTCAGGATCAGCCAGAGTCAGGATAAGCAAAAGCCCTTGTCTTTAGGGGGAGAAATGAAGGGGATGTACAAAACTGCCACAAGCTCTCCACCAACTTCCCTTCTCCTTCTCCTATTTCAAAGTAAGTCTGGCTTGTCTCACTCTGCCCTCTAATCCCTCCTACCATTATCTGTATACACCAAAAGAGCTAGCCGGCATGGAATAGTGAGAAGGGGCATTTTTCCAAACATATGCTAATAGAGTTATTATCCAATAGGTAATTAGCCTTAAGTGCTTGGTTGTCTGATTCAAGAATACATTTTAAGAGTTTCAGTCCTTTACAGGTATTCCTGATGTTTGCTGCAACCACAGGCAAAGAGAAACCCAAAGCCTACTCTTCCAGGGCAGGAGACTGAACTGTGGCAAAAACAAACAAACAAGAACTGCCATAAGGGGGGCTAATAATGAACAATCATTTTGAAGTTTCTATGTAGGAATTTAAAGAAAATAAATTGAGAAGTAGCAATCTGCTTTAGAAGAAGAATTTTCTTAATCTGAAAGTTCCCTATGTGAATGAAAGCATAGCTCAAGGAATATCCTAACATTTTTCTATTTCAGAAAAACATTATATACTTTGTGGGAAGCAAAGTTGTCAATCAGTTTGGACTTAAGTCCCTTTTAATTGTCCATTTAAAAAATTTCCTTCATCTATTTGTTGTTTTTGAGAGTCTACTGAGGTTAAGTGACTTGTCCAGGCTCATAGAACTAGTAAGTATTAACTATTAAGTATAATTTATTTAAGGTTGGTTTTGAACTCAGGTCCTCCTGACTTCAAGCCAGTAGTCTATACACTGCATTATCTAGCTTCCCCTTAATTGTCCATTTTGATGAAAGTGAATTATGGCTTATATAGTACAAAACATTGAATAATCTAAAAAAGTTTATATTTAACTATAGAATGCATTTCATATTTTATTTTGATAATGAGTGTGCCTTTATCTTGGGAATGTAGCTTTTTTTTTCTATCCCCCAAATTCAGCACAGGGCTTGGTACATATTGTTGAGTTTTTCATTCATGTCCCACTCTTCATGCCCCATTTTGGGTTTTTTTGGCAGGGGCAAAGATACTGTTGTGGTTTGCTATTTCTTTCTCCAGCTCATTTTACAGAGAAGAAAACTGAGGCAAACAGTAAAGTGTCTGAGACTAGATTTGTACTCACAAAGATGTCTTCTTGACTCCAGGCTTCACATTCCATCCACTTCACCACTTAAACTGCCTTGTATTGTGGGTGCTTAACAAATGTTTACTGACTAGATGATTGGAAATTTGTACTTCAAGAAAAATGAATGAATTCTCAAACTCAAGTACTCAGAAGTCTACTCTGCATCCTGCCTGTTACATACAGGGTAGGCAATACATCAACCTGATCCATAAAGCTAAACATAAGCCTAAAGTTGCTATAAGCAAGTTACCTAGCTTGTAGGAAGACTTGGAATATTGGTTTAAGAAGTTTTTTTTAACTCAATGCCAGATTAGGGGGCTGAATAAAAGAAAATTAAGATCATTATTTAAATTAATTTTTTTTCTAATTTTGTCAGTAGGACCCAGAAAACTAGAATTTTTGTGGAATAGTCTTCTATGAATTGATCAGTAACTAATTGATGATAGGAGAATTACTATCAAACTATAAAGTTCTAGTAATGTGTGATGGCTAATTGAAATTATTCATTGAAATGAATAATTATTAAATTTATTTAAAATGAGTTTGACAAATAAGTTATTTGGTCTCATTTAAATGCCCCCCAAAACTTCTGGTCAGTTGAGTGATTTAAAACATTTTTCCAGCCAAGCAGTCAGAAGATCTCCTAGACACTATATATATTCCAATAACTTTTCATTACTATTATTAAATATAAACAGAACTTGATTCATTTTTACTATTGTTGCTATTTTTAATTGTGTTTTTCATCCAGAGGAAGGGTCACGAAGCAGGAAGAATCAGATAGAGAAAAGGTGGGAAAGAACACACTACAGTATCCCATCTGGTAATCTTATTTTAGCTATTTTTTCTGGGTAATCAGACACTGTTCTTTTCTATACTACCAAAGGATTGCAAACATTGTCATCCCTCTTTGAATTCAGTAAGTCCTATATTACCCCACCCTAGTTATCACTCTACTTAGCCTTGGTTCAGGTGGTTTTCTTGATGTCCAAGTGTATTTCTATGGTTAATACATTTGAAAGATCAACAGTTATGCCTTTTATAAAAATCAAAAGCCTTAATATTTTTTTTACTACAATGAGGATTAAAAATTAACATGGGAAGGAAGTTGTTTTTTGTTTAGAATCTGTACCTCTGATTTTCTGTCTCTTCTCCCCTTCATTTAGAACCATACCACTATAACATGAGTATACTTGCTTAGCAGAACCATGAGCAGTGAGATATTCTGAAGAGTCTGAAGTAACAGAATTTCTAAATCCTGATATGCATAATAAGCATTTGAGATAATGTGTGTTTTGTTTGTTTGTTTAAATTTCACCTTTTGTATAAAAATGGAAGGAGAGGTGTTCAACAAAAAAGTCTTATTTGCTACTTAAAGAGTAACACCCTGAGTTCACAATGAACAAAGATCATTGTGATTGATTTTGATTCATTTCAAAGGAATATGAACTCTTTTGCACGGATATACATAAGAAAAGCTAGATATCTTATTGCATCTTCCTGGAGTGATTCAAGGAATATTAATTTTTTTCTTCAAGTGATTGATCTTTTGGAACTTTCTGGACTGTAAAATACTCTTTCTTTCCTCTCCTTTTTGACCAGATGGATAACAAACTGAGGAGGTGATTGGGAAAATCTAAGAGCTGACTACAGAAATAAAAATTCATGACTCAGGGTAGGGAGGGCTTATGGCAACTGTTTAACATCAGTTCCCCACAAGTCATTTTTGTTATGGTGGCATTGATCCAGGAAGATTTCCTTTTCTTTCTTCAAAGCTCTTGAGCTAACTTTGTTGATTTTGAGCTGGTGATTTGTAGTTTTGAAGATTTATCCCATAGTCCCTCTCTTTCTCTTCTCCTTCTCTCCTCTTCCCTTCCCTTTGCCTCTTTCTTTTTCCTCACTATTTCTCCCTCTCTCCATCCCCCATCCTCCCATTCCATTCTCTATCTAGATCTATGATGTATAGTTTTAAATTTAAATCGAACTTACTTACTTTGACTGGGTGTAGAACACAATGTTGACCTCAGCAATTAGTTTGCTCTAGAGAAATAGAGGCCTGAAATAGCATTTAGTGTATGGAAATGAAACGGGAGGATTCTGAGTCTTTTTTCAAATTTATGAAACATTTATATGTATTTTGTGGATTGTATGGTTAATAAAGTCAGCAGTCTAAGATCACTTAATATTGAAAGGTTCTATTATCGGTATGGGGGAAGGGGGATGATATGGAAGTTTAATTCCTTCCTCACTATTTATAATGCTAAGTCTTGAAAGTTAAGAAGGATAATTCCACTTATCCCATTATCTCTCTAGTGGCATGGTATTTGTACACATTTTTCATTAAGAAGGGGTCTGCAGTAAAGTGGGTCTGATTGCTACAGGGGGGATGCTTCTAAAGTGATAATGTGGAATTGTCAGTAGCAGATTGGTAAGAAAAACTAGTAAATTGAAATCTTTAATGTTTCTAATAAGAAATACAACAACATTAATAGAACAAGTACCATGAAAACATTTCTAACGAAGTATTAGCTCTCATTGATCTCCTCATGGTACAAGGGAGCCAGAGATAATTACAATTGTGATATGTTGGTATTTAGAAGAGCTGCCAATAAAGTCATTAGTATCATGATTTCTCACTTTTTCCTTATCTTTTACCTTTTATTCTTTCCACTAACTCTTTCCAGCTCTAAATTCATGATCCTATGGTTTTCAAACTTATATTTGTCTTTCTTTACTTCTTTTTGTAACTTTATTTTGAAAATATTAACTAGATACTTTGAACCTAAAACTTCATACCTCAAACCACACACAGAACAAATAACAGAAAATGTGACCTCAATTAAGGGGAGGAGGAAAGAGCTTAGTACACCATCCTACCTAGTACTTTAGTATTTTAAGTAATTACTCTTGGTAAACCTGTTGGCATATTCTGAAAGATTACTGTAAATCTCAACTTTCATTGACTTCTGTCCCTTTGTGTAAGCTTCTTCTTGTCTCAATCTAATTATGGCTCTGTTTAGGCATCTTTGATTTTATTTTTCTTCTTTCTCTCAATTCTTGAGGAATTCTTGCTTCAATTCAAAAATATTCTTCTACCAATCTGAGGTGCAGCTAAACTTAATATTGAGTGACTTTGAATTTTGCCACTATCTCTAATAAACCTGAAATAAGTGAAAAGTCTGAAGAATTCTGTGGTTTTCCATATTTTCTGGGTAATTTATAAGCAGTTTTTAAATTGAACTAGCAGTTAATAAATTGAAATTAGTAATTCACTAGGAAAACCAAAGACAAACCTTCAAGACCCTTGAGTAGTTAAATAATTTTGGAAAAGAGGTTTTTCCTGATGGCTGGAAATCAATTCTGATTACTTAATAATTGATGAGAGAATGGATATTATAAAAAGAAGTAAGCTTATTCTAATGAGATGCTGGGGAATAGAATCTCTGATCATGTCAACACTCCTGAACAAGGAGACTCATCTCAAGGTAGACCACTTCTGTCTAGAAAAATATAGGCAAAAAGAATGCATTTTCCACCTACTCCTACCTAAGTAAAACAGTACGCTCAAATTCACTTGGGTTAGGTTTTATTTTTTTACCCTTTAAACAGAAATATACTCTTCCCTCACCAGATTGAGGAGAATGCCTCATTGTCAACACAAAGACTGGGCTTTGAATGAAGAAATGGGAAAAAAATCCTGGATACTACTCAATATTAATAATTAGTTATTAATAATCATTTCAATTACACCTGTTTCACCCCTGTCTTTACTGGTTCATTGGACAGTTTCTACCAAGAATCTGTAACCATGGTGTAGCTCAAATGTGGCCAAAATTTTCCCATATATATTAAGATGCTGTCTTCAGGAATATAATGTATTTAAAAGCAAGAATGGATCTGTGTGTGTGATAGCTAATGACTCATTTTACTACTTAAAGAGATTTTTATTATATATGTTTATCTATTATAAATTAATTAGTGTCATAATTTTATTTTAGAATTGTAAAGGCTCAACATGTGTTAGTTTCAGATGTTGTGTTTTCGTAAAAACATCATTCCATTAAATTTAAATGTTAACTGAGTCTAGTCTCTTGCTAAGAAAGATAATTTATGCAATTCACACATATTTGCAGAAATTGGGTATCTTATGTCTTGACAGAAGAGTAATAACCATAATGAATTAATGAGACTTCAGTTCAAATAAGTGAATGATCATTGTGGAAACTAGGAGTATAAGCTAATTAATTTGTTAATAGCATTCCTTGTTTTAGGAACATTAACCCAAGTATGATCTCTAGATGTGACATGAATATATGTACATGAATAGGTAAAAAACCAAAAACCAAAAACCAAAAAAACAACCTGTTTCACTGAAACAGATCAAAATGTTTCCATGACTTTATTCAAGACAAGAGGGGTTGAGAGCTTTGCTCAAAAATCCATAGCTGGTGTCAGAAGTAAAATTTGAACTTTGTTCTTCCTATCTCCAAGACCAAAATGCTATTCATTATAGTATATTGCTTCTACCTATATGTGACTAGTATATACTTGGATAGAATAGACAACACAGAGAACATTTAACTTCCACATGAATGTTACAATATGTGCTAATTTGGACAAGGAGGGTTGTATGTCCCACTTAAGCAGAGGGAACACTGAAACACCAAAAATCTCCCAAAACATTTGGACCCTCAGAATTTAGATCCATTGAGGCACAACATTGGAGACCTAGAGGAAAGAGAAACTGAGCCTACCCTTGATTGTTCTGGAATAGGTCAACATCAGAAGCACAATCTATCCTTGAAGGCATATCCCTTCAGAGAAACAAGGAAATCCTATAGCTTCCTTTAATACCTTAAAAAAAATTGTCTTCCTTTAAGTCACTTGTGTTTTAAGTTAAGCTTTTTCCCTCTTGTTCTGTGCAGGAATGGGGAATAATTCTTCACTTGCTTATATTATAGTTCTTTAATTGTGTTTATGATTCTATTCTGAATTTTTCCCTTTTTCTTCACATTTTCCTAGCTGGAGGGCCAAGAGTTGTATATAAAACTAAATTCTAGGCACTGTTAAATCTAATGAGAGGATTAGTGTATGATTCTAACACATTGCCTCTTTGTGGATTTTCTTCATGAATTAAGAAACTGCCTTGTGTGATAATGATCTTGATTCTCCCCCTTCCCCCATTCAACAAATATTTGAATGTTTAATATGTTCATAGCATCCTATTAGGTACTCCAGAAGATATAAAGAAATGCCTGTTGTTTTACTCTAAAGGGATTCAAATTGACTTGACTAACCAAGATAGACACATCTAGGATCACAGATTTAGACCTGGAAAATAACACAGAGATCCTACCTGATTTGTCCAAGTTCACATTGGGACTAAGTGTTGAGACTGGGATTTGAACTTAATATTTTCTGACTCCCAATTCTTTCAACCACACCTTCATAGCACTGATTCTTTTAAACAACAATGGAGGAATAGAGTGCTAATACAAAGTAGAAATGCTAGAGATGCCTCAAGGCAATGTTTGGATGTTTTAGTGAGTGCCAAGTGAAGGCCCTGAAGAAAGAAGAAATCCTTTTCAGCGACCATATCAAATTTTGTGGAAAAGGTGGGACTTAGGGTAGGCTTTGAAAGATGTCTCTAGCTGTAGAGGAAAACAGTAGTTCAGGCAAAGGGGACAACATTTGCAATTATATTTGAGACCCAGGCATCTTTTCTGAAAAGCATGAATTTGCATGATTCTTATGCAATTAAGGAATTATTAATTTAATATAGAGACATATTTCAGGTATTAAATTATGTAAAACAATACTGGAAGGTGAATGAACAATTACATTGCAAGACAAAAACTTGCAGGAAATGAGGAGTGAGTGAATAAATGAATGAATGGATCTGCCAAGAGAGAATTTTGTAATGCATGTGGGTAAAGCAATACCTAAAGACACCAAATAAAGACAAAATGTTTGTCAGTTTCACAAGTACTAGAAAAGATGAAGATTTTCTATCCCAAGTTTGAGTGGAGTAGGGAGTATGGACTTATAAGAATTATATGTTTTCTTGATACAAGAGGCTTTCCCTTCACTTGACCTCATTCTGTCTTATTTTCAATCTATTTCTTTTCTTCCATCTCTATCTTGGAACCAACAGTGACATGGATAAAATGAAAAGGATAGTGGAGAAAAAGAAGGAAAAGAAGAAAGCCATTTTCATTTCTTCTCCTCCTTTTACTTCCATCCGTGATTAATATTAGATCTTGTTTTGGTTCTCATGAAACAGACTGATATATAGGGAAGCATCATAAAGAAGGTGCTACATGAATTTGAGTCCAGATCAATAAAGGGAATATCCACATTTGTGAAATGAGAGAACCACTGAAGTATTTCAACTCACATAGAATAAAGAATTAATGACATTTTTTAAATGTCTAATATACTTTTCAATGTTTGATTTGGAAGCAGTATGCATACTTTAAGTTTCTATCTATTGACACTTCAGAGGGTGTTGGAATGGGGTTAGGAATAGACAGGAAAACAAATTTTTTGGATCACATTATTGTCTTTAGGTCCAGGAATATTTGCTATATGATCAGGAAATAGATGAGAATCTTTAATTTTCTGTTTTATCCAGCTTTTATAACTACAAGGAAACATAAGCAAGTATTCATTAAACAAATAATTGATGAACACTTCCCATGTTTAATGTACTGTATAAAGGGTTATGGAAGATATAAAGATCAAATCTCTTAAGTGAGTGCAAAGTTTACCAAAGAACATGAGTAATAGCTAGCATTGCATAGTACTTTAAGATATCCAAAATATTTCATAAATATCTCATTATAACTTCAGAACAACCCTGGGAGGTGGGTGCTATTTAATCCTTATTTTTCAGATAAGGAAACTGAGGCAGGTCAACTGGCTTGTCCAGGATCATTAAGAGAATCTGTGGCTAAATTTTAACTCAGGTCATCTAGCTATCCCAAGATGTAGACAAAGAATTATAGCTATGTATATATAACATGTGGTTGTATATATAACTATATAAAATATAACTACATATAATTATAATAGTCATTAAATATGAGTTTCACCACATCTTCTTTCACAGGAGTGATCCCTTACTTCTTTGAATTCCTATAGAATTTTATTTGTTGTCATAAAATTTTTTCATTATGATTTGTGTTCATTTTCTCCTTTTATTCCCTACTGAAGTATTAGCTTCTTGAGGTTATAGGTTTTAGAACATGTTGTACTTAAGAGATGATTGTCAAATTTACATTATTGTTGAATGTGATTAGTGACATAAAAGAGGTACAAACAAAAGTCTGTGAGAGTTTGGAGGAAGAAAAGCAAAGAGAATTTTCTGTGTGTACCTATTTTGTCAGTTCATCATGAGTCTTGTACCTAAATCAAGAAATTAAAGAGGTTGGACAGGGAGGTTTTGCCTGATAAGCATGTTGTGACCATACCACATGTGTATTATATACTGAGGGCTATTAAAGTGAAAGAAACCACTTGGTAGAGGGACTTGAATAATAGGGAAAATTTTGATTTTATTGGATAGGCTAAAATTTTAAGAATGTAGTTAAGAAGGGGTTGAAGTATCAAGAAAGCATCTCCCCATTTAATAGTTTTTTAAATAGTATTTTCTTTTATTTTCAAATTTTGTAAAGATCGTTTCAAAATTCATTCTTGTAAAAATTTTGTGGTCAAATTTTTCTCCCTGCCTCCCTTAACTCTCTCCTTCCCCATACACCAAGCAATCTGATACAGGTTAAATAAGTGTAATCCTTTTAAACATATTTCCATATTTGTCATGTTGTACAAGAAAAATCAGTCCCAAAGGGGAAAAAACACAATGTAAAGCAACAAGAACAACAAAAATGGGCTGTGCTTTGATCCACATTCAGATTCTACAATGCTCTCTCTGGTTGGATATGGCATTTTCCATCCCAAGTTTATTGGAATTGCCTTTGAACCATGGCATTGTTAAAAAGAGCCAAACCATCACAATTGATCATCACATTATCTTGTTGTTACTATACATAATGGTCTCTTGATTCTGCTCACTTCACTCAGCATCAGTTCATGTAAGTCTTTCAAGGCTTTTTTGAAATCAGCCTGCTCATCATTTCTCATAGAAAAAATTATGTTCCATTACATTCATATGCCATAACTTATTCAGCCATTCCCCAACTAATAAGCATCTTTACACCCAATTTTCAGTTCCTTGACAATACAAAAAGAACTGCTATAAACCTTTTTTGCACATGTGGTTAGTTTCCCTCTTTTATGATCTCTGAGATATTGACCCAATTGAGGCCCTATCAAAGGGAATATACAGTTTTATATCCCCTTGGGCATGGTTTCAAATTTCTAGCCAGGATAGCTGGATCACTTCACAACTTCTCCAATAATAAGTTAGTGTCCCAGTTTTCCCACTCTACCTCCAACAGTTATCTTTATTTTTTCCTGTCATCTTAGCTAATCTGAAAGGTTTGAAATTATATCTTAGTGTTGTCTTAATTAGCATCTTAATCAATAGTAATTTAGAGCATTTTTTTTTCATATGACTAGAACTGGCTTTAAATTCTTCATCTGAAAACTGTCTGTTAGTATTCTTTGACCATTTATCTATTGGGGAGTGGCTTGTATTCTTACAAATTTGAGTAAATTCTTTATATATTTTAGAAATGAGGCCTTTATCAGAAACACTGGCTATAAAATTTTTTCCCAGATGTTACCTTTTAATTTTGGCTGCATTGGTTTGTTTGTGCAAAACTTTTAGAATTTAATATAATCAAAATTACTTTTGTATTTCATAATGTTCCCTAATTCTTCTTTGACCATAAAGTCCTCCCTTCTCCACAAATCTGAGAGGTAAACTATCCCTTTTTCTCCTAATTTGGAAAGCATTTTCTTTTCAAGACAGTTTCTCTGTGGAACAACTTTCCTATCTTGTTCTTTCATTATATGGAACTTCATTTTAAAGAGGTTAAACTTTCTAAAAAATTACCCCAAGGCATGTTAAAGAGATTCTATGAAAACTTTTGCCCTATTATTTTCTGATTTTTCAATGGTATTTCCTTCTTGAATTTTTAAAAAATCATTATTCTAAAGATTTCATAAATTTCTATCAGAGCTCAAAAGAGGTCCATGATATAAAATGACAAAACTCTTCTGATCATAGAAGATAGAACCTTTTTGTATTATCCTAAAGGAATATAGAAAAACAGGAGGGAATTGAATGAGGATAGCTATGTAGTATTCAGTATCCTTACTGTGCACGTTAAGCTATGAAATAAATGCAGTCAATATGATACAATGAAAAGAGTATTGGTTCTGGAATTAGAGGACCTGGATTCAATTCTGGTTTTGTACTTGCTGCCTATGAGTTCTCCAGAAAATTATTTCAACTATCTGATTCTTAGTTTCCCTTTCTGTAAAATCAGGGATTGGATTATTTGACTTTTAAAATCATTAAAATCTTTCACATTATGATCTCTCAAACTTTTTGTTATCCACAATGGTAATCACTGATCATCCAGGAAGTCTTCTTAGGCAATTAAATTAAAAACAGATTATTGGATAATATTTTCTTGATAATATATAATAGCAATATGATAATAGGTAGATACCTAATAGTAATATGATACATAAAATAAAACTATATGATATATAATAGCAATATGACAAATGATATAATAGTAGCTATATGTTATATAATAGCAGATGATTCCAGCCTTTGGGAGATGTGATAGAGGGAGACTTTGAATTAGAATTTGGTAGATGATTTGACATTCTTCCAAGGTTTCTGCAAAGGGTTGTCTTGGGGAATTACCAGTCTTTCTGGGTAAAACTATGTTAAGCATTCTGGTTGTGTTCAATAGCTTCAAATTAAACTCATTATAAAAAAAAAAAAAAAGCAGAGTCCTGTTTACATATCCTTCCCAAAGGAACTTTAGACTCTGATCTTGCATCGGTGCAAAATGAGATGTCCCATTTGGCCTGATTCACAGATGCTGAGATTGCATATTGAATGTGGTTTCTCTTAATTTGCTCTGAGGAGATGCATTTCAATTGGCGGATCAGCCACACTGTTTAGGTGTGAGGAATGAGTCTCATTCTTTTTTCTTTGAAGGTCTATTTCATTTTTGGTGCCCTAATATAGAACTATAAGAATTAGATGGTGAATAATAATTGATTATTCTGTAATTTGTAGAGGAATGGAGGAATGAGGGAACCCAAGAGTGACCTGCTCAGGAATTCCCAAAAGGACACTGCTATCTCTCTCTCAAAACATTTTATCAATTGATTTAAAGGAAATTTCTTTGAGTCTCTGAGATTCCTTTATATGTTTCCTTGTTATCATCTCAGGATGGTTAAGGAAAACTTATTACTTAGTGAAAACTCGTCTGTCTGTTTTGCTAAAAGTGAGGGAGAAAGCAATAAAGCTTTTTTTACTACTTTTCTCATACTATTATGGTCTCATTCTATTGCTACAAATTACATCAAACAGAGCAAGGTTGAGTGACTACAGGTATGTTTGTGTGTGTGTGTGTGTGTGTGTGTGTGTGTGTCTGTGTGTGTGTGTGTGTGTGTGTGTCTGTTTGTCTGTCTGTCTGTTTGTCTCTGTCTCCCTGCCTCACTCCCAGCATTTTTACCTGGAAGAGCAGAAGACAGTCTTTCCTTCTTAGATACTGGAAATGGCATTAGGACAGAAATACAACCTAAGAGAAATATGTCCCTGAGGTGCATTTTCCCACAACAGGATTTGTTCTCTACCTCCTAGCCTACCAAAATTGTCACTATGCCCACTAGTTTCAGCTTTACACTTGTCCCAGAACACACTGCAAAGCACAATACTGTAAGCAGCAACTGGTTTAGAATAATGCAAATTCACTCTAGTCTTTGTTCATTTTCCTTTCAGCTATGTTTCTTACTCTCCTAGTTGTTGCCACCATGACAGATATCTTTTCACACTGGAACTTCTCTCAGCAAGTGGAGCCTTCACACCATGGTACATTCCCTGAGCAGGCAGATCCCCTAGTGCCAGTGTCAAATTCCTTCCAGGGGGATTGGTGGATGGGCCATACTATTTATACTCCATTTCCCTTTTCTCTGTTTCAATCTCTGGATCTTGCCACCATTTCAAATGGGTGTGCCTTGTCCTGTTTCCTCCAATTATCTTTTTTAAATGTTATCTTCTCCCATTAGACTATAAACTTCTTGAGGATAGGGCCAGCCTTTCCTTTTGATTATTTTATATCTCTAGCATTTAGCATAGTGCCTGGTATTTTAAAGTGCTTTATTGCTAACTGGACAGAAAAAAAAATGTATTAGTATCTCCTTACATGATTTAAAGATGTATTTTGAATTCTCAAATTCTGCTTCTTCACACTTTTTTCCCTTCCATAATCCCAGAAATCTTCAGATAGTCTTTCCCAGGAATCCCCATTTTCCAAAAATATGTTGCAATTGAATTTTGGGCATTTCAAGGCAGGGCCATGACACAATAACACTAAAAGGAGAAATTAAAAAGTGAGAGGAATAAAATTTCAGATGAATATAATAATCTAAGATCTGCTGATTAATGTGGTATGAAGTTATGCCAGTCTTGTATTTGGAAAATAAAATACTATTGAGGGGAAAAAAATCAACCTGAAGAGGTCAGGAAGTAGAAATAAATATGCTAATTACATGGTAAAATTTAAGAGGATAAAGAAAAAAACAATATGTGTACATCTGTTATAGATATGTGTTACTAATTTGGGAGAGAGATAACACTGGAAACAGACTTGCTTAATATTCTTTTTCCTACCTCCAATCTTACAGTGGAAAAAGAAAAATTTTTAGAGGAATAAAAAAAGTACCAATGAAAACATGATAAGAATTTTGCATTAGTGCTATTAGTTAATCATCCCAAATAATGTGTTAGTTTATTAAGTCAGCTAAATGAAAAAGTGATGAAATGAAACATTGGCAAATTCTATTCAAATAGGAACATGATGTGTTTTGAATGAAGAACACCAAGGCATTTAAACTCTCTAAAGAAGAAAGTCTATTTCATTTAAAAGGGCAAATTTAAAAATCATTGTTCTCTGAGAATCATCTAAAATGCTTGTCTCACTTTAAGATGACCCTGACTTTGAGGACAAAACCACAACAAAACAGGATGTTGCTCCTCCTGGGAACTTTGATTTTGCTCAAGAAGGATTCTGATAATTATGGAAATGAAATACAGTACAGTTTCCTAAAAGTTAATATGTATTTATATCATATTCATTGCCCTTTGATAATTCTGCTGCTAATTGACAGCTAGAGAGGTTAAGCAGCCAAGTGTAATAATTTGAATGCATTGGAAAATGTATTTTGCATTTGAGAAGTACCTGGCATATATTTCTGCCTAAAGGAGAAAAACAGCACCTTCATTTTATGGGCTTGATTTGCAGGCTTTTGTTTGCACAGAAGCAATTGGCCTGGGGCCACAGAGATAGCTTGTAAGTAGTGAACCCATGATAATGACTTGGGGTCTACTTGAAAGTTTAACTCCATGAAATATTCCTAGTTAATATTAATATTTTAAATCCATTGCTAATTAATAAGGGTGACAATGTAGATAATTTCCATTATTTTAGTACTGTTTTAGCATTTTCTTATCAGCTAGATATCAAAAAAGTATTTTTTTTAATGAAGGATACTATCAAGGAAATATATATATGTATATAAATATGTGTGTGTTTATATATATATATATATCATACATTCACATTATATATATGTGTGTGTATATATAATACATATATGTGTATATATATATAATATATATATGTGTGTATATATATGTATATATATAAAACAGATCATATAGTTATAGTGAAAAGTAGTTATAGATACCACGAATGCTCCACTGGTAACCTGAGTGTAAGGAGGAGTCAAGAAAGGCCTCCAAAATATTGGGAGCATTTCCCATGTTACACCTAGGGTGGACAAAAACTAGGATAACACAAGATGGGAAGGTACATGAGGAGTTTTAAGTTCTATGGTAGTTTGCCATGGAAGTTCAAATTAGGTGTTAGGGTTTTTTTTAAGACATGTCAAAATAGAGTTTTTTTTTAGAATCTAAAGATAATAGGAGAGTGTAAGTTAAAATGACAAGGTGGCATATGTGATTAGCAATCTCTGAGATGAGTCATGCATCTCTGGAAAGATTTAATCTTGCTATTTTCTCCAACTAAAGCTCTATCATATACTTCTGCATCTAAGACCTTTATTAATAGGCACTTGGAGTTTGTGAAGTTTGGAAAAAAATCAGGTAGACTTTTATACAAATTAAATAAGAGTTTCATATAAATTTCAACTTGACCAGATAGGAAACAATTTAAAAACCTTTAAAAGCTGTATTGAAAAAAAAAATAACATACTTTTTATCCCTAGTGATCTTACCAATGTTAGGTATACTGTCAATGTTCACATACTTGATGGCTTTTTTTTGGTAGCATAAGCAGTTATGCAATTTGACTTAGTCTACTCTGAAAAGGAGCTACACTATACATAACATTCCTCTCTTCTCTCTAACTGGAAGATCCCTGCTTTGTAGAAGATGATTTGTCATTCAATGAATATACAAATAACAAATTGAGGACTGTTTAAGATGAGCAGGGATTTTTTGCTTCTCTCTTCAATAAAAACCACTTTGGAAGAGTATTTGCCAGTCTTCTGCCTTTACAGTAACATTATCCTTTAGGTAGAAATTGCTCAATGGTTCAATTAATTTTTGAGCTGTCTGATACTTTTATGGATTCTGCCACAGATGTTCATTGAATTTGGACAATGGGTACAATTGTTACTGTCAAGATATCTCCTGTATAATATGCTCACATGTATTCTAGGGCATCTGGTGGGTGCTGTGGTAATATTTGCTTTCGTTAGTGTTCAGTACCATACAGAGATAACTTTAGCACTTATAATTGTTAATTTAAATTTAACATATTTCTTTTCCATATATATACATATACATACATGAATGAACACATATACAAATATGCATGCATACATATGGGTATATTCATTCACATATATATGTGTGTGTATATATAGATACACATTCAGACATTCAAATATTCTATCTTTCCCAATAGAGTATAATCTCCCTGAGAGCAGATAAGGATTGTCTTGTTTTTGTTTTTGTATCTCTAGAATCTCCTATCACACAGTGGCCACTTAAAAAAATTCTTATTGCTTGTTTATGGATTAGGTAGTGGCTACTTGATTAAGGAAAATCTAAAACAAAGAGATATTTACCCATTTATGTTATTTATTGGTATTACGGAGGACAAAAGTAATCAAGTAATCATAATTGACATTTATATTATGCTTACATGTGGTACAAAACATATTAAGCAGGACTCAAAACTCAAAATTAGGAGACTTGAGTTCAAATCCTGCTTCAGATACTATTTTATGAGTCTTGGGAAGTTGTTCAATCTTCTTGTGTTTTAGTTTGCTGATCTATAAAAGTGGCTATAAAATAATATCTATCTCCCAGCACTGTTGTGAGGTTCATATGCATGTAAAACTCTATAAATGATGATGATGATGTTTATTATTTATACTTTTTAGATGACAAAGCTATACTCCAAAATGTCACATAGCTAATAAGTAGATCATAGAAGATATTCTGTACATGGTCTAAAAAGGGATTTTCCATATACAGTGAGTCCCTCCATAGAATCAGAAGGTGTATATTGATTCTGTAAGGTTATTCTAAGGGAACATTATCTTATTTGATTTAACATTACTCCAAATTCATCTTTATACCCTGTCACAATAATCAGTGCTGATCAAATTATCTATTTGTTCTTGACACTAAATTGGCATTTACTTGAGTTGAACAACCATGAACAAAAAGTCTTATCTGAGTTGTTTTTATTGAACTTTATCATCCTGAAGCATATCACTAAGCTAAGAGAATTGCTCTGATTACAAAGGAGGCCCTGACAATTGGCTAACCAGACTGGCCAGATTTCTCATCAATCAAAATATCATTTGAAGTCCAATAACAGGAATCAGTTGTAATGAATTACTGATAGGGTTGATAGCTCAAGGCTTTCTACAATTAATTTTATCCAGCATTATTGGAGTATTGACAAGACAAAAAAAAAAAAAAGAATTTATCATGATTCCTATACTGTCTGCAACTACTTTGCTAATTTTTAATTATGGATGTCAGTCTTTTTTATAATACAGAATTCACTAAGATTTATTCTTGTCAATGAAACTGATATCATGGATTGTTAGTCATTCACATAATACTATAATACTATATGCCAAGCACTTTACTAAGTGTTGGGAAAATAACAAAAGACCTAGATAATCCCTGGTTTCAAGAATGTCACAATCTATTGGGGTAGAAAAAATGCAAACAACAATATACAACCAAGATATTTAGAGAATACACTGAGGAAAGTGTTATGGGCCAGAACTCTGAACTTGAAACAAAAATTTTTTACAAGGTCAGTGGAATTGATAAAGACAATAGGTATCTAATTTAGCATGGTTCAGTATGATTTATTTAATCTTACAAGGAGATGTTATGGACCAGAACTTGAAACAAGGTACTAAGTGGAATGGAGGAGACAATGGTTAAATCTAGTTTAGCATTGATTTAATCCTACAACAAATAATGGTTTCCTACTGATATAATGATTAGTGTATACTCAGTATAGAGGATATAAGCTAGAAGCTTTTAGGGCCAGAAAGGACAAGCACACTAGAATCTCTGGGAGGCTGAGACAGATTCCTTCCATAGTCCACCTTTGTAGTGGCTGGAGACTGAAGCACAAACCTTTGGATTCAGAGAGATTCAGAAGGAGAGAAGTCAGGCAGGAACTCAAGGTCTCAGAACCAAGGAGAGAGATAGGCCTCTAAGAAAGTTAACCAGGCCCCAAGTGAAGGAGACAAGACTTTGAAAGAGATAATAAAGGATTTTGACTTTAACACCTGACTGTACTCATGTGGTGATTACTGAACTGAAACGAA
The DNA here is from genome assembly GCF_902635505.1 of Sarcophilus harrisii. Classification (NCBI taxonomy): domain Eukaryota; kingdom Metazoa; phylum Chordata; class Mammalia; order Dasyuromorphia; family Dasyuridae; genus Sarcophilus; species Sarcophilus harrisii. Next base: position 233,773,300 of record NC_045430.1, read on the forward strand.
GGCTGCTTCCAGGGACCCCAAGAAAATCTCAACAGAGAACATTACATTTTAAAGAGAACACTACAGAAAGTGTCAGAGGAAACACATTAGCATTAAGGCGGATCTGGAAAAGACTCTTGTAGAAGATGATTGCATTGAAGAATATTTTGAGTAAAACATAAGTCTGGAAAAGTAGGAAAGTATAAGGTTCTGAAGGGCTCTGAGAATCCAAAAACACGATTTTATGTTTGATATAAATATATCATCCTCAAACATATTTATATTTCATTGTGTGTCCTTAAGTTTCCAGCATAATCTTATTCAAAAATACAAAAGAACAATTTGTTCTTCCTATGCATGTGAGTTCATATTTTATGATCAGAATAACTTGAAGGGGAAAGTGAAATATAACTATATCAACTGGGAGCAATAAGGAGCTAATGAAGTTTATTGAATAGTAGGGTAGTATGGTTAGACTTGTGCTTAAAGAAGATCAGTTTGACAGCCGAATGGATGATAGATCAGAGTTTAAGATCAGATTTAAGGAAGGTCAACCAGAACATGGTCTCTATGATATTGCAATTAAAGAAGGAGAGCAACTTGTTCATGTCAAGAAGTTAATAAATAATCAAGAATCTAGGACCAAACCCCCAGTTTCCTGGTCTTCCATTTTAGTTTTCTTTCTTTTATATCATGTTTGTTTCTCATCATGCTGATAAATTCTGAAGGCTTCTACACAGTCATAGAATCTTGGTAAAAGGTATGTTAGAACCCACTTTAACTCATTCCTGAACAAAAATCCATTCTTAAAACAGCTTTCACAAATGTTCATCTGACTTCTGCTTGAAATCTTACCCAAAAGGTGAATTCACTACTTCCTGTGGAAGCTCAGTCTGCTTTTGAGACACTCAAATTATTAGGAAGTTCTTTACATAAAGCCAGGCAATCAATTCTTCCTAATTCTTCTATTACTCAACAACAGAGGAACTATAAACCAAAGTTTGACAAATTTGCTTTGTAAAACAAAGCCAAACAAATCCAAGATTTCATGGATTGCCTGAATCTTTTTGTTTTTAATAGAAGAAAAACAAAAGGGAATGGTATGTTATGTATGTGTGTGTGGGGAGGTGTATGCATGAAGTAAAGTAGCATGTTTCATAAAGACACTAGTTATACATTTTAGTTTAAAATAATGTCATGATGGCCAAATTCTCAAATATCTTTTCTGGAAACGCTAATGAAAGAAACTGCACATTTCTGATGAGTACTTCTTCAGCTAGGAGTATGGGAGGGGTGGTATGGGAATTAAGGTGGATAGTATCCATTCTCTCTCTCTCTCTCTCTCTCTCTCTCTCTCTCTCTCCTTCCCCTCCCTCTTTCCCTTTTCCATCCCCTTCTGCTCATTTCTCTACCCTCTTCCCTCCCTCTCTTTCCCCATCTTCTCCTCTTCCCCATTTTCCTCCCTCCTCCTCATTCTCCTCCTCCTCCTCCTCCTTCTCTTCTTTTACTTTCCTCCTCTAAGCAAGAAAGATGAAAGATATCAGGCCTCAGATAAATCAAGTATATTGGTAGTGACATGGAAGAATTTATCAGTTACATCCTTCAATCTTTTTAAAATTAGTAATGCTATTGAGGGCCATGAAAATTTTCCCTTCAAGTTATTCTGATCATAAAATATGAACTCACATGCATGGGAAGAACAAATTGCCCTTTTGTATTTTTGGTTAAGATTATGCTGAAAACTCAAGGCCACACAATGAAATTACTAGGCTCCATGGTAATCTAGCAGCAGGGTTTTGCTAAAGCTCTGCACTGAAAGTATCTCCCTCAAAGCCACCTGACATCAATCTTTCAACTACGTCTACTGAGCAATCAATCAAACCATACCATGAACATAGCAATCATTTTCTGGCTACTGAAAATACTCAAGCTTAGAAATATACTAACTAAAGAACTGGGTGGGGACCCAATAGAGATGAGTTCAAAGCCTTCCTCTTACTAGTTGTGTGGACCTAGGAAAGTTATTTAGCCTCTGACATTCTCTGTGTAATAATCTATTAAATATGAATAATAATAACATCTAAGACACAATGCTGTTGTGAGGATCAAATATTTATAAAGTGCTTTGTAAATTTTAAAGTTTTACATATATATATTTATATTCAATGCCAGTAGAAATGGTATTAAGCATGATTGTATGATAGCTTAGAGAAAGCTTTAGCATGAACTTTTGTTTCAGTTTTTGTGTCCATAGTATGAAGCATGTAGTATGTATTTAATAAATGACTTATGGTTGATTGTTTATTAAAAATTGTATTGACTACAAGACTTTCTTCCTATGCATTCTATTAGGGAGGTATTTTGTGTAGTGTAGTGACATTATGGAAAGGCTTAAATAAGGAACTCAGCATTTCTGATGAGAGTGCTTCTTGGGATATGAGCATTGGAGGAGGTAGCATGTGAATAAGTGTGGATAGCATCCTCTTTCAATCTGTTCTAGTTTTCCCCTTCTTTGACTTTCCCATTGGTATTTTGAAACTTTTCAGTTTTTATTGTCGATAGAGCAGTATTTTCCTTTTTTTTTTCTTTTTTTTTAAATTTTATTTAATAGCCTTTTATTTACAGGTTATACGTATGGGTAACTTTACAGCATTGACAATTGCCAAACCTCTTGTTTCAATTTTTCCGCTCTTTCCCCCAGCCCCTCCCCCAGATGGCAAGATGACCAATAGGTGTTAAATATATTAAAATATAAATTAGATACACAATAAGTATACATGACCAAACCATTATTTTGCTGTACAAAAAAGAATCAGACTCTGAAATATTGTACAATTAGCCTGTGAAGGAAATCAAAAATGCAGGTGGGCAAAAATATGGGGATTGGGAATTCAATGTAATGGTTCTTAGTCACCTCCGGAGTTCTTTCGCTGGGTGTAGCTGGTTCAGTTCATTACTGCTCCATTGGAAATGATTTGGTTGATCTCATTGTTGAGGATGGCTAAGTACATCAGAATTGTCATCATATAGTATTGTTGTTGAAGTATATAATGATCTCTTGGCCCCGCTTGTTTCACTCAGCATCAGTTCATGTAAGTCTCTCCAGGCCTTTCTGAAATCTTCCTGTTGGTCATTTCTTTACAGAACAATAATATTCCATAATATTCATATACCACAATTTATTCAGCCATTCTCCAACTGATGGGCATCCACTGATTTTCCAGTTTCTAGCCTCTACAAAGAAGGCTGCCACAAACATTTGTGCACATACAGGTCCCTTTCCCTTCTTTATGATCTCTTTGGGATATAAGCCCAGTAGTAACACGAGCAGTATTTTCCAAAGAGAGATCCTGTGATAAGAAATATCAGTACAATGGAAAGTCTATTTTTTTCACTGCCTGATTACTACTACTTCTATCACACAATGTCTTGAATAGTCTGAATCTTCAAATGGTATTTATTAAACTATGAATCCATTAGAATCCAAAATGCAATCAAGACTAGAATTCTTGTGGTGAAATGATGCCATAAGAGAAGGTAAACAATACTGTAGTTGCCCTATAAATCAAAATGAACGTGGCTAGTTCTCTTTCTTTAAAAAAAAAACACATTCCTAAGAGTAGAAAGGACAAAAGACAGCCTAGTATATTTTGAATGCTATCCATTAATTAATGGGATATGTTGTTTGTCATACATATCAATTACAATAAGAAAGAACATTGTGAATAATTCAGTGAAAGTTACTAGTTTTCCTCTTTTCAGACAGCCAATAGATTTTTCTTTTATTCATTCATTCATTAATTCATTCATTTTTAATTTTTGGAGACAATTGGATTTATGTGACTTTCCCAGAATCACACAACTACTAAGTGTTTAAGGTAAGATTTGAACTCAGAACCTCCTGACTTTAAAGCCAGTGCTCTATCCACTATACCAATAGACCATTCTTAAGGGACATATGAATCCAAGTTCTAATTTCCTCTTAATTTGAGCATAACAAAAAGTATGAAGCATGTGTTGGCATCTTATATATTTCCTTCTGTGGAACTGTTGTGGGGGAATTACACATTTCAAAAAAAGGAGCAAAAGATAAATATTTCATAGAAACGTTGAATCTTACATTTGGAAAGAACCTCAGAATCCATACTGTCTACTGCATCGTTGGCTAGGAATTCCCTCTTCATTACTTCCAATAAATATTTAGCTAACCTCCACTTAAAATCTCTAGCGGAGAAGAAATTGCTACTTACAAACCAATTCTATATAGGAATAGTTTCAACTGTGTGTTTTTTTCTTCTTTCTTTCTATCAAGCTTAAGTCTTCTCTCTTCAAATTCCATGCATTATTCTTAATTCTCAAGCTTGAGCAATAGCTCAAGTATTTTTTTAGTTCTCCTTATGTTCTAGATATTTCTTAAAGCATTAGGAATACAAAAAACCTAGGACAAAGTTCATCTCTTTCCTACAAAGTACTTGAAAATAGCTATCACATCTCCTCTATACCATTTGTCCCTTAAGCTAAACTTATGCAGTTACTTTAGTGGATTTTCTATGGAGTAATCTCAAGGATTTTGACTAGCCAAATATCCTTGCTGTACTCTAGTTTGTCAATGGCCTTCCTAACGTGCAATACACAAAAAACCATACTATTCTAGTGATCAAAATAGGGTAGAATACAGTGGGACTTGACATAATTGTCTATAGCTAGCATTATTTGCTTTTGAGGGCTGATTCCTCGGAAAAGATAAGGAAAATTACCCAGAATTCTTGAGAAGTGAATGTACCTCAAGGAAAATTCAAAACTACTTGTGAGAATTTTGTACATTGGTACATTTAGGAACGATTGACCTAAAAGAAATGTGTGTGTGTGTGTGTGTGTGTGTGTGTGTGTGTGAAAGTAAATTGTACCTGCATAAATGAAAATTCTCTGCAATTTTAAAGTGAAGGCAATATTGGCAAAAGTTAATGTAAATTAGCTGTCCCATATATTTGCAAGATAAACTTGTTCAGTCAGATTAAAGAAAACTTTAAAATAAATTCCATGCTAAAAAAGAAATACATTTTAATAGGTATCACTCTGACAAATGAAGAAGAGAGGGGAAAAAAATTCAGAATTTTTTGTCATAAATATTTGATTTAGAAAACCCTTTCCTTATCAGATTTACCTGATTCAATGATGGCTTACTAAATTCAATTAACTATTATTTTCAATATGCATCTCTTTTAAAAATAATTAAACCATAACAATGCCTCAAATAAATGAAAAAATTATGAAAAACATTTATCAAGCATGTAAGACAAGCTTGTGATCAGTACTGGGGATTTAAATACTAAAACAAAGGTTTCTTGCCTTCAATAAGTTTGCATTCCATTTGAGGGAAATAATCTATTATTTATATCCAAGGGACTGGAGAACTGGTTCAGGAGTACCCTTTGGCAGGGGACATAGAGGAATAGATTTATGTGTTTTATCCAGCAACATTGGCAGAGCTGATTATTAAATCAAAGATTACTTTGTTAACAAGAAGGAGGGAGTTAGAAAGAGCTACACCCACCCAAAACCAGAAGTGAGTGACTCAGCACAGACCACAGTACAGATGTGAAACCACATGGGGCTTTTGTCTGGGGCAGTCACAAATCCCCAGGGCAGAGACACTTCCAGGTGTAGTGCGGAGGGGGGGGGGGGGAAGGGGGGGATAACTGCTAATACCCACGGCTGGCTTATGCCTGGGGTAGTGACACTTTTGATGCTCAACTTCTAGCCCCAGGGCAGTCACTAATCCACACAGCAGGGCTTTTTAACAGGTACTCCCCCAGCTCAGCCCCATGCTACCTAGGGCAGAGACACTTCCCATGCAGAGCTTTTCCCAGAGCATTTCTACAGCTTGGTTGCTCTTTGCAGCCCATTGGCAGGATACCTACTGTTCATATACCTGTCCCTGATCTGCAGAGGAATCTGGTAACCTCTTTGCCTTGATGTCAGACCCTAAGGGCTTTAAAAAAATAAGTGAGATAAACCAAATAAATTCCAATAGAGCAGTAATGAATTGAACCAGCTACACCTAGCAAAAGAACCCTGGGAAATGAGTATGAACCACTACATAGAATTCCCAATCCCTCTATTTTTGTCCACCTGCATTTTTGATTTCCTTCACAGGTTAATTGTACACTATATTAAAGTCTAATTCTTCTTATACAGCAAAATAACTGTATGGACATGTATACTTATTTTGTATTTAACATATAGTTTAACATATTTAACATGAATTGATCAACCTGCCATCTGGGAAGGGGGTGAAAAGGAAGGAGGGAAAAATAGGAAGAAAAGGTTTTGCAATTGTCAATGCTGAAAAATTACCCGTGTATGTATCTTGTAAATAAAAAGGTATAATAAAAAAGTGTATAATCCTTTAAAAAAAAAGAAACAATGAAGAGTGAAATGAACAGGACCAAAAAAATTGTCCACAATAACAGTGATCATCTTTTTTTAAAGAATGAATTTGATGGTAATTATGTTATACAAATGAGATGCAGAGAAAGAATAAACATAGAGGCATTTGGGGCGGGGAGGAGGGCTCATTGTTCTGAAAACCTTTTCACATCAGGAATGGGTTAAATAGGCAATACCTGATATATACTATGAAAGATATAGCACCCTCTAAAATCTATAAAGAAATAAAGGGGGAGGGATGAGTGAATGGGGAAGCAAAGGGTGAGGGAAGAAGACAAGGAGGTATCCATGGATGGCGGGCAGGGCAAGTAATAGCAAAACACATTAAGGAACAGAATTAAAGCAAAACAGCAGGAATGGAAAATATATATGTGTATATGTATATGTTTATATCTATATATGTATACATAAATATATCCTTTCTTAAGTGCAGCCTGTTTGGACATGATGGGCTGGATGAAAGGGGAAAAAGTATAATGTGAAAAAAGGTATACAGCAGAGAAAAAAAGAACAATTTTAAAGGAAGCAAAGAAAATATGGACGCCCAGGAATATAATAATATAATTTATTCTACACACACACACACACACACACACACACACACATACACACTTGAACTAGGAATATGTTGTTATATATTTTGAATCGCCCAGGTGTTCTGCTGGGCACATGGAAATGTTCTATTTTGTTTTGTTTTCCTTTTCTGTTTTTCTTATTATTGTTTAAATAACAAAAGTAAACTTTTGAATTTGAGAATGAATTTGAGTAAATGAATCACTTTGACTGTTATAAATAACGAAATTAACCATTAAGGACATATGAAGAAAGACTGCTTCCAGAGAAAGAGCTAATTAATAGAAATATATATAGAATAATTTTATATATACATATACATACATGTGCATAATATACATATACATATATATGTGTATATATACAAACATATATTTCTGTTTAATGGTAGGTAGCTATTTCTATGATGGGCTGGAGAGAGAACAAAAAAATAAATTTGTGATAACTTTATTATATATTTAAAAGGAATCACAAGTTGTTCATAATAGATTTGAAGTTTCACTTGCAATCATCTTTTGGAAATACTTGTTTTATTCCATATCGTAAAAAAAAATTAAAATTAAATTAACATTTTAAATTTAAAATGCTTTAGATATATACCACACATTCCCTCATGTGAGGGGGACCTGAAAATGAGGCGCAATCATTCAGCAAAGATTTATTAAATTTATACTGTGTGCCAGACCTTGAACTAGATTCTGAAGGTTCAGTACCAAAAGTAAGACAATCCTTGTCCCCAGGAGATTTTCTTCTCAGGGATATGTATCCACAGATACATAAGTATAGGATGTGTACAAAACAAAATCACTATAACTTTTTTGGAAGGAGGGAAGTAGGAGAAACTGAAAAGTAATATGTTGAAAAATCTTCAATAGCAGTTATACTTAGGCATTTGATAGCTATATTTGAATGACAGGATATGATGATATAAGCTTGGCAGGGGTTCAAAGCAAGAGGTTGGGCTATCTCATGGGCAGGGGATGAGACTGACTGGCAGTGAGAAAAATAAAACTGAAGCATTATTGGGTAGCAAGACTTTGCTCCAGAGTTAGTGAGTGTCCTTCTGCATACAGAGGGAAGGCACACAATGGAAAATTTATTCTGCATTCCCTTTGTCAAGATTTTCTTACAGGGCCTTCTGCCTCCTCTATAATAAAATCATTTATTTTTATGGTAGAACATTCTCCCTGTTATTTTATCTCATAGTAGTGTTAGTGTTGACTCTGAACTTAATCTAATTGAAAGGTTGGATCATAATCACTTATTTTCAGTGTTCACAGTGTAATGTATGAGGTATAGTTTCTATTTTGATAGAGTTCAATTTCTCAAAATATTGAATGAACAAAAAGTCATATAAATATGATCCAGTAAAGCCCCCCACACTTCCTTAATGTTGAGGTGGGGGAGCAATGATAAGTGTATAAATTATTAGTATGATCCTAAAGATGCAAGGAACATGACAGTGTGTGCTGACCAATGTCTTGTTAGACAAAAAGGGTTGGTGGGGTTGGGTACATAATTGAATCTATGGAATCAGGTAAATAGAGCTTAACTAATGGGGCTTTCAACTGTTCAGAATCACTTCACAATCACAGAAAGATCCTGGGAATGGGTGAAATTTAATAATGTCTTTAGGATTCTGAAAAAGCAAGTCCAAGTAGAAGGGTGCTTTTGACATTCATTTTGAATAAAAACCTGTAGTAGCCAGTAGGATACCAGACATTTGGAGCTTTGTACTTTTCCTAGGAGTTACTAATGTGGAATAATGGAAAAAATATTTGGTGCAAGGTCACCAGAGGTCTAGTTTTAAATGGTGTTTTTGATTCATGAGTAGTGTGACTACAAGCAAGTCCTTGAATGACCTCTCTGTGGTGCTGATTCCTTATCAGTCAAAAGGGCATAATAATACTTTCTGAAAGTTATTTTTAAATCTTTATTCCTATTTTTGTTTTTATATTGTCATTCTCAAATATCCTCCTCTTCCCTTTCTGCACAGAATCAACCACTTGTTTTTTTTTTTTTTTTTTTTTTTTTAAAGAATGATGATATCATCTCCATTTTACATGTGAGGAAAGGTTCTCATGGATTAAATAACCTTTTCATTTTAGCTCAACAAGCCCTGGAGCCAGGGTATAACTTAAGACTTCTAACTCTAAGAAGATTTGTCTTCTACTCCTTTCTGCCGGGCCTGTTTCCTTGTCAACTTCCTCCAATTGCAGACATAAATGAAGAAATAAAAAATTTAAAAAGCCATATCACTATAATTCAGGAGAAATAAAATTTCCCCATCCATATTTATTCTTTGTGCATTAGGTGCAATGAGTACAAAAGGACAGTACTTGTCCTTAAGAATCATATATTCTATTGAGAAGTTATAATGTAAAACACAGATAAGTGTCAGAAGAAAGTTAAGATATATAGTTCTTCCCAAATGGACTTCTCTTGCCTTTTATCCTTATGGTGCCCAGTACTGTTGCTAGATTGCAAGGTTCCAGTCTAATGGGAACTTCTTATCCATATTTTTCATAAATCACTTAGACCTTTTAGGGTAGTGAAAGAAATCAAAACTAATAAGGAAAGTATGATAATATGAATTTCTGAAGCCTTAAAAGCAGAAACTGAAGTGAATCTCAGTTCCTCTTCCCCTAGGGGAATGAATAAAGCCCTATTCTTTAACCATTAGAGAAGAAATTGAAAAGTTCACTGAAGTAACATACTCTACCTTCCTAACTGCCACTGTGGGTGGAACTCCTGGCACTTAATGGGGGATCATGACCTTGACTTACAGAGCAGAAAATCCCTGACAACTGTAGGGACATGATTACTACACATTCTGGCTTCTCACACATCCTCTGATTATTCTGTTCAACAGGATGAGAATGATCACTTCACCAGCTGTCTCCATCATCTCACAGGTCTGGGAGTAATTCCTGTTTATTTTACCCAGGGACTGGGAAAAAGGATCATGCATGAAAGCATTTCCAATAGTCAGTCTCTGTTGCCATGATCTCTCTGTCCTTTTGTCTCGCCTCTGCATCTCAGCCCACCCATCATTTATAATTTCAACTGCTCCAGGTCATACTAATAATAAAGCCAACCAGATATGTACCAATGCTAAAATACCACCAAGTGACTTTAGGGCTACAAGCCATGACACAAAATAATTTCTGGATTAATAAAGTCAGTTTATTAAGAACTGGGGTGATTAAGAAAGGTCTTATGTGGTACTTGAGGAATACTTTGATTCTGTGAATGAATTAAAAAAACCCACATTTATCAAATGTTTACTATGTATTAAGCCCAGTACTAAATGTCAATAATACAGGCAGAAAAGTAATATTGTTCTTTGTTTTCAAGGATCTCACAATCTAATGGAGGCTGGAAGAGATTTATACATACACATACAAATCATTGTAGGCTTCTGATTCATTCTTCTCTTTGTTTCTCTTTTATGGGAGATTTCATTCTCACACTGATAATTACTGTGTATTTCCCTCCATCCTATTTTTCTTCATGTTTGTCTTCTTTCTTTTCACCTTTTACCTCCTCAAAAAAGTATTTTGCTTCTGTCTACCACCTCATCTGGTTTACTCTCTCTTCTGTCAACCCTTTCTCCTCTTCTCCTTCTTCTCTCTCCTCCATCTTTACTTAAATTCTTCACCTCCTATTTCCCTGTATGGAAAGGTAGATTTTAAAAAAAATATTCAACAGATTCTGTATATTATTCCCTCTTTGAGCCAATACTGATGAGAGAAAGATCATGTCTATTGCTTAACCTTCCATGCTTCCCTCCACTATTAGAGTATTTTTTTTTGGCTTCTCTTCTTGTGAAGTAATTTATCCCTTATACCTCTCCCTTTCACATACAGTGTATTCCTCTTTCTTATCCATAATGATTTCTCTATATTATTCCCTCAACTTCACCTTATACTTATACCCTCTGTCTATGTATAATTCCTTCTAGCAGTATGATTAATGGTATAATTTTAAAGAATTACAGGTACTATCTTCTCACATAGAGATGTAAATAGTTCAGCTCCATTGAATGCCTTAAGTTCCCTACTCCCCCAAGTTTTAAACTCTTTAGGCTTCTTTTGAGTCAACATTAGAGATTAAAATTTTTGTTAAATTCTGATCTCTTTATTAAAACTTTAAATATTTTGATTTCACTGAATCTCCTTAAAGTAATCTGGTTTTGCCAGATAGGTGATTCTTGGTTGTAGTCCTGATTCCTTTGTTAACCGGAATATCGTGTTTCATGTCCTTCAATATTGCAGCTGCAATGTTCTGTGTAATCCCAATTGAGGCTCCCTGATACAAATCATTCTTTTTCTGGCCACTTGCAATAATTTTTCCTTGAATTGTTGATTCTATAATTTGGCTATAATGCTCATTGGAGTTATCATATGGTATTTCTTTTCTGAGGCTATCACTGGATTCCTTAAATGCCTGTTTTGTCCTATGGTTCCAAGATATCAGGGTAGTTTCTCTTGAAAATTTCATGAGAAATATTTTTCAGGTTTTCCCTTTGATTATGAGTTTCAAGTAGTCCAATAATTCAGACATTGTTTCATCTGAATCTGTTTTCCAGGTCAATGACTTTTCCATTGAGGTAACTGACATTATCTTACATTTTTTCATTCTTTGCAATTTGTTTAATTAATCCTTGATGTTTCATAGAATCATTAGCTTCCACTTTCCAATTCTAGCTTTTAAGATTTTTTTCCCTCAGCTTTTGTACTCCCCTTTCCATTCAACCAATTCTACTTTTTAAAGTTTTCTTTTACCAAGCTGTTGTGTCTCACCCCCCCCCAACCATAATTCTCTATCACTCTCATTTCTGTCTCCAATTTTTCTTTTACTTCTTTTATATGATTTTTAAACTCCTTTTTGAGCTCTTCAAAGAGTTCTTTCTGTGTTTGACACCATTTCCCATTTTTCTTTGGGGGTTTTGGCTATAAGTGTTTTGACATTGTTCTCATCTGAGTTTGTATCTTGATCATTCCTGTCACCACAAATAACTTTTTATAGTCAGATTCTTTTTGTTTTTATTGTTTTCCTCATGTTTCTTATCTATCCATTTGTTTTTACCTCATCTCAATATAATCAACTCACTTATATGCCTTATTTCTATGTAAAATTCTTCTAAATTTCCTAATAATGATAGTTCTTTGAAATTACATGAATCATCTTTCCATATAGTATGTAAAGTATTTAACTTTATTAAGTTCTTTAAGATTTTTTTTCATGTTTACCCTTTTATACTTCTCAAGTCTTGTCTTTGAAAGCCAAATTTTCTGTTCAGCTTTAGAGTGCCTTCAAATCATCTATTTTATTAAATGTCAATTTTCCCCTCAAAGGATTATACTCAGAACTGATGCATAAGTTATTCTTCATAGTAGTACTAGCTCTTTTGCCTTTAGGGTAATCACATTTTAAATTCTCAACTCCTTTAAAATGGTAGTTCCTGAATCACATGTGATTTTGAATGGAGCTCCAAAGTTTTTGAAATATTTCTTTCTGTCTGCTTGAAGTATTTTTTCTTTCATCTGGAAGCTTTAAGATTCAACAATAATTTTCCTGGGAATTTCCATTTTGGAATTGTCTTCTTTTATTTTCTTTAGTATTTTATTTCCTCCCAGCTTTTTTTGTAAAAACAATTAACATTTATTTTGAAAACTTTATTTAAAAATTTTTAAAACATTTCCTCCCTCCCCCCACCTAATTGAGACCACATATGTTTAAATATAGGTTATATATGTATAGTCATTCAAAATATTTCCATAATAGTCATTTGTAAAATGAAATGTAGACCACTCCTGTACTCCCCCCAAAAAAAACTTAAGAAAAAAAAGCAAAAAAATATGCTTCAATCTTTATCCAGACATCATCAGATCTTTCTCTGGGGATGAATAGCTTTTTTTTGTTTGTTTAAAAAAGTCATAATTCCTTCATATTTGCCTTGGATCATTATATTTCTGAGAATGACCAAATCATTCCCATCTGATCATTTTATAATATTACTGTTGCTTGATGTACAGTATATTGCATTTTGCATCAGCTCATGGAAGTTTTTCCAGATTTGTCTGAGAACATTCTATTCATCATTTCTTATATCTCAATAGTATTCTGTCATAAGCACATACCACAATTTATTCAGCAGTTCCACAACTGATGGGCATCCTCCCAATTTCCAATTTGTGCCCTCAAAATAGAGCTGCTTTGAGTTCTTTAAGTCGATAACTTTGCATGGTCTTTAAATAATGTTATAAATATCCAAATGGCTCCCCAACCTTGGGTTAGGACCTTAATTTAAACCCCAAATCACTTGTTCTCACTGATTGATCAACAAGAGGTCCCAAGCCAAATTCCATTTGATCATTGGTCTCTAATTGGTGCAGGCTGAATACAGATTGCAATTGTTTCAAATTGCAAATTGGCCAGAAACCCTGAGGGTCTTTTCCCTCCTCTATTGATGCCTGGTTCTCTGTCTGTCTATCTATTTATCTATCTCTATACCAATATAAATAGAAAGATTGATTGAGCTTTATCTCTAAATTTTAACTACATAAAAGAGACCATTCTCTATTTCATTTCTTACTTAGTTTTAATCACTGATTGAAGGATGTCTCGATCAAACTGAAACCCCTTAAAGACCTAAAGTTAAAAAGACTATGTATCCATACCCCTCTTATACATAATACTTCTAGGGCTATGTCCAGTTGTCCTGATCTATATTTTACCCCTGAATTCAAGTGGCTCTGGTGGAGAAGATAAGACTGGCATCTTTATTCTCTGTCACTTACATCCAATTTACTTGCATGTCATGATATTACCTTCCTTTTGTCATGATCCTCAAGAATGAAGGACAGACAGGTAGGGATTCTTTAATTTCCATTTCATCATTTGCTTTTAGAATATTGGGACAGTTTTCCTTGATAATTTCTTGAAATGCAGTATTTAGACTTTCTCTTTGATTATAGTTTTCAGATAATCCAATAATTCATAAGTTATTTCTCCTTGATTTATATTCAGTTATTTTTCCAGAGACATTTAACATGTTCTTCTATTTTTTCCATTCTTTAACTTTGTTTATTGTTTCTCATTGTTTCATGGAATCATTAGCTTTCATCTGCTCAATTCTTATTTTTATGGAATTATTTTCTTCAGTGATGTTTTTTAATACTTTTTCTATCTGATTGATTCTGTTTTTAAGGAGTTATTTTTATCATTGATTTTTTTGTAACTTTCTTTTTAGGTATTATTTTCTTCAGTATTTTGTGCTTCTCTTACCAATCTATTAATTGTCTTTAAATACTTTTCTTCCTTTGCTTTCACTTTTAAATCTATTTTCCCCTTCTATCATTCCTATATGATTTTATAAAACAATATTTTAAAAGCTTTCTTTAGGAGCTCTTGTTAGGTGGTGTCCAATTCACACTTTCATTTGAGGGTTTGATTATAGCTCTTTTGCCTTTATTGTCTTCTTCTGAGTTTGTTTCTTGATGTTTCTGGTTACCATAATCTATTTCTTTGTGTCAGGTTCTTTTTTTTTCTTGTTGTTGTTTGTTTAACTCTTACCCTGTTTTTTTTTTTTTTTTTAATTTTCAAATTTATGTTAAAGTTAGATTATTTTACCAGCATGGCATCATAGTGACCTCTGTCTGGAGTTGAAGACTTCTTTGGTCTGCTCTTTTCAGAACTACTTCTTGGGGTCTGGAAAATTTCAGTTTTCTCAAGATATCAGGATTTAGGGAGAGGTATGATCACTGCTCTCTTGAAGTGAACTCTAATACTTATTCAGGAAAAGTCCCCTCCCTCTTGGAGTTTCAATTGATATTGCTCCTCAGGGTCCCTGATCTCTTATGATGAATAATGATACTGCTACTACAGCTTCTATTCCCTTTTAACTAAAAGTACTCATTTCTTTTCTTGAACTATAACCCAGAAATGAGAGGGAAATGAATTTGCCAGACAGCATATAGTCCTTGGTCCAATGCTAGCACAGTGGTCCTCTAAAATTTCTTTTTGATCAATTTTTAGGAGTCCCCAAATTGTGACTGACCTGAAAGCTCCTGAAACTATTGCTATTTCTGATACTGCTCAGTCCTACTACTGGTGTTTCATCTACTTAAAGTCAGTCTCTGCCTTCTAGTTACATATCTCTCTTTCTGACCTAAGTAGTCTTGAAGCAGACTTGGCCTTTTGTTGGTTCTGCTACTTCAGAATACAACTTAAGGTATCATTTTAAAGTTGTTTAGAAGATAGTGTCCACAGAGCTCAGCTAATTTCATCCTTTATTCTACCTTTTGGTTCCATCTCCAGAAATCTCCTGAGATATTTAAAAAAAAATTTAATTGACTGGCAAAAAGGAGGTAGAGATGAAGTTTTCCCTTTCTCTACCAGATGCTTTGATTTCACATTAAACTACATGTTTGGGACTGAGAATGAAATTTTACCTTAATAAATGATATTACTAGGTGTTAGGTTTTGTTGTATGAATAATTTTTGATCATGCTAAAAAAAACCAGTTCAAACAAGCCTGTGGAGAAAATTCATCTCTTTGCCTTTCTGAGTAACCTTGAAGAGGCAGGTAGGTCTTAGTACCCAAACTAATTACTTGGAGAAGTTAGGAAGTTCTCAAAGGTACATTAATTCTCTTGGGTCATGGACACTTTTCACAAAAATAACACTTTACTGAGAGACCTGCCTGGTCTTTGCCATTCCTTATCCTCGGTCTCAAAATTAGTTGCCCATTGTTTGCTTATATAACATGTCCTCATTGAAGATGGAGGGTAAGTAGGTGGTATTGAGGAGGATTAAAATTTCTTTAATCATGTGCTACTTAAGTTTTAAAGAACCACAGACACATAAAAGAGTTGTTAGTAATATTCCTAAAGATGCCTAAAAATCATGAATTGGTTGCATATAGGAGCCTGTGATGATCGGCAAGTACAACATTTTCTTAATCTCTCCACTCATCTTTGCTGATAAAAGTGCTTTGGAACTCTATTGACAGCTGCAGTATTTTAATAGAAATATCATAGAATGAAGGGGATGTGTATTCACCCTTTGCTTCAGGTCAGGAGAATGACTTTTTCTGGATGTTGCTGGACTCTATTTTTGAAAATATAGTTATTTCTTATTGCACACATTCATTTTTCCACCTTAAGAAATTCTTTATTGTTTAGAAGTGTTGAAGAGAAATAAAATACCAGCTGACTTTCTGACATAGAGGCTGAGGATTATTTTCTGAGTGAAGAGATGGCTTTGTATAAAGGAGAGAAGAAAATTCTCCATTTTGACACTGTCCTGATATCCTGGCAAAAAAGATTAAATAATGTAAATGCCAACTAACCCAAAATGCTAAATTTCTTTCATTAGCCTCCTTCTTGAAAGCCTACTTAATCAGCAAAATTGGCATAATTAATTATGTGTAGTAGTTCTGCTGGTTCCTGGTAAAACTGCCAAAATCTCCATTCTGTTAGATTTAGACTCAGAGAATTATAGATTTGCAGTTAGTGAAGCTCGACTGTAAGCTAAGTTTTTTTTTAATGTTATCAGTATGATATAAAAGCTATCTAAAATATATTTGCTGGACCTGACAAAAAAAGGAAAAACCTAGTTAGTTATATTTCTTCTGAATAGGGAGTTTTCCATCAGTGTTATTTAAAGGAACAAATCACTGAAGATGGTCAGAAAAAAGGAATAGGTTTGAGTTTGGGAGATTGTATGGCATAGTCAAAAAGTCCCACTATTATTTATGAAATCAGAGGGGCTGATAAGTTCAAAGTATGCCTTGATGCTTATAATGATATGCCTTGAGTGACCTCTCTAGATCTCCATTTTCTCATCTGTGAAATGGACTATATAGCCTCTGAGGTTCTTTTAAAGTCCAGTTCTATGAATCTGTGTTCCTGGTAATTATTTGACCCTAGAAATTATTGAAGTTCTCTTAGGTCTACTATTGGACAAATTCTTTTTAAAAGCCATATCTCTGGGTGATATACTGACCATAATGTCAGGGTCACTGTACTAATCTGATACAGTCTTTATTCAGATATTGAGGCTTCAAGACCAGTTCTTTAACTTAAAATGTATTTTAGTACTCTCAGGTATAAGCAGTTTTCAAGCTGGTTAAAAAGATTAAATCAACATTATCAAACTCAAATAGAAATGGGACCACTAAACCTTACATAAAGGCAGCTATGTAGTCCCAGTGGGTAGAGCAGCAGGTCTGGAGTCAGGTTGACTCATCTTCTTGAGTTCATATCTGGCCTTAGAGTTTACTGTCTGTGACTCTGAATAAGTCACTGAACCCCATTTGCCTGTTTCCTTGTCTATAAAATGAGCTAGAGAAGGAAATGGCAAACCATTCCAGTACTTTGCCAAGAAAACCCCAAAAGGGGTCATGAAGAATTGGACAGGATTGAAAACAATGAAAGAATAACAAACCAAAGATAAGGACTCCTGTGGACCTCATATGGACTTAGTTTTTAAAAAGATATTAACCTGAGTTTTATTATATTTTTATTTATTTGATTAACTATTTTCCAACCCCATTTAACCTGCTCTTAGCTATACTGAAGAGTATTGTGACCATATATAGCCAGATCTTTGCTGTTTTTGGCCTAGAAGTAAAAGTAAATAAATGCATCCTGAAAGCTAAAAAGCCATCAGCTAGGAGCTTCCCTGGGATCTGACAGAAGTCTGCACAAAAGGCTACTTTTGTAAATTCTCTAATTGGCTTAAAATCTTTCATAACCTACCCCAACATATCCTGTGAGCCTGTGACATTAACTTCCTTTCTGCTTCTCCCACATTATATTTCATTTCCCAACTGCATGCATTTTTACTAGCTAACCCCCATATCTTGAATACTTCTTCCTTATCTCTGCTGATTGGTCTTCCTAACTTTCTCAAATTGGGGCTAAAATTCTGCCTTTTAAATGAAGACTTTTCTAATCCTTCTTAATTCTAGAAACTTTTATCTGTTACTTATTTTCATTTTATCTTGCATATACCTTGTTTGTACACGGTTGTTTACTTGTTGTTTACCCCATTAGAATGTGAACTTCTAAAGAGCAGGAACTGTATTCTTCCTTTTTTTTATTTCCCCAATATTTAGCACAGGGATCTAACCCATAATAGGTTATTATTAAATGTTTTTTGACTAAATTCATTAACTCAAAATTGCTATAGTTGGGTTCCAGATCAATCCACTTAGGGACAAAGTTAACTCAAACTGCCCAAGATCTATGGAACCAATACCTTTCAATATTCTTGGGTGATGCTGTGGGACTGTGGGCAATTAATTTCTATTATTTTAATTGGAAATTTCATCAGCTCCTAGGTATTCAGTTATCATTTCTGTGAAAAATAGTCTCACATTTTTTATCTAACCCTAATCTCCCTCTTTCCAGTCTCCCATACATGAATATCAATGAACTATCATGAACTAGCTATCCCAGAGATATTTGAATCTCAATACTATCTTCCCAGTCCCTGGGCTCCCAACCTAGGGATCATCCTGAATTACTCACTTTCTCACCTCTTCCATTCAATCTGTTCCCAAGTAAAGAGACAGAAATAAAGGCTGGATGTATAATTTTATTAACATAGGGAACTTTCCATAAGGATATTTCTTCTACCAATGCAAATTATCATCTTCTCTACAACTTTAACTCAGAGGGAAAGTTAAATTCCTTAACTCAACTCAAGGACATAAATAAATGGCTGTAGGTAGATGCAAACTTAGTTAAAAATCAACCCAAGTTAGAGTTGTCTTTATATACAAAAGTTCAAAATAAAAATAAGAAATACAATATAGAATCAATTACAAGGTAGAATTAATTTGAATTTCTCACTTTTCCCCTTTGATTATGGGGAGGTCATGCCTCATATGAATCATTTAGCCTGATTAAAGTTACAGATAAAAGTATGGTAAAAATCACGTATCTCTATAATTCTATAATGTTTAGCAAAGCAATGATTATAGAAAAAATGGTGCAGGCTAGTACTTCAGTTGGAGTGATGTGTTTCTAGCAGCTTGTTCAAATGCTGTAAATTCCAAAAATAGAATTTTGGAATTGTGAACCTGGAACTAGAAGGTTAGGAATGCGCTAAAGAGAAATAGAGAAACTAGGAGGAAATTTGACTTTTGGGGGTTGAGTTCCTTTTTAGACATGATGAATAGAAAATGTCTACAGGACATAGAGTTTGAAATGTTCAGTACGAAAATGGTAATGTGAGACTGGAGCTCAGAAGATTAATGATTAAAATTGCTGATGCCTTTGTAACATTATCTGCCAGGCACTGGGCTAAGTGCTTAGAAATTATTATCTCATTTTGTCCTCACAGCAACCCTGGGAAATGGGTGCTATTTTTTGTTTTTTTTACAGATTTTACAGATGAGGAAATTAAGGCAACCAAAGCTAAATGGACTTGCTCAGGGTCACACAGTGATTATCAGAACCCAAGTCCAGCCCCAGTATTATCCTTACTGGCTACAGATGAAATGAGAAATGGATAAGTGGATTAGAAAGCTGTCATATGAAAACAATACTTGAACCCATGGGAGCTGATGAGAATATAGGAGAAAGTATGGAGAGAGAGAAGAATGCCCCTCAAAGTCTTGGAGAACACCGATGCATATGGTATGAGACATGATTTTAAACTGAGTTAGGAAAAGTACATTGTTGTTGTTTGCCCTTCATCCTCTAAGAGGACCATATCTTTAGGGAGGGGAATGCCATTAATGAAAATTAATTGGATTTTTGAGAGTGAGGGCTGTGCAATCAGCTGCCTCACCTTCCCCTTCAGGACCAGCTGGGTCCAATGGCTACATATAGAACAGATATAGAATAAGAGAAGTGATATTCCTACTGTACTCTCCCTTCTTTAGACCATATCTAGATTATTATGTTTACCTTGCTGTAAGGCCTACATTTGATAGATAAAGAACTGGGGTATTTTATCCTAAAGAAGTTTAGAATTTGGAGAGGCTCAAATGTATTCACATATGCAAAGGCTTGCTTCATAGACCAGTTTGCTAAGCTTGAATGCATAGCAATAAATAGAATTTACAGAAAAACACGAATTTTGACTAGATATAAGAAAAAAAAATTGACAAAAGGAAATTAGACCCATCCCAAAGAGAATGGCTAACCCTGGAAAATAATGATTTCTGCATCATTGATTGCCTGAATAATTACTTGTGGAGCTTGTAGTAAAGGGAAGTGTCATTTGGTACAGCTTCAACAAGATGACTTCTGAGTTGTCATTCTATAATTATGGGGTCCCTTAGGTCCTTTTTGGCTCCAATTTCCTGTTAATCATTTCTATGTATCTGTGAGACCTCTGCTATGATGCATTAGGAAGAAAAAGAAACTAACCTGGAAATTCCATTGAAGAAATAGGAGAGACTCTGTCATTTCTTCTTATCTTTATTTTTGTATGAAAACTTGAGACTCCAATAAGTCATAGGGTCTGAAGCTCAATAGTATTCTTTTCTTAATTTTTTTGGTTAATGTTAATATTGATCACATACAACATGTTGTTTAAGAATGCTACTACCAGATGGGTAATGGTGGGAATACAGGGGCCAGAACGTATCACTAATTCTTGCAATCTAATAATACCAAAAATTTACCTGAATCCCAAAGCACTACTACAGCTTGTGAAAAGAAAGGAAATCTAGACAGAATGTCTAATAAATAGAGAGGCCTGTAATTGTTATCAGCATTGTATTTTCAGCAAACCACTTGCATTTAAAATTTGGCAATGTTCCTTGAATTCTAACCTTCTGTAATAAAGCTTTTTATTTATAATAGGGTTGGGAGTGCTCTGCTGCCCAAGGAGGGAAATAGATCATGAATCCTTTTTGCTTTTTTGTATTTACTAATGAAATTCTAGAGCACATCTTCATTAGAAGGTGTTTTTACCCAGTGTTAAGCAGAGACATTAGCCAAATGTTGAGTCAGCTTGATTCTTTACCCATCTTGCCTCCTTTTCCCTTTGCCTCAGAAGGTCCCCTCCATACCAATTCCTGACAAAGAAATATTCTTTCCTTTAGCAGGGGCTTTTAAGAGAAACACATTTTGTCTAAAATTAGATTCTGTTTTTTTAATGTTATACTTCTATGTCTATTTGGCCCATCAGTTTCTTGAGTTAATTTGAATAGAAGTGCAAGAACTTGGTTTCATTGTTCATTTATTCAAAAAGCATTTTCAGACTTTAAAAAAGGTGCATTCAATTAACAAGCAATCACTTTCTCTCCTTTCCAGTACCACACCTCTAATGAAAAACTGAAAGAAAATTCAAACCCCTGCAACAGACATGCATAATCAAGCAAAACAAATTCCTACATTGGCCATGTCCAGAAAATTAATGTCTCATTCTGCATCCTAGAGTCTTTATAAAGAAGTTGAGACAGGCTTAATTATCATTCCTCTGGAATCACGATTTTTCCTTTCATTAATCTAAATTCTTAAATCTTTCAAAAGTATCAACAATCAGTAAAATTTCTTATGTAGTATATCTCAGCTATGCTTAAGGGCCTGTAAAATATAAAGCATTTCCCTGAAAAATGGGGTTACAAAAATATAAAGATTGTCCCTAATTTTAAGGAGCTTATCATGTTGTGCTGGGAGAAACAATAGCAAAGTGATGAGTAAATACCAACTTTTATCAATATATCTATAATAAAAGTCAATGGGTAAATGTAAAATATTATTCCTTTTTTTCCATGTCCCAATGTTGGCCACCCACTTTTATTGAATATCTTGAATAGCAATAGAAAGCTGGAAATTCAATGAAAATTTCATCAGTTTATAATTGTAAAATAAAATGCCCTCTTTAGGAAATTCAGTTATGTGTTATTTCATGTTAATCTCTTAACCATCCCTGAAATATCATCTTTTTCTTTTTTTGTCAGAGCCCAAGTCTTTGCAAGCTTTGCAAATCTTAAAGCCTAAGTTTACCCTAATTGTCTCCAAGAAGAGCTAATAATGCATATAAAGTGTTTTGCAAACTTTACAACCCCATATAAATGTGATCAGTTATAATTATGATTATTTTTGTTGTTAA
Source organism: Sarcophilus harrisii (assembly GCF_902635505.1). Taxonomy (NCBI): domain Eukaryota; kingdom Metazoa; phylum Chordata; class Mammalia; order Dasyuromorphia; family Dasyuridae; genus Sarcophilus; species Sarcophilus harrisii. Next base: position 233,795,389 of record NC_045430.1, read on the forward strand.
GCTTCTTTCAATAGGATTTCCTAATTGCCTAGATTTCCAAAATTATTCAAAATTCTTTTGGATCTTGGGCTCTGGCAGAATCAGAAAGGAAACTCTCTAGAAATGAAATCTTCAGAGATACTTCTTGGTTCAGGGTATGGGAGGGATCAGGTCACTCAACCAGGTTCCTATACTACCATTGCTATAGAGCATTATTATAAGTTGGAAGAGCTTTACAGACCTATCAGTCCAGTTCCCTAAAATTTTAGAGAAGGGAACCAGGACCTAGAAAAGTGAAATTATTGGGTCATAGCTACATTAGTCACAAACAGTAAAGATGGGGCTAAAACCCAGAGGTCTTGTCTGGTTGTCATAGTTTTTAAAGATCATACTTCCCTACTGACTCAGTCCTTTTTTTGGTGTCTCTGTCACCATAATTTTTAGTTTTGGCTTCCTCTTATTCTGATCTCCATTTAGAAAAGAGATTTATAGTTTTTCCCAGCTGTCACCATCTCTGTAATAATAAGCACATAAACCTCCTGTAGGATTTATGAGACACTTTATTGATAGTCATTATCCTTTTCTCTTATTGTCAGTAGTAGAGACAATGTAGTGCAATGGAGAGCAGAACTTGAAGGTAGACACTTTTGGTTTCAAGCCATATCTTTTTTTATTAAAGCTTTTTATTTTCAAACATATGCATAGATAATTTTCAACATTCACCCTTGCAAAACCTTGTGTTCCATTTTTTCCCCTTTCCTTCTCCCCATTCCCTCCTCTGAACAGCAAGTAATTCAATAGATTTTAAACATGTGCAATTCTTCTATACATATTTACACAAATATTATGCTGCACAGGAAAAACTGATAAAAAAGAAAAAAAGGAAAAAGGAAACAAAATGCAAGCAAACAACAAAAAGAGTGAAAATCCTACATTATGGTATACACTTAGTTCCCACAGTCCTCTCTCTGGGTGTAGATGGTTCTTTTCATCACAAGACTATTGGAATTGGACTGAATCATAACATTGTTGCAAAGTGATACATCTATCAGAATTGATCATTGTATAATTTTGCTGTTGGCATGTATAATGCTTTCCTGGTTTTGCTCATTTCACTTAGCATCAGTTCATGTAAATCTCTTCAAGCCTCCCTGAAATCATCCTACTGGTCATTTGTTATACAACAATACTATTCCCTAACATCCCTATACCATATCTTACTCAGCCATTCTCCAGCTGATGGGCATCCACTCAGTTTCCAGTTTCTTGCCACTACAAAAAGGACTGCCACAAACATTTTTGCACAGGTGGGTCCCTTTCCCTCCTTTAGATCTCACTCTGATCCAAATCTTGCAGAAACACTGCTCAATCAAAAGGTGTGCAAAGTTTGCTAGCAATTTGAACATAGTTCCAAATTGCTCTCTAGAATGGTTGAATCAGTTCATAGCTCCACCAACAATGTATTATTGTCCCAGTTTTCCCACATCTCCTCCACTGCAGCTCTAAATCTATTATCTTGCTGACTTTTTTTGTGTGTTCTTTCTTTTTATTTTCTGGAAATCAGCCCCAACCACATTTTAGCAGTTCTCTTTAGTTCCTGGTATTATCTTCATAAAAAAGAAGTTTCATCATAGCTTTCAAACTCCTTTCTAACTTATCAGTTCTCTTTCTTTTTTGGAGGGGACAAGTTTGAAATTTTATTGGTTTATGAAACTTCTTGCATGGGAATTTCTGTCATCCACATAGATAACTATCTCTTCAATAATTTATAATTTTGGAGATTAGAATTTGGCTAGTTTGATTAGTTTGTGTAGGTCAGGGGCAGGATATGAATTCAGGTCTTCTTAAGTATATAGATATAGTTAATATATATATACATATATATATATATATATATAATATTATAACTATATAGTCCCTTATTGCCTGAGGTAGGCTGCTTCTTCCTTTTCTCTTAACAGATTTGGTACAACCTGTGTTAGCATCAATTCATTTATAGTGTTGGTATATCCTGACTATCAGATTTACTTTGTCTGATATTTTAAGATTAAGGGACAATCCCCTTATAGTTTATAAAATTTACTTCGACTTTGTATCCACTATTGTCCTTCCTTCCTTTCCTTTGTACATCTTTCCCTCATATTCTATGGGCTAAAAGAACTCAGGTCTTTTTCTAATAGCAAATTTTCTGAGTTATCCCAAAAAGATTTCCCTAAAAACCAAACCCAAGGAAAATCAGGAGAAACAAATAAGTGAACATTTTGAAGTCCTACTAACTGATTTTCATTAAGCCAGTCCTGATTTATCTTAGGCCAGAATATATTGGGCTTATTTTCATGGCAGGTTCATGACTCTGCAACTTTCTACACAAGCAAAAGAGGAGCAAGTTCTTTTTCCTCTCTGGGATTCATCTATTTCCTCATTAATAAAATAAGGGCAGGAGAGAGGTTGAATTCTTCAAACTTTCATGTCTTTTCCAGCTTCTTGACTCTGTGGGGAAAGCTCTAGTGTTCTGAGATAGTTTGAGTGATATTTTGGTTCTGTCTAAACCATATGAAAATAACTCTAAGCTCCTGAGAAGCTTCAAACCAGTTTGATTTCTTCTAAGGAGTTATTCTATGTTGTTTGAATTAACCCTACTTGAAGAGATTTCACTCTATGGTTACAAAGCCAAGCTTTCCTGGACTGTCTTATTCTCACTCTGAGTTTAATGGGAAAATTTAGAGACTTTCCCAAGCCACCTTACCTTTTTGAATATGACCTGGTTTGATCAGTGACCTAAGCGAAAATCTGGCCTATTTTATATTTGAGTGCTTCAATGATCTATAATTCCATTGGTATCTCTGTATCAATAAAGAGTTCAATTCCTCCATAACTTAGTGGATAGTCTTCAAGAACTATTATAACTGAAAAACATATTTATAACTAATCAGAAGATTATACAAATTTAGGTGAACAAGGCATTTGGCAAAGTGGATTAATGAAAGAATGTGTCAAAGACCAGTACTCCTACATGAAAAGACTAAGAAAAGTGCCATATAAAATAGCTATATATGGTAGACTGGAACATTGTTTCTGGCACTGGACATGTGTCTGAGACTTTGTTGGTTAGGCATGTGCACTAGTACTTTACTAGAGGTCCATGGGATTTCCCAAATCCATGGAAAGTTCTCCAGTCTAAATCTTCACTACAAAAAATTTTAAAAAACAAAAGAACTTTGGATATTTCAATGACTCTATGATGTTATTGATTTGAATACATTTTATAATAATGCAGATCAAAACCTATCTGTAACTATCTATCCTGTGCAAGTCTTTTTCTTGTCTTCCTAGGAGTTCTATATGGGTCAACTGAACATGTTAAAAATTTTTATCTCTTGATATTATATGTACTAATGGAGTACATGGATATCTGCAATTTTTACTTCATTCTAAAATGTGATTAATTCATACTTTTTAGTTACATGCATTTTTCTAATAATATACTTATCACTTTTCCCCATGTAATTATTTATTAGTAATATTTTGCAGTCTATTCATACCTACCGCAAAATAATCCATTACCCTTTGAGTGGTCCTTGATTTGAGTTCTTGAACAACCATGATGTTTCATGCCTTACAGTAAATTGAATATTACCAGAACACAATTAATATTTAAAATCATTTTTTCTCCCCTTAAAAGTGGACTTCGTTTTAAGATCATTAAAAGTATTGTAATTTTCTAAAAGCTGTCAAGCTTTCTGTGCTTTCTGTCCAATTCTGGAACTATCAAACTATTGAAAGTATTCAAGATTTTGCAAGCTCAGCTCTATGCATTTTCCATCTGACTACCTGGATAGTAGGTATTCTTTTTTTATCCTGGTTGACAATACAATTTATACTGCTTGATTAAAAATTTTATTTATAAGACTCTGCAATATTCCATAAATTCTTGAAATCAACACTGGGTCATTCCCAAACAGATCTGAAACATCATGCTATTGTGAAATTATGACTTTATCACTGCTTTATTTTGTAGTGCTTTATAACAACTTAATATCATTGCAAAACTTTCAAGTAATCTCAGTCCTGCTAATATGAAGGGATTGTGGGGAAATGTGTTCTCATTGGAAAGAATGCTATCTCTAGGTGAGACAATATTCTTTATAGGAAATCTTAGTGGCATTTGGATCAAGTAATTTCAATACCTTTGGTGACTATGAAACTCAGTGTTTCTGAGAGAAGAATTCAGAATAAAACCAAAATTGTCTTTCAAGATATTTTATGATTTAAGAATATTTCTGATCCTTATTTTTGGAAGAAAACCTTCAAGTAGATATTTTGCTTTATTAATTTTTGTTAGCAAAAATATTCAGAATGAAATATTTTATTATTCATTCCTTTTAGTCAGTCTTGTATCTATAAACATCTTGTGATTATAAATTGTAATTTGCTCTAGAATATCATTTTTGCAAGTTTGATTATTTTTCCGTCATAACTTTGTCAAGGATTTCCTTGCTTTATAGTGGTTTAATCTCAGCAATTTTACAGAGAAGGAAAAGTAAACATATGAACCAGTACTTCTTGATATTTTTATTCCTTATTTTAGGTAGCAATAATATGTATGATTTCCCCCTGAAAGCTTTCACTTCATCATTCTCTCTTCTATTCATACCTCAAGAATTGGTCCCTCAAAATGCTCACACTGGAGTCTCCTCTAGATCTTCTTACCTTAAATAAAATATTATCAAGCTCCTCTCCCATCTTTATTTTTTCCATGGAATTTTCACTTCCTCATGTCATCCATTCAGAGTGCACAAGTTAGAGATGACATATAGTAGCTTTTCTGTCATTGATAATGAAAAAAATATTAGAGACATCTTTTAAATTTAAAAAAATATATTTCTTTTTAATTCACATTGCTTTATGAATCAAAGGGAGAAACAATGGGAGAGGTTAAAAAATCACAATGAAGAAGTAAACATAGCATGTATTGATTCAGATTATTTCCATAATTCTTTTCTCGAGGTAGATGACATTTCTGACCAAAGTCTATTGGGATTGCTTTGGATCACTGAAACACTTAAAGAACCAAGTCCTTCACAGTTGATCATCACACATTCTTGCTGTTATTGTGTACAATGTATTGCTGATTCTACTTGTTTTTATTAGTATCAGTTTGTGTAAATCTTTCCAGGTCTTTCTAAAATTAGCCTGTTCATTATTTTTGATCGAACAATATTATTCCATTACCTCCCTATATCAAAACTTGCTCAGCCATTCCCCAATTGATGGGCATCCACTCCTTTCCAATTCTTTGCAACCACAAAAAAGAGCTGCTGAAAACATTTTTATACATGTGGATCCTTTTCCCTCCTTTATTATTTTCTTGGGATACAGACCCAGTAATGATATTCCTGGGTCAAAGGGTAAGCAGAGTTCTATAATAGTTCCAAATTGCTCTCCCAAATGGCTGGATCATTTCACAACTCTATCAATAATGCATTAGCGTCCCAGTTTTCCCACATCCCCATCAACATCCCCCATCATTCTCTTTTCCCATCATGTTAGTCAATCTGAGAAGTATGAAGTGATACCTCAGAGTTGTTTTAATTTTCATTTCTCTAGTCAATAGTGATTTAAAGCAGTTTTTTCATATGACTACAGATAGCTTTATTTTAATCATCTGAAAACTGTTCATATCCTTTGACCATTTATCACTTGGGGAATGATTGGTATTCTATAAATTTGATACAGTTCTTTATATAGTTTAGCAATGAGACCTTTATCAGAAAAAAAGATTTTTTTCTAGCTTTGTACTTCCCTTTTAATCTTGTTTCTGTTAGTTTTGTTTGTGCAAATTTTTAAAAATTTAATGTAACCAAAGTTTCCAAAGTTGCCTTTCAAAATGTTCTCTAGTTCTTTTGGGATCATAAAGTCTTCCCTTCTTCAAAGATCTGATAGGTAAATTATCCCTTACTCTACTAATTTCTTCATAGAATCATCTTTTATGTCCAAATCATGTATCATTTTGATCTTATTATGGGGTGTGAGATGTAAATCTATCCCAAGTTTCTGACAAATTATTTTCCAGTTTTCCCAGCAAATTTTTGTCAAATAGTGAGTGTGGGAGTTAGGGATTTATCAAATACTATGTTTCTATAGGACTTGATTATTGGGTCATATATCTAATCTATTGTGTTGATCCATTGTCCTATTTTGTTAACCAGTTTGGATGACTGCTGCTTTATAATATAATTTTAGGTTTGGTAGTGCTAAGCCACCATCCTTTGTATTTTTTTTCTCATCAATTCTCTTAATATTCTTGACCTTTGGTTCTTCCAGATGAATTTTGTTATTATTATTTCTAGCTCTATAAAATAATGTTCTGACAAATTGATTAGTATGGCACTGAACAAGTAGACAAATTTAGGTAAAATTGTCATTTGCCTACCCATTTGTCATTGGCCTACTCATAAGCAATTGATATTTTTTCAATTGTTTAGATCTGTTTGTGTGTGTGTGTGTGTGTGTGTGTGTGTGTGTGTGTGTGTGAGACGGAAAAAGAGAGAAAGAGAGAGACAGAGACAGAGACAGAGAGAAATGTTTTGGAATTGTTTTCGTATGTTTCTGTTTTTTTTCTTGGTAGGTAGACATCCGAGAATTTTATTTTGTCTATAATTATTTTAAATGGAATCTCTCTATCTTTTGCTAATGGGCATTATCAATAATATGTAGAAATGCTGATGATTTCTATGAGTTTTTTTTTTTTTTATATCCTGCAACTTTTCAAAAGCTGTTAGTTGTTTTAGTCTTTTTTTTTTTTTTTTCCTGAGGCAATTGGAGTTAAGAGACTTGACCAGGGTCACACAGCTAAGAAGTGTTAAGTGTCTGAGGTCAAATTTGACCCTGGGTATTCCTGACTTCAGGGCTGGTGCTCTATCCATTGGGATACCTAGCTGCCACTAGCTGTTAATTATTTTGAATAGATTTTTGGATGATTTTCTAGGATTCTCTCAGTATACCATATTATCTGCAAAGAGGGATAGTTTTGTTTCCTCATTGCCTATCCTAATTCCTTTGATTTCTTTTTCTTTTCTTATTGCTCAAGCTAACATTTCTAGTACAATGTTGAATAATAGTTGTGATAATGGTCATCTTGTTTCACCCCTGATCTTATTGGGAATGTGATTTTTTTCTACATCAGCAATAATGTTTGCTGTTGATTTTAGATAGATACTGCTTATTATTTTAAGGAAAACTCTCTTATCCCTATGCTCTCTAGTGCTTTTTTGTTCATTGTACTCCTTTTCCATTTTTTCAGTTCCTTCTTGCAATGATCTCATTGAATTTCCCCATTTTTCTTCTAATTCTTTTAATATCCTTTATGCAATCTTCCAAGAAAGCCTTATGAAATGGGGACCAGTTCATGTCTCTCTTTGGGGCTTCTTCTGTAGTTGCTTTGTCTTTAGGAACCTCAGTATTTGAGATCTGTTCTTCTCTCTCTCCATAAAAACTGTGAGAGTTTTTTTTTTTTTTTTCATTTTTTTAAAGCTCGAGGTCTATTCAATGTAAAGGAGTGACAGCTGCTTTAATTTGCTCTGGGGTAGTTCTGCTGATTGATATCTGGGTGCTGGGTAATGGTGGCTAGGTCCGGCATTCTTCTCTGGCTCAGTTGTTTGCAATTTGCCTTTAGTAGCAAATCTTCCAAATCACCTGCTTGCATTCTAGACAGAATAGCTAAGAGGCTCACAGAAGATTTCCAGGTATATGCAAATGCAACGCTCTGACTTGCTGACTCAGCTCCTTACCCCTGTCTCACTGTGCCTCTGTCTGGGCTCTGTAGACTGTCCCTCTGCCCGATTGAAACAGACCTGTTTGGAAGTTCTTCCAAGGTATTTTCTTCTAGAACTGTGTTGTACTCCAAATATTTGTGGATTCTTTGACTTCAAAACCAGTTTAGAAGCTTAATTTGTTGTTGGTTTGAGAGAAAGTTAGAGGAGGTTACAGAGAGTCATGTCTGCTTTCTGCCATCTTCTCTAGTGGTTTTTAATAGAAATGGGTTCTGTATTTTATAAAAAGCTTTTTTTTGCATCTATTGAGATCATATAACTTCTGTTAGTTTTATTATTGTATGATCGATTATGGGAATAATTTTCCTGTTAGTGTACCAGCCCTGTATTCCTAGTATAAATCTCTCTTGGTCATAATGTATTATCTTGCTGATAAATTGTTGTAATCTCTTTGCTAATATTTTATTTAATTTTTTTTTGCATCAATATTTATTAGTCTGTAATCTTCTTTCTCTGTTTTGGCTCTTTCTGGTTTAGGTATTAGTAACATATTTGTGTCCTAGAAAGAATTTGGAAGAACTCCTTCTTTTCCTATTTTCCAAATAGATTGCATAGTATTGGAAATTAATTGTTTTTTTAAATATTTGGTAGAATTTGCTCATGAATCCATCTGGCCCTGGAGATTTTTTCTATGATAATTCATCAATTACTTGTTCAATTTCTTTTTTCTAATATGGGATTATTTAAGCATTTTATTTCCTTAATTATTAACGAGCAATTTATATTTTTATAAATATTCATCTGTTTCAATTAGATTATCAGACTTGCTGTCATATGTTGGGCAAAATAACTCCTAATTATTGTTTTAATTTCTTTGTCATTAGTGGCAAGTTCACCCTTTTAATTTTTGATAGTGGTGGTTTGGTTTTTTTCCTTCCTTTTTAAAATCAAATAAACCAAAGGTTTATTTATTTTGTTGATTTTTTTTTTTTTATAAAACCAATTCTTAGTTTTATTTATTTGTTCATTAGTTTTCTTAATTTCAGTTTTCTTAATCTCTCCTTTGTGTTTCAGAATTTCTAATCTGGTATTGGGGAATTTCAATTTGTTCTTTTCCTAGTTTTTGATTTAGTTGCTTGCACAATTCATTGATCTCCTCTGTCTCTATTTTATTTATGTAGCTATTTAAAGATATAAAATTGCCAGCAAGAACTGGTCTGGCTGCATCTCATAGGTTTTGGCATGTTGTCTCATTGTCATTCTTTTAGATGAAATTATGGATTGTTTCTGTGATTTGTTGTTTGACCCGCTCATTTTTTAGAATTAGATTATTTGATTTTCTATTGGTTTTCAGTCTATCTTTCACTGGCCATTTTTGAATATAATTTTTATTGCCTTGCAGTCTGAAAGGGAAGCATTCACTATTTCTGCCTTTCTGCATTTGATTGTGAGGTTTTTATGTGTGTAGATACATGATCAATTTTTGTGTAGAGGCTATGTACTTCCAAGAAGAAGGTATATTCCTTTCTTTCCCTATTCAATTTTCTCCAGAAGTCTATAAGCGGTTTCAGGTTCTTTACCTTTTTTTCTTTCTTTTTATTTTGTAGATTTGTCAGATTCAGGAAAGGTTGGATCCCCCATTGTGGTTTTTTTTTATTTCTTTTGTTTGGCAAACTATTGTCTAGTAATTTGCTCTAACACTTGGTGCATATTCATTTAATATCATAGCTATTTTATTGTTTACATTACCCTTTAACAAAATGTATTTTCCTTTCTTATCTCTTTTAATAAGATCTATTTTTTACTTTTTTTCATCCAAAGGGATCAGGTTGCCCGTCTTTTTATTAACTTCAGCTGAAGCATAATAAATTCTCTTTTTTTTTTTTTTTTTAAATTTTGCCTTTTATTTACAGGATATATACAGGGTAACTTTACAGCATTAACTTGCCAAATCTTGTTCCAATTTTCCCTCTTCCCCCCCCTCCCTAAATGGCAGGATGAGTGGATTTAAATATTTAAAATATAACTTAGATACATAATAATATAATAAAAAATTTTTTGCTTAAAAAAGAATCAGACTCGAATTTTGTACAATTAGCTTGTGAAGGAAATCAAAAGAGGTGTGCATAAATTAGGGATTAGAATTCAATGTAATGGTTTTAGTCTTCCAGAGTTCTTTTTCTGGGTTGCTGGTTCAGTTCATTTTATCCATTAAAATATTTGGTTGATCTTGTTGCTGGGATGGCTGTTAGAACGGGTCATCATCTAATTTTGGAAATAATTCCTGGTCCTGCTCATTTCCTCAGCATCGTTGTGTAAGGTCTCTCAGGCCTTTCTGAAATCATCCTGTTGGTCATTTCTTACAGAACAGTAATTTCCATAATTTTCTATACCACAATTTATTCAGTTCTTGGTGGACTCCATTCAGTTTCAGTTTCACCATACAAAGGGTGCCACAAACATTCGGACATACAGGTCCCTTTCCTTCTTTTAAATCTCTTTGGGATATAATCCCAGTAGTAACACTCTGGATCAAAGGGTATCGTTTGATAACTTTTGAGCATAGTTCCAAACTCTCTCCAAAATGGTTGGATTGTTCACAACTCCACCAACAATGAATCAATGTCCCAGTTTCCCTCCCTCAACAATCATCATTTTTTTTCCTGTCATCTTGAATCTGAAGGTGTGTAGTGGTATCTTGGGGTTGTCTTAATTTGTTTCTCTGTTAATATTGGAGCATTTTTTCATTGACTAGGAAATGTTTCAATTTCTTCATCTGAGGTTTCTGTTCTTCCTTTGACCATTTTCTTGGAGATGGCGTTTTTATAAATTAGGTTAATTCTCTTATATTTTGGTAGGGTTTATCGAACTTTGACTGTAAAAAATTTTTCCCAGTTTTTGCTTCCCTTCTAATCTTGTCTGCTTAGTTTTTTTTAAAAACTTTCAGTTTATAATCAAAATTTTCTTTTTGTGATCAGTAATGATCTCTGTTCTCTTTGGTCATAAGACCTTCCCCCGGTCTGAGATGTAAACTATCCTATGTTCCTCTAATTTATTAATGTTCATTCTTTATCCTAGGTCATGAACCCATTTGCCTTATCTTGGTGTCTGTTAAGTTGGATCAATGCCTAGTTTCTGCCATATTAGTTTCCAATTTTCCCAAATTTTATCAAACAAAAGGTTCTTATCCCAAAAAGCTGGGATCTTTGGGTTTTCAAAGACTAGGTTGCTATATTTGTTGTGTTTATCCCAAAACCTATTCCACTGATCAACTAATCTTTCCTTAGCCAATACCAAATAGTTTTTAACTGCTGCTCTATAATATAATTTTAGATCTTCAGCTAAGCCACCATCATTTGATTTTTTTCATTAATTCCCGAAATTCTTGACCTTTTGTTTTCCATATGAACTTTTTTTTTTTTTCTGGTCATTAAAATGTTTTTGGGAATCTGATTGGTATGGGCTAAATAAATAGATTGTTTAGGTAATATTTCATCTTTATTATTTCCCCTTCCAAGGATTTAATATTTTTCAATTGGTTAATCAGACTTAATTTGGGAAAAGTGGCTGTAATTTTCTATAAAGTTTCTGATTTTCCCTTGGCAGATGGATTCCCTAAATTTTTATATTATCATATTCTTTAAAATTTCTCTTTGTAACTCTGACTGTTGGATTTTGTTAGTGATATATAAGAATGCTGATGATTATGTGGGTTTATTTATAACCACAACTTTGCTAAAGTTGTGGATTATTTCTAATAACTTTTTGAATCTGGGGTTCTCTAAGTATACCATCATGTCAGGGCAAGATGATAATTTGGCTTCCTCATTCCTATTCTTTTCCTTTAATCTCTTTCTCAGCTCTTATTGCTTAGCTAGCGTTTCTAATAAATATTAAATAATGCTGATTGGGTTGTTTCCTCAGATCTTATTGGGAATGGTTGCAGTTTGTCTCCATTACATATGATGAAGCATAATAAATTCTCTTCCACTTTTTTTTACCTTTACTTTTTGTGTCTGTCCACTTTTTTACCTTTATATATTGTAGGATTCTGTTTTTTCCACTCTGCTATTCACTTCCATTGTATCGGAGAACACATCCCTTTCACATTGTTATAATTACCCACTCTGTATTCCTGCCCTCCAACCTAATTTTGCCCCTGTATATATTTTTTTTCTCTTTTTTCCATCCTCTCCTTAGTGGTGGTTGTGGTGGTTGTGGTGGTTGTGGTGGTTGTGGTGGTTGTGGTGGTTTACCTTCTCCACCCCACTACCTTATCTCCTATCATCTCTCCCCCTGTGTCTTACTAGTTTTTTTTTTTTTTGTCTCCTATTACTCCTCCCCCTTCTCTTAGTAGAATTTTAAACCCACTCTATCTACTACTTTATTTTCTATCAACCTCTCCCCCCCTTTCCCTAGTGTTTCTATCCTCCCTTTTATCTTGTCCCTCCCTTTTCTTTTCTTGTTCTCTTCCTACTTTTTTGTAGGGTTAGATAAATTGTCATACCCAAGTGGATGATCAAATTTATCTCCTTTTAGAATAACTAAACTGATGAGATCAAGCTTCAGACAAGACTCATTCCCCTCCCTTTTTTCCCTCAATTATAAAAGGTCTTTTGTACCTCTTCAGGTGATCTAATTGTCCCATTAAACTTCCCTTTCCTCTTTTTTCCAATACAGACCTTTCTCCACCCTTTACTGAATTTTTCTTTGATATCATCATATCAGATCCATTCACAACTACATTCAGTCCATTTGATGCCCCACTCTATTTGCCCTAGTGACAGAAACAGTTCTCAAGAGCTACAGATATTTTCCCATCTAGGGATGTAAATAATTTAACCTTTAAATAATATATATTTTTCCCTGCTTACCTTTCTATGCTTCACTTGTGTCCAGTATTTGTAAATTAAATTTGCTGTTTAGTTTTTTCTTTTTTCAATAGAAATGATTGGTAATCTCTTACTTCATTAAAGTTCCATGGCCTCCCCTGAAAGATGATGCTGAGTCTCAATGAGGAGTTAATTTTTGGTTGTAACACTATGTTTTTTCCTTCCAGAATATGGTATTATAGGTCCTCTGATCTTTTATTGTAGAAGCTGTGAGATCTTGGGTAATCATGTCTGTTGCTCCTTGATATCTGAATTCTTTTTGTTTGGCAGCTTGCAGTATTTTTCCTTACCATTGTAGTTTTTGACTTTTACAACACTGTTCCTTGGAATTTTCCTTGTGGGATCTCTTTCTGAAGGTAATATGTAGATCTTTCAATGAGTACTTCCCTCTCTATTTCTAGAACATTGGGGCAGTTTTCCTTAATGACTTCTTGTAGAATGCTATCCAGGCCCTTTTGTTGGTCAAGACCTTCAGGTAAGAAAATACTTTTAAAATTATCTCTTCTGGATCTATTTTCCAAATCAGTTGTTTTGCCAATGAGGTATTTCACATTTTCTTCCGTTATTTTCTTTTTCTTGTTTTTTTTAGTTTCTTTGACTAATTCTTGCTTTCTCATAGAGTCAGCTTCTGTTTACCCTGTTCTAGTTTTTAATGTTTGATTTTCTTTGGTGATATTTTATATCTCATTTTCCATTTAGTTTATTCTACTTTTTAAGTAGTTTCTTTCTTCAGTCAGTCTTTTCCCTTCAGACTGTTGACTCTTTCATGAATATCTCTTATTCCTTTCTCATTTTTTATTCTACCTTTCTTATTTACCTTATTAACCTCTTATTTTATAAGAACTTCCATAAAGCCTCTGTTGGCTTCAGGCCAATTGATATCACCCTTTTAGATTTCTTCTGTGGACATTCTATTCTCATCTGAGTTTGTGTTTTGGTTTGCCCTATAACCATAGCATATTTCTATGGTCTTTTTGAATAAGACTCTCTCACTAGCTTTCCCAGCGTTCTCTGAGCCAACTGAACATCCTTTTCACCCAGTGAGACTGACTTTTCTTGTAATTTTTTTCAGTCTATCTTGAGCTGAAAAAGCTGGTTTCATTCCATCAGATTCTGTTCATAGTCTTAGTTTCAGGTGAGAGCTCAAGTCGATTTCTGGCTTTTCTCTGTCATTGTGGCTCCATTTCCAGAAGTCCTATTAGAGATATCTTTTCAAATTTTATCTCTTGTTTATACTCTCTACTTTCATTCTTATAGACTAACTCTTGGAATGATTTAGCTTAATTGAATATTTTCCCATGCTTTCTATAGATTTATTTCACTTTCAACTGCTTCTCATTGCTTCATGAAGTGAACTGGCCTGATTTACAATTAAATTCTATCAAACATTAAAAAAACCCAATCCCTACAATTTGTTTATGCTCAATGATTGATGAATAAGGTAGTGTGAATGGTATTTGAACATGGGTTCTCTGACTCAAATTCCAGTATTATTTCTATAATAAAACACTGCCTTATTTCTTTCCTGGTCCTGTTCCAAGCTCTCAAACTTCATCCTGGAACTTTTCCCATCACCTGGAGTCTTCATGCCAGGGAACATCTAACCATTTTTTGTGGCCTTTTCATTAAGGAACATCTGTCTGTATGGCCTATCTCCTTCCTATATCTATGTCCCTTTATTTTGTAGAGAGGCTCAAGCTGGCCTTCATTCCCTCTTATTCATGTCCTTGATTTCAGGACTTAAAAATTGGGCCTCAGGTTACCTTCCTTCCAACCCCAACTCATGGCAGAAGCAATTAGTCATAGTAATAGCTGGAACTGCCACTCCCATTTAAATTGTTAGGAAAATTCAGAAAATCACCTGGCAAGATAAGATACCATACACTGAGGTCCTTTCTTGAACTAAACTGTGAAGCATTCCAATTCTATTACAGAGAACATAACTCTGTTGGACTAGTCATATTGTTTGAATGCCAAATGTTTGCTTGCCAGAAAGACTATTTTGTGGAGAACTCCCACAGGGCAAGTACAGACAAGGTGGACAGAAAAATCCATACTAGGACATTCTCAAGGTCTCTCTTAAGAACCTTGGAATTGATTGTATGACATGGAAGCCACTAGCAGAGGACCACCCAACATAGCAAATCCTCATCAGAGAAACTGCTGTGCTCTATGAACAAAGCAGAATTGAATTAGCTCAAAAGAAATGTGAGATGCTCAAAGTTAGAGAATCTACTCCAAATGTTCATAGGGACTATTTGTGCCTGACCTGTAGCAGAGCATTCTGAGCTTGTATAGGTCTGACCAGCTACAATTGAACACACTGTAACTTGACCCTAACAATGATGTCATTTTGGTCTTCTTTAAGGTCAATAAAGGACAACAGCCAGGAACAGTAGTAGTAGTCATAGTGGGAAGAGGAGTTGGAGTTGTTAGAGGAGGAGATAGTAGAGGAGATGGGAAAAAGAGGGGGTAGAAAAAGAGGGAGTGGAGAGTGGGGATGAGGTTGAGGGAATGGTAGGGATAGAAAGAAGAAGGGGGATGGAAGTGGTGTCTTTCTCCTTACTAAATTTAACTGTGGTTAGCCTGTTAAACTCATTTATGGATCTAGTCTGCCATTCAATGACCTCCTCAGGCCTCTTGGCATATTCCTTGGCATTGTATGAGGATAAAATGTCCACAGAAGAAATCTGAAAGGGTGATATCAATTGGCCTGAAGCCAACAGAGGTTTTATGGAAGTTCTTATAAAATAAGAGGTTAATAAGGTAAATAAGAAAGGTAGGATAAAAAATGAGAAAGGAATAAGAGGTATGCATGAAGAGTCAACAGTCTGAAGGGCAAAGACTGACTGAAGAAAGAAACTACTTAAAAAGTAGAATAAACTAAATGGAAAAGGAGATATAAAAGATCACCAAAGAAAATCAAACATCAAAAACTAGAACAGGGTAAACAGAAGCTGACTCTATGAGAAAGCAAGAATTAGTCAAACAAACTAAAAAAAAAAGAAAAAGAAATACCTCATTGGCAAAAAATAATAGCTTTTTATTGACAGAACCCATGCCAGGGTAATATTTTACATTATCCCTTGCACTCATGTCTGTTTCAATTTTTTCCCTTCCTCCCTCCCTCTACTCCCTCCCCTAGATGGCAAGCAGTCCTATATATGTTAAATATGTCGCAGTATATCCTAGATACAATATATGTGTGTAGAACTGAATAGTTCTCTTGTTGGATTCAGAAGGTAGAAATAACCCAGGAAGAAAAACAAAAATGCAGAAAGTTTACATTCATTTCCCAATGTTCTTTCTTTGGGTGTAACTGCTTCTGTCCATCACTGATCAAGTGAAACTGAGTTAGGTCTCTTTGTCAAAGAAATTGACTTCCATCAGAATACATCCTCATACAGTGTTGTTGATACAGTGTTGAACCAGAATCTCCTGGTTCTGCTCATTTCATTTAGCATCAGTTCATGTAAAGTCTCTCCAAGCCTCTCTGTATTCATCCTGCTGGTCATTTCTTACAGAACAATAATATTCCATAACATTTATATACCACAATTTACCCAACTATTCTCCAATTGATGGGCATCCATTTATTTTCCAGTTTCTAGCCACTACAAACAAGGCTGCCACAAACATTCTGGCACATATTTCCCTTTCCCCTCTTTAGTATCTCTTTGGGGTATAAGCTCAGTAGTAGCACTACTGGATCAAAGGGTATGCACAGTTTGATAACTTTTTGAGCATAATTCCAGATTGCTCTCCAGAATGGTTGGATTTGTTCACAACCCCACCAACAATGTATCAGTGTCCCAGTTTTCCCGCATCCTCTCCAACATTCGTCATTATTTTTTCCTGTCATCTTAGCCAATCTGACAGGTGTGTAGTGGTATCTCAGAGTTGTCTTAATTTGCATTTCTCTGATCAATAGTGATTTGGAACACTTTCATATGAGTGATAATAGTCTCAATTTCATCATCTGTAAATTGTCTGTTCATATCCTTTGACCATTTATTAACTGGAGAATGGCTTGATTTCTTATAAATCAAAGTCAATTCTCTATCTATTTGGAAATGAGGCCTTTATCAGAATCTTTAACTGTAAAGATGTTTTCCCAGTTTGTTGCTTCCCTTCTAATCTTGTTTGCATTAGTTTTGTTTGTACAAAGGCTTTTTAATTTGATATAATCAAAATTTTCCATTTTATGATCAGTAATGGTTTCTAGTTCATCTTTGGTCACAAACTTCTTCCTCCTCCACAAGTCTGAGAGATAAACTATCCTATGTTCCTCTAATTTATTTATAATCTCATTCTTTATGCCTAAATCATGGACCCATTTTGATCTTATCTTGGTATATGGTGTTAAGTGTGGGTTCATGCCTAATTTCTGCCATACTAATTTCCAGTTATCCCAACAGTTTTTGTCAAATAATGAATTCTTATCCCAAAAGTTAGGATCTTTGGGTTTGTCAAACAGTAGATTTCTATAGTTGATTATTCTGTCTTGTGAACCTAACCTATTCCATGGATCAACTAATCTATTTCTTAGCCAATACCAAATGGTTTTGGTGACTGCTGCTTTGTAATATAGTTTTAGATCAGTTACAGCTAGGCCACCTTGGCATATTCCTTTAATGCATTCTTCCAAATTCCTTTCCTTAGTTTACCCAGTTCCTCTCCAACTCTATTTCATATTTGCCATTCCTGGTAATCTTGTTTAACTTCTTATTTTTTCATTATTCTCCTAAATAAATCCACCTTTTGGCAAAGAGAATGACCATTATAAACGTGTCACATGTTTATTTCAAATTAGGAATTGCTACCCTGACTGCATCAGCACTTCTAGCACTTTTTTTCTTGCTTCAATCTTGTGCTTCCTTCCTCACCACCCTTTGTGAAAGGATCTCTTGTGAAACTTGTTGCTCCTTTTCTTGGTGAGCCAGCTCTACTCTCACCATCCTAAGCCTCTGATTGAGCCTTCTCCTTGAAACCCTTGATTTCCTTCCTTGACTGCTTCCCTCCATGCTCTCTTTTAACTCCAGAGGCTTCCTGGACTCTGAATATTCCTTCAACACTGTTACCAATGCATTAGATAGCTAGTGATTTAAGAGACTTTAATTTAGGTGAACTGTCTCTTGAATAACTTACTGCTTTTGAGGAAGTTTCAGGTTTAGATCCGTTTCGACTTTTCAATATATGAGCATAATCTTTTAATATTACATTAGGCAACTTGATTTTGTCTCATAATGATCAAATTCCTCCCTTTTCATTTTATGCCACTGCTCCTTTTCACTGTAACTTGCTCTATTTTCTTCTTCTCTAATTCCTTCCTTTCTTCTCCTTTACCTTCCTGTCCTGTTTCTCTGTTTTGTCTTCTCTCTTTCCTGTCTTTCCTCTCTGTCCTTTCCTGTCCTGTCCTGTCCTGTCCTTTGTCCTTTCCTGTCCCTCCTCCTCCTTCTCTTCCTTTCTTCCTTTCCTTCCCTCCCTTCTCCCTCCTTCTCCTTCTCCTTTTCCTCTCCCTCCCTTCTCCTCCTCTCTCCTTTCTCCTTTTCCTCTCCCTCCCTTCTCCTCCTCTCTCCTTTCTCCTTTTCCTCTCCCTCCCCTTCTCCTCCTCTCTCCTTTCTCCTTTTCCTCTCCCTCCCTTCTCCTCCTCTCTCCTTTCTCCTTTTCCTCTTCCCTCCCTTCTCCTCCTCTCTCCTTTCTCCTTTTCCTCTCCCTCCCTTCTCCTCCTCTCTCCTTTCTCCTTTTCCTCTCCCTCCCTTCTCCTCCTCTCTCCTTTCTCCTTTTCCTCTCCCTCCCTTCTCCTCCTCTCTCCTTTCTCCTTTTCCTCCCCCTCCCTTCTCCTCCTCTCTCCTTTCTCCTTTTCCTCTCCCTCCCTTCTCCTCCTCTCTCCTTTCTCCTTTTCCTCTCCCTCCCTTCTCCTCCTCTCTCCTTTCTCCTTTTCCTCTCCCTCCCTTCTCCTCCTCTCTCCTTTCTCCTTTTCCTCTCCCTCCCTTCTCCTCCTCTCTCCTTTCTCCTTTTCCTCTCCCTCCCTTCTCCTCCTCTCTCCTTTCTCCTTTTCCTCTCCCTCCCTTCTCCTCCTCTCTCCTTTCTCCTTTTCCTCTCCCTCCCTTCTCCTCCTCTCTCCTTTCTCCTTTTCCTCTCCCTCCCTTCTCCTCCTCTCTCCTTTCTCCTTTTCCTCTCCCTCCCTCTTCCCTTTCCTCTCCCCACCTCTCTCCTCTTCCCTCTCTCCTTTTCTCCCTTTCTCTCTCCCCACTTTTCTCTCTTTCCTCCTCCTTCCCTTTCTTTCTCCATATGTCTTTTTCCCCCTTCCTCCCACCAGAGAAGGCCTGGATTGATGGTGTTTATGAAACTAGCTCCCACTCATACAGCACACTAAGGCTTACAAAATATTTTGTCCACAGCCCTGACAGGTAAATGAGGAAAACATTCTTGCCCTCATGGAACAGATAAGACAGCACAATGATAGAGCCCTGAGGCACAAATCAGAAAGAAACGAGTACAAATCTAGTTTCAGTGACTTTTAGCTGTGACCTTAGGCATGTCACTTAACATGTGTTGTCCCCAGTTTCCTCAAGTGGGGATAGAGATAATATTTCTTATCTCCCAAGGTTGTCATGAGTATCAAATGAGAAAATATGCATAAAACTCTTAGTACAGTGCCCAGCACAAAGTTGGTCCTTAATAAATACTTATTGCCTTCCTTCCTCATTTTTTTGCAGAAGGAAACGGGCTTAGCATGATGTAGTGACTGGGCCCATGGTCCCAGAGCCAGTATCACAGAACCATCATGGCTGCATGGCACATAACATCTGACTGCAAGCACAGCATTCTTTCCACTGCATTTATGACATCTCCAATACAGACTGACAGAGGATTGGTGGGCAATTGTCCAGAAAAAAATTTGTTTTGATAACTACTGGAAACAAAATTGGTAAAAGAAAAGAAGGATTAAATATGTAAGAATGTGCTACAAAAAGAACTATAAGCAGGAAAAAAAAAAAAACCTTAAAGTTTTTCTTTTTTCTTTTTTTTTTTTTTTTTTTTTTTAGGTGGATGGGATAAGGATGTGGCATTTCAATGGTGTATGTATAGTAGTGTCTTGGTAGCAATCACCTCTCAGAAAAAACTAAATATACTTCAATCCTTAATCTCTATTATTAACATTTTCTCCATCACTTTCTTAGCTCTACATAATCAACAAAACAATAAATTAAGTTCTCATTTGAAATAAAAATTTAACAGTCAACTCTCCAGAACTGATTTAAATCGACTCCAGTGCATTTCTGGGTATTCCCTCCATGTACACATATTCCACCAAGGCAGATCTGCTATTCCTCTATAACCTCCCGTCTTAGAAAGGTAAGAGTGCTTGGGAGCCTCTGTAAGTCAGGTTTCATAAATTTGTGTCATAGACCTGGTAAACTCGTGAATTCTTTCTCAAAATGTTTTTAAATGCATAGGATCAAAAAGGAAAGCAATCACATTGGAATAGAAAAATATATGGATATGGAATAAATGTATATGTACATATAGATGTGCATATATAATGTACAATATAACATATTTTTCCCCATCCAAATTCATGTGGACTTCTGAAATTTATCCACAGCCTCTGAATTCCAAGTTTAGAATTCTTGATCTAGATGATTTGCTTGTGTTCATGTAGATAATGTATGGCAGAGAAAAGACTGGAACCCACATTTTGCTGACTCAAAGGCAGCCCTTAATGCATTATCCTATAGACATATATTCCCTAATACATCATTACTTCAAAATGTCTACTATGGTACAATGGCAAAGGTGACAGATTTAAATTTAGGGTACCTATTATTGAATCCTTGCTCTGCCATGTTCTGTGTATGACTAAGGCACTTTATTTGTTCTCTACAAGCCACACATTTCCTCACATGAAAAATGAAAGATTGGGATTAAATAGTTTCTCAGGTTCCTTCTAGATTTTGATCTATGACCTATGTTCTCTGTCACTGGCCATTTTACTTTCAAATAATACAAGACTCTAAATAGGATGATGTTTCTATTGACAACAAAACAGTTAATTTGCAATTAAAGGAAAAACTGTCTCACCAAAAGGAGGAAAGTTCAAAAATGATTTGCAAATAGGTTAAATATCTTTTTCCTCTTTTTGATGTTTTTTTTCCTTTCTTTTTCTGGGCTGTCTCAAATGAGAAGCTTATTTCCATGAGGACATTTTGTGAATCTCATCACTATTCTATCCCTATGTTTTTTCCCCAAGACAAAATTCCTCAGGGTAAAATTGTTCAAGGGTTTGAATGACATTTGAATGTCAGAAAAGGTTTGATTAGGAAATCAAAATTGTGATGCCTGAGCTCTGGGAGCAGAGCTCAATGATGAATTTTAAAGCCATCCTGAGAACCAATGATGGGCATGCCTATGAAACTCTATACTTGACTCCCTTCCCTCCTCTATCAATATTTGGATAATTACCAAAATATAAATGAAACTTGGTTACTATAAGTCAAGAATCGCTTCTCAGGACTCAAGAAATTCCCTTTGACAGCTCAGTCACACTGGGTTGCTCATGTGATACAAATGGACAGACAGATATTCTCAAGTAGTTTCTCAGTAGACTGGAGGAAAGTAATTTCCTTAGATCAAGTGGAGTAGAACCATTCCCAATTCACATGAACTCAAGGAGAATGGCACAGTGTTAGGAGCTGCTGCCTAGGAAATGCCATAACTGACAGACACAAGTGCCATCTCCTCCAAGAAGCCTTTTTAGACCCAGATCTTCTTGTCAAGTTTAGAGATAATGATTTTTTCCTCAAATTTCTTATAATCTGTTTCTTTTGGTTCTCTCCTTTTTTTTCCTCTTTTGTATCACATTTATCTGCACACATAGCTTTCTCTAACATAGCTTATTATTTGCATTTAGCATTTATAGAACAGTTTGAATTTTGACAACCATCACTGTTGAGGTGTAGACCACATGTTGAGGTCTACATTTGGGGTACCTAAATGAAATTAGGGTTTAGTTAAGGTCTAGTGGCAGGTTTGGGGTACAGGGAGTCAAACAGAGTTCCCCTGCAACCCCCTTAGATTTGGCGCAAGGATACGGCAGTATATGAGGTCTAGAAGCGGCACGGATTTCCAATAAAAGCATTTATTGGCCCAGAGAGCTAGATTAATAAAAGAGGTTTATTACTGAGTTTAGAAGTAGGAGATAGGTGAAGGTAGAGATAAGGAGGGCACTGGACAGTGGGTCTAGTGGACAGAGGGTCCTCACATGGCGACCATGTTTGGAATCTCTGCAAAGAGGGGTTCCCAGTGTGATCCTTTTAAGTCGGAGACTTAGCTCGAGGGGCTTTGGGGTGTAGCCCCAGAGTTGGCTCAGATCCGGGTGGGGCTGGGACAGGTCTGGACCTTCTATTGGAATTCAAAGGGACCAGGATTTGTGAGTCAAAGGGTAATTTACATTAGCTAGGGGGGTTGGGAATTAAAGATTGGAATCTTTCCCGCATCATCACTACTACCTTGTATAATGGAGGTGCTATACCCATTTCACAGATAAGAAATCTGAAGCTCAAGAAGTTAATTGGCTTCTCCAAGACAAAAGCTGTTAAAAATCTGTCATAAACAGAATTTGAATTCTAATTATGAGAACAGTTTTATTTTTACTATACTAAGTTTCCTCTGCCTTTATTTCTCAAAGTCTAACACAGTTCGCTGAACATAGTAAACATTAAAAGTCTATTGAAAGAACAAATGAATTAATAAAGATTAGAGCAGAAATATTATGGGCCAAGTGGTTAAATATGGAAAAAAATTATATTTTTCTCTCCTTTCTGAAGAAGAATGGTGCATGCAATTACAGAGGTGTATGTCTGTATTTAGCAGAATTTCTCTATATAAGAATAGATTGGGTTGAAGTCTAGACAATTGAATTATATTCCAGAATCATTTTCATGCTTAGATGCAGGCATGCCATGCAAAATGTTGTCTGGGCATTAATATTAAATCATATTCAAATCACAACAAAAGTTATGGAGTCCTGGTAACTGACCAATTGTGAAAAAATTCTATGTATCTCTCCTCTCCTCCCCTCCCTTAATAATATTTTGCCTTAGATGTTTTCACAGAACCACTACTTCAAGTATTAGTTGAGCACATCCCATGTAATTTTTTTTTATCAATAACAGAAATATAAGCAAACATGAAAAACTTTATTTTTGTTCTATTTATTGTAAGTTTATTTTTTAACACATATTGCTTTATGAATCACGTTGGGAGAGAAAAATCAGAGCAAAAGGGAAAAACCTTGAGAGAGATAAAAAAATGGAAGAAAAAGGACATGAACATAACATGTGTTGATTTACATTCTGTCTCCTTAGTTCTTTTTCTGAGTGCAGATGGCATTTTCTGTCCAAAGTCTGTTGGGACTGTTTTGATTCACTGAAACACTGAGAAGAACCAAATCTTTTATAGACGATCATGACAAATTCTTGCTGTTATTGTGTACAATGTATTCCTGGTTCTGCTTGTTTCACTCAGCATCAATTCATATAAATCTTTCCAGGCATTTCTAAAATCAGGTTGTTCATCATTTTTATACAACAATAATATTTCATTACTTTCTTGTACCACAACTGTTCAGCCATTCCCCAATTGATGGCCATATACTCTTTTTCCAATTCCTTTCTACTACAAAAAGGACTGCTATAAATATTTTTGCACATGTGGATCCTTTTCCCTCCTTTATGATTTCCTTGGGATACAGACCCAGTAATGGCACTGCTGGGTCAAAGTGTATGCACAGTTTGGGCATGTTTCAGATTGCTCTCCAAATTCTACCAATAATGCATCAGTATCCCAGTTTTGTCACATTCCATCCAACATTTATCATTATATTTTTACTCTCATTTTAGTCAATCTGTGTAAAATGAGTGTCTTAGAGTTGTTTTAGTTTGTATTTCTTTAATCAATAGTAATTATTGATTTAGTAATTTAGAGCATTTCTATATGATTGTAGATGACTTTAATTTCATCATCCTTTGATTATTTATCAATTAGGGAATGATTTGTCATGCAAAACTTTGAAATCATTAAAAACTTCCTTCCTGTTTACCCTTTTCTTGTCCCCTTTTCCATGTTCAAGTTCTAAATCTAAGTTAAATAGAACATTTTCTTATATTTCTCCAGCCGTACTATAAATAGAAGCACAAATTTAAATATCATTTATTTCCTTTAAAAATTGTTATATAGTATTTTAACTTTCCCAATTAAATGTAAAGACAATTTCAAGCATTCATTGAAGACAACTTTTGAGATCTAAATTTTCTCCCTTCCTAAAATGGTAAGCAATTTGATATAGGTTACATATGTGGTGTTATATAAAATATATTGTCACATTTGTCATATCGTGAAAGAAGAAACATACCAAGAGGAAAAAAACACACAAAAAATAAAGTGAAAAATAGTATGCTTCAATCTGTATTCAAACTCCATCATTCCTTTCGCTGGATATGGATAGAATTTTTTTATCCTGAGTCTTTTGAAATTAAGACCTTTTATTTTCAAGCAAAGCAGAAACAATCCATTTTTAAAAATTTAGTCAAATATAAAATTTTCTTAAGTACTAGATTTTCTGGAGGGGAAAGGGGGTATGGCCTCCTTTCCAGAGCAGAAGGCTCTGCTTCTCTGTTCCCTAAAGATTTCAATTAGTGCTCATATGGGGAACTAGTGATATAACAAAATCCCTCAACTATTCCTCAACATGCCAGATTGTGTTGGGCACTGTGCTAAAAATTTTGAAAATATTAATTCATTTGACACTGGAAATAAAAGTCCAAAATCTGGAATCTGAAGACCTGACTTAGACATCTTGGTTCATTATTTGCTATCTCTGATCTCTTGATTTACTTTATTTAGTTTCTTTAACTTTAAAAGTAGTAGGTTTGACTAAGTGATATCTAAGATTCCTTCCAACTCTCAATCTGTGATTCATTGTTTAAGTTCAGAGGGATGACTTATTTTGATGAAATTTGTTTCTTTAACATTGTACTATAATCCTATCTCTGGTGTAGCAGGATCTGAGTCTATGAGGAACTAGTTGGAAAGAAACAATTAAACTATCAGAGGACATACACTAACAAAGCAGAATGAATAGTATAGACAATTAGTCAATCATTTAAGTAGTCATGAAGTAAAAAAAAAAATCTTAGAATTCTTCTCATGTCCCTTTTTATATAGACCTAAAATCCTTTATGTGAAGGTATATTTTTAAGAAAAAAGGAAGACTGAGAACTTTCCAACAATGTTTTCCTTTCTCAAGTTGTTAAATCCCTTTCATGCTTTAATATTCAACTAAAATTCTATTTTCTTGAGGAAGTCTTTTCTAATCTTTCTATTCAGAAATATTTCTTTTCTTAGTTATCACATAGCATTTTATAATTTTCTCAAACCAGGTGGATTAAGATGCTGATTTTTTTTTTTTTTTTAGATCTGCTCCTTTTTTTGACTTCCTAACTGTTTATATGGCTGATGTCTGGCAGGCATTAGAATCTGGTTTTGTCTTGTTCTATTTTGTTGAGTTGAAAAGGTCCATAGGATCACAAATTTAAAGCTAAAAGAGATCTTAGAAACCATTAAAGCCAATTCCCTCATTTTACACTTAAAAAAAAAAAAAAAAACTGATGTTATAGGGAGGTTAAGGGACTTGATCAAGATCACATAGGAATTAAGTGACAAAGGTAGAACTCAAATGCAAGTCTTTTTGACTCCAAGAACTGGAAGCACAAGGGTTAGATGCAACGTACCTTCTACTTGAAGTTGAATAAATAGGTAAAGGCTGAATATTAGAATTTCCTGAAGTTACAAAATTCAAGTATTAGATATAGCATTCTTTCTTGAGCAGCATTTATATCTTTCCAACTAACAGAAGTTTGGTAATTCGTAACCTTTTCAACTCAACAAAATAGAACAAGACAAAACCAGATTCTAATGCCTGCCAGACATCAGCCATATAAACAGTTAAGAAGTCAGAAAAAGGAGCAGATCTAAAAAAAATCAGCATCTTAATCCACCTGATTCACTCCTATCCTGAAAGGCTTTTTGGTTTCATACCTTGAACACAGAAATTTTATTGTACATACATAAAAAGATGATGAATTCACCACAAATAAAAAACTAAACATAGTAACATTTAGAGCAATTCTCTCTTTAAAGATTTTTATAAAATTAATAGCTAATTGATATATTAATACATTCATGAGCAAACAGCAGGGAACAATGAAAATGAGGCACTATTGCCAGGAAATCAGACAAACAAAAACAAAATTAAGGAAATAGTCAACTTCATAAGATCCTTTTCCAAAATTTAATTTAAGAAAGAATCCTGAATCAGGAGCATGAAAGTAGTTGGATATATCATTTGATGTGGGATTAACCTTGAAGAGGAGCCACCAAGTGGAAGGAACCCTTTTGAGATAGAACACTAGACAGAAGAATGGTTAGGTAATATCAGCCAAAAAGAGTTAATGCTTCTGCTAGATTTAATAGAAACATTGTTTAGAGTGAGGCAAGTTAGTCCTTTTGTGTAATTCACTTTGAACAGATACTACTGGAAGAATTGTGCCCAGCACTGGGTGGTTCCTGGAGGATGGTAACAAGAGATAGTAAGGATACTTAGAAATATACTTTGTGAAGATGTTTTGAAGCACTAAGAAATGTTTAAGATGGAGAAGAGTTAAAAAGGGGCATAGCCTTTGCCTTCAATTGTTTAAAAAATTATCATGTGGAAGAGTGAATAATCTTTTTTGAACTTAGAGGAAAGATCTAGGAAAAAGGAATGGAAATCACAAAGATTATAATTTCATGTTCTTTAAAGATGTCAAGCTGAGAATGAGTGGTCACTTGATTACATTTTGGAATAAACTCATGATTTAAACAGAATTTAAAATAGCATGAGATGTGAATATATGATTTTGATTTTGCCAGTAGAACTGCCTCCTGTTGAAGGATTAACTTTTCATACTTCTAAAGGTTGTCCTTGAGAGGTGTAGTGGACTATAAATTTCCTGATCTTCAATCACCTGATGATGAAGTTAGGACCTAGGAACTGATCCTTGGAAGACATAATACAATGTTTTATTGGGTGCTAAAGTGATGATTTTACTTCTTGTCAGGTTTGCTAGGATTTCTATTCTTTCTTTCCTTTTAATATCCTCTTTACCCTCCCTCTCAAATTCAAACTAAGGTTTTCTTGGTGAGTAATATATCCTTGAATCTGCCTTCCCTTTCCTTTCATTTGGTTCCTTTCTCTTTCTTTGCTGAGTTTCACCAAAACTCTTTTTGCCCCAGATTCTGTGTATGTATGTTTAAGTGTAGTCTGAACTCTTTAAGTGATACTTCCACACTCGACGACTCCTTTTCTCTCTTCTCTCAAAAATATCAAAATCACTTTTATATTTTCTGTCTCACTTGAGTACCTCTTTCAGCCTTTATGACAGCCTTTATGACATCAGGACTTTGAAAAGATGATTTTATCATTCCCCTATCACTGGAATGTAAGTAGTTCATTCTCAAAGTCCTTTCTCATTGTTCAATTGCATTTATCTTTTGTTTTTCTCTTGATTCTACTATTTGTATTTCAAAATTCATTTTCTTTTTTTGCAGAAATTTTAGAAAGCCTTCTCTTTCATGAAAAAATTCATTTTGTCTTTTGTAGGATTACAATTTTTTTTCTGAGCAAGTTACTCTTCACCATAAAACTTTATCTTTTGCCTTTAAGAATATTTCTTTCCATATTTTCCACTTCTTTTTATAGTGGTAACTACTAAATCTTGTTTGATACTCACTCACCCAGTATTTGATTGTTTCCTTTCTGGCTGCTTGAGGAATTTTTTCCATTTATATAGAACCTCTGAATTTTGGCAATGACATTCCTGGTAGTTTTCATTTTGGAGTTTCTTTTATTTTCACAATGGTTCTAACATGTCTTAACATTTTTCTCCTGACATCACCTTCGAGAATTCAGTGACAATAGAGTGAGATCTAAGTAGAATAAGATCTTATGTGAGTATCAAGGATTTTTAGTACTAGTCACTTTAATTCACTAAACACATATCAAACTCTTGCTATGTTCAAGGCCCAATGGTAGTCAATAATTATGAACTTAAGATTAGCAATGGTTATAGAAAATTTATTTTTACTACTATGTGACATATAAACTATAAGCTGTGTCCCAAATTCCCATAAAATTCATACTCTTTTGGTCACAATTATTTTTCATTTTTTTATGTGTCCAAATTAAGGGATGGAATTAGGAAACTACTCTTTTAATTCTTTTTAAAAAAAGAAATAATTATGCATTAAATCCTTGTAGTACAATACCTGATTGCATGGATTTGAATACATTATTCATGACAATGATAAATGAGAATACTGGAAAGAACTCATTTGAATATAATCTCATCTATAACATGATTGCATGCCTCGGAACACAAGTATTATATTAAAGCAAAGCTCCAGTATGTGAGCCCTATTTGGAATATTAAAAATAACATGAATGAATTTTTAAAATTCAAGAAGATTTAAAACTGGAAGCAATCATAGAAGTTAATTTAGCCTCTTAATTTACAGATTAGGAACCAAGATCTAAAAGGGACTTCATGGGTAGCCCAAGGTCATGCTACTGCATTCTGGATCAAACTGTAGCATTTTGTCTGCTGTGATAATCTACCTTTTTTCAGTTAGTGATAGGCCCTGCGTGATAATTTTAATAATTCTTCCAAGCCCTTGCAACAATAATACCACCAACTTATAATTATATAGTTTTTAACATATTCTATTTTTCCCAATTATATTTTAAAGATTTTTAAACATTTAAAAATCTTGGGTCCCAAATTCTCTTGAAAAATTTTTCATCCGTCATCTCCAGATCATACGGATTACTTGGAGCACTAATATGCTCATATTTTTCTTTTCCATCTTTAAGTCTAGTGATACATTCCTCACGGACCAGTTTAAATCATGGAATTTAGAAATAGACATTAAAAATGTAAAATAAATTCCCCTTGGAAGTTCTGTAAAATCTATAACAAAGAACTTAATCATAGATAGGGAATGCTTGGTCCTATGCCACTGAGCTTTGTTGTGCTGAGTTGTATCAAGGATATGGTTCCTCGAGATTATAAATAAATTAGAGGAACATAGGATAGTTTATCTCTCAGACTTGAAGAGGAGGAAGAAATTTGTGACCAAAGATGAACCAAAGATCATTATTGATCACAAAAATAGAAAATTTTGATTATATCAAATTAAAAAGCCTTTGTATAAACAAAACTAATGCAAACAAAATTAGAAGGAAATCAACAAACTGGGAAAACATTTTCACAGTTAAAGGTTTTGATAAAGGTCTCATTTCCAAAATATATAGAGAACTGACTCTAATCTAATTAAGAAATCAAGCCATTCTCCAATTGATAAATGGTCAAAGGATATGAACAGACAATTTTCAGATGATGAAATTGAAACTATTTCCACTCATATAAAAGTGTTCCAAATCACTATTGATCAGAGAAATGCAAATTAAGACAACTTTGAGATACCACTACACACCTGTCAGATTGGCTAAGATGACAGGAAAAAATAATGATGAATGTTGGAGGGGATGAGGGAAAACTGGGACACTGATGCATTTTTGGTGGAGTTGTGAATGAATCCAGCCATTCTGGAGAGCAATCTGTAATTATGCCCCCAAAATTATCAAACTGTGCATACCCTTTGATCTAGCAGTGCTGCTACTGGGCTTATACCCCAAAGAGATACTAAAGAAGGGGAAGGGACCCATATGTGCCAAAATGTTTGTGGCAGTCCTGTTTGTAGTGGCTAGAAACTGGAAAATGATTGGATGCCCATCAATTGGAGAATGGTTGGGTAAATTGTGGTATATGAATCTTATGGAATATTATTGTTCTGTAAGAAATGACCAGCAAGATGAATACATAGAGGCTTGGAGAGCCTTACATGAACTGATGCTAAGTGAAATGAGCAGAATCAGGAAATCATTGTATACTTCAACAACAATACTGTATGAGCATGTATTCTGACAGAAGTAGATTTCTTTAACAAAGAGAAGATCTAACTCAGTTTCAATTGATCAGTGATGGACAGAAGCAGTTACACCCAAAGAAAGAACACTGGGAAATGAATGTAAACTGTTTGCCTTTTTGTTTTTCTTCCTGGGTTATTTTTACCTTCTGAATCCAATTCTCCCTGTGCAACAAGAGAACTGTTCGGTTCTGCACACATATATTGTATCTAGGATATACGATAACATATTTAACATGTATAAGACTGCTTGCTGTCTAGGGGAGGGGGTGGAGGGAGGGAGGGGAAAAGTCGGAACAGAAGTGAGTACAAGGGATAATGGTGTAAAAAAAAAAAAAATTACCCAGGCATGGGTTCTGTCAATAAAAAAAGTTATAATTATTAAAAAAAAGAGAGAGAAATTTACAAAGGATGGTCCAAAGGGATTACAATAAAAATTTTTAATGGTTAAAAAAAAAAAGGATATGGTTCCTCTCTTTCCCATGGCTATGGGATCATTGGACTTCTTTGTTCTTTACTCTTTCTATGACTTCTCATTGGCTGGGGTGAACCCATAGCTCACCCAGAAGATGAAAGGAGCAGCTACAGTATATGAAGATGCAATTGCTTTAGCTTTTTTAAGTCTCCACTCAATATTGCCATCATAAAGTACCCATTTTCCTTGACTGGCCAACATATAGGAAAATGTGTCAGAATTCTAGTTCATTCAATGATATCAATATTAAGTTTCTACCCTATAAAATATAATGAACTAGATAATGGAGGAAATAAATAAGGAAGATTTCTACTTTTGTGGAGCATGCAATCTTAACATAGGAGAGAGAAAAAAGATAATTAAAAACCATAATGTAATATAAGTAATCATGATGATATAAAATTCAATCCTATTTCACAACAAACTTGTGACAGGATAAATCTTATTTTCATTTAAGAGATGAAAAAAATCTGATATACATGTAGTTAAACAAGTTGTTCATACCTAGGACCAGTACAGGATTTTTGAGGCAAGTCTCTCCTAGCTTGAAGTCCAGTGTATTTTCTACTCTGTAACAAGAATGTAAATTAGAATACAATATGGGCACATATTTCTGTCATGTCAGAAGAAAGAGAAATCGCTTTTGGCTGGACAATAGGAGGAGGTTTGTAAGCATCAAGGAAGATTTCATTAAAGTGTTGCTATTTGAGTAGAGTTCTGAAATGAAAACACTGGTAGCAAAGAATAGGGGGAAAGGGCCTTTCAAGCATACAGAAGTATAAATGAAGAATGGGATTTGGAAGTGAGAGTTAATTTTAAAAGATAGCCCCTCTTTCTGGTTCATAGATTTGTGCTATCTATAACGAATGTGAATTTATACTGTGTTTTATCCTCCTAAAATTTACCTTTTTTTCCTAGAAGTAGTTGCTAACAGAGGAGTTAATAGCTTCTAAATGAAAATTAATATGACAAGTGTCTATGGTTTATATTGAAATCATAAGAGGTCACATTCTCAGATCCTTCCTGAGATGGCATATTCTCGGCAGTCAGTTGATCTATCACATTCCAACATTTTTTTTACAGCAACTGATAGAAGAAAAGAAAATTGGCTAGATCTTTATAAGAAATAAAAGCCTTTTTGTGTGCAGCTTGCAATTTTTGAGCAAAATATCCTGGATGCATTCTTTTCATGACTCCTTTGTCTTCAGGTATTAAGTTTAAAACTGAGACCTCAGGACCATGCAACTTGAATGCAACCAATTTGGACAATGAGCTTACACAGACATTTTAATCCTTTTGTGGATCAGAACTTTGATTTTCTTTATCTAGAGAAATCACAGGAATGCAAGGAGAAAATGGGGCCCTGCTTCTTCAAGTTCACATTGGTGGATTTCAAATGAAGTTCATTGACCTCTGATCCTTGCAACTTGGAGATTTAAAAGCAGGATTCTCCAAGCATGAAACTTGGAAGGAAGAAGGGAGGAAGTGGAAATCTGAACCAAAGTCATGGTTATTTTATAGACTTTACAGAGTTTGTTTGCTCTGTCTGGGAAAATCTGATTTACTCTTTCTGTAAAAAAGAGGGAGCTCTCCACTACAGTTCAGTTGATTAAGGCACATACAAAGGTTTTGATGTGTTAATAAAGTTAATAATATAAAGTTGTGTCCATATTTTTATGAAATATGAATATTTGCCTTGGCAGAATCAGAAGGAGGGAACGTGATTGGTTGAGCAGGAAAACTGCCAACCAGCTCAGGACTATTATGAGGTTGAACTGCTAGTTAATCTACAAATTAATTTGAAGCCACAAACTAGAAATGAAGGATGAACCAAATCACTGAGAAGGAATCACCCTGAGAAATGATCAAAGTAATGGGAGATGATTTATTTCTTCTCCTTCCCAATTTTTCCCTGCTTTCACTGGCAATTTCACCTTGACATCAACTGTTAGGAGATACTACATCCAGTAGAGAGCAGATACCCACACTAGACAAATAAGGATACAGGGAAACTTGGGGGAGAGAGGAAGCAGCCTTCAGGAAGAGGAAGAGCTAGCAAAAGAGAAAAGAGCCAGCTATGGAATAAAGCAGACTCAGGAACCCAACCACTACAAAGTTAAGTTTCAGCTTTTATATAGAACCCCTACTATGTGTCAGGCACTATGCAAAGCACTTTACAAATATCTCATTTGAGTTTCTTAAGAATCCTACTAGATAATATTGTCATTTCCATTTTACATTTAAGGAAACTGAGACAAATAGCACATAAAACAAGAGTCACAATATGAATTTGAGGCCAGAATTAAACTTGGGTATTCCTGACTCCAGATCTAGTGCTGTATCCACCATACTACTTAAGATTATGAAGAAAGAAAGACATTCTATGTCCTGTACTATTGGGACTTGTGAGTTGCCTTTGTTAGGCATACATACACACATAGATACTTTCACATTCACAGATAC
Organism: Sarcophilus harrisii; assembly: GCF_902635505.1. Taxonomy (NCBI): domain Eukaryota; kingdom Metazoa; phylum Chordata; class Mammalia; order Dasyuromorphia; family Dasyuridae; genus Sarcophilus; species Sarcophilus harrisii. Next base: position 233,828,061 of record NC_045430.1, read on the forward strand.
ATATATACCTATTTGCATATGTTTATGTATACACACATATACATTATTACCTTCTGATTCTGCCAAGAGAGTTTTTCATACTTATAGGGAGAATATTTTGTAGTTGCTCTTCTTACAATGTAATTACAAAAATTCCTTTGCTAAGAAACTACTGGCTTATTTCTAATGGAGAAAACACCAATGAAGGGTCTTGAGCTCCTGAGTTAGTACTGCAGAGCACAGGAATGCTTCTAGAATCAAAGGTGGTAGCATCCTCTGAAAACGTATGCCATTCACTAGGACATTGGATTGTGAACTCTTTGAGAGCAGGGGCTTCTTTAAAGTGTCCAAAGGGAGACCAAACACAAGATTGTTAGAAGTTTTTTTGTTTTGTTTTGTTTTGTTTTTTTGTGAACTCTATATTCCTGGCACTGGTCACAGTACCTACCACATCCTAGCTATTTAACAAATGCTTGTTAACCATCCAAGGGAAAGTTAGTGGAGTATTCCCAAATATGGTGAGACTTTCCTCTTATTGAGGAGAGAAGTAGAAGAATATAGGTTGGGAGAGTGATGAGCATGATCTTTTACTTCAATTTAGAAACTTAATGCAGATGGAAAAGCCTCTCCATTAACAATTACTCTAATACGTATGTATTAGATATTTTCCATATGGAACATGTAGCCTCAGAAAAGAAAGCATATTTCTGGAAATCAAAGCAATTCTTACTTTGTTATCAACTGGACTGATTGAAGGTCACTTTGAAGAGTTTGATGTTTCTTGGGGGTCAAAAAATAGAAACTCTTGAATCATGGTACACTGAACCAATTAAAGAGGTACATTTAATCAGGAAATGCATTGTCTTTCCACAAGTCCCAAAATACAAAAAGCATTATGGATTGGTAAAAAAAAAAAAAAATACATTTTAAGCCATTGTCTTTCAATTTATTTACATGTCTTTGTTACTTTGTGTCACATTAAACATTAAGGAGCATGGGATCATAATAGCAAATCTTTTATTGCATTTATTATAAAAGGCAGAAATATTTTCAGAAACAAAGATCTCCCCATCATTGCCTCATAGTAGGGTATAATAAATCCAAGTGAATAAATTATTTTAAAAAATCATAAAACTTAGTAAAATAACTGTAGGAAAACCATTTCCATATAAGTATATGAAGAACTAATTGGCAAAGATAATCATAAATTTATGAGAAGCCTGGTTAAATGTTTTCAACAAAGGCCTTTTAGTTTCAGATATCAAATGCAAAGATGAGTCCAACCTTAGCCCTGCATGTATAATCATTGTATTACTACATTAACTGGGATTCTCTAAATAATAATAGTAACCTATTTATTTTGACATTATTTCACTTAGCTATAATAACATGAGTGAGGCTCAAGGCCCATCCCTCTCATTGCAGAGAAGAAGAAACTGAGATTTGTAATACTGAGTTCCAAATTCACATGGATACTATCCAATAGAATCAGGATTTGAATCCTAGGGAGATGATATAGTTGTTCTCACTAGGGAATTAGGAGCAAGTAGGTAACACTTGCATTTTGCATTTGTTAATTTGTCTAAAATTGTAAATATATTATTCTAAATATCGTTGTCTCAAATGACCTCTAACAAAGAATTGGTTGTATAGATGAGATGTGATTTTTATAGAGTTCTAAATCACTTATTTTTGAGTTTGTGTTGAACACATTATACATTAATGTTTATGAATAGATTTTTAAGGATAGATGAGAAGTAACTTTTATTCATTCTGCCCAAATAGTTATATGAGAAAAACAATCATTGAAAAAGTAACATCAGCCTAAAAACATGAATACCAACTATATAAATAGGGTCTGACTTGGACTAAGTAGATTAAGCAGACTACCTGACCATGAATATTGTCTGTAGTATATGATTTCATTTTGGCCATTAGGAAGTATCCAATTCATTTAGATTTTTTGAATTAAAAAAAAATCTAATATTAGTTTTTTAACCAATGTTCACCAATATATCAAAAGGATCTCTTTTTGTCTCTGGAGGAAAAGCTTCAATATAGAAAAAAAGTATTAAGTCTAGATTTATTTGTCCAGATATTCCCCTCTGTCCTTTCCAATAGTGTGCTCCCCTCATTTATATCAAACACTCAAAATGAAACAAAAAATAGCTTACTTCGATCTGGTGACATAAACCATTATAAAAATGTAGAGAGTGAGTAAATAGGATTGAGAGGCTTCTTAATTCCTCTTCATTTTTTTTTTTTTGCCATCAGTGTGGTATCATCTGAATGTTTCAAATTGTTGATATTTCTCTGGGCAACCTTAATTTTGGCTTTCAGTTCATCTAGCTTGGGATTTTGCATGTTGTATTCTGCATAAAAGTTAAATAAATAATATGACAATATACGGCCTTGTATTCATTTTCCCATTTTAAACCTATCAGTTATTCCATGTTTTGTTCTAAATGATGTTCTTGGCCTGATTATAGGTTCCTCAGAAGACAAGTAAGATGATCTGGTACTCTCATCTTTTTAGGAAATTACCACATTTTGTTGGGATCCACACAGTGAAAGTCTTTAATATAGTCATTGAATGAGACATAAATGTTTTCCTGGAATTATTTTACTTTCTCTATAATTCATTAACGTTGGCAATTTGTTTTCTAGTTCCTCTCCCTCTTCAAAACTCAGCTGTTCAATCGCCTAAGATGATAGGGAAAGATAATGATAAATATTGGAAGGAATATGGGAAAACTGGGACACTAAGAAATTGTTGGTGGACTTTTGGAATGATCCAACCATTCTGGAGAGCAATATGGAATTATGCTCAAATGGCTATCAAACTTGTGCTTACCCTTAGACTCGCTTTTTTTGTAGTGGCAAAAAAACAAAAACAAAAACAAAACCAACAATAACAACAACAACAAAAACTAAATCCTGGAAACCGAGTGGATGCCCATCAGTTGGAGAATGGTACATGAATGTTATGGAATATTCTTGTTCCATAAGAAATGATCATCAGAATGATTACAGAAAGATTTGGAGAGACTTAACATGAACTGATGCAAAGTGAAATGAGCAGAAGCATATCATCATCATACAAGGCAATAAGATTATACAATGATCACTTCTGATGGATATAGCACTTCTCAACAATGAGACGATTCAGACCAGTTCCAATGGTCTTATGAAGAGAGCCATCTGTACTCAGAAAGAGGACTGTGGGAACTGAGTGTGGATCATAGCATAGCATTTTTACTTTGCTGTTGTTGTTTGCTTGCATTTTAATTTATTTTTTTTTTTCATTTGTTTCCTTTTTGATCTGATTTTTCTTATGTAGCATGATAATTGTGGCACTATGTATAGAAGAATTGTACCTGCTTGGCACATATTGGATTGCTTGTCTTCTAGGGGAGAAGATGAGTGAAGAGAGGGAGAAAGAATTTTGATACATGGGGTTTTGCAGGAGTAAATGTTGAAAACTATCTATGCGTGTATTTTGCATAGCTGGGAGAATCTAAAATAGAATCTTGCAGGCATGTGAAATGAGCACAGTTATTTAGTAATATGAGCAATCTTTAGTGTTGAATTCTATACAGTCAGGTTGCTTCTTTAAGTGTCCCAGTGTACCAAAATGTCTCATAATTATATTCAGTCCAAAGTAGCCGTACCCTTTCTTTGCAATCCACTGCCTATTGGCTGATTCAGTGCATAAGCCTTTTGGTCCCTATTTTCTAGAGGGCTCACAAGTTTTTAGAGTTCCCTAGTCAAGTTACTTCTACCTCCTATGATTGTTGACTTCTTCTTCCATCTGAGGAAATCTAAACTTTGCACCATCCCATTATTGATACATAAAGATGTGAAATCTGAAAAGATATCTAGCATAATAATAGACGGGTCAACTCAAACTTAAGAAATACCCAAGAGTTTTAATTCTGGTTTCCCTATCTATGTGATCCTGGGCAATTAATGTGACTTCCTTTGGGAGACTTGCCTCATCTCCAAAAAATAATAAAAAACTTGGAGGGAGAAAAAAGAGATAATAGAACCTATTTCACAGGTTGATTTAAAGATCCAGTTGATACAATCGTTAGAAAAATATGTAGGAAACATTTAAAAATTATTAATGTGTGCTATTTTTATGTCTAACTGGTACAATTAATAATTATGCTTCCAATAATAATGTGGAATATTTATTATAATTATATATATATATATATATATATATATATATATCAGCTAGTAATACAATATTTAGATGATATAGGAACTCTCTCCACCGTGCAGATATATTCCAACTATAACTTAGTAGATAAGTTATAGGGAACTATTTATCACTCAGGGAGATTGTGATTTACCTAGCATCACATATCTACTAATGTATACTTGATAATAGTCATAAAGTTTTCATTTGTTTTTGACTTCATATGCCTAAGATAAAAAGAAAAGCTCTATGGCTATATCTCTGTAGTCCAAGAAGTATATATGAACAATTTTTCAGAAAATTAGATAAATATAAATGGACAATTTCAATAGCTCAGGCTTAAGCCATCCTCTTTCCTGCTCTCACTATTTTAAAATTAAATGTCTGCAGCCAGTTGTCTTAGCTTCACACTTAATATTGTATTCATAGAGAACTTTGCAATGATATATATTTAATAGGGCAATTAATGTTAATCATGGTGGAACAAGGTTCTCATCTAAACAAAAGTTAGTTATTAATAATGGATACCATACGAACACCAACTGTCTTTGCAGCCAAAGGATGGTACATAATTTGCAGCAGACAAAAATGTATCATATTTTGAAATTTATCACATACTTTATCTGCACATAAGATGTTATCATATTTGCATCAAATGTTTTCCATTTTATGCTCATGAATCTTAAATATAAGTGATATAGCAGGGCAGGGTTCCTTTGTTTATGGAAGTGGGTCAGCAGGGAATTCACAGGAAATGTACACTCCATTACATACCCAATGAAGCTCAAGGAAAACCAGCAACACTTGTTTCTCACTAATCATATTTTTTCTTCTTTCAATTTTATGGAAACAATTAACATTTTGGCCATGTGTTATTGTTTGATCATTTCTATGGTAATGTTTTCTTAAGAGAAACCTCTAAAACTATCACTGCCCTCAATAATTCACAATTTTCTTGAGTTTATTTTTTAATCATGGTCCAATCAATTATCTTCTTTTAACTCCATAGAGATTCTTGCATAAAAAAAAAAAATCTTTGGAAGCTATTATGCATGAGTATAATCCTTTACCTTCAGTATGTTGGTTCCCCCTAGCTATAAATTCTGAAAGACAGCATGTTAGACATATTTACTAGATGGGGCCAGTTCACGTTGGCATGAGTGGATGAGTGTGTGTGTGTGTGTGTGTGTGTGTGTGTTGGAATAACTGTAGTCTTTGCTACTATTAGACCAAAATGAAAAGTCTAAAAATACTTTCATCAATTTATTTTTCCCTTTCAGGGATTACATACATTTTATGTGTGTTGTATAAATAGTTAATAATAAATATAGTTTTGTGCACTACATCAAAGGCATTTGAGAACTTTTTTTGGAAATTATTATCTAAAGTGAGTTTCATTCCTCTTCCTATCCCCTTTTAAATTAACTTTTCTACCTCTCCCCATTTCCCCCCTCTCCCTTGTCTTCCTCCCCTCTCCCTACCCCTCTCCTTCTTTCTCCCTCCTCTTTCCCCCCCCACCCCCTCTCCCTTCCTCCCTTCTACCCTTCCTTCCCTCCCTTCAGTTATATCACTTTTAGTTTTAAAAAAGGTTACATATTACATGACAGTTTTTTTTGGTCACTTTCACCTTCATTTGACACTTGCCTCTTTAATCTTGTCAGGAAAAGTCCCTTGTGACTATCAAGTGTTGTAATGAGATGCTTTTGATTTCCTTTGCTTTTTGCAATCCTAGCTTCATGGTTTTTCTCCTTGGTAATAAGGATCAATACCCTTAGTTTGATAAAAAGGAAAATCAGGTTTGGTATTTTTAATAGACTTTCAGGGAAGGGGGGAAGTTTAAAAGGGTGGCTAAGATTGAACAGGTTTTTCCTATTATGCCCATTGTTTATTTGTGGATTCCAGAAGGCATAAAAAAATCTCAAACATTTCCTGGAATTTCTTAAAAGATGAAGGTTTTGCATTGTATACTATGTCAAGGCTTCCCAATTTATTTACAGCTATTGGAAGAAAGGCAATGACTCCAGAAACTATAGAGGAAAAAAAAAGTTTAGCGAACAACATTTCAAGGTGAACATTCTAACATTTCTTACACATCTGTAAATTATTTCAAAGAAAATATACTAGCAAAATGAGTTCTAGCTAAGTATCATATTCTTCCCTTTATTCTTTCTGTATTAAAGAGTTCAGGTCTTCAACACTTGGGCCCTTTCTTTTGGAAGGGTAAAGTTAAGAACACATGATAATAAGACTCCTGAAAGTCTAACAAGGTGTTCTTTGCATTTTAAATAACACCAGCAATTTCTAAAATTTTATCACATCCTCCTAACTTACTTTTGTAGCAGTATTTCAAAAGAAGTACTAATACAAGAATGAAGAGAAGAAATGAGAGAAAAACCCCAATACTTCACAAATGATTAAGGCAATTCATATCCCAAAATGCATTTGTGGTTCCATTCATTGTGGTCCAATTCTGAGGTTCTATTTAATGAATGTCAGACTCTATTCAAGTTAGAATTTAAATGAGAAGGGATGCCTAAATGGTTTTTCACATTGCTGGTTAGGCCAATTCAAGAGCACAAGTTATATAAGCTGTCACTTCAGTAAAGTCATCCTTAAAATATATTGGAATACGTTTTCAACTACTGAAATTGAGTGTAGCAAAAACTATAAACAATAGCAGGGTAATAAACTCCATAACTTGGGCCCTATATTTCTTTTTTCCCATTAGGAAGTCAAATAAAAAGTTAGAGAATATTAATGTAGTCTTTGTTCACCTTACTTTCTATGACTAAAGCTTATTCCTAATAAATAAATAGAAGACAGAAATAATTGTGCTGTTTTCTCAAAGGACAAAAGATTTCCCAACAGTCATACGTTGTCCTGTGGTTTCCTTAAAACTTTACTGCCTTTTTAGTGACTGTAGTCATCACTCTGCAGTGTAAATTAAGAAATCAGACATTAAGAACAATAGAAGAATTATGGTGAGTTTACTTGTTAATGTTGGTATTATGAGTGATGGGTATATGATAGAAAAATCACATTTTGGAATTCCTATGCTACTTGGAACTGGTAGGCATTTTTTAACCTCAGAGATTCAATTGAACTGAATCCCACAAGCACTTAGAAAAGTCCCTACTATATTATATATAATACTGTGATTCGGATTTCAAATATAAAATTACAGATTTTATAGTCATATCATGTCATTAATGAGCTTATATTTGAATGGATAAGGCAACATGCAAATAAATAAATACAAATTGAGAAGATATAAATAAAAAAGGGAGCAATAACAGGGAGGGGGATCAGAAATATCTTCCCATAAGAAGAATCACTAAGCTGAACTTGGGAAGAAGTTAAGGATTCTAAAAGTTATAAGTAAAAAAAGTATATACCTAAGGAAAGGTAAGGAAGAAGCAGATGGAACAATTTCAAAGAACAACAAATAATCCTGTTTAGATAGAGCATAGAACATTCATAGAGGAATGATATGAAATTGCTTGGAAAGGTAGAATGGACTTTGAAGGTGAAAACTTGTCAACACTTCCCACATGATTCTTCAAGGAAATGCATAACAACTCCTGTAATTTAGGAAAATTTTGTTTGGCAATTGTGCAAAGAATATGGATTATTAAAGTGAAAAATAGAAAGCTGGGAATCAAATTAGGAGGCCATTGTAATGGTCCAGATAAGAGGTGATAAGGACTATGAGACTGCCATGTAAATAAAGAAAATGGGGTCAGACTGTGGAGATAATATGAATCCACGTTCCCTGTTATGGGCCAGAAGTCTGTACTTAAAACAAGGATTCTTACAAGGTGCTAACTCAGTGGAATTGATAAGACAATGGTTATCTAGTTTAGCATGGTAATTAATAGTTCTCTGGTTCGCTATTTGTACTTAGTACTTAATATAGTTCCACAAGATTGATACCTATTCTACAAGATTCACACCTATGATAATGTAATTAGAATAGAGCATATAAGCTGGGACAAACTCAGCCAGATTCATTCCATCATCTACCTTTGTGGTGACTGGAGGCTGAAGCATAAGCCCTTGGACAGATTCATTCCATCTTCATCAGTCTTGTGGTATCTGACCTGTCCTCCTGCTCACCCCACTGAAATCAAGACTTCGGAAGACCTCAAGAAAGCTAGGTGGGCCCCAGGCAAGGAAACTAGTCTGTGAAGGAGATAATAAAGGATTTGGACTTTAACATTTGGCTATTCTCTATTGGTGATTACAGAACTGAAACGAAGGCTGGTCCAGAGACCTCCAGAAAACCAAATGGAACATTATAGTTCCCAAAGTAAAATAAGGAAGACATTTCTCTTACACATATTCTTTTGCAGTGTGGGAATGTAGGCATAGAATACAATATAAAGCATTGATTATTTTCAAGATCTTGATCAACTTTGGTAGATTTTTTTTTCTTTTTTCTTTTCTTTAAAAAATT